>NC_139385.1:135440000-136165000 GCF_054392235.1 Sus scrofa | reverse complement strand
AATAAGCCTGGAAGCGCCTTTCTCTAAACATCTCCTAAGCGCAGCATAAACGTCACGACTGGATATGTGATAATTCTTTGTGGCTTTAGCACACTCATGGTCACTGTGTCCCCACTCTTTCCCAAGCCAGGGCTCCAAGCCGGTGGGGGGCTCTGGCCAAGAGCCCATGGGGAGAGTGAGATGAAGAAGAAAAGGGACTGAGAAGAGCTTTCTGTTAGGAGAAAAACCCTGCAAGAAATACTTGTTTGTATTAGTATTTTGTCATCTACCTACCAGAGAGGTTGGTATTATTAGTTCTATTTAAGAGATTAGAAGTTTGAAGGTTAGAGAGTTAAAGCAACTTGCCAAAAGCTTCAGCGTTTGTAAACCACGTGAGGTTTGTTTAGTTACGAGGTTGATATTTAATACATTTTACAGCCTGCTCTGCATGATAAGGATGAAATCTGAATACTACACGTGGTTTACAAGACCCACCATGATGCTCGTTCCTCACCCACTCCTACCAAGGATTTATGCTGAGAATTCCTCAAAGATTCAAATTCCCCCTCCTTTCCGCGCCTTTGCTTATGCTGCTCCCCCGTTGGAATGTTTTTCCTCTTCTTTTCACCGGGGTGAATCCTATTTCTCAGAGCTATGCCAAGACATCCCTTTGACTTGAAAGCACCCTCTGGTCTCCAATCAGTTGGATGTGCTACCCATTATATTTCAGCTGAACTTTGATGTGTTTGTTCCATGCACACACTGTCAGTCCTCATGAACTGAGCCTTGGCCATACTCCCTGCCGCAGCCCCGGAGCCAAGCGCAGACTCTTTAACAGTCCTTAGAAGCAACACTCAGTTTCACCTGGGCTTCAGGTCCACATGGCACATCACACATTCTAGGGCTTGAGGTGAGCGTTTACAATTTTGAAAGCTCCATTGATGACTATAATGCACCTTCCTGGTGATAAGGTGGAATAGTGTGAGCCCCAGAGTATTTGCTGAGTAAATGTTCTACCAGTTCTTTGATCAGTACACAGAAAACTAAAAACACAAATAAAACAATAACAAAAAATGTTCGGTGTTCTCCAACTTAGTTATATGGACGCATTCAGTTGCATGACAATCGCTGAAACTAAGTATATTCTTTAGAAATCCACCATTAAGCAAAGGAAACAAAACATAGATTAGACAGAGTATCCAAAAGTGTTCCAACTCCTGAAGGTCAGAAAGATGCTCTCATATCAGTCACATAATTAAATAGTAGAGGAATGAACTAAATCCGTTTCCATATGAATCTCTATTTTTTTAAATATTTATTTATTTATTTTTTCTTTTTATAGCGGCACCTGCAGCATACGGAAGTTCTCAGACTAGGGGGTTGAACTGGAGCTGCAGCTGTAGGCCCATGCCACATCCCCCCACCACTGCTGCAGCTTGCGGCAATGCTGGATCCTTAACCCGCTGAGTGAGTCCAGGGATCAAACCTGCATCCTCACAGACACTGTGTCAGGTTTTGATCCAGTTGAGCCACAACAAGAACTCCTCCAAAGGAATTTCTATGTCCCCCGACAAGGCACTTATTTTAGATATTTTTTACCAGAGTTTAAAAGGAATTGATTATTTAAGAAAGAAAAGCAGGAGACCAGGTAAGAGTGAGGATAACCTATTTGAAAACTACGTTTTATGCAAATATAAATTTTCAATTTTTGATAAAATCACTGCTGGGGTATGCACATGCACACATTAAATTCTCTATAAGCCAGAGTTCTTTTGGAAAAATAGGAGCTTAGAAGGGAGAAAACAGGTCACTGGCAGATGTCCTGCCTGGGGACAGAGAACAAAGAGCAATTCCAGATGGCATCCTGGGGATGGTGGAGGAAATCCACTAATAATTATAGATTACAGGGGTAAACATTAACTTTATTGAATATCTTAGCAAAACAGAGTCCTTTAATGAACCAGCAGAGATGGTGCTGATAATTTAAAATAAAAGGACTAAGATATGCCTAAATAGAAAAAGAGAAAAATGCTCTGAACTTGGAGAAAAAGGGCTTTTTATTCACAGAATTACAGTTAGCAAAGAGAAGCATTATTATAAAATTTATTTTAAAATGGAGATAGAGAACTCTATTTTAAGTGGAATGTTCTAGTCTTAAAGGAACAGGAAAAGACAGATCAAAGGAGCTGAAGCAATCTTATATCACCCTAAATAATCTGTGTACTGTGATAGAAAAGACACACTGTTTGCAGTTATTGGGACTTTAAGTTAAAGCCTGGCTCTTCTGTACCTACTGGAACATGACATGAGTCCTAATGCCTTAACTTGTAATAGTAACAATTAACTTTTTTCCCCCAAATTGGAAAAGGTACCGTAAACAAATTGCCTGAGATAGAATCTCCAAAAAGTCTTAAAAGAATTACATATTACTCTGAACATAGAGACAGAATTCTATAAAATAAATTCTCTGACAGTGAAAAATTGTTTTGGTGTTGTCTTTGGCATCGCTGCTATGGTCACGGGGTTGTGGCATTTGGGGGTGGGGGCTCTGGGGTTAGAAGGCTTTCCATGAGAACAGATGTTGGCATTAGCGAGCGCCGCACGTGCGGGGAGTGCGACCTTGTTTGGTTTGACACTGCACTTCTCAAAGCGCTTTTATTTGCTTAAGTTGATCGTCACCGGACCGGCATTATTTCTCCCGCTAACAAATTCCGAACTGGAAAGACAGATAATGGAGCAATGAAATGTCAAGCAAGAAAATAGTTTAAATATTCATTAGACTGTCCCAATGTCACAGCCTCTGCTTTTATCATGTGTTCCTGGATGGTGAGGCAAAGGCTGGCGGCAGGATGAGAATGTGGAAGACATTCCCTCAGTTCCGAACACAGGACAATGAATGACCCTCTTATAACTTGGGTTAGAGCATGAGAGGGAAGTTCAGTCCCTCTGAGACCAGGCAATGCTTCACTGCATTGGTTCTTTGAAAGCTGGAAGCAGAGCAGCAGGGTCAACAGAGAGATCCTAATGCATGGAAAGCTAGAGATGGAAATGCAGAGTAAGAGAATTCAGTGGTGACTCCACACCAGGAAGGCAGGACAGAGACAGAAGAAAGTGTTTCCTGAGGTTTAAAAGCTAATGGCTAAGGTGGGAAAAATAAAGATCTTTACAAGCTTAGGGTGCAATTTCCAAGGTCATATTGAGTGTAACATTTTAATTCTGCCTTAAAAACATTTGAAGCAAGCTGAGAAATAAATGAAGCTACAACAGAGCTCAGACCTATGTTAACTGCAGGCTGAATCCCCTCAGCCTTTGTATTGGCAGCCTGACAGAAGAGACATGTCCTTCTTTAGAGAGTAAATATTATTTTCTTCAGGTCCCCATTGTTCTTTAATAAACAATCTCTAGCATACATTTATATAAACTAAGGAGGAAGCAAAGTGATTTAAAAAAAGTAATCCATTATTTAGATTAAAAAGTAGTCGAGAGTTCTATTGTGGCTCAGTGGAAAGGAAACTGACTAGTATCCATGAATATGCGGGTTTGATCCCTGGCCCCATTCAGTGGGTTAAAGGATCATACATTGCTTCAAGCTGTGGTGTAGGTTACAGACACGGCTCAGATCTGGTGTTGCTGTGGCTGTGGTCCAGGCTGGCAGCTGTAGCTCTGATTCATCCCAAGCCTAGGAACTTCCATGTGCCACACATGTGGCCCTAAAAAAAAAAAGTCAATAGAAGTAGAACCAGAGATGGCTCCAATGTAAGAATTATTGGATAATGACTTTGGAATAACAATAATAATTACGCTAACAGACCAGGAAAGGAAGACAATGTAAGTAGAGAGATAGGTGGCTTCAGTAGATCCACGAAAATTAGTAAGATAAAAGTACTTGAAATGGAAGAGACAACCTGAAATCAGAGGTGAATAACTCATTCGGTGGGTTAATGAGCAGACTTAACACAAAATGAGAAGATACTAGTAAACTTGCAGACAGAGCTACTGAAATTCCCTGAAAAAATGAAATCCGGATCCTGAAGAGGTACTTGAACTTCCGTGTTCAGTGCAGCATTATGCACAATAATCAATATATGGATACAACCTACCTGGCCATCAATGAGTAAAGAAAGAAAGAAATGTGCGATGTGCATACAGTGGAATAGTACTCAGCCTTAAAAATGAAGGAAATCCTGCCAGTTGTGACAATGAGAATGAACCCGGAGGATATTATGCTAGTGAATTAAATCAATCACAGAGGGATGAGTACGGCATGATACTGCTTACACGAGGTGACTAAAATATTCAAACTCACAGATCTATTTGGGAACCTGCCCCGCCATCCCCAGAATGGTTCATCATGTTAGTAACAAATCTTTTTGTACCTTTTGGGGGGTGTGTGTGTATGTGTGTGTGTGTGTGTGTGGTGTCATCAGTCTTGACATCTGAACCAAATATCTGAGCCAAGTATTGGATGAGCAGACCATTCAACATCTCCAGTTTGACTACAACACAAACAACACCAAATGTCACCAAACACGTACAGCAACTGGACCCTTGTAAACTACTGCTGGGTGTGTGTTACATGGTATGAACTCTTTGGAAGAACTCTGGCAGTTTCTTACACATCATACCTGCAACTGCCTTCTTATGTAGCATTTTCTCTCCTAGAGATTGTCCCAAGAGAAATGAAACAGGTACCCCAAAAGACTTATTCAAGAATAAGCCCCCAACTGCAAACAACCCCAACTGTCTATCAACAGTATAACAGACAAATTGTGGTCTATTCATGAAGTTGAATACTAATGAAATGAATACACAACTACTTGGATGGATCTCAAACTCATGTAGAGAGCAACAATAAACAGTCCCAAACAGTACGTATAGTATAATTCAATTTTTTGAAGACCAAGAACAGGCAATGCAGGAATCAGAAGTGATCACCTCTCTTGGGAAGCAGGCAGCTGGAACTCTTTGGAAAGGGCCCAAGGGAATTTCTGGCATGGTGGGAAAGTTCTGTATCATGTTTCCTTTGGAGGTTACCATGATCATGTAAAATTGCAAAACCCTCACATCCGAACACTTAAGATCTGCACATTTTTTTTTTTTTAAGGCCAAACCAAGGGCATATGCAAGTTCCCAGGCCAGGGACTGAATCTGAGCCACAGTTGCAACCTACGCTGCAGCTTCTGCAACAATGGATCCTTTAGCCCACTGTGCTGGGCTGGGGATTGAACCCAAGCCTCCATAGCAACCTGAGGTGCTGAGGTCAGATTCTTAATCTACTGCTGCAGCGGGAACTCCAAGATTTGTACATTTTTGTACGTACAAACTTTTTTTTGTCTTATTTTTTTGTCTTTTCTAAGGCCACACCCACGGCATATGGAGGTTCCCAGGCTAGGGGTTGAATCGGAGCTGTAGCCACCCATCTACACAAGAGCCACAGCAACGCCAGATCCGAACCGTGTCTGCAACCTACACCACAGCTCACAGCAACGCTGGATCCTTAACCCACTGAGCGAGATCAGGGATTGAACCTGCAACCTCATGGTTCCTAGTCGGATTCGTTAACCACTGAGCCATGACGAGAACACCTCTACGTACAAATTATACTGCAGTTTAAAACAGTGAAAAAAAGACCAAGCATACAACACATCTAGAAAATTAATATGTTAAACTTGCTAACATGTATCCTTTACTGCAGCATACGTGCAGTTGCTTCAAGGGCACCTTACTGCACAGGACATAATGCTGTGAATTAGAAATTTAATTTATTTACCTCGTTGCCATATGAGGAAACTGGATCCAAAAATACAAATAACTTCTCAATTTATGTAGCTATGGTGCAGCTAGAAAGGAATTCTACTCTTTTGACTTCAAATCTCATGCAGTTCCCCTTGTGGGGCGTGTACCATGTGATGTTTTCTAGATGTGTCTTTATCGTGGGGTGACTTTGGGGACCAGTGAGTAGAGGGGTGGATTCTGTCCACAGACACTTGCATTGCTCAAGTACTCAATGCAAATGACACCGCCTGGGTTTTATAATTCTGAAAGCTAGCACCTCACTGGAAGTATTTTCACAGACTAGCCAGAAAGCATGAGCACCAGAAAGCTAATGGCGTCCTAGAGCATGAGGTAATGATTTATATGACAAGTTCCTCAAGTGTTAAAAATGCTGGCAGCTCACATCCATGGGGCTGCACACATAGAGCTTCTCTCCTCTGCCCGGACTGCTGATAAAATACTTTTAATTATATTATGCAATTATCCCAAAGAAAATAGATAGCTTTCAGCTGCTGAGTTTCCTTTCAATGACCTGATTAAAATGCATCAGGGGAGATAGGGCCCAGATGTTCTTGTCATTAACTGATAAGATATGGCCTGTAATCTTTACTGATTGCTGAAATCACAGCAAAAATGCAAATAACAGGAAAAGAGCAATGTCTTTGTAGCAAAATACGAACAGTATCTTCTATACGCTGTATCTTTTGAGGATTTATCTTTCTTTACCTTTTAATGTTCATATGGCTTTTCCCTGGGATTTGACAGCTGTTTCATGCTATCTCTGCTTGCTCACTGGGGGAAAAAATTACAGCAGTGATGCAGACAGGCCCTTTAAATTAAGTTTATAAATCATGTTGATTTGAGGCAAAATGGTGAAATAAAATAACTTTACTTCTGATGCATCGCATGTGTATTCTCAGAATACAGAATACTTTTTTTTTTTTTTTTTTTTTTAGTTTTGAGGTTCTGAATTGAAATTAATTCTTACTCTGATTGTGATAATGGCTGTTATCATTGGTCTCTTCCTGATTCTATTCATCCTTTAAAATGCCTCCAGGTTGTTGTTTGTAGGGCACGTAAACAGCCCTGCCTCCACTCTGCTCTAACATCTTCAGTGGAATGGGGAGGGACTTAGTGTTAAATAGCCCAGAAGTCAGCAATTGTTTTCTGCAAAGAGAGAGAAAATGAAGTTTTGGTCTTTGCAGATCACCTAGCATCTATTATTGTAGCATCCACAGATAGTATATAAATGAATAGGCAGGGCTGTGTTCCTAAGGGACTTTATTGACAAAAATAGGCAGAAGGTTATATTTGACTCTGGGTCATACTTTGGTGACCCCTGAACCAGTAGACCAACAATATATTCTGATAGAGAATTGCACTTTTAAGATCCTGGAAAATGTATTTCCAGTTCTCTGAAAATGACAGCCATAAATACACAAAATTTGTCTACACAATGTAAAAACAACCAAGGAAGCATGTTAGGGCAGAATTTCCATTTACATTAATAATCAAATTCCTCATTCCTCACAGCAAAATCTATGTACAAACATAATTATAAACACTAAGTAGGTGTTCAATCTGTTTTACAAAATAAGCTTGGAAGAAAGCCCCAGAACAACTTATAATTTATGGATTTAATATCAGAATACTTACTATACTTTTGTTGACAAAATATAACATCCTTTACATTAGAAAGAAAAGACTCAAAGGGTTAATTATGTGATCAGACCTTTCTCCTTGAACAGAGTGGTTTGTTTGAGCTGGCAGGTTATGACATACAGTAATGTTTTATGTCCCCATTTGAGGGTGACAGCAAATTTTAAATAAAAATGTAAAACATCAGAGATTACCTTAATATCAACTTCTCTATTTAGGCATTCCACAGTTATTTTTAACCCAACATGTCTAAAGTGTAATTTTCTCCCCCAACTTTTTCCTCCATGGATTCCTCATTCATCTGGTATAGTTACTGAAAAAGTATTTGAGGGAAAAGAAAAGATGTGAATTAATATTAGAGGGCTGCTTACATTGCTTTTTTTTTAATTTTTAATTTTTTATCGCAAGAATGGAAAGCAGTGTTCCTGTGGCATTACGTCTGTGCTAGATTTTTGCAATTGAAAGGAGACAGAATTGCTTCTTGAAAAAGCAGGAAATAGAATTTTCATCAGTGAGATAGTATAATCAGGATGGATGTCTCTGTTTCTCTTGTCTGTGTTCAAGTGCACAGTTTCCCTGCATCACAGTGAGCCCTGGCCACGGAAAGAGGGATTCCTTGGCAGAGAGCACCCACAGCTTGCTCAAGGGACTAAGCTAGTGTGGAAGACATTTTCAGAGGTGACCTGGGGATCCCTCACCTCCTGCATATGCTCTTTTGCAATGTGATCTTGCCTCCCTCCCATGAAAAGGTAAAATCTTCATTTCCCCTGGAATGTGATCTGGCCCTATGACTAAGTTTGACCAACAGAGGGAAGCAAAAGGGGTACTGAATGACTTCTAGGCTTTGCAGCTCCACTTTACCTCTCAGAAGCCCTGTGCCATGATGTGTATAGAAGTCCCACTCTCTTACAGGAGAGACCATGTAGTTAGAGAGGCCCTCGATTACCGTCACCATTACAAGCCGAATTACCATACGACTCAGGCCAGCCTGGTTCATCCTTCTCTGCCCCAGCTGAACCTTCAGATGATGACAACAGCAGGGGTGACCTCAGGTGAGACCAGAGAAGAATAACCCAGCTGAGCCCACTCCCCATGCAGAACCACACACACACACAAAAGGTTATTGTGCAGTAACATATTGGAAGTGGTTCACTCTATGTATTTGTTCTGCAGGAGCATGATGTAAAAGTATCTTTGCAATTTCCAGCCGCTAAGAAGATGGCGAGCTGAGCTGCTGGCACTTGCTTCCATACTTCATTATTATGCAAATTTTAATAAACTCCAGAAGCTTGCTCTAGATGTCAAGCCAATGGTATCTATTTACCAGCATTAGCAATTCAGAGAGCTTTGTAGATACAGAAAAAAAAAAAAAAAGCAACAATTACATGTTCTGCTACTTCACAATTTTCAAAGAAATTTCAATAATTACCACCTAATTTCTACTTTAAAATCTATCATTGAGTTTCACAGGGCAGGTATCATGACCCATATTACATAGTTAAGGGCCAAGAAAGTGAATACTAACTCTCTCAGTAGCACAGGTAAGAACTGACATAGCTAAGAACTGAAACCGTAATTTTTTAGCCAATCCCATGGCATGTGGAAGTTCCTGGGTCATGGACTGAACCCATGCCACAGCAGCAAGCCAAGCCACTGCAGTGACAATGCCAGATCTTCAAACTTCTGTACCACAAGGGAACTCCAACATCATCTACTTTAAGTTTAGTTTCTTTGTTTTATTACTTTTTGTGTATGAGAAACAAGGAGATGTCTTTGGTATAGACCAAAATTCAGTTTCTGCAGTTAGTGTTCCATCACCGCAAACGTTTGCCAATGTCTAAGCTAAAGCGTTGGAGATGACACAGAAGTCTACTGTCATTCATCCATAGGTCAACTAAAGCATGTAAAGTGACAAGCCTGTCACCTAGTACATTCTAAAAACCGTGATTCTTATTCTTGCTATTATCCATTCTTACCCTTCCCTCTAGTACATACCAACATACCATTCAGAAACACAGGGCCCAAGGATCTTAGTGTTCAGTTTTCAAGACTGAAACTGCCTTTCAGTACATGGAAATACTGCACATGGAAATACTGCACATGGTTTTGCAGTTCAGTAATATTATCAAGTGAGCTCTGATTTTCATCATTTCTGTAAAATGCGAGGGAACTTGCATTTGTATAACCAGAATGCTGTTTTAAACGTATGAGTAGAGATGAATATTCAAAAATTTTCTACATCAGGTTTTATTTTTGAGCGAGATGAAACATTTGACTTTTATAACTTTTTAATAAGGTATATGACTACTTCTGTGTGAGAGGCTATGTGAGGTTGACAGAAGTTTATTTTTGCTGTGATTGCCAACTCCCTTGCATTTCAGGTTTTCCCGTATTTTAAGGGTTATGAGTAATTGCAGGTAGGCTGGCTTTCTTGCCTTCTCACAAAACCTTTTATCTCATTTTCTCTATTAACGCTTAGCCATTTCTATGCTAAATGCCTGATCTGATGGGGCAGTGGTTTTATAACCAAGTCCTCTCACGTCACAGTAATCCTTATTTTCTATCCAATATCTGAGCTTGTTTCCTTGTCATATAAATCTTTCTGCCCTTTAGGGTTGCTTTCTAAGTTATCCTGGCCATTCTTCTGGAATTGAAATCCTCTGCAACTAGAATATTTAAAGGAGGAGAGAGAAGAAATAAGGGAGGAGGATCTGAGAAGCTATTTTCAGGTGAGTTTTATGATTTTCAATTTGGCCTCTACCTAGAATAGAGTTCGGGCAACCTCTGAGTGGGCTTCAGATCAGAGGCAGCTTTCGGGTTCCTGTGGTCCTTTCATTAGACAAGCTCTTTCTGTTGCTGCCCTGACTTCGTCCTATTGAAGAGGGTTATTCTGAAAATCCATTTTCTGCCTGCCCGGGGTGAGAGAAGCGCAGTGTGTATTCTGAATACATGTTTAAAGAAGAATAGTCAAAAATATATTGATTTTTTACAGAGTTTTGTTCCTTCTCCCTGTAGGGTTTCCCCTGCAGGATGGATTTTTCAGTAGAAGATGCCCATGATGTAAACGTCGTGTTTACACGACCAATGTGGAACTGAATCCCAGAGGTCAAAATCTCTTGATTAGATAGATATTTTAGAAGATAAAAATAGTTCTGTTAAATGAAAGATATTTAAGATCAATTCTGAGCATTTACTATAGTGTATAAAATTCTTTGGGGCTGACATTCAAGTAAATGGCATTGATTATACTGAGTAATACAAGACAGTTACAGTCAGTGTAAGCTCAAGAGAGTAGAATGGAGGCATTATGCAAGAATCTGCACCTCCCAAGTCAAATTTACTCTAATCTCAGTCAGTTCGAGAATCCTAAAAGTTAAGAGACTCAGCGTAGGGGTGGGAAAGAGACCCTTTCGCCCTTCACATTTAGTGAATTAAAAATCCAAAGGAGTGGGTGGAAGAGTGGGGGGCTGGGGAAGAAACTAGAAGGAAGGCTACCTCCATGTGTATTCTGAGTAAAATCCAGAGAGCAAGACTCTCTGGATGAGCTTGCATAGAACAGACCCTGGAGCCAGATCAACCTGGACCTGAATCCCAGGTCTGCTACTTTCTAGCTGTGTGACACTGGAACAGCTACCACATCTTTCTCCAATTCAGTCTCTCTGCATGTACAGGAGGGCTGAAAAGAGAGTGTTGTTCATATGGTTAGTGTGGCTGTAAAATGTGTTAATTTGCAAATGCAGTGCCAGGTATGTTATAAATTCTAATTAGATTTATGAGGTCTCTTTATGATGAAAATGATACATGTTACCTGAAGGAGTCCACAGCAGGGAAGACCTGTTTTAATGTGGTGGGTCACTATGTAATTAAATCCCTGATATCCACCCCCTCCTATTTCTTACAGGTCTCCTAACAGTATCTCTGCCTTGGGTCTTGTTATTTCAGATCAATCCTCTGACAGGCAGCTATAATCACTGTGCTCTTTCCGAATTGCTTTATGTCATTATTCTTCTTTTAAAAACCCTAAATCATGTCCCATTTCCTACCAAACCCAAACCACGAAGTATAAAAGTCAGGGAACCCCACTAGCCGTCCTCAACGTACCCTGCATTCTCTCTTCATCTCCTGTTATACTTCCCTGGATGCCTTCTATTCGTGAATGTCTATGGTTTACCCTAACATTTTTTTCCCTTTTGCTTTAAACTTCTTTTCTCCTAAAGTCTACTTGTGAAGACATAAGTAATCGTCAAAGAAATAACAAAGAGAGAAAAATGATGTTCCCTGTTGTTCTTTAAAAGTCTGGGTGAAGGTACGTGAAAGGGATTAGACATCTATTTCTGATGTAATTCCTATGTAGCACTCTCTTAACTACTGTGCTTACTATGCTGTGTGCCAAAAAGGGGACATGTCTTTCTTCAAGACAAGTCACCATTAATTCAAGTTTCACACCTTCAAACCTTGTCTCCTTCCCTCCATCCTTCAAGATATCCAGATCTTCAAGAATTCCTTCTTAGAATTTCTGAAATAGGCCCTTCCTTATCTGTTGCCATAGTCCAGGTCTCATTATTGTCAACCTGACCTTTCACAACTGCTCCTGTGTCCAACCATATACTTGTCTTTTTTTATAGGTTTTAAGTTACAGGAGACTGTTTTTAAAATGTCCATTTATTTTGCCTATTTGCTGAATACCCTTCAGTATCTTTGCCATCCATAGAGTCTAGCACATGCCCCTTTAGCTGATGTGGTGGGTATCCTTTCAGGAATTTCAGTTTTATCCACTCTCAAAGCCAGGGACGCATGAGCAACTGTGGGGCCCAGAAGATGGTCCATCCTCATAGGTTTGCAATGAGGACCATGGCTGCCTACTGGGGAGGGCCTTTCCTGAAAGGACACGGTAGTCAAGTCACATACGGATGAACCTATCACATTATTCCAGTTGTGGAGGGAGAGGGTAGGGTGGAGAGGAGTCATTTTAGATGTAGCCCGTGTCTATACCCACAATATCATCCAGCCAGTCTCTTTGGAAGTACACTTCAGCTTGAAGAAAAGTGACCACACTAAGGCAATGATATATTTTAAAGATTCTTAGTAAGAGAGGGAAAAGTAGCCCTTCAGATATTAGGGAACAAGGTTGTGATGATACATTAGAACTGGGACCCCTTGACTTTTATCCATTTCATCACACATTCATGCTTCCAGACAAAGAAAGCCAGGAAGTGAGGTGATAAATGTTGATGACAGGTTAGTGATTCCATTTGGGAGCAATGATCTGAGCTGTGTCTGTGACCTACGCTGCAACTTGCAGCAACGGTGCATCCTTAACCCACTAAGCGAGGCCAGGGATCCAACCTGCATTCTTGCAGAAACAACATCAGGTTCTTAACCCACTGAGCCACAATGACAACTGCTGATGGTGACAATATTATTAATACCACTTTATAGGTGTAGATAAAAGATAAATATTTAGGAATGTCTGATTCTGAGTCCTTGTTTTTTTTTTTTTTTTTTTTTCGTACTCTAAGTATTACCTTTCTTTTCTACTAGAATTAGAGCTTTCTCTTGTTGTCTCAAATGGTCAAAACCATTTAGCACCTCCCCAAGACTAGGCTTCTTGTTGGTTAATTATAATCTTGATAATTAAGGTCTCCAGTCACCCTTCAGGGGCTATTGAGAAAATATTCCTTCCTCATCGGCACTACTGCTGTAAATAATGTACATGACATGGCCCAGATCAGGCTTTGAAAGGATGGAGTTCCCAGCTCTTCTCTCATGTAAACAAGTATGGAGCGATGACACGGTGATGAACCGCGGGGTCCTGCTTGAGAGATGCCTGCTCTGTGCACCTAGACCACTATGCTGCTGTGTTGATGAAAGAGGCTAGGAGCCACGGTTTATATGTGAATTAATACAGGACAGGAGCCAAGGCTGTGGCTCCAAGGATCAACAATATTTTGGGCAAATGAAAAGTTGGAAATCAAGGTATTTTTAAAAACCATAGGTCTAATATTTAACCTCACTTTCATGACTGTTACATTCAGGTGTGGTGGGGTGTTTGCAAGTCTGATTGGTTGAGGAGGGCCTGGGGTCTGTCTGGGGAGCTTAGGAAGCCTCTTGGGACTAAGGAAGGGAACTTCCAAGTGCCCAAGTTTATTTCAAGGACCGTACACTGCCTTAAAGAATATGTATAACTAGGAGGTACCTCTTTGTCTGTTTCTTAAAATTGTCCATGTCTTAGTCCTAGAGAACAGTCCTTAAATTCCACGTAGGGTTGTGGTGAAACAGTAAGTAGAAGGTAAGATCTAGAAAATTGTGAGTTTCTGTGGCAATTAGGTGACAACACTGTTGGCCAGGCACCAGCACCCTCCCATTGGGATCAGAAGTGGGGACACTGGTATTGCTAGTTATATCAAGAATAGCCCTGGTGCTGGATACCAGCACTGTGGCCACTTCAATGGAAAATGCCATTTTCTTCCTCTGTCTGTGTGAGAAGAAGAGGGCAAAGGCAGATGCCATGGGTTGTCAAAAGGACTAACTTAAGGAGAACATGGAGATGCTCTCTTGGAATTTTTAAGGTGAGGTACATGAACTGACCTTAACAAGAGAGAAACATGCAGTAGGAAATGGGACAGAACTTCAAAGAGCAGATCTGTGCTAGGGAATGCTCACTTAGTACCTGGAAATTGAGAGGGGTCCACTCACTCTGTGCGTCAGTGTGTTTCATTACTGAGATCTCCAAAACTTCATCTTGCCAACCCCTGAGGGACTGAGACTATGGAGCTGAGCCAGCAGACTGTAGGTCAAAGAATGTGGCATCCAAAGGTTAATGCACAAAGGAAAAACCATAAAAGCTTATTTGAATGTATCATTTGAACAGGTAGAAAAAAAAATTAATATTGAAGAGAATTAAGATCCTGCGGAGACAAAGAGAATTATTAAGTGAAATCACAAACTCTGTTAAGTGAATAATGAAGGGAGTACTTTCCACTAAGAGAAGAAGGGTTATCACCTCAAGAAGCAATTTTTAGTCTAAGAGTCTAAGAATTCCAGTAAAACAGATCACACAGATAGAGAAGGGCAATTATTAAGTGAGCTATGCTAAACCACACTGAAAATTCTTTGCTTTGTATAGTGGATCAACCATTAAAGATTGAAAATTCAAGCCTTGGTTATTTGTCCCAGCCTATCTATGTTCTTCTGCAAGAGCTGGAGTCTATGAATTGTACCCACCATGTTTAGGAAGAGGCCAGGAGAAGGTGGCTCAGGGATTGGGATGAGGAAGTGACGACTGTGCTACCAGAGCGTGGATATGAGAGGTTACCAAAGGCTAGGACAGGAAATAAAAGATAGTCTCCAACCAGATCTAATTTCTTAATTATCTCTTCTGCCTCTGAACTTCCTTAGTTTATCTGGGGGATATGACATGAGCCACGGCTGCTGGACCTGGTTTTCGTCAAACCAGATTCTTGAATGGCAAGAGGCGACTTTATCAGCTGCTATTAAGGACACTCTGTGTCTGAAACTGTGCCAATGCTCTTTCCATGCACAGTTAGTTTTATATTTTTTACAACAGTTATTAAGGGCCTACTCTGTGCACAAGGCACTGGGATGTTGTGTAAAGGAGACATGACCTTTCATGCAACAATCTATGTTTTAGTGAGGCAGACGACAGATGGATGCCAAAGTGTAATTCAGCTTCATCAGCATTTTGGTGAAAGGCATTGCCTGTGATGATGAAAAATACTGAAGACAATGAGTCCACTTTGGACATCCAGGGAGAGTTCCTCGAAGAGATTTCGCATCAGCTGTGTAATGGAAGACATCAGCAACCACAGCTGAGACACAGAGCTGACTGTTGGAGGTACTGATGAGAAGTGTTACTCCCCATTTTGCAAAACTGGAAGCATTCCTGTCAAAGTTACCTTCAGCAGATTGTCAGTCTGCTCAGAGGTGGAGCCGCCACCCCTAGCCGGGTCAAAGGGATACAGGAGGAAAGAGTAAGTAAACACTCAGAATTAGAAAAGTTTCAGGCCAAACCCATAAAAATTCTACCCACTGTAAATGGCCTTTGAAGTAAGCTTGCTCTTGAAAGGATTTTTTAATGGATTTTTAAAACTCCATTTAGGTAAGTGAAACGAAAGAGTCTTTTCTGAAGAATCAGCTGTGCTGGCGCTAGAAAGCAGAGGTCACACTGCCTTTCAGGGCATTTCCTTGTGACCTTTCTCTTCCACTGTGTTGTCAGTCTGGACATGTTCTCAGTAAAAGAGGAAAAGCAAAGAACTACACTGCAATTGCCAAAGCTCTAAAAGAGCTTCCATCTTCCAGAAAACCACATTTGTGCTAAATGTTACCGAAGCGTTTTAGGCATTCTTGTGCAATGGGCATTTGCTGTCTGCTCAATTATGGAAGTGTGGTTGGTTGTGAACAGGAGAGAAATCCTCCTTATCTGTGTGACAAGACAGTCTGTCAAGATCCACCTTGCTGTGTCAGAACAACACTTAGGATTCTCCAAAATATGAAGCTAAAATAATTTGGGTATTTATTTATCCTGACACTCAGAGGAAGACTGGGTGATTGATCTCAAATTGCAACAACTGAAATCTATGTGACATGAAATGAAAGTTCCAATAAGTGAGTTTAAGAAAATAGTGATCCTGAGGTATTAGGGGATGCTTGGGGTATTGCTGATAAAGCAAGAACTTTTGAACCATTACCCAAAGCATAGGACTACAATAATTGTTTGAGAACCTCAATAATCATAAACATTAAAGATCCCATAGAACAACCTGGACGCCTTAGAATAGACTTAATCTTCCCGAGGCTGGATTTCAGGGCACACATCTCTACTTATTAGCCTGGCCACCACAGACAACGTATTAACCTTTACAAGTCTCGGTTTCTTAAATTTTGTAAGACACATAAGATACATAAGATGAAGGAGGCTTATGAAGGCTACAAATAATATGAATTGCCACCCTGTTCCCGACCCTGCCAGTGTGTGTCCCTAACACACATTTCCTTTAATATCCAAATTATATAAGCTCAATCTTGTTAAATTAACAGAAACTCTAGTGTTTCACCAGGGCCAACTGCCATGAGTATTTTTGAGGATCCTTATATTTGCTTAGACTTGTTTAAGAAATTCTTCTTGCATCTGTGTTTCCACCTGCCAAAAAATGCAGAAACTCTGACATAACCCTTAACTCAGCGGGATTTCCTATGGTGCAGCAGCAATGAATCCTACCAGTATCCATGAGGATGTGGGTTTGATCCCTGGCCTTACTCAGTGGGCCAGGGATCCTGCATTGCTGTGGCTGTGGCCAGCAGCTGTAACTCTGATTTGACCCCTAGCTTGGGAACTTCCATATGGTGCAAGTGCAACCCTAAAAAGCAAAAAAAAAAAAAAAAAAAGAAAAAAAAGGCATCCTCAGCAATCACACTCTGATATCAGACAGTCCCATCATAGCTAACAAGGACCAACCATAGAGCACAGTATAATCTACTGTGTAATAATTTATATGGGAAAATAATCTGAAAAGGAATGGATATATGTATAACTCATTGACTTTGCTGAAACTAACACAACTTTCTAAGTCAACTGTATTCTAACGGCATTTATTGTTTTAAGAAAAGAAAGTTCTATGATGTAGTCTGTTGTCAAACTCAGCTTGTGCCTGACCAAGAGGGGTGGAGGGCCGGTGCCAAATCTTTGCACTGATGCTCTGTCCCCGGACGACCAAGTGACCTTCTCCATACTCTTGAGTGTTAGCCACAACTTCTCCAAAAAGTTTTAAATCCCACACTCGGCAAGGGTTCTCCACTTCCAAGCTTTTATTTCCTTGCATATTCTTCCTCAAATCTAGGTTATTTAGTGTTCTCTTCACCATTGAAAATGAGCCCCTTGTTTCTAGGTAATAATTCTTGATGTTAAACATTCTCTGTTCAAACTTTTGTGCCGTGTCTATTCCCTGGCTAGACTCTAATACAAAGCCGAGGGGGACAGGGGACTGGGTATTTGTCTATTCACAACTTCTCTTTACCTGTGGGAAGAATATGAGGGATCGACAGAGAGATAATTCTGAAAACCGCCAGACTGAGTAATATTTCTACTCTGATATTGTCAAGTTCATCACAATGGCAGGTACAGTCAACTCCAGGTGACAAAGTTTTTCATATGCAGAATTTGCTGGGATTATCACCTCTTCACAAATACTGCTCTGTACTCAACTTTATTTTTTATTTACTTTCTGCTTTTTAGGGCTGCACCTGCTCCATATGGAGGTTCCTAGGTGATGGGTTGAATCCAAGCTACAGCTGCTGGCCTATGTCACAGCCACAGCAAGGCGGGATCCGAGCTGCGTCTGAGACCTATACCTCAGCTCAAGGAAACGCTGGATCCTTAACCCACTGAGCAAGGCCAGGGATTGAACCTGTATCCTCATGGAAGTCTAGTTGGATTTGTTTCCGCTGCACCAGACAGGAATTCCCGTACTCAACTTTGAATGAGGATATTTGGGTTTGCAGCTTGGCTCACTACTAAGAGATACGCTCAGTCAAAACATGGAATCTCTGTGAGCCTCAGTGTCCTCTTTATAAATGGGGATCTATAACCCCATCCTGTGGGCTGTACTCACAGCGCTGTTATGAGTCATTATGAGAACATGCATGGCACTTAATACCATAGTCTTCAAGCTCAATAGTGGTTTTAACATTTCTTGCTTCTTTAATTCTTATTTCTCATACTGAAAAACTGAGGCCTAGAAAGGATTAGAAATTTAACTAACATAGCAGCATTGATAAGAATCATCTTTGTGTTTCTCTGGTACAATAAACCTTCCTTATGGTGCAATACATTCAGATGCAATATAGGAAAGTCATCCCAGAAGGAGCTACCATACACCGTCGTGTTTTTAAATTTGTATTTATAAGGAAATGTACGTTTTAAATATGTAGAAATGAATTGCGTATACTTTAAATTTATATCTAATAATTATTTATAAATTTAATAAAGATTTCTGATATTCTCATTTTCACCAGAAGAGGCCACTATGATCCAACTTAACTGATTTATTGTCACATTGAATAATTCTATTTGGTTGGAAAAATCGACACGAACTTCAAAAGACAATGATCACTGTGGTACATGGAATGACTGGCCACTGGGTACCTGCTGTACAGCACAGGGAACTCTCCCCAGTATTCTGTGATCATCTACATGGGAAAAGAATCTGAAAGAGAATGGATGTATGTCTATGTATAATTGAATTACTTTGTCATGCAGCAGAATTATCACGGTCTTATAGATCTTATAAGTATATGTCAATAAAATTTTTTAAAAATGAAAAAAAGACAATGTCACACATGTTTTTCCTGTCTCTCTACCCTCGTTTTGAAAGGCAGCCGCTTCTTCCAGCCAAGCTGGAAGTTTTGTAGACACTCTTCCTTTTGATTCCTTGGAAGAAGCCAGGATTTTAGAGATAGACAGATAGACCTATCTTGGTTCTAGCCCAGAGACAAACAGCTCAACTCTGAGAAATAACTTGAACTTGTTCACTTCTACAAAGAGAAAATTACAATAACGCTTGTTTGCTTTTTTAAAAGATTAAATGAGTTACTACCATGAGTGCTAAAAATTAAGGCACATGTAACACAGAAGAAGCACACTTGTTAGTTTTTACACTTCTAGAATCTCTGATGCACTATTGCTCACACCTGCTTTTTTGTTATCATTTTTTTTTTTTTTTTTTGCTTGTACCCCCCCCCCCCCCGGTATATGGAAGTTCCCAGGCTAGGGATCGAATCCGTGCCACAGCAGTGACCTGAGCAGCTGCAGTGACAATGCTGGATCCTTAATCCATTGAGCTACACGGGAACTCCTTCAGTATGTTTTTTTGTTAGTTTTTTGCTTTTTTTAGGAGCGCACTTGCAGCACAGGAGGTTCCCGGGCTAGGGTTCGAATTGGAGCTGCAGCTGCCATCCTACAACGCAGCCACAGAAATGCCAGATCCTTAGCCCACTGAGTGAGGCCAGGGATTAAACCGTATCCTCATGGATATCAGTCGGATTCATAACCCGCTGTCATGGATATCAGTCGGATTCGTAAGCCGCTGAGCCACAATGGGAACACCCTCCTCAAGTATATTTTAAATAATCCAAAAATGGTTTATGTATAACTAAAAATGGAAAGAATGAGTGGAAGGTTAAATTCAGGACTGTTTACAAGGTTAATACAGAGGTTATATAGGTTAAAATAGTGACTGGAGAGGGGAGACTGCATTTATCTGTCTTTTTAAATTATAAATGTAATTAAATGTTTTATTTTTTAAAATGACAAACACGTTACTTTTTAATTATAACATATTAAAATAAATTAGCAACTCATCTTTCCTTAGATATCTCTTCTATTTCTAAAATCACTATGTGAAACTGAAAACTAAAATACTAAAAGCCATGGTCAGTTTGTTGCCAGTCGGCGTGGACCCAAGCTATCCTTTTGTTAGAGCAATTGATTTTTGTCTTCCTTTATTATACCATAATAAAAAGTTAATAGAATAGGGTTACTGTGGACAGAGACATAAGATGAGGAAAACCTTTGAAGAGAATGATCAGGAATACGTTTCTTCTTTTCTGATCATTGTATTTTGTAGAACACAGCATGATTAAACTTTTATAAACTTTGAACACAAGCGAAGTTTAGGATGTGTTTGGGAAGGGAGACTGTAAGTGGATGAACTAAGAAAGGAGTATAAAGGAAGGCGAAAGTTCCTGATACTGTTTTAACTCGTAAAGCGATGTGTTCAAAGTTAAATGGTGAGTTCCTGTCATTATTTTAATTAAAAATGCATAAAAGCATGTAAATTATATGTGATTGCACTTATTCTCATGCATATGTCCATTCTTATATAATTAAAATTTTATTAATTTCAATTAAAAACTCCTTGAAAAACTCATATCTGGAACATGAACAACATTTATCATCAAAGGTAAGCTACATGTGCCCCAGGATTGTATTTTCCTATCTTTGAGTGACTTTTTTTCGAGTGTTTTCAGCATAAAACTTCATTTCTGTTTCCGCATTAATCTTCATACTGTTGCTATTTAATTGGATTTTTTATTGAATATTTTCTCCACACTCTATATTTCATACTTGTGGCTCATTTATTTTGCAACTGGCAGTTTATATCTCTTAATCCCCCTCACCTATTTCTCTTCTCTTCCAAACCCACTCTCTTCTGACAAACACCTGTCTGTTCTGTCTATCTATAACTTTGTTTATTTTGGTTTTATTTCCAGAGATCCTGTATGTTATAATATTCCTCTGAATTGAGTTAAAGAATTATTACCATTATTAATAGTACTATATATAGTATGATATATACTATAACTTGACAATTATGAAAGTGGAAATATATCCTTAGTGAAATAAAACCTTATAAAAATTTTATTTAATAAAAAAGGCATATAGCAAAAATTAATCATCTGACAGTTATATTTTTTTGCAGTTGGTTTTCTATTCCTAAAACTACTTTCTACTACTAAAAGTTTTCTACTTTTTAGTAGTCATATTTAAGAGTAAGTAAGATGAAGATTAATTACAATAGAAGTTAACTATTTTATGGTATAATTTGATAAACTAATTTTGACGACCTTATTGAAGAATACACATTGAATGTAAAAGAAACAATATAGGAACTTCATCATTGCGTATTATCCAATATTATATACAAGTTTGTTAGTCCCAGAAAGCATTCTGTTTACATTTTTACAATCCTCATGATTAAAGTATTCCTCCTTTGTCAGCTCATAGGAGCAATTTTTTTTCAAATAGTGTCTGGTCCAAGAATAGATACAGCAAATTTCTTAGGTGTAAATTAATGAAAATAATGCTTTAATGTTAAATATTTCTTATCAAGTTTCTTCTTGTTTTGTTCTCAGGATCCTCTCCTTCAAAAGAAATATTTTCTTTGAAAAAAATCTCAAATCTAAAAAGATGGAGGAGACAAAACACTATTGGTATTTTTACACCAGTCTACCATATATCTGAATTCAGAATATGTGTAGATACTTTCCTACTACTGAATTTTATATCTCCTATTCCATCCCATCCTCGAACATAGATGTTTGTAAGATCTTTCAATCTTAAAACAAATCATCATATTAAAAATTATAATAGATAAGGCATACAAATTTATTTTATAAAGAGGAGAAAGCACTATTTCTGAATTCAAAATATATACAGGCAAATCTATTGTAAGAGATGTTAGAAAGATTCAGAAAACAATCTCCTCTGGACCTGTGTTCTCAGATGAAGATTTTCCTTTAGCACACTCTAACCATATGCAAATATTTAAGACAACAACACAATAGAAAAAAAATGTAATACTTCCAAAGGAGATAAAAACCATGGATTGAATGTTTTAAATTAGTTCTACAGCTGTGAAATTAGAACTGAGATTTTTTAGATCAGATGACATTAAACACTGTCCAAATTTGAGCTGTAATGGTTGCCTTCTTTGAATATGTCAGTTTTTATACTAATGGGCCACTTTTCTTCATGTGAATCAGGAAGGAGAGTATGCTGGGGAGGCTGAGAAGTCTGAAAACATGTTTCTATGAGACTCCCCACATTCCGGAAACCAATGCTCTGCCGAGCTTAATACTAGAATACAGATCTAGTATTCTGCAGTCCTTGATCTCCTAAATCCATAGTATAAGCATGCAGACAGACCTGCAAGCAGAGGGCAACTATCCACAGTGTGTGTGCTGCAATGGGTATTACTACAAGTCTGAAAGCAAGCATCTCCGTGGTATTTCTGGGCTGTTGGGAGAGTCTGCCTTATCACAAGCTTCATTTGTTTCCATTATCGAACTGCATTTTTTCTTTAGGGAGTATAGAAATAAAAAATTGGGAAATCTTGCAACAATGCTTTCCCTGATAAAGCAGTATCTCAATATGATAGCGTAATGACTTAACTCCATACATGTTATGACTTATTTGCTACCCGTGGCTCCCTCTTCTTCATGGAGTTTAAACTGTGCTGAAATTGAATATTCCTTTTGAATAATTATTATTCCGGCTAATAAACTGATTGGTGGTTCTCTCGAGGCCAACAGAGTGAATGGTTTTGAGTTTGTATGCCTTATCTATTATAATTTTTAATATGATGATTTGTTCTAAGATTGAAAGATCTTACAAACATCTATGTTCGAGGATGGGATGGAATAGGAGATATAAAATTCAGTAGTAGGAAAGTATCTACACATATTCTGAATTCAGATATATGGTAGACTGGTGTAAAAATACCAATGGTTTTGAGTTTCCTACTGAAAAAGCATACTTAGTCCAACAGATGGCACTGTGCTGTAAATCTGTAAAGTTATAAAATTGAAATAAAAAAACCATAATCACTATCTTTTTTTCCCTCAAGTAGATTTTATGAAGCATTAATCAATTCAGAGAAGCTAATAAAATGCTTGGAAAATGAATCCCAGTGTTATTTAAATAATGGCTGTGGGTCAGTAAACAGAAGAAATTTATGGGGCCACTATTGGAACATACCAAAAGACAAGCTGGTCAAAATAGATTTGACCCCTGATGAAGTCTGGGGATATTTTTGATGCAAAGAATAAAGTTTGGATGTGTTGTTGTTTGCAGAATTAATTCCATTATTATTTTTCTTTCAAAGAGTCAACTCTGACAATCCCATCAAGCCGTCTATGCAATTTCTTTTGTAAATTTTAAAATCCTGCCAGCCCTCATCTGAGATGCCAGCCTCTTTAATATGTCAGAAGACTGTTTGCCTGCCACTGTGAACTAACATTTATTTTTGGTCTAAATTAGAAAAACAATAGGACTAAATCAGCCTGACATGACATTTAGCTGAGCACCACCAGGGATGCTTTCATAAGTGAGGATGAAGAAAGGGAGGCAGAGATGTTCCCCAAATTAAGTGGGTGCTGCCATCAGCAAGGGGCTGTGTGAGGGGAGGCTGGGGGAGGCCAGGGGAGTGTCTGGATACCAAGGGCCTGGGAACGTGAATAAATGCTTTTACAGAGCATTCACAGACAGCATGTCATTTGGTTCTCAGTAATATTTTAAGGAAGAAATTCGAAACCCAGGGAAAGTGAAGCATTATCATATTCTGATGAGAAAACTGAGTGACAGACATTGGCCTTGCCTGACTTCACAGCCAGCCTGAGAGGGGAAGACTTGACACAAGTGAAAATACCATTTTGTTGTTTTTCATTCTGATAATCTATCAGTGCTTAAGAGAGAGAGAGAGAGAGAGAGAGAGAGAAATCTTTACTTAACAAAGTCTGCTTGCACTCGGGTTCAGCTTTTTGCAGTGTGGAATGACAGAAGGGTTAGAAGTTACACGCTTGTACATGAAGACTCCTTTACCCATCACCTTCTATGCTCTGGAAGACAACGTGATACAGCAGGAAAGACGCAAAGCTGGGAGTTAGGACACACCGATCCCGTCACTTTATCTCTCTGGCCCTATGTCTTCTCATTTATTCCAGACGGTAGAAACAATTATTTCCAGATCCCCTCTTCAAACCAAGACTCTACCATTATTTCATTTTTCTAAGGCTTAACATAATAAATGATGTAAAATTTAATGATCTCGTTACCACAAATGGTAACTTACATCTTAGAGTAAAAGGCTGAGTTACTCATTAGTGAGTCTGTGAACACAGCAGTGAATTTCCTGGTTTTCCTGACATTGTCCGTAGTTTTGGAAATAAGATCCATAGAATGAGTCCACTTCCTCTGAAGAGATCTTGGCTTTGCTCTCCTTCTCCCTCCTCCCCTCCCTTCCTTCCTTCCTTCTTTCCACAGATATTTATTGAGGAATTACTGTGTACTAGGTGATATACAGGGTATGGGGGATACAGCTCTTGTAAGTCAAATTTTGACGCTGCCTTTTAGAGCTTACAGTTTAGGAGAGAATCAAGTTAACCAATGATTACAACACAGATAGTGCTAAGAAGGGTGTAAATAAGGACTGACACACAGGACTGTATCCATCCAGTTCAGAAGGACAGCCTTCCTATCTGTGTTTATCAATTTATTTCTTTGCATCTTACCTTTCCCAGGTTTGAAGATGGTACCTTTGTGATCTCAGAGACTCTTGTGCCCAGAGGGAAATCTCTAGATATTATTTGCACTACTGCAGCTAAATTGCCATTGCCCTCATCTTAGAATATGTTTTGTAATAGCAGCTGCCCCCCTTGAAAACCACTAATGTGCTTTCTGTCCCAATAGATCTGCCTGTTCTCCATACTTCATATTAGCAGGATCAGACAGTATGTGCTCCTTTGTGACCACCAATTGGGGGCTTAAACAACAGCAATTTATTCTCTCACAGTCATGGAGGCTAAACATTCAAAATTAAGGTGTTGGCAAGGTCATGTTCCTTCCAGAGCCTCTAGGGAAGGGTCCTTTTTGCCTCCTCTAGCTTCTGGTGGACACTGCAATCCTTGGAGCTCCTTGGCTTCACAGCTCCAACCTCTGCCTCTGTCTTCATACGACTATCTCTGTGTCTCCTCTGTGTCTTCAAATCTCTCTTTTTACAAGAACATCAATCGCTGAATTCAAATTGGTTAAGATCTCATCTAAAATTGAATATATCAGTAAATATACTTTTTCTAAATTAGTCACTTAAGGGAAAAGGAGATATGCTCTTTTTCCTTTCTTTCTTTCTTTCTTTTTTTTTAGGGCCACCCTGGTGGCATATAGAAGTTCCCAGGCTAGGGGTCGAATCAGAGCTACAGCTGCTGGCCTGCACCACAGCCACAGCAACTCAAGATCCAAGCCACATCTGTGACCTATACCACAGCTCACAGCAACACTGGATCCCTGACCCACTGAGCAAGCCAGTGATAGAACCCCACACCCTCATGGATACTAGTTGGGTTCATTTCTGCTGTGCCACAACAGGAACTCCCAGAAAAGGAGCTATGAAGGAAGGAAACAGAAATACAGACTTTATTTGTTAAAAGAACATGTATAAAATGGTGATGCATATTACATGTATTTATTGAGAAAAATGAAATGTGGTTTAATAAAAACATATGTTTATATGTTTTTATGAGTGGTGTTTTTTTCACTTTAAATATTGATAACACACAGTCAGGTTACAGTTAGGGGGATTCTGTGCTGATCACAGGCAGCTGTAATCCTGGACAGTGCCTGCATTTCCCAGGGGTCAGTAGTTTAATCCCCATTGCCCACCAGGCTGGGTCCAGTGTCCTTTTCATTCCCCTGCCATCCTTCAGAGATGACATTAATGAGTGGCTAAAAGAGAAAGGCCACTGGAAAATGTGAAACACAAAGTCCGAACAACTTTAGAATAGAATAGTCTCTGAATTATTGAGAATGTGAAGAATTCTTGACAACATAATGATTCCACCAAATTTCCTTCCAATTTTCTTCAATTCAAAACCAATTTCAAATTTCCTTGTATCACCATTAGAGCTGCCATATTTAACATGAGGGACTTCAAACAAGGATAACATAAAATCCTTTTAGGATAGGCTTGTGGCCAAGCCTCGAGTCACCCACCAAACGTCTTAAGACGTAATTTATGTTCTTTTCAGCCTTGGATAATGTTCACTGAGACAGAAGGAGCTAGTAAAACTAACATTTGGAAATTTTAAGCTTTTCTCCTTCATGGTCAGACCCTAATTGAGGGCAAAGGATGGTCTTCATTCCTTGGTTTCCTTTCCTTTCTTTTTTTCTCTTCTTTCCTCTTCTCCTCTCCTCTCTTCCTCTCCTCTTCTTTCTTCTCCTCCTCCTCTTCCCTCCCCTTCTTCTCTCTCCCTCCCTCCTTCAGGGAATAGAAATGGTTCTCTATTAAGACCTGAAAGTTCGTTATGTGATTTTTCTCTGTTAGCCTGTCTTGGAAAATTATAGAGGACAGATTTCAAGTTTTGCCCCTCCCCCCAAAAAATGAAAGAAAGCGCTACCTATCTGAGATAATACATATATGGTAATTAGCTTGTTGTGGTGGTTATTTTACAATA
Source organism: Sus scrofa (assembly GCF_054392235.1). Lineage (NCBI taxonomy): Eukaryota > Metazoa > Chordata > Mammalia > Artiodactyla > Suidae > Sus > Sus scrofa. The sequence continues at coordinate 136,138,564 of NC_139385.1, read as the reverse complement.
CACAGATATACAAAACATCACCTCATACAACTTATATGTTTTAATTTATCAATTACACCTCCACAAAGTTAAAAAGTATAAAGGTCATTCTAGAAGTTCAAATGCAGTTACTAGAGTTACCTGCTTAGGTCCCCAAGTGACCTAAGGGACAAAGCAGGAGATTTTAAAAAGTAGGCTGTCAAAGATCACTTGGAGAAGTTGGGGCATCTCTGAGAGTGGGATAGGAGCTTCTCACCAAAACATGTGGCATTGGACAGCTGTTCTTTGATTAGATTTGTGGTTTTGAAAACCACAATGGTACATCACTTTATACCTATCAGAATGGCTGAAATAAAAATGTGACACCACCAAATGCTGGTGAGAATGTCAAGAAACTGAACCTTCATACCTTGCTGGTGGAAATATAAAATGTTATAGTCAAGCTGGAAAAGAGTCGGGCAGCTTTTTACAAAACTGAATATGCAGCTACCACATAGCCCAGCAATCACACGCTCAGGTGTTTATCCCAAAGGAATATTAGACAGCTACTGAAATTATACAATAGAAGTAAATGTAGTAAGTTGCAGTAATGTTGCCAATAATTATCAATTGAAAATACTTGATTATATAACTGAATAATGTGTACAAAGTGTATAGGAATTGTCTATGAGAGTGTATGTCAAAATACTTTTTATTGGGAAGTCAAATAGTAGGGTTTTTTTTGGGGGGGGAGCAGGGGGTTGTTTGGTACACCTGTGGCATGTGGAAGTTCCGAGGTCAGGAATCGGACCTGTACCACAGCAGTGATCCAAGCTGCTGCAGTGACAATGCCAGATCCTTAACATGCTGTGCCATCAGAGAACTCCAGTAGGTGTTTTTTTGTTGCTGTTATTCTAAAACTCCTATTTGTCCTGAATGATCCTATATTTTCTGTATAATGCATAATAATATTTTCATACATTTTAAAAGGTCTTTTTTGATTGTATGTACATTTAAAAAAAATCTCTCCTATTATCATTTTAAATCATTAACCTCAAATACCTGATAGATGTCTGTTGTCTTCTTTACATTGAACCTTTAATTTTGGATTGTTAGTCACATGCAATTGTAAGAAATAATACTGGGAGATTTTGTGCGTCCTTTTCACCGTTTCGTCTTATATCAACCTCTTGCATAATTACAGCGTAACATCACAGCCAGAATATCGGCATTGACACAATCCACAGATGTTATTCGGATTTCTCCAGTTTTATTTCTACCTCTTACTGTGTGTATATGCATGAGTGTGTGCATGTGTGTTTAGTTTTATGTAATTTTACCATGTTTGGAAATTCATGCATCCTTCACCACAAGGATCTCTTGTGTTATCCTTTTAATAATCACATCAAACCCTGTCCTGCCACCCCCATCTCCGTCTCTAACCCCTGACAACCACCCCTGATAACTACAAAATTATAGAAACCACTTCTATAATTTTGTAATTTCAAGAATGACAAAATGGGAGTTCCCTTCGTGGCTCAGTGGTTAATGAATCCAACTAGGAACCATGAGGTTGTGGGTTTGATCCCTGGCCTCTCTCAGTGGGTTAAGGATTTGGCGTTGCCACGAGCTGTGGTGTAGGTCGCAGACACAGCTTGGATCCAGCGTTGTTGTGACTGTGGTGTAGCCCGTTGGCCATAGCTCTGATTAGACCCTTAGCCTGGGAACCTCCATATGCCATGGAGTGGCCCTAGGAAAGAAAAAAAAGAGAAAAAAAAAGAATGACAAAATGGAATCATATAGTATGTGAGCTTTCAAACTGACTTTTATCACTAAGCATTATTCCCTAGAGACTCATAGAAATTATTGCATTACCAACTGTCCAATTCTTTTTTATTGCTGAGTAGTATTCCACTGTGTGGTTGTACCAGTTTATTTATTCATTCACTCAGTGAAGGAGAGCTGGGTTCATCTCCACTGTTTTGCTATTATGAGAAAGCTATTATGAATATTTGTGCACAGGGTTTGGTGTATCCATATGTTTCTTCAATTAATAATTATTGGCAATACTGCTGCAACTCAATACATTTACTTCTTTTGTGTAATTCCAGTAGTGGCTTGAAATTGAATATATGTATTTATTTTTTATAGAGGAGGAAGAGTAGAGTGAAATGAGAAGCAGCTTTGCAATCAGACATGAGCTGATCTTTCATTCCATTTTGGCCATTTACTGATTTTGTAATCCTGAGTAAGCCACTCCAGCATTTGGAGTCTCAATCTTATTATCCAGAAAACAGAACTAACGACAGTTTGTAAATTTGTCATAAGGGCACACAAGCATTTGGTACATAGTAGGTGCCCAGTAAATCAGGACTGCTGTGTTTGGAGGCCAGGGCAACATTTCTTGGGTATTCATAGAGCTACGGTCTTGTGCTTGTGCTAAGAAGGGAGAACATGTGGATTCCAGAGCAGAGCCAGGGGGCCACTGTTGGACAGTCAGTCATCAGGGGTTACGAACAAAGGAAAGGCCAACTTCTCTGAAATCTCTGTGCAACATCTATTCATAATCCACAGAAACCTTTATTCCTATTTTGGCAGCACACTTTCATGACCTCTTCTACTCTCAGTTAGTAGCATACACCACACTGAGAAATGAACAGTTTTACTTAACTCTTAGGATTATTTCTGAGGGTTGACCACCTCTCTAGGTAAAGTCGGTTCCAGCAAATTTCTTAAGATTTTCTTCAGATTTCTCTGGCATCTTCTGCCTTGGATCAGGACTTCATTAAATTTCTCATAGAGTGTTCCACCAGCCTACAAATTGTTCTTCTAACGCCCCACACCTCCCCTCCTCAGTCTGTCCTTTGCAGGACAGCCAGAGTGAGCTTTCTAAAAATAAGGACTTTCTTATTTTATTATGCAGCTTTTGATATATGAAACAATTATCCCAGTGACTAATAAGATGTCCTGCGGGATTATTGCTTGCAAATGGCTTGTGAGAATTGAACGAGGGAGAAATTGGTTTTCATGCTTCCGTGGAGTGCTTTTTATACCCCGTAACCCAAAGTATAAAGTTTCAAGTCCACTTTACAGGAGGAAAAAAGAATAACAACAACTCAGGACATGTGGGAACACAGTCTCATGAAGAGTACTCTCAAGTGACATCACCTCGTCCGAGTCATTTGTGAGCATTCCAGCTGTGTTGATAACAGATACACTCATTCAGTGAGAAATCCACTAAGAGAATAAATTAAATACAGACCACCTCCAAATATGTATGGACACTGGGCACGAGACATCCACAAAAACATGTAATTAATATTTCTGAGCACTAAATTTGAGCAGCTTGCCTTCCAAACGCTGTCTCATTTAATCCTCAGTAATTTTACAAAGCAAGAATCATCATCCCCGACTTACAGCAAATGTCAAAGCCAAGTCCTTCTGAATCCTTCCACATTACTCTTTCCTTGGCATTACCCAGCCTCTTGGTACTGAAATCTCTTCTCACAGTGGTCTGTATCTAATGTGTGTGCATGTAGCTTTTCACAATAGTTTCATTCCACTAAATATGTGTTAGATGTTTAGAGTACATATGACAAATAATGCTTCTCTTCTTTCCAAGTTTTAATATGAAGTAGTCATTGCTTGTTGTTTCCCTTCCTGCATACCTGTTTTCTAAATGCAATGTCATTATCATCCTCCTGTAAGTGGGGGTAAGAGCAATAAAGACATGGGCTCAAAATTATGGAATGTGTGGACAGGGTAGCTGCGTGAGACATTAGAAATCAACTAGTACAGAAACTTTTAAACTTGCAGCAGACAATTCAGTATTTTCTCCTGGCACCATACACAATTAATGTAACTAGTTCCACACTGCACAAAATATAGACTAAGATATAGCACCAAATTAAGTAACATATTATTTTAACTTTAATTTCTTAGAAAAGCATTGATTTTTATGTTTTTCATAATACACAAGTATAAGATCTAAGCCACAAGTACACATTTGAATTAATTAAACTGTAGAACTGACCTCACAGTTCTTTTATTAATGACCATATGTGATATTTTACTAATGTTTTACTATTTAAAGAGAATAGGGCAGATACATGTATGCCTAGTTGCTAATAATTTTCTGCATTCCACCTAGTACCCCCCACCAACACAAAAAGGAAACAAATTTAAAAAGAACTATATAAACTATTAGTACGCAGATTATTGAAGAACAGTAGTATCCCATGGAAGCAGAGTCATAGACTCGTGGAAACACAGTCTACTTTAGACTAAAAATACCATTTTTTAAACTGGGAAAAATGAAGTCAAGATAAAGGACATAATTTGAACTATCAAACTGTTTTCACTAGTGAATTTATCACCACTGGTTTTAATTGTCTTATTATTTCTCAGGGGAAAAGGATGCTTTGAGAAACCATATTTGCAGGGCTCCCTGCTGGAAGGAAGGAGATCTGATTGAACTTTCTCTGCTTTACGTACATGTAGATACATCAACACACACACACACACACATATGTGTATGCAAATGTATATCCTCAGAGCTGTAAATCTCTTAAAGACTATGCTGGCTTTTTCCTTTTAAAAAAGCAAAGTGTGTCTGTCCCTGAATAATTGAAAAAATAATCACAAACTCTAAAGAGAAAATTAAAAATATCCTTATTTCCCCGCTAATTTAAACAGTAAATTTGTTTGGAGAAAACGATGGGAATTTTAAAAAGCAGTAAAGCTTTTTTACAGCAGGTTGTAATTATACTGGCATTCACCAAAATTTCAATGACTTTGTGAAGAAGTTATGCCTATATTCTATGATTTTAACTAGTATTTTATATTATTTAAATTGAGCTGCGTTTCTTGGAAAGGGAAAGAAAACCAGTTATACTGTCACAAAGACTGAGTTCAGTCTACAAATCTCTCCACTTGAGAATTAACCGCTACGAAAGATAAGCTTCTCCTTAGTGGCCTCGTTCCTCTGTCAAATATCCAAAGATCCACTACTCAGGCAATACATTTTATCTTTTCAAATTAAGTCCTCCTGTAGTGAGCCTGATAAAGATGATTTAAGGAGTTGAAAAAACACGATTTTATCTTCATTTTCTAAGTTACATTTTATTGAAATGAGGGTTATTCCTCTTCCTATTTTCTTTTTAATTTCAAAGACCATGGTTTAAAGTTGATTAACCACCATTATTAAACTAAAGTGCATGTAAATGAGAACAGATTTCCTTCTAAGAGAAAATACTTTTAATCTTCAAAGAAAAAGTACTATCCGCTACTCAGATTCATTTGAGAGGACCTAGAGAAATCTGACCTCCCAATGGTAAGAATTCAGGAAAAAACTTAAATTCTGCAGTTAACAAAAAAAGCTTGGATAAAGAAGTCAGGAGAATAGATTCTCCATGATGCCACAAAGACTGGGCTCTGGGGAAAAGAGGGGATTCAGAGCCTAAGAAGCCTTCTAGCTGTCAGCACGGGCATTCCCCAGCAACTCCTCTACCACTTAAAATGTCTGCAACACGTGATAAACTTGGCTAATTAATTATAATTAATTACCTTAAGGCATGATTAATTGTCTAATTCAAAACAAGAGAAGCTTCCGGAGAGACAAATTATTCCATAGTTAAAAGCTGAGTCAGGCCCCTCTCTTACCGATGAAAGGGCCGGGAATTCTCTGGTCTATGGAGAACAGTGGAGGGAAGGGGGTTCATAGAATTCTTGGGAGGGAAGTCCCTTGCCTGGGTTATGACTGATTGAGAAGCAAGTTGATGTGAGACTGAGCCCTGTCCCCTGGGCCGTGGTGTGAGGCAGCACCCCTTAGAGCTTGCTAAACTGAGCTGGATTTCCCAGTTGAACGGTGGTGTGCCTCGTGGGCAGGCATGATAAACAAGCCCCTCTTTGAAACAGGTTATCATCTTCTTCATAGTTCTAAGAAAGTAAATATAGGAAGAAGGTGGTAGACTAGAGTTTTGTTGTTGTCGTTTTTTGTTTGTTTTGTTTTGTTTTTTTTGGCTGAGCCTATGGCATGTGGAAGTTCTCAGGCCAGGAATCAAACCCACATCACAGCAGGGACAACTCCAGATCCTAACCTGCTGAGACACAAGGGAACTCCCACAGCAGAGTTTTAAAATCAGAATGAAACAGCTCTGTGAGACAAGGTGCCATCAAAGCAGACAGCCAAACCAAAGGCTGCAAGTATAACTAAATCAGAGGATAGGGCATCGATTTAGTCACACCTTCACATCTCAGTAGAGGCAAGGAAGGTAACCGCAGACTGAGATGGTGAGTTTAAGATTAGATCTAGTTATAAGTAGAAGTAAAGGGACTAAAAACATGTGAGGTCAATCCTGACTTTTCTGCAAAACCATGTTATATCCAAAGAATGAGCAGAAGGTGGGAGAGGAGTTGAGCAGAGAGGGGGCAGATCACCTCCTGCAAAGGCAGGCTATGGGTAAGAGAGGGATGAAGCCTTATTCTGGAACAAGTGTTTGAAGGAAGCACTTATTTTGTTCATATACTCATTGGAATTCTAAAAATTGTATATGTTTTTTAGGTCCGAAACAGACAGGCCAGGTTTTAAGGTATCTCTACCACTTACCACTGTGTGGGCCTGAGGTCAATACCCAGCTTCTCGGAGTTCAATGTCCTTATCTGTCAAAGACGAAAAGGAGCAGATCACCTCTGAGCATCTTCTTGTAGAGTAACTGTATATATTGAGAGCGCAACATGTATGGCAATTATTATATGTGTCTGCATCCAGTGAATTCTCCTGGGATAGTGACTATTTGCTCCCAGTACAGCACTTCCCACAGAGCAGTTCCGCCTCCCACCTGAGCTGTTTTTACTGTTTAGTTCGTTTCTTACCAGGATGTCTAGCTCTTCCTAGAGCCCCACTCCTGACTGGTTTCAGCTTGACCAGCACCTTAATTTCCCCACAGTCTCAGATCCTTTTTCAGAACCATAACATGACATATGCTGAATCATTTCCCTGTGACACGGTGGGACCTAGGAGAATAGGTTTCTTGAAATGAATATTGGGTTGTGTGCTTATGGCAACCACTGTGAGGGCTGAGGTTAATTTATGTATGAGTCTCAGGGCTGTTGTCGTTGGTCCCTTTGTTTTCTACTGCTGGATAGGACGGCACTGCTGGAATGTAGATGTCCTTTCCTCATCTGCACGGTCATCTTTTTAACTGGAACATATCATAATCTAGGACATTCAAGTCACTACCTGCCTACACTCATCCAAGATCAGGTTCTAACTCCCATTTGTTGAGTGGTTCATTTTGTATTGACACCCCTGGAATGGGGAAGAGGCCTCACTGGACACAAGCTGGCCTTGGGAGCCTGACATGTGCAGTGGCTGCAGTTCTCCCAGGGCCAGCCTGACAGATGCCGGCTGACCTTTTCCTGCTGGCCCCACGTCACTGGGGTCCCAAATGTCATCCGTGCAGAACCATAGGCGGGAGCTCAAACTGAAGCTCTTTCCGAGAGGGTGTGCAGAAGTCAGCAGCAGCATTTTACAGACCTCCGAGTAGCCTTTCGTGCAGATGTGCCTGTGGCATTTTAAAGAGGCCAGAGGAGTGGACACTTAGGCGGGTTGTTACATTCACTTTATTCTTGTCTCATTCTGAGGCATTTTAGTAGTATTTGCCAAAGCAATGTTTGCAACTACTTTACTTGTTTCTTCTTTTATTCTGTTCATATGCATATATATCTTCAGTTATGGAAAGCAGTGCATACTTTTTTTTCATTTTTTAAATCATCATTTTTTCTTATATATTCAGTTATGTGGGACTTAGAAAGTAAAACCTAAAATGCCAAACAAAAGTGTTATTTGCCAAAGGGAAACAGGAATATAGTGCTCACTATAGAGCAGCATGCATAAAGAAGCAAGAGGCACTGATATATTTATGCAAAAATTGGCGAAAACACACATGCATTTATTAATAAATGAAGGTACTGAAAGGTTATGAAAAACAGCCACTTGCTAGGATGAAATTATTCACATTTCAGAGAAGAAATATAATGGACATGGAAAGCCATATGATTGCCCAGAGAGAGAGCTGAGGCTATGTCAGTGTGGTTCAGCCAATAAAGATAAAGCTGCAGTGAGCATCAGTAGAGTAGAATGTCCACATAATTTCAGTCAGCTCTTGGTAGAAGCTAAAAATAAAGTGGTTTCTATTGAGAAGTGTATGTCCTGAAGGACAGATCATGTTCCCAAAAGGCATCCTACCTCAGTTTCCTCGTGTGTCATTGGGACATCATGATTTGCACCTCAAAGGGGTGCTCCGTGGATTAAATGAAAAACAGATATGCAATGTATTTAGATAGATAAGAGGTGTATTAAACCTGAGTTATAACGAAAAGATCTGAACGTCACGCAAGGAGTCCCTGTTTCTCAGCCGTCTTTTGCAGACACCACTCCCTTGCTAAATCCTATGTTCTCTGAACCTCAATATTTTCATTACTGGTCCATGTTAAAAAACGCTTACAACCTTTCTCATGATCTTCTCTTTGGTGTGAAACGCTGCCTTCTTTCTCCTTGTAGAGAAAGCCCAGTGAGATGAACAATGGACATTACACATGACAGTGTCCCTTATCTGTAACCTTGCTGGCTAATTCTGGAATCCTGCCGCTCTTTACGCATCTCCACTCAGTGTGCTACTTTGGTACAGGTGAGATGCACAACATCCAAGTGTAACAACTCTGCCAACTCAGCATCGCCAGTGAGAATCCTGCTGCAACCTGCCAAGGACCTTGTGGGTTTCCCAGGCGTGTGGGTATGTTAATTTGTGTGATTTTAAAAATGTTCTTAATGTATTTCTTGACCTGTTTAATCTCTGTACTGCCTTCTATTCATCGTCAAGCAATTCTCCTACTTCAGAGCACTCGAATAATAATAACTTTCCATAGAGCACTTACTTTAAAAGCATGTTCACATCTATGAGAACATTTGATCTTCACAGCAGCCCTGTGAATTAGGCAAGGTCAAAATCTTCTCCTTTCTCAGAAGGAGAAACAGAAGCTCAACCGTGTAAGGGATAAACAGCTACAATATGTTTAAGCTACATCTCCAACTTAGGACTTCTTGCCTATATCCAGGTCTGTTTATTACAATTTATACTTTAAAAATCTATTTTTCTAATCAACTTTATTTCTATTACTTGGGAAAATTTGTTTTAATTTTCCCCCAAAGCAGAAATATTGTTTCTGGATTAGAAATTTAATAGCATAATTTACATTATGTGTAATTTAAGGCTTTACTCATTCATCGATTTATTGATTGTCATTCAGTAATTCTTCCACCAAGTATTTATTAAATCCATGTAGAGTGCTGGTATACAGTTAGCCACAAAGGACTTTAATAACCCTTGAGCAAGCAACTTATTTAAGACGTCACTGTGTGAACTAGGCTTATATATAAAGTAAGCAGATGAAAATCTCAACCATAGTTTCAAATTTTGATGTTCACCTTGGGGTTTGTGAAATTTGGAATTCTTCTGCGTAAAAGAATTATCTATTTTCCTCATTTATTTATCATCTATGTATATTAGAATGGACTTTTTTTTTTTTACTCTTTAGATTATAATCCAATATTATTTATTTGATTGTTTAAATTCTTCCACTTTGACTTTTGGGAACTCTTTCAGTTGGCTCTTGTTTCTTGTCTCCTTTTGACATATCCCCATCATTGCAGATTTTTTTTTGAGTGCAAATTACCATTTGATCCAGCAATCCCACTTCTGGGCATCTATCCAGAGAAAACCATGCTCGACAAGATACATGTACTCCAATGTTCATTGCAGCACTATATAATAGCCAAAACATGGAAACAACTTAAATGCCCATGGACAGAGGAGTGGATAAAGAAGATGAGGTACATACACACAATGGAATATTACTCAGCCATTAAAAGGAAAGAAATAATGCACTTGCAGCAACATGGATGGACCTAGAAATTATCGTGCCAAGTGAAGTTCGTCCGACAGTGAGACACCAACATCATATGCTATCCCTTACATGTGGGGAATCTAAAAAAAGGACACAATGAACTTCTTTGCAGAACAAATACTGACTCACAGATTTTGAAAAGCTTATAGTTTCCAAATGAGACAGGTTGGGGGACGGGGGATGCACTGGGGGTTTGGGATGGAAATGCTATAAAATTGGGTCGTGATGATCATTGTACAGTGATAAATGTAATACAATTCAAAAAAAGCAGAGTGGTATTAGACATCAAGATCTGGGCCCTGGACGTACTTCTGCTGCTGGTATGTCATTATTTTTAGTCGCTCTCAACTGACAGAGCAAGGGAATATATGTGTATCTCCTAACCTATGTGTGTTCACCTATCTCTCTCTCTCTCTATCATCTATCTATTATCTGTATGTAACTATTTGTATCTATATTAAGCTAAACATGTTTGTTTCCAGAATTGCGCCTTTTCCAGTATGTCATATAATTGGAATCATACCCTAGGTAGGTTCTTTCATACTCATTGCCTTCTTTCACTTACTAATATGCATTTAAGATTCATTCACATATTTCCATGGCTTGATGGTTCATTTCTTTTCATTTTGTGCATTTGTGTGGATACACTTTTCAAATTATTGGGTAGTTGTATTCACTTCCTAGGTCCGCCACCACAGAGAACCACAAACAGAGCGGCTTTTAAAAAATAAAATGTATTCTCTCACCGTTCTGTAAGCTAAGAGCCTAAAATTATGATTGTAGCTGGTTTGGCTCCTACTGGCGGCTGTGAGCAGGAGTCTGTCTTATGCGTCTCTCCTAGTTTTGGTGGTTGCTGTGAACTCTGGTGTCCCATGGCATGGAGACAAACCATCCCAATCTCTGCCCCTGTCTTTGCGTGTTACTCTCCCACTTGTCTCTCTTTTCTTCTTATGAGGACATGAATCACAGTGAGTTAAGGACCCACTGTCTTCCAGCATGTCTTCATCTGGACTAATTATAACTGCAACAACTCTATTTCCAAATAAGATCACATCCTGAGGTTTGGGAAAGACATGAATTGTGGAGGAACACTGGTCCATTAAGCACTGCAGTTACGCTGTTTTTGGTTTGTTTGTTTGCACCATAAAGATATCGTCTATGTGCTTGTACCACAGAGCAGATAGCTGTACACAGTTCTTCCTCTGAGCGGAAGTGATGAAAAGACTTGGTCAGTTTTTTTTTTTAATGATAGTTTGTGTTCTGCTCTGGCCAGACAAAATTTCATTCCTTTTTAGCCTATGAAGTGAAACCACAGCTGTCCTATATCCCAGCTCTAACATTAACTTATCATGTGACCTTGAGTAAGCTACTTAATCTCCTCTTTGTATTTCTATTTTCTCATCTGTAAAATGGAATTCCTAATAATAGTTCCTCCCTGTAGAAGAAAGCAAGATATTATGGATTGGAGGCCATCGCAGAAACAAAACAAACAGAAACTGAAACGTGGCTATAGTAACAGAAATATATCCTTAGCTGATAAAAGTAGCATTGTGTTCACAGGTATCCAAAGGGATGAACCTCGGTCTGGCTATAGTTAGCTCACCTCTCTGTGTAGTCAGATGTTACGTGATATTTGTCAGAAAGTTCAGGGGTATAGCCTTCTTCCAGGTCATCGTTGTGCTAAAAATAAATAAATAAAATAATAAATTCTCATAAATATTTGGTTTAGAGAGAAAATTCATAGAAAGTTCATCCTGAGATAAACTTGTATTTTATGTTGGAAAGCCCTTCCATAAATTATCTACATTGGAAGATTACCATGGCTTAAATAAAATGATGCCAAAAAAGCATTGTGAACTCTTTGGACACCCAGTAAGTAGAATGCACTGGGATTTCTTTTTCTTAAATTAGGTCTTTGTAGCTATATGTAGAAAAATATTTAGTCTTCTTACATGCTGTCACTCAGTTCCCCTAAAGTAAAAAAAAAAAAAAGGAAATCCTTATTAAAAGTATTATTTCCTATTGTATGAGCTGCAAAATGCTTGCCTCTTGTGATACACGGCTTCGGAAATAATTTCATTCTGAATTTGCCCTTTTGAGGGAAACTTAACTTCCAGATTGTGCTGAGATGAAGATATATCCATTCCTGTCTCCCTTACCCAGCACTTCTGGACGAGAGCATGGTCACCAGGACACCTTTGCACATTCCTCCTGAGTAAAGCAGTTTTAGATCATTTCTCCTATAACCGGTGTCCCTGCCGTATTTCACATGTGTCACACCAAGAACAACAACAACAACAAATAGGGAAGGTTAGAGGAAGAGGGATAGATAAGTGAGCCCAACAAGGACCCTGTTTACATATCCTACATGTATTTGCTGTATACTATGATGTGCCTGAAAGACCGAAAGTTCCTGCCTATGTAACATTTACATTCTTGCAGAGAAATATACAGCTATAAACCATGCACACCAAGGTCTCTAAAGATTTAGGAGGAATGCAGTTGGGATTCTGGAATACGAAGTTGGATGTGAGTAAACAATATGATTTCTCTCGTAGAACCACTGGAAGGTGTAAAGAGCCGCCCCGTTAATCTTGATCTATTCTTTGCAGTTCACACAGGCAGTTAACGTGGGGAGGAACATTTTCTGATTTTCTCTGTGGCCCAGCAAATGGAAATGCTGTTAAGGGTTGACCCAGTATGATGTGTGGAACTGGAGACCTGTACTGTGCTAAGGGAAAAGACCCAATTACTTTCTGCAGCAAAACTCGATTTCTCCTGGCTCCACTGCTCTCAAACCAAGAGTTACATGGCTCATTTGGGAGTTTATTTTTCTCCAGGCAAAATGAGTTTCATATTCTGAACATGATGCTGTGAAGAAATTTTCTGGATATTTGACCAGAGTTCATCAGCTGGGTATTTGGGTAACTTTTCATCCTTTGGTGCCAACACAGTGGATACAATCTCATTTAGGGAGGAGTGGGGAAAAAATGCCATCCATTATTGATGTAAACACACATCGGAGATAATAATTCTAAGTGAAAGTCAAAATGTGCATAGCACTTCAGAATTGATAAAGCTTGTTTTCAACCATTATACCACTTTATGCAATCCTATCCCATGAAAGTAATCTATAAAGTAAGTTAATTACTTCTGTCCATTTAACAAAAAGCAAATTTAGCTAAGAGTAGCAGTGGAAATGCGTTTGAAGGAAGGAACAGACGCTTATATTTATTGAACATTAATTATTTTCTATGACACTATATTATTTTATCATTTTCCTTTTCACAAAGTCATACAACTTACATATTTTACCTCCCCCCACTATTGTGGATGATATTGAACCTAAGTTCTTAAAATGAAACTGCTTCCTTCCTATCTTTGCATACATCTGCACCCTTGAACGTACTGAATCTTCTGCATGGAATAAAATTTCTTCCACTGGACTGTCTATTAAACTTTTTTTTTTTTCATTTTTTAGGGCAGAAGCCATGGCATATGGAAGTTCCCAGGCTAGGGGTCAAATTGGAGCTGCAGCTGCTGGCCTACATCACAGCCACAGCTGCATATGTGACCTCACCACAGCTCACAGCAAAACTGGATCCTTAACCCACTGGGTGAGGCCAGGGACGGAACCCACATCCTCATGGACACTAGTTGGGCTTATTACTACTGAGCCACAACAGATACTCCTAAACTATTCTTTTAAATGTGGGGAGTTCACTCTGTGGTGCAGTAGGTTAAGGATCCAGCATTGTTGCAGCCGCAGTGTAGATCACAGCTGCTACTGGGATTTGATCTGGCTTAGGAGCTTCCACATGCCACAGGTGCAGCCAAAAATTTTTTTTAAAGTTTCAAAAAATTTAAAAAATAAAGCTTAAATGTGATCTCCAGATACATGTCCTTTAAGTATCTCACAGTGTTTTAGATAAGAAAGGCATAAGTTAATATTTACTATAGAATGTAATTAATGTGTTGAGGGTGAAGTTGGTAGAAACTGAAGAATGAGGGAATGTGCCATAGTCACATTTCTCATTGATATCACTGCTCTGAGTTCAAAGCATAGCATGGTTTCAAACATAGTAGAAAAATTTCCATTTTATGTTCTTGCCTCCTTTGTCAAAAGATTAATAGACCATAGGTGTCAGGGTTTATTTCTGGGTTCTCTATTCTGTTCCATTGGTCTGTATGTCTGTTTTGGTATCAATACCACACTGTCTTGATAATTGTGTCTTTGTCATATTGTCTGAAGTCTGGGAGAGTTATGCCTCCTGCTTGGCTTTTGTTCTTCAGAATTGCTTTGGAAATTCTGGGTCTTTTGTGGTTCCATATAAATTTTTGGATTGTTTGTTCCAGTTTTGTGAAAAATGTCATGGGTAATCTGATAGGGATTGCATTGAATTTGTAGACTGCTTTGGGTAGTATAGCCATTTTTACAATATTAATTTTTCCAAACCAAGAGCATGGAATATCTTTCCACTTCTTTATATCTTCTTTAATTTCCTTGAGTAATGTTTTATAGGTCTCAGCATATAAGTCCTTTACCTCCTTGGTCAGGTGTATTCCCAGGTATTTGATTTTTGGGAGTGCATTTTTAAAAGGTATTGTGTTTTTGTATTCCTTTTCTAATATTTCATTGGTAGTATACAAAAATGCAACTGATTTCTGAATGTTAATCTTATATCCTGCTACTCTACTGAATTTATCAGTTCAAGTAGTTTTTGGGTTGAGTCCTTAGAGTTTTCTATATAGAGTATCATGTCATCTACATATAGTGACAGTTTTACCTCTTCTCTTCCTATTTGGATGCCTTTTATTTCCTTTGTCTGATTGCTGGGGCAAGGACTTCCAGTACTATGTTGAATAACAGTGGTGAGAGTGGGCATCCTTGTCTTGTTCCAGATTTTGGTGGGAAGGCTTTCAGCTTTTCTCCATTGAGTATTATATTGGCTGTGGGTTTGTCATAAATGGCTTTTATTATGTTAAGGTACGTTCCCTCTATACCCACTTTGGTAAGAGTTTTGATCATGAATGAATGTTGGACTTTGTCAAATGCTTTCTCTGCATCTATTGAGATGATCATGTGGTTTTTGACTTTTCTTTTGTTAATGTGGTGAATGACGTTGATTGATTTGCATATGCTGAACCATCCTTGTGCACCTGGGATGAATCCCACCTGGTCGTGGTGTATGATCTTTTTTATATGTTGTTGGATTTGGATGGCTAAAATTTTGTTGAGAATTTTTGCGTCTATATTCATCAAAGATATTGGCCTATAGTTTTCTTTTTTGGTGGTATCATTGTCTGGTTTTGGAATTAGGGTGATGGTAGTGTCATAGAATGTCTTTGGGAGTGTTCCTTCTTCAAGCTTTTGAAAAAGTTTAAGGAGGATGGGTATAAGTTCCTCTTTGTATGTTTGGTAGAGTTCGCCTGTGAAGCCATCTGGGTCCTGGGCTTTTATTTGTAGGGAGTGTTTTTATGACATATTCAATTTTATTTCTAGAGATTGGTCTCTTCAGTTGGTCTGTTTCTTCTTGATTCAGTTTTGGCAGGCTGTAAGTCTCTAGAAAGTTGTCCATTTCTTCTAGGTTGTCAAATTTGTTGGCATACGATTGTTCATAGTATTCTCTCATGGCTCTTTGTATTTTGGTCAATTAGTCTTTGACAAAGGAGGCAAGAACATAAAATGGGGAAAAGACAGTCTTTTCAGCCAGTATTGCTGGGAAACCTGGACGGCTGCATGCAAATCAATGAAACTAGAACACACCCTCACACCATGCATGAAAATAAACTCAAAATGGCATAAAGACTTAAATATAAGACAAGACACCATCAAACTCCTGGAAGAGAACATAGGCACAACATTAATGAATATTTTCTCAGGTCAGTTTCCCAAAGCAACAGAAATAAAAGCAAAAATAAACCAATGGGACCTAATCAAACTGACAAGCTTTTGCACAGCAAAGGGAACCAAAAAGAAAACAAAAGGACCACTTACAGAATGGGAGAAAATAGTTTCAAATGATGCAACTGTCAAGGGCTTAATCTATAAAATATACAAGCAACTTGTACAACTCTACAGCAAAAAAGCCAATAACCCAATGGAAAAATGGGCAAAAGACATGAACAGACATTTCTCCAAGGAAGATATACAGATGGCCAACAAACACATGAAAAAATGCTCAACATCAATGATTATTAGAGAAATGCAAATCAAACCTACCATGAGATATCACCCCACACCAGTCAGAATGGCCATCATTAATAAGTCCACAAATAACAAATGCTGGAGGGGATGTGGAGAGAAGGGAACCCTCCTGCTCTGTTGGTGGGAATGTAGGCTGGTACAACCACTATGGAGAAAGTATGGAGATACCTTAGAAATCTATACATAGAACTACCATATGACTCAGCAATCCACTCTTGGGCATATATCCAGACAAAACTTTCCTTAAAAAAGACACATGCACCCATATGTTCATTGCAGCTCTATTCATAATAGCCAAGACATGGAAACAACCAAAATGTCCATTGACAGATGATTGGATTAGGAAGATGTGCTGTATATATACACACTGGAATACTACTCAGCCATAAAAAAAGAATGAAATAATGCCATTTGCAGCACCATGGATGGAACTAGAAACTTTCATACTGAGTAAAGTCAGTCAGAAAGAGAAAGACAAATACCAATATGTTATCACTTATATCTGGCATCTAATATATGGCACAAAGGAACTTTTCCACAGAAAAGAAAATCATGGACTTGGATAATAGACTTCTGGTTGCCAAGGGGGAGGGGGAGGGAGTGAGGTGGTTGGGGAGCTTGGGGTTAATAGATCAAACTATTGTCTTTGGAATGGATTAGCAATGAGATCTTGCTGTGTAGCACTGGGAACTATGTCTAGTCACTTATGACGGAGCATGATAATGTGTGAAAATAGAATGTGTACATGTATATGCAACTGGGTCACCATGCTGTACAGTAGGAAAAAATTGTATTGGGGAAATAACTATTAAAAAATAATAATAACAACCAAAAAAATTTCCAGCAATTTGTAAAAGTTATAAACTAACGATTTATATGTTGTGAACATTTCCTTTGGATGGTGAGCTATTAGTGCACCACATAACTTTTTCAAGAATATATGGAGGCCCTGGATAACATATCATTGACTTTGGTGAAATCTATCTTGTGGTCCTAAGTACTGCTTACCAAAGACCAGAGTATGCTTATATCCAATCGATGAGAGGTGGCAAATCCATAACTATAGCAGAGCCTTTCAAGGGACCTGTTCAAAATAGCCAGTAGATCAAATGTTTAAATTCTTGTCCCCTTGAAAAAGTATTCTTTTTGACTGTCTCGGGTTATATGCTTAGAAGAAAGCATCACTAAGATCTAACGTACAAAGAAGCCTCTTATGAATCCAGGTTTTGAGATTTCAACTTGACATTCTAGTGGTCTCAGAAGTATTAAAGTTCTATGTAGTACATTTGAATGTGTTATACTATTTTTTAAAATAGTCAGATTACACACAGAATAAAATTTAAATCAAATGCTTGCTGAAATGCCAAAGTACCCTGCAGTAGTAGAGTTCTATGAAACCTAGTTTAAAAATCACTGAATTAGCTGATGCCCTATGCCTCCAAGATGTGACGCCTAGAATCCGCAGAAGCACAGTTTGGGCAGCGGCATTAGAGGTGGAGGAAGTCTCCAGACTGCTGAATTCAATGAGCCTTGACTCCCATCGTGTCAGGAAGAACCTAGTTGACTACGCCGTACTTCTTCCATGAGAGGCATCAAGACTCATGACTAAAGGACATCATTTTTTAGGTAACTACTTGATGCTATAGTCCAAAATAAAACAAAACAAATAAACAAAAAAGAAGTATCAGGTTAACTTTGGAGATTTTTAGAAGTGCAGAATCTCTGGCCCTTCTCAAGGATCTACTGAATCAGAAACCACATATTAATAATAACCTTTGGAGTTCCCCTTGTGGCTCAGCAGTAACGAACCTGACTAGTACCCATGAGGATTCAGGTTTGATCCCTGGCCTCACTCAGTGGATTAAGGATCCAGCATTGCCATGAGCTGTGGTGTAGGTTGCAGACACGGCTCGGATCTGGTGTTGCTGTGGCTGTGGCGCAGGCTGGCAGCTACAGCTCCATTCGACCCCTAGTCTGGGAACATCCATATGGCGAAGGGTGCAGCCCAAAAAAAAAAAAAAAAAAAAAAAAACTTTAGGTAATTCATATTACATTAAAATTTAGAAGAATCACTTTAAAGAATTAAAAGCAAATATATACATGTATATATGTCTTTTTTGTTAAAATTTCTACCACTTTTAAATGTTTCCCAATGTAAACTGAAATTGATACTGTTTCTTCTATACTGTTCTAATAATTATAATATATTTTAATAATAATATTGTAATTATAACTAATATTAGCTAATAATACAATAGTTAGTACAAATAATAGTACTGATATATGCTGTCATTATTGGAACAGTGGATCATGGAGAAACTTCATCAATAGTAATCTATGTTTAGATTATAAATTCATTTGTAGTTGACACCAAGAAACCCATGGAAAGGAATACTCTAAGACTCTTGTTCCCTGAGACTGACTCCACAGAAAAGATATGACATCTGATTAGGAAAAAAAAAAGCAGGCAAATACAGAGTCCTGCTTTCACGTCCTCATACATTCCTTTGTGTGAACTTGACACAGATATCCCAGAACCTCAATGGCCTGAGGAGAAAATTAAAGTGTTGAGCAAAGGGGTTAGGCTGGGTTTGGGGAATCTGGGTACATCATGAAGGCTGCTTGTGGAAAGAAAAACACAGGTCTTTGCATCCTGCAGCCAGTTCTCTCGGTACAACGTTCCCCCCACTGGCTGCTGGAGGACAGACCAAGTGACAAGTTCAAGGACAAGGAAGGGTCTGGACCTTCAGCACTGGATTCCCTCCAATGAGATGAACCCTGTTGGTAGAAGGCACATCAAAACCTTTGTAAATAATCTAACCTATAATCTTAGGGTTTTCCTAATGTCCAATTCAAACTGATTTACATAAAAAATCTTTTAAATTATACAAGGTTCATTGGCTATTTGATGTCTTATCATATTCCTGTTCACATTTAAGTGAGTCTTTCTAAGATCTGTATTTTGGTGATCATTGGGTGAGTTCCTCAAATTTTTCTAGTTTCAGTCCATATACCAAAAAAAAAAACAAAACACTTTGTATAAAATTCCTAATATCCCCCATATTTATAAAGAACTTTAATAACAGCTCGTGTATAAAGGCTATCACTGACACATTTTTAGATGGAAATGACCAGAAACACACAAAACTCCAAAAGTCCTTTTCAACAACTGCTGTGTTTAATTAGGATGAAAACATATTTTTATTAATTTCTGAGGTCAAGTAAATTTTATTTGTATTTGTACAGCTTAATGACTTCTTAGCAGATTTTCCAAGATGCAAAATGTTCATAGAGTAATTCCCCTTTAAGGAAAATCTTCAGAACACAATTGGATGTGGAAAAATTTCTACTCACTTAGGTGGTCTCAGTGCTGACACAAGACCCACTGTTGAGTCATGTGAATCATAGAAAGGTTAACGAGGGCACCGTTGATGAAAAACAATGCTTCTAAGTGGAAAGTGAAATTTTTATTGGGGATCCCAATTGTAGTCATTATTCTATAATTCATTCCCTCATCAATATGCATCAACTGAGCATCTAATGTAAGTTAAGAGCTGCCTGATAAATGCTGAAGTACGAAGAATCAGAGGATCCTTTTTCTTTTCTTTTCTTTCGAAGGGTTCACGGACTAGCCGAAGAAACATTAACTACAGTGCGATGTGTTAATGATGCTATATAAGAACAGAGAATTGTGGGAGCAAGGGAGAGAGATTATTGAATTTGTGGAGGACCCCTAGGGGTAGAGAACAGGACACACACAGCAATTTTATCCCTTCCGTATTTGGAACTGGGATAGAATGGAAGTTCTAGTTCACAACCCATAGTTTTTCTTATGAGCCCAGCTCAGTCCTGCACTTAGGAGAGAGCCTCGTGTATGCCCAGAACTCACTGCCAAGCACCCTTCTCCCAGCTTCACCTCAGGCACAGCCAGCAGTGCTGTCTGCCCTCATGAAGACTGACAAGGGAGAGAACTGCATGGATCCTGACAACAAGTTCCTAGACCCAAGTGGGATCTGGATGGGTGGGCACCTCCTTTTGACACTGCAGACTCCAGGCATGATGGGAAGAGACAAGGACGAAGAAAGGTCATAGAGTCCCCTCCAGCATGCAGAGTAGGGACTCTGATTGCACTGATACGTGTACAATAAATACTCGTTTTGTTGTTGGTTGTAGTATAATCTTTCTTAGTAAGGAAAAAAAGGAGCCTAGGGCTGCAGCCACCCATAATTAATGGAAAATTCACTAATGTTTCCTGATTCTAGGAAATTCACTCTTCTTTAGGAAAATGATCCCCCTCTCCCAAAGATGAATGATTGGACTAAATTCTTTTTTTTTTTTTTTAATAATTTTGAGGTCTGGCTCCTTCTATATAACTGCGTAATACTTGGAAACCACTAACCATCCCCTCTCAAGACTCGCTTTTTTTTTTTCACTTTTTAAAGTTATATTGAAGTATAGTTGATTTGCAATGTTGTGATAATTTCTGCCATGCAACAAAGTGATTCAGTTACACATCAGTCATTCATTCTCTTTCAGATACTTTCCTCATATAGATTATCACAGAACATTGGGCAGGGTTCTCTGGGTTTTATAGCAAGTCCCCATTGGCCAATCATTCCAGATACCTCAGTGTGCATATGCCAACCCCAAACCCCCAGGTTCATCCCTCTGCCGCCTGTCCCCTTTGGTAACCCGTAAGAGACTCACTTATTCACTTGCATAATGAGGATTCGAAATTTCTACACATGTCATGCACTGTTACAAGATAACCAGATAACATAACCAAAATAATTTCAGTATTATAAAGCACAACTCACATAAAAGCTGAGATTTGTCTCAGCTCCCTCCCAGCTTGAAAAGTCAGACGTTGATTGTTTGAAAAGTTTTAGTGGATGAGAAATACTATTGTAGTTCTGCTGTTGAATTGCCATTGTCTTGGACAATAATTTATCACAGCTGACTCCTGCTACACCCTACCTTCCTTCCCACCTTCAGCCAGACTGCTTCCAGAACAGGTGAAATCCAGACAACTGGGGCTTTAATCCAGACTGCTCTGTCTGCTCCTGTTTTCCTCGAGCGAATGACTCTTGCTAAGTCTCTAGTCATTTGTAAAATGGGACAGCGAATACACACAGCATCATATAACTGTGATTTGTGAGAATGAAAGTGTCATAACTTTAAAATACTTGGTACTGTAATTGTTATTTGATAGGAACTAAACAAATACTATTGGTTAATATTATTGCGGCCCCACATTTTTTTTGTTTTTGCTAAGCAAAGTCACTTGAATCATGTCACTTTCCTCCCTCTGCTTTATTAAGATGTAATTAACATATAACATTGTGTGAGTCAAAGATGTTTATTTGATACACTTATTGTTGCACTATGATCACCACCTTAGTGTTACCTAACACCTCCATTATGTCACATAATTCTTTCTTTTTTCTGGAGAGAACGTTTACGATTTATTCTCCTAGCAACTTCGCGTATATAATGCTATAATTATAATGCTATAATCACAATACTGTGAGTTAGATCCCAGAACTTATCCATCTTCTGCTTGGAAGTTTGTACCGTTCGATCAACAGTCCTCCCCGCCCCCGGCCCTTGGCCCTGACAACCCACTATCAGAGTCTTTGTTTCTTTTAAGAGTCACACAGTATTTGTTTTCTCTTTCTGACTTGTTTCACTTGGCATGATGTCCTCAAGGTCTATCCATATTGTAGCAGGTAGCAGGAGTCCCTTCTTTCTCATGTGAATCATGCCACTTTTGCAGAAAACAGAGTGAGAATTAATTTCTCAATTTATATACATATTTCTGCTTCTTTATTGTGTAAGAAGCTTCAAGAAATGTTCCTTTTCTCTTTGTTTCTTCTGATGCTAATCAAACTAATCCTGTCCTCCCTAGCATAAATATTTTCTCTCTCTTGCCTTCAAGGGTCAAAATGCAATAAACATAAAATAGTAATTTGTTAGCAAGTCCTTGTGAAAGGATTTCCCACGGCGGGGCTGACGCATTTCTGTTGTCATGTGATTGATACAGAGGGACATCGATGTATCCAGGGTTTAGTTTCTTTTCTTTCTTTTTTTTTTTTTTTTTTTGGTCTTTTGAGGGCTGCACCCGAGGCATATGGAGGTTCCAAGGCTAGGGGTCTAATGGGAGCTGTAGCCGCCGGCCTAGACCAGAGCCACAGCATCTCAGGACCTGAGCTGCGTCTGCGACCTACACCACAGCTCACGGCAACGCTGGATCCTTAACCCACTAAGCAAAGCCAGGGATCGAACCCACAACCTCGTGATTCCTAGTCAGATTCATTAACCACTGAGCCACAATGGGAACTCCCGGGTTTAGTTTCTTACTCCAAGTGCCCTGAGTACTGAAACTGGGCAGGCATGCCTCAAGGATTATTGTTTCTGAGTGTTCTAGGGGAAATATGTCCCCTTTCTCAAGATTTCCTCAGTCTTTGAAAGACGAAACAAAGACAAATACAAAGCTATTCCTCTGAGACACTAAATCAAATGTGTTAATGATAATACAAGAGTCCGAAAAGGTTTTCTTGCCCCCTTAAAAAATGAAATATTAGTGATATGTAAGAAAGTGTGCTTTTATAAGTTACAGCAATGACAGCTGACCACCAGTCTGTGTTGAAGATTATTGAGTTCATGTGTTTTTGTGGTTTTTTTTAACTTTAAGAAGTAAAGTTAATTACAGACTAAATAAATACTTGTTTATTAATTGATAACCACAACTTATAGATGGAATGAGTTCTTAGAATCTCCGTTCGGTTTAGAAATATGAATCATAAAGCACAAATTCCTTTTCATATGCAAGAAAGAGCCTTAATAATTTCATATTTGAACTGCATGTTTGAGAATTTCTAAGACATTTATGTAGTCTTTTTGACGGCTAAACATTCTTTTTAGAACCAAGATAGTTTAGAGCTCTATGTAATAGAGCATGAAGCACTTCAGGTAATTTGAGCAAATGGTAATTTTGCACAAAGCCATTGAGTTCCAGGGACTAAACAGAAAAAAGCAGATCTCTGTGTCCTGGATTAGACAAGAAAATACTGGAGCTAATGGGAGAGGGAACAAGCCTTTCAACCTGGCCCTTTTGATTCTGGCCTCTTTTGGCCCCCATATTAGACTTTGACATAGAAAAGAAAATTCTTATAAAGTGGATTGGTGAGAGAGAGAAAATGGGATTGCAGAGTTCCCTGGTGGCAAGGTGGGTTAAAATCCAGCGTCATCACTACTGTGACTTGGGTCACTGCTGTGGTGCTGGTTTGATCCCTGGCCCTGGAACCTGGAATTTCTGTATGTCATAAGCATGCCCTCTTCCCCTCCCCCCCAAAAAAAGAAAATGGGACTTGCTTTACTAATTTTTCTTACTCTGTGTCCCCCAATTTTGGAACTGCTCAGGATTCACCAAGTCTAACTATCTGTAGAGGCATATATTCGTTTCTAAATTAATTTCACACACACACACACACACACACACACACACACACACACACACACACACATATTTGTATACAGGCAGGAGTGTGATCATAAAAAATGAATTGCTATTATTATTATTTTACTTTTTGGGAAGGCAGCTATGCTCATCACTATACCACCAACATCTTCTATCATTTTAAATTTGGGGGTTTTGCTTAAACCTCCACTTCCACTTTGTCTTTCCAATTCCAAACTTGCCCTTCACAAGAAACCAGATAATTCATATAGATATATATGCATACACTGAAGCTTATAAATCGTTCTTTGTCTGTTTTTCAAAGTGAGGCCATGTTATATGAACTTTCCTATATCTGCTTTAATGATTACATGGTATTCAATATTCCTATGGTGACTGTAGTGGGACTCATTCTTACAGTATCCAAGTGATGGATTTTTGCTGGTTTTCTAATTTTTTTCCTCTACAAAACAATGTTTTAATAACAATTCTATTATGTGCACACTGACATATTTGTGTTGTCCTTTTGTGGAACAGATTCCCATGAGTGAGATTACAAGGTTAAAGGAAATGCTTACTTTTACATTTTCATGGATGTTATTCGACTGCTAATAACTCTGTAACAATCCACCTTTCTGTCACAATGTATGAGGGGATATTTTGCTGCATTTCTGGACTACTGTGTATTATTGAACTTTAAAATGTTTACAGTCTTTTAAATGTAATTTTTACTTTGTCATATTATCATTACTTTGATTGCATGTCCTTGGATACTAGTGACTTTAATTATTTTTTTCATACATATATTAGCCTTTCGGATCTGTTCTGTTGGTTTTGGGATCTTCATATCTTTGGATTTTACTAAATCCAGAGGGTCTTAATTTTGAAAATGAGACTTGTTCTTGTGACTGTAAAGCAACCAGGGATCCATGAGATATGTTTAAAATAGCATGAATAGGAAGAGAGAACCTAGGGAACTTATCTCAAGACAGCAGTTGAAAGAAAAAAAAATGACTTTTGTTGTTTTCATAACTCATTTGACCCAGTCTCTCTTGTAAATAAATTAAGAGTAAACACGCCATGTGCCATGGTATCTTGATTTGGCCTGTTAGAAGGGAAATACAAGTAGACTCAATGATGTAGCAACAAGCAGACATTTAAAGCAGGGAACCATATCCAATCACTTGTTAAAGAACATGATGAAAATGAGAAAAAGAATATAGATAGATAGATAGATAGATAAATAGATAGATAAAACTGGGTCACTCTGCTGTATAGCTGAAATTGACAGAACATTATAAATCAACTATAATAAAAAATTAAAGCATATTTCCATGCAGTATTTTTATTTTTATTTAATTTCTATGAGTGGGTCCTAGAAATCTGCTATGAAGCCTGTCCTCCACCTAAAGCCACATTTCTGGAGTCTTCTGAACTTACTCTAAGAGAGCTGCTGAAATAATTCCATTTGAGCTAGCACTTTGCAATTAGAAGAATGAGAAGATTGATCCCAGCTCCAGTTTCCCTGTGTCTTTGATTTCAGGATGCTCTTTTGTTTGATGTGATCACTAATTTAATAGCAAACTAAGGAGAAAGGCTCCCTTGGGTGAACGTAGTTGTCATCTTTACTAGACTAGCCTTTGTAGTCGAACATAAGTTGACTCTCATTCATAAGCTGTGATATGGTTAAACTGACAACAAATGTGACTGAAATTTGATCATATTTATTATCAGCACAAAGATGCATCCCACCCATTGCTCTTTGATCAGCATTTGGTGAACAGACCTGTCTCAAGTATGACGCCCTTGGGGGCAAGAGAGCAGAGCCCTATCAAAGTTATTAGACACGTGTAGACAGTACGCAGTCATGACGGCTGAGCAAAGGAACGGGTGAAGGGGTCACGGAGGACAGAAAACCCCAGCTTTCCTCCAGCCCACTGCTCGGTGAACAAGTCCACACCATTCTCTTGCTTCTTTCCCTGTTCACTCCACCACCGTGTTCCTTCTCCTCAGAGACGATGGTTTTTGAAAACACTCTGACAAGCAAGTGCATCTTTCATCCAAGTCGAGGGAGTACAGCATCTCAGAAGAACCAAGCTGAAGGGCAGTGAGGTGAGTCCTCTCAGAAGAAACGCTTCTGCTGAATCTTGAATATTGAGTAGATGTTCAACAGGGCAAATGAGGAGGAAAGGAAACCTCCCAGCAGTGTGCAGGGACTTAGGGTGTGGGACCCTCGACTCTGGCACATCCTAGCTTATGACCTCAGGCAGCTCCTTTCATTTCCCCAAGCATCATCATCCCTTAATCATGGATTAAGGGCTTCTCATCTTTTACATGGATGGCATTCATTTTCTTGCAACCCTTTGCTGGTTAATAAGCCAATAGTTTACCACCTGCGAGGTGGCATTTTAAGGGTCTGTTGATGAGCGAGATGATGATTTTTACAAGGCTCAGAGAGTGCGGCTCTGTAAAGAATGAGGAATTTGATTGTTGACTTTTAAAACCATAACTCAATGCTGGATGCTGAATGACGTCCACCTCTAAGACTAATAATATACTTGCTTCTCTGAGGGAAGGGCAAAGAAACGGGATTATAAACACCTTCAAATGCTCTTATTTGTAATTTAAACAAAACTCCTCATGGGCCTCCTTTTTTTCCTTCACCTGGACATCATCCTCCTTCCCCCAGCCCCTCTCCCCCTGTTTCTTCCTCCTTCTTCCTTCTTTTAGCACATATTATGCAGGGGGTACTGAGTTTGGGGAATTGAACTAATCATTTTGTATTCATTGCATCATCAAGCTTCACTATAAAATTACATAGAAGCTATTATCATATACAAATTATAGATGAGGAATGTAAATTTTGGAAGATTTAAACACTTTTTATAAAGCCTCTGCCCAGGTCTGGGAGTTTGGTTGTAACCCCTGGGCACAAAGACACTGCCTTACTGAGCTCAGTCATAAAATGCACTATGTCTTCAGCTTTAAAATTCTTCGATTTTTCTGCCATTCCAAAGGAGCACAAAATCATCCGTAGAGCAATTAAGATGCTGACTATATTTCCCTTTTATGATAACTGAATGCAGTACATAGTAGCTGTATCAAGGAAAATCTGGCATAGAGATATTAAATGTGACCTCTTATGATTTCAATTGTCCCCTTCAGGTTTTTGACATCAAGACATCAAAAATCAACATCTCATACTGTGCAGAGGCACCTTCCATCGCCCATTCATTCCATCAGGTGTCTGCTATTAAATCTCTCTTATAAAGAAATTATACCACTCTCATTGCATGTTTTATCATCCTAGAGATTCATCAGAGTAATGAGCAGGAGACCTGGGGTGTGTGACTTGGGTGCACATTAGGGCTCCCTCTTGTCAATTGCAGGACTGTGTTTGTTTCTTAAGGCTTCTCTGACAAAGTGCCATAAACGGGGTGGCTTTCCACAATAGAAATTTATTCTCTCATGGTTCTGGAAGCAGCAAGTCCAACAATCAAGGTGTCAGCAGGGCCATGCCTCTCCCCTCCAGTTTCTGGTTGTTACCAGCAATCCTTGGCATTTCTTGCTTTGCAGCCATGGAACTCCAGTCTGCCTCTGCAGCCCCGTGTGTCCCCCTTCTGTGTCCCTCTCCTCTGACAGACAGTGTTCTCCTCTCTATGTGCATCTGTCCTCACATAAAGTTTTCCTCTTCTTATAAGGACATCAATCGTGTTGGATTAAGGGCTTAATTTACTCCGGTATGATATCATCCTAACTGAATTGCATACGCAGAAGCCCTATTCCTGAACAAGGTGAAAATCTCGGAGACTGAGGGTTAGGACTTCCACATATTGTTTTTTGGGAGGGTTACAATTTAACTCATAACAGGGATGCTGTTATAAATATATTCCCTCTATCATTTAACACAGTGCTTAAAAAAGGGGGTTCAGGACTGGCCGTCTCTGACTTCCTTCCCAATTCTAAACAAACCGTGACTCTGAAACTTGGGATAATTTCAGAGGATAGTTTTGTAGTCTGAAGAGTTTATTTTAATTGAAAGAAAAGATAAACCAATATTATTGTTGCACACATGGGCATGCACGCGTGCACACACACACACACACACACACATTGGCATTCAGGGAGTGCAGTCTGAAGTATGCAGTGTGCTGGTGGGGGCAGAAAAGAGAGCTCTTTTAAGATATCAATCTCTCGCAGTGGGTTGCCAGAAGCTTATAGACCGCCTTGTTTCTGAAGTCACCTGCTAAACAGCTTACAGGAGTTTTGTTTGCACAAAGATTAATTTACAGATTAACCAGGTGACTTTGCAAAAGTCCCTGAAGGCTTTTCATGAAAGCTCATAAAACATAGTTGTGGGTGGTTGTTAATGTTTATGAATGTATGTGTGTGTGTGTGTGTGTTCAGTCACAGCCTCGGCTCTGCAGAAACAGATTTGCATGATTCCCTATCTTTCTCCTTGAGATTTCATTATCTGTGTGATTTCCTACAGAAGAAAAAGCAAAATAATTTAGGGGTGCACCCACTTACTGGTTGGATAAGAACTATACAGTGTATTAAACAGCTGGCCATAGACAATGAAAGTTTATTTTTAGTGCTTCCAATAACTCTAAACCAAGGTACATGCCCGGAAGAAAATGAAATTTAGCGGTTTACAACAGGGAGTTTCTTCCAATTATTGTACATGTCTCTCTGTGGAGGAGGACACAGAGGGAAATTGAAGGAGAACAGAGAGGAGGAGTAGAAACAGCGGCTGCACTTACCAGGACTAGGCCAGGGCACTGAGATTTGCAATAGTTTTTTGTTTTGTTTTGTTTTTTTGAGTATAGTTGATCTACAGTGTTGTATCAACTTCTGCTGTATGGCAGAGTGACTCAGTTATACATATATACATTATTTTTCTCATACCATCTTTCATCATGTTCTACCCCAAGAGACTGGACAAAGTTCCCTGTGCTGAGAGTAGGATCTCACTGCTTACCCATTCTAAATGTAACAGTTTGCATCTACCAACCCCAAACTCCCAGTGTATCCCACTTCCTCCTTCCTCCTGCTGGCAGCCACAAATCTGCTCTCCATGTGCATGACGAGGGCTTTGCATAGCTCTTTAAACTAAGGGAAAGTTTTCTTATTATTTCCATTTTGCAGGTGAATAATTTGAGGCTTCTGAAATTCCATCATTTGCCTTTGATTAAGGGAGCTGTGGGAAATGGAGCAAGATTTGAACTGAGACTTGCTAGACTCGAAATTCTGAGCAATTGTCTCCAAACCATGCTGTTGTGTGTGTGTGTGTGTGTGTGTGAAGAGATTAAGGCAATGACTGTCTCCCAAAGGAATTTTGTTAGGCAGCTTTAAACTCTGTAATTGGTTTCTTGCTCCACGGATTCATCTGAGGTTGCTCCTTGAGAAATGTTAGGGTGCTTAAAAGCCTAAGTCAGGTAACTGGATAAAGAATGGCTGGATAGTGAACTGGAAAAGAGGTTCCTGACATTTGTATCAGTTTTCCAGAGAAACAGAACTAATAAGATGTGTGTATGTATATAAAAACATTTAAATATGTGTGTACATAAATACTTCTATTAAATGTTTTTAAACACACACACACATAAATATATTTTGCTTTAGTCTCCAGACTGAAATGTGAATCTCATTCAAAACACCCTCACAGAAACAGCCAGAACAATGTTTGATCAACTAACTGGGCACCTGTGGTCCAGAGAAGTTGACATATAACATTAACCATCACAGCACTGGTGAGCCCTGCCTTTTGAAAAAAATAAGTTCATTCAACTTTCCCAAATGAATAAAGCTTAAAACTATTTGAACCTAAAGAGAATATAACTTGAAAACTAAGAGCAAACTTACACTATTTCTGCAACAAATCTCCTTTCCCCCCCTTCACATCTAACTAGAGTTCTTGAAATTCCCTGTAAGCTTCATATCCCACTGTTTCTTCCCCCTCATGCAATGTGCTAAAAATGCCAGGACACTCGTGTTCCCTGAACACCCCATGTGGCTGTGCACTCATGTACTCCTGAGCCTTTGAGTCTGCTGTGCTTTCTGCATAAAGTGACCTTTCCTGCCCCCGTCCCCTACTTGGGAGAAACCTACCCAACTTTCAAAGGCTGATATATACATCATCTCCTCTGGGAAACTATTCCCACCCCTTTGACAAACAACACTGACCTGTCCCCTATTTGATCAGAGAAGACTGTTCATACCACTAGCAGAACACCTGTCCTGACTCTTACCTTGCAGGCAGGCTCACTGTTTGTGCCCCAGGACCTATCAATCAATAGCAGATGTACTAGCCACTCCAGCAACTTCTGCAAGAATCCCTCAGGACTTCCTCACTTTGTTCCCGGCTTGTTCCCTCTGATGCATGTCTCAGCCCACTCCTGCTTTTGCCTCTGCTTCTGGTTTTTTTATATTGGCATTTGTCTTCACTGATTTTGGCTTCTGAGGCTTCACAAAGAACCATTATTTTCTATATTGGTGCACTATTTTGAGTTGCTTTGAGCAACATCCGCTTGGAAGACTAAAATCCCACAAAGCGCCCTCTTCCATACATGTTAATTCACTCACAGATAATCCCTTCCTCTAGGCTCGGTCTATGTAATTATTCCCCGCCTGCTGAATAGTAAGCTCTTCTCATATAGAAATTATTATCTTATTCAGCTTTGAATTGCCTGTGATTTCTTCTTATGCCTGGCATGTTTTACATGTTTAATAAATATGGCATAGGAACGAATGGACACAATTAAATACATCTTCATCCGGAGTGCGCTCTTTGTTCTTCTAAGCTTCCACATTCTTGCTGTCCTTTAAGTGCTGGTCCTGGTCTTCTTGGACTGCCCCAGCTGGAGTTGATTTGTCTTTAACTGGGTTACTACTTCCCATAGAAACCAAATTATACAATTTACTGTGTGGTTGTATGCTGTGTCTCTCAGTGAAGCTTCATAAGCAATTCATGTTTTGCTCCTTTCATATGTTTACAAGATGGTTAAAGAGTATGTTTTAAATAATGATTTCATGTTAGAAAATTGGTTCCGACTTCCTTTCTTTAACTTTGTGCTGGTAACAGGTAAGCCTTGGGGAATAACCTCTAGCTAAACATTTGCCACATGTGTGCCTATCTGTCAGGCATTTGTGAGTGGTTTCTAGGGCAAGAGCAATGGTTTATCATCACTGTAAACCTGGCATGTCACATGTGCCTGGAATTGGATAGCGACTAAGGCAACGTTCCATATGGGAATGGTGGATATATCATGACAATTTCCAAAGCATCTATTGATTACTTAACAAGGGGAAAATATAATTCACATTTTTTATCTACCTTATCAATGTATCTTATTTGGTATTTTATTTTTATGACCTCATCCAGGCCTTGGGAAAGTCATTTAACCTTTCTTGGCCTCAGTTTTATCATCTGTAAAGTGAAGGTAATTTTAATGCTTACTTTATGGGGTTGTTATAATGAACTGAGTTGGTAAATACAAGACTACTGGATTTTATAATTGAAAAGCATGAATATTATTATGTGAATTATATTGTAATAAACATGTCATTAAATTTTTAAAAGCCCATGGCTATGGTGAAAGCAGTGCTTTCCTAGGTAAGGGGGAAGGTTAACAAGGTGGCCTGCCTTCTCTACTCAGCTTCCTTTTTTTTTTTTTTTTTAAATTGTTATTTCCCCAACACAATTTTTTTCCCCCACTGTACAGCATGGGGACCCAGTTATACATACATGTATACATACTTTTTTCTCCCATTGTCATGCTCTGGCATAAGTATCTAGACATAGTCCTCAGTGCTACACAGCAGGATCTCATTGTTAATCCATTCCAAAGGCAATAGTTTGCATCCCTTAACCCCAAGCTCCGAATCCCTCCTACTCCCTCCCCCTCCCCCTGGGCAACCACAGGTCTATCCCCCAAGTCATCTGGTATGTAATATACAGCACAAATGAATCTTTCCACAGAAAAGAAAATCATGGACTCTTTTCAGGAGATGAAAATAGTCCTCCCTAGAAAAGCAACCCGATAGGAAAGAATAAAAGATACTAATATTATCTTTATTTTTCAATAAAGATGATACTCAGGCAGATGATACTACGGTGAAGACCTGTGTTTTAAACTCATGTTTTACTTCCTTACACAAAGAGCTTTACTGCATTTTTAACATTGTGCAAGGATTGTTCTAATAAGAATTTTAAATTGCTTTAAAAATATACATTCCCAAATGCACAAGGTTAAGTATGATAAATTATCAAAAAGTAAACACATTTAGAGAATTTATACCTTAGTCAGGAAATAACATATTACCAGTACTCCTGAGCCACCATATATCTTCCTCCAGCCCACAGTTCCCCCAAGATAAACTTTATCCTGACTTCTAACGACATAGATGAGGTCTGTCTGCTTGAAATGCATATAAATGAAATCACATAATATACGTATTTTGTAGGCTGGCTTCTTTGGTTTCACAATACATTTGTGAGAAAGATCTCTGTCATCCCATGTTTTAGTATTTCATTAATTTTAATTGCTATATAGTGTTTCCTTAAGTCAGCTTTTTGATCTATTCATAAATATAAGCAGATATGCAAGGATCACCAAACCCTCGGGTAATGTGTCTATTATAGAAGATGCAAAAAGGTATCATATAAAAAGGACAATATTTAAAAAGAAAAAAAAGCAGAGAGAAGATACAGACCGAATACTTAAAAACAAAACAGAGCAAAAAGTAAATAAATAAATAAAGAAAAGACAAATAAAACATTACACTCACATATAAACAGCAATTTGCTTGGAGAGATAAGAGCATGTGTTGTATCTATGAAGAAAGAACACAGTAATACGAAAATGACAACTTAAAACTTCAAAAGAACACGGATTAAAGAAAATTCACCTCGTATCTGAAAGATTAAATAACTCTCCAAAAAGCAGAACACAAAGAGGAAGCAATGGAGCAGGAGAAAGAAGTAAGGAAGTGAGAGGGTGAGCACAGGCGTTCTGGCATCTGAATGTCAGAGTGCCAGAAAGACAAATCTTTAGCAATAGAGGGAAGAAATTATCAAAGAAATACTTCCTGATAATTTCCCCAAAGGAAAGCAACACTGTTTCACATGGAAATACACAGCTGTGCTTAGCCCCAAATAGAAATTTAGGACCACACCTAGGCAATAAAATTGTGAAATTGTAGAACAACAGGAGCAATGAGGTAGCCCTGCAAAATTCCAAAGAGTGGGAGAAGAAACTGCCTTAAGCCAAATAGCAAGCATCAGAAATGAAGTGTGCTCCTTATCAGGACTAATGAAACCGGAAATATAATGCCTCCTATTTCTGAC
The DNA here is from genome assembly GCF_054392235.1 of Sus scrofa. NCBI lineage: Eukaryota > Metazoa > Chordata > Mammalia > Artiodactyla > Suidae > Sus > Sus scrofa. The sequence continues at coordinate 136,105,624 of NC_139385.1, read as the reverse complement.
AAGGAAAAAAAAAAATCCAACATAACATTCTATATCCCAACTATTATTAAATGTGAGGGAGAATAAACACATTATTAGATATTCAGACTATTACAAAATTAAGTGCCATATATTTTTTAAAGTAAGGAATGAGATTTTTTCTCTCTCTGTTGGTCTTGTGTTTTATTTATAGCCACATCACCAACTTATGACTCTGGCACCTTTTCCAGAAATTGAGCAGTTAGCTGCCTGCAAATCCTCTCTCTGTTAATTTTTTCTTTAAATTTAATGGATGTATACTTGATTTACAATATTAATTTAGCTTCAGGTGTATAACATAGTGATTTAACACTTTCAAAATTATACTTAATTTAAAATTATTATAAAATAATAGGTATATTTTCATGTACTTGATACTATTTCCTTGTTACTTATATATTTTATGCATAGTAGTTTGTATCTCTTATATCTCTTAATACCCTACTTCTGCATGCCCCTTCCCTCTTCCCTCTCCCCACTGGTAACTACTAGTTTGTTCTACATGTTCATGAGTCTGTTTCAGTGGTGTTATATGCATTTGTTTGTTTTACTTTTTAGATTTGACATTTAAATGATAACAAAGAGTATCTGTCTTTCTCAGTCTTACTTCACAAAGCAAAATATTCTCTAAAGGTGAGGGTACATGCTACTTTGAGAAAAATGAGCCCACCTGGGGCTTTAGGACAATCAGGAATGAAAATTTCTATGATCCTACTGTTCAATTATATAGGAACATTGAATATTTAAGAAACCAAATAACCATGCTCAACTGCTATTTGCTATTCATTTTTTCCAAAGAGTGGCTACACACATATGGATAGGTCATAATTCCTACCACTAACAGTCAGGTGGAAGAGACAGGCATATACACATAATATTAATCAAAGACTGTGGCTACTGCAACTAGATACATAGATGGTATTACAGAAGCTCAGCGAGGGATTACCATTCCTACCCCAATGGAGTCTAGGAGAGATTCCTGGGAAAGGAAATGACCAGCTGAAGCAGACTGTTTTTATAATACCCTCAATTATAGCCCTTATCACACCACAATGAAATTATCTGTGTAAAGTCCATCTGCTTCACTAAATAAAGTTTCTCCAGAATAAGGATTATGTCTCACTCTTCATTGTTTGTCAAACCCCTAACAGTTGTCTTATATATGCACTCAAAATATTTTTAAAACAAAAAGGAATAAAAAAGGAAGGAAGGGAAGAAGGTAGACAGACAGACAGTTGAGTCGGTGTTAGCCAGAAGGAGGGTAAAGAATGGATGAGGAGTCCATTTCGGCTTAGGAAGCATCCTGATAAAATAATAGAGATGTGAAAGTGTGGTACATAAAGATAGGTATGCTGACAGTGTTGAATAAAAGCCTGAAGTAGCAAGAGATGAAGATAAAGTGTTTAGCAGAGTTTGACCTCAGAGGATCACTTAAACTATGCTAAGAAGGTCACTGTGGGCAAGTAGAGGAGCAGCCTCTAGAAATTACCTGTGTGTTCAACTCTGATTCTACTACAGTTTAATTCGGGGAAAGAGGTTTAAATTTTCTTGAGCCTCAATTTATTATAAAATGAAATGATGCTATTTCCTTCCAATTACTGATATAAGGAATACAGAACAATTGATGTCATATAGAGTTGAATACACAGTGCTGATGTATTTTAAATATAAACGGAATGCAATCTTATCAGTGTAGCAGGATACACCCTTAGGTTTGTCTTGCTCTTGGGGAAAAAAATTCCCACTATTCTGTCCAGTGCCAATGGATCAGTGTCCCGCAGATAATGTGTGAACAGCAGTCGTGATGAACGCAATCGACAGGCCTGAAAACCACTCCCTGTGCTTCATCAACTAATCGGTTAACAGTGATTCTCGCAAGACAATGTCGATTGAGTGTGAGGTCTAAAAACCTGATTGCCAGAGTTTTAAGAGGAAGTCTGAAGTGGGAATGTAGAAATTGCAGTTAATAGGATAGAATTTGCGGTGAGGACTAGTTAAGAGCGTGGAGTTGAAGTTATGGCATAATTGAGGATAACCCCAAACTGCCGGCCATTTGTCTTTAACCATCAACGCACCCATCACCTCCCTGTATGAGCAGGGATAGAACTGCGTCAGGCACAGGCCAGTGAAAGTGCTGCTCTTTCTCCATTTGCCCTGATGTTTCCTCTTGGTATCTTGAGGATTTCCCTCTGCTTCAAGCCTTCTGTGTACTTCACCGAGAGTGAACTCTCCTCATTAGCAACAACAACAACAAAAAATGAAGTGTTAAGTAGTTGAGGAGAAGCAGAAAGCTTGCAGATTCATACCCTACAATCTTTTTCTTCAGTCTTCAAAATTTTTCCATTACACTTACTCTATCCTCATGTCAAGGAAGTGAATCTAAAGCCATGAGTATCAGTAGCCCGAGGCATAAAATAAATATGATTCCTTTGGGTTGCGTCTTTTTTCAGTTTTATTACCAACTTTATTCATTCACCGGCTTCTTGCTTTTAATGCAACATCCATTTCATTCAGATCCTTGTTCCGTCTGTCTGCGTTACTTTATAATACTATTATGAGATACAGCTTTAAGTGTTTATTAAATATGTAAAAACACACAGATTGGTGTAATTTAATTGAAAAATGGCTTTCTCTATAAAATTAGTGAACTCCTTTTAATGATTTGTCTTCTAAAATTGCCTTGGGGAGGAAAAAAGAAGCATTCCTATTTTCCTTGCAATGCTATAATTTCAAATCAGCCCAGTATTTGTGTGATCACATTTGTAATAATCTGTCACCACTGGCAGAAAAGAAAATTAAGGGCATCAATTTATTACAAAGAACAAAAGTGAGCTACCCCCGTGCCTCCCTGGAAACAATAAAAAGTTCTAGACTTGTTTTAATATCATTTCCCTATTTCTGCGACGACAGGGATATACTTTCAGGGAGGAGCTTTATCAGTTCACAACATTCCCAATGAAATTCCAACCCTTCAGAATCAGATGCTCTGTATATCCCCTAGTTCACGCTTCTTTGCTTTGTGGGTATGACTCTCACTAAAATCTTCAGCTTCACTGGATGACCATTCTTCCTCTTTTTCAGCAAGTCACTATTCTCCTTGAGAAGAGCTGAATATGCACCGTATCATGTTTTAGAGCCTGAGAAGGTCCGAGGACGAGGGGATACTGCTCCATCTTCTGAATTTATAGGCAGATTCTCCACACAAAAATTAAGACTGACGCCAAGGCCTCAAATAGATAACTTCAGTAAACCTCTCTCTGCGATCAAGAATTAACTGTTAATAGACGGCAGAAAGTAAAGATTTGGCCTGCTTGTCTGGCTCCAGCGATAATTAAGCACTTACGTTACACCGATGTATATTCAGTGCTTGAGATAACTGGAAAGATACAGAGGCCTTCTCTCTGGCCTCTCTCCATAAATATCCCTCCACAGCGGCTGAAAGACATCTATAAATGTGTCTGTTTCTTTTAGCCCCAATCTATACGATGAGAAATATGTTCATGAATGGAGTTTGAAGGACAGGTGAATTAGGGTCCAATTCAGTCTTAACAAAATACTTCTCTCCCCAAAAAGAGCTGTCTTGCGGATACCAAAAGATTATTTACAGATTTAGTGTGAAAGACCCCACCTTTATTATTTTTTAAAGTGCAGTGTGTCTCTAGTTTAATGATGTAAATTCGTGTCAAATTAAACTACTGTTTAAATAAAATTCTAATTAAAAACCTCAGCAAGGTATGGTCAATAGGATGGCCAATGGGGACCTGCTGTAGAGCACAGGGGACACTATGGAATGGTCTGCGATTATCTATATGGGAAAAGAATCTGAAAAAGAATGGGTATGTATACATGCATAACTAAATCACTCTGTTGTACAGCAGAAATTATCACACCATTGTAAATCAACGGACTTCAATAAAACCTTAAAAGTGAAAAAAAATCTCAACAAGGTTTTTTCCACAGAATGTGCCTACATATTACAATGTGTAAACACTCAAGATGAATCAAGTTGTTGGAAGACAAATAATGAGGGAGAGTTTTTTCTCTTAGGAGGAATTCATATGAAGGAGTTACAACTAAGTTAGTGTAACAGAGAGTGGACACCTGCAGAGTCCAATAGAACACAGTAAAGAACCTGGAAAGATTCTTTCCAGTGACGTATGGTGATTTCACATATGACAGAACACATATGCCACATATGGAATCTGGTACTGCAAAGGAAATCCTAAACAAAATGAAAAGACAACCTATAGAATGGGATAAAACATTTGCAAATGATGCAGTCAACAAGGGGTTAATCTCCAAAATATACAAACAGCTCATGCACCTCAAACAAAACAATCTAATCAGAAATGGGCAGAAGATCTGAACAGACACTTCTCCGAAGACACACAGATGGACAAAGGGCACATGAAAAGATGCTCAACATTGCTAATTATTAGAGAAAAGTGAATCAAAACTACTATAAGCTATCACCTCACACCAGTCAGAATGACCATCATCAAAAGTCTACAAGTAATAAGTGCTGGAGAGGGTTTGCAGAAAGGGAACCCTCCTACACTGGTGGTGGTAATGTAAATTGTACAGCCACTATAGAGAACAGTATGGAGGTTCTTTAAAAACTAAAAAAAAAAAAATACAACAACAACAACAACAACAACAACAAAAGACAAAAAAAGACAAAAAGACAAAAAAAAAAAAATAGAGCTACTATATGACCCTGCAATTCCACTCCTAGGCATATACCTGAGAAAACTATAATTAAAAAAATACACTTGCACACCAATGTTTATAACAGCATTAATTACAACAGTCAAGACATGGAGGCAAACTAAATGTCCACTGACAGATGAATTGATAAAGATGTGGTATGTCTGTGTATATATAAATATACATACACACACAGATATTTCTTTCTGGAAAAACAATATACATACATATACATACATGGAGTATTATTCAGCCATAGAAAAAGAATGAAATAATGCCATTTTCAGTGATGTGGATGGACCTAGAAATCATGACAGTAGATGAAGTAAACCAAACACAGAAAGACAAATGTCATATGATATCATTTATACGTGGAATCTAAAAAAAAAAAAGAAGATACAAATGAACCCATTTACTCAACAGAAAGAGACTTACAGACATAGAAAAGAAACTTATGCTTACCAAATGGGGAGAAAGAATAAATTAGGAGGTTGGGATTAACATATTCACACTACAGTATAGAAAATAATAGCCAACAAGATCCTACTGCATAGCACAGGGAACTATACTCAATATTTTGTCATAACCTATAAGAGAAAAGATTCTGAAAAAGAATATCTATCTATCTCTATATATGTATATACAATTGAATTGCTGTGCTATTACCCGAATCTAACATATATTATAAATCAACCATACCTCAATAAAAATAAATAAGTTTTAAAAAATAGTTAGGATTAAGAGTCGTGGCTCAGTGTAAACGAATCTGGTTAATATCCATGAGGATGCAGGTTCAATCCCTGGCCTCGCTCGGTGGGTTGATGATCTGGTGCTGCCGTGAGCTGTGGTGTAGGTTGCAGACGCGGCTTGGATCTGGAGTTTCTGTGGCTGTGGTGTATGCTGGTGGCTACAGCTCCGATTCAACCCCTAGCCTGGGAACCTCCACATGCTGTGGGTGCAGCCCTAAAAAGACAAAAATAAATAAATAAATAAAACATAACTAAAGTTAAAAGTTAAAAAAAATAAAGAAAATGGGTTGAACATTGGATATTTAATAAGTGAGTATGAGAATTGGCTTCAAATATAAAAATAATGTAAAAGTAGATCTCAATATTAAGTCATATCCTAAAATATGTTCCAAAGGTGATTAATTCCTAAATAGAAAAATTAAATTTTTAAAAATTTAAAAGAAAATATATCACATATTTTTTTGTTCTTAATGCAAAAGAAAAAAATATGCTACATGAAAAGGCAAACGGCATACTTGCATAAATCGTTGCATGTATATTCCTCTTAAGAAATTAGTCCTGAGAATATATAAAAAAGCTTCTAAAGCAAATGAGAAAATGCAAATCTTTAAATATTTTGCAAACATATGTGGTCAATTAAATCACAAAGTAGGAGACCTTAATAATCAAGAACAAATGCTACTCAGCCTCATAGACAAAGAAAAAGCAAATGTAAAAAAAATCGGTGCCTACAATTTTACACCTATTTGTTTTGCAGCAATGATAAAGTCTGCTAATAGTGAGTGGTCACACAAATGAGGAAAATCACCATCTAATGCTATATTATTTGGAAAGTAATTTTGTGTAACTACTTTTGAAGATGATTTTTCCAAAATGTAGTAAAGATGGTTATCTGTGTAAATTACCAGTCAACAAGGCAATTCTGGATAATTAATGAATTAAACATATATTTATTAAACTTTCTATTAAATGTTGACTACTTTTCTTTGCTCTGGGGCTATAGTGATTAACATGATGGATGGATTTTTCTATGCATAAGAAACTTACATTATAATGGATGAAGACAAATTAAAAAAATCAAATTTATATGAACATATACTCTAATAGTAAATTGTAATAACTGCTCAAAAAAATTGAGAAAAGGGAGTTCCTGTTGTGGCTCAGCAGCAACAAGCTCAACTAATACCCATGAGGACGTGGGTTTGATTCATGGCCCTGCTCAGAAGGTTAAGGATCTGGCATTGCCATAAGCTGTGGTGTGGGTCCCAGATGCAACTCAGATCCCACATTTCTGTGGCTGTGGTGTAGGCTAGCAGCTGCATCTCTAATTCAGCCCTTAACCTGGGAACTTCCATATGATGCTAGTGAGCCCTAAAAAGGAAAAAAAAAAAAAAAAACAAAAAGAGAGAGAGAGAGAGAACGAGAGAGACAAAAGGAAATAAAGCATATGAAATGAGTTATTTTAACCTGCGTTACTCCAGAATGATCAAGTGCCGTTTGAGCAGGGACTTGAGGGAATAATGAAAGAACAAGATCAAACAAAGACCTAAGGATATGGATTAATTAGATGAAGAATCATTACGTGATTAGAACAGTGTTGAGGGGACTTTTCATTGTGGTTCAATGAGTTAAGGATCTGACATGGTCTCCCTGAAGATGCAGGTTCAATCCCTGGCCTCACTCAGTATGCTAAGAATCTAGTATTGCCACAAGCTGAGGCACAGGCGGCAGATGCTGCTTGGGTCTTGTGTTGCCCCGGTTGTGGTGTAGGCCAGCAGCTGCAGCTCTGATTTAACCCCTAGCCTGGGAACTTCCATGTGCTGCAGGTGCGGCTGTTGGTGGGGGGCAATGTTGAGGAAGAGAGTGAAAGGGGACGAGGTCAGAGAGATGCATTTGTCGCATACGTGAAAAGCCTTTCAGGCCACAGCAAATCATCTGCTTTTTATTCTAAGTGTGATGGAAAATTTATTAGATGACTATTTTAAGCAGGGAATGTTAAAATGGATTAAGTTTGTTAAAATCTCACTCTGATTGTTTTCTTGATAATTTGCTGAAGAATTTCAGGAGTATCATTGGGAGAGAGTATAGGCAATGGCTGCATTTACCCAGGTAAGGGATAATAACGGAGTTCTAGGACTAACGTCATGGGAATGGAGAGGGATGCCAATATATGTTTAGTTTCTCCAAGATGCGCTGAATGATCAGCAATGGTATTTGAGAAGAATGGGCTCTCTACTTCTTTCGTGCTACTCTGCTCTTACGTGTTTGGCTCTGATGGCTTAGTTTGTGATGGTATCATTTCCTGAGAAGAAGATTCTGCAAAAGCAGGTTTGGAAGAATGTGACAATTAAAATTACTGTTGCAAAATTATATCTTAGTTATCCATTAGATTTGCAAGTGAAGAACATTAAGGAAGCAGCTGGCAACAGACGCTCTGGAGAAAAAGGTCAGGGTGGAAAATACATGTTGGGTAATTATGAGCAGAGATATTTTTTCAAGCTCTAGCTTTGTATGGTCTTACCTAGGAAGTGATTAAGATATAGACAAAAGGTCCAATAACAGTCCTGGCGTACGTGACTGTTTATAGTTCATGAAAGGAAGTCATACTCAGCAAAGAAGTCTGAGACGGATCAGTGGGCAGAGTAAGGAAAAAAGAGAATAGATCCCAACGCATCATATATGTACAAGAAAGTGGTCCAAGAATGCTTATTGTTGCATTGTATTTTGTCCAAATTCAAACCCCAAACCACCTAAATCCATTAGGAGAGCATTGGAAAAAAACAACAAAACACTATATGTTCATTCAAACATATACAGCTGTTTAATAAATGTACTAAATGAATAGATCTTGAAACACAATGTTAGGTTGGACCAAATATACAGATATTTATGCCATTTAAAAAACTCCCCATTTCTTAATGTGTTTGTATTAAAGACACAAAAATACATATGGGAAAAATACACAGCTTCAGGATAGTGGTTACCACTTGGTAAGGAAGCAAATGTTAATGTGGGGCATTAAAAATGATAGAAATATTTTTTTATAATATAAAGCAAACATGAAAAAATATTAATGTTTATTAAATTTATGAGTTGGATGGCCAAATAGTTATGCTATTTTCCATGTTTTTGTACATATAAAAATTTATAAATAAAAATTTATATATAAAAATAAACTATGAATGGGTAAGTTGTGGTACTATTAGTGAAAATAAAAACCTGTCAACCATAATGACATATCTCTAGGATTAGCCTATTTTTGTTTGGACAAATAAATATGACTGCAAAAAAGAAGGCTGAAAATAAAAGACCATGAGGAAAATTCTATTTTATGACCAATAACTCAAATATAAAACCCAAGATTGTACTATGAAAAAAGGAGGGAGGCAGTAAAAGTTTCATAAATTATGTACAAGGAATTAAAGTGACATGAGGTTACTAGTCTCTAAGATATTTACATATGCAAATGAATCAAAATTGTATGAAATGTCTGTACTTTAATCCTATTAAATTCTTGGCCTAAAATGTTCTCAAATGATATGCTTCCAATGTAGATGATTGTTATTAAAGCATTTTATAGTAGCTAAAATTTGGTTGCAAATTAAATGCTCAACATAGGTGTTTAGTTAAATAAATCTAGATACATCTGTATAATGAAATACTGAGCAGCACAGGAAAAAAAAATGTGGTGGAAATTCAGAGTGAGGGATACATGTTGATGTTAATAAATTAAATATTTGATTGTTAATATAATAATATTAATGTTAATTTGGTGTGGGGAAGTGAGACAGATTAAAAGAGAGTGCAAGGTGATTATTTTAAGAACATAAATAAATATAATATATTAATTAAATATTAATGGTGATTTTTATTGTAGAATTTTGAAAAATTTAAATTTTCTGAACTGAGCATACATTTATATGACTATAAAGATAAGAGAATAATCAAACTTTATTTAAAGCAGAATAAAATAAAATACTAGTATGGATTTACTTGCTAGTATATAAAAAGTGATCCAGGATTAATTACAAATCAAAATAACATAATGAAAAAAATTGATAAAGATGATATAAACATATATAGGATATAATACATTCATCAAAGACTACTAGATCAAAAAATAAAAGGCAAAAGCTGTTAGAACACATTATTGCCTCATTGTGTGTTTGGTACATTGTTTAAAATTCAAAAAAAGAATGATGATGTTGAGAATTAGAGTGATAGTGTATTTAATTTAGCAAAGCCATGTTAAGTCCTATCGAGTAGGGCTTTCCAACAGAAATATAACATGTGACATGTAAGCTATATTTAACATGTAAACTACATTAAATTTTTAAAATTTCCTGGTAGCCAGATTTTTAAAAGTAAAAGGGAACAGATGAAATACATTTAATATCATATTTAATTTAACTATATATTCCTAAAATATTATTCTTCAATCTGCGATTAATATAAAATCATAAATATGATATTTTAAATTATTTTGTCCATACTAAATCATTGAAATCCAAGGCATATTTTTTATTTAAAACACGTTTTAATTCAAACCAGCCACATTTATGGTCAAAAACCAAGTGATTAGTGATTATGATAAACAAATAATACAGAAAGCATTTTGCCAGTACATTTGCTGAGCTGACAGAATATTTATTCTATTCAACAATATTTTATCATATCCAAGACACTATTAATTGAAAGCCATATTATTATTTTGTGTACTATTAGGTAAAAAAGAAAATGATGAGAATTCAAATGTGACATAATACTGAAAATCATTGGTTATACTGCCCCAAGATTATATATGTTGGCACTTGGAAAAAAAATGTGAATTTTAGGTACAATAAAATCTCAGAGATACTTTATCAGGATTATTTCACTTGCAGCTGACAGCAATGCATGTCATACCAGCTAACCAATAAAGGGAAATTTATTTGGTCACGTGAATAGGGAGTCTAGGTGTTCTAACTGGCTCTAACACAGCTGGAATGAGGGATTCCAGTGACGGCAAGGAGCTCTGCCCTCCTTACTCTAAAATAGCCTGTGTACTTGATGACCAAGACGGCTGATGCCACCCATCACCTGTTCTGCCAGTTTACTGTCCTCAGTAGGAAATGAAATCTTTCCCACTAGAAAAATCCCAGTTATTCTGATTGGGATTGACTCATGTTCTTATCAGCCAACTGTTCATTATAGTCAAGATGTTGAAGTCCTCTAACAAGCCAATTCTGAGCAATGTGCCCCTCTCTGCAGCGGATGGAGAGAAAAGGCAAAATCCAGTCCTTCCAAGTGAGGAGGAACTGAGTCTCCAGTGCGAAGAGGGGTTGAGTGAACAAAACAGCAGGTATCCACTAAAAGGAAGTCACACACATACAAGCAAAATCTCAAAATCTAAGAGAATTGCTCTCTGCTCATAATAGCATTAAAACACAAAAATAAATTAGTAAGATAGATGGAAAATTTATATTTATCAAGAATCTTAAGCTTTTCACAGACTTGCATCAGTAATCTCAGCAGTGGGGATCGATAAAGGAAATAATTTTGTGTGGGCACTCTTCATGGGTAAAGATGTTCATCACAGCATTATTTTTAATTTAGAATTATTTTCAGTTTTAAAAGTTAAGAAAACAAAGTCTCCATCAGTGGGAAAGTGGGAGTGAGCAGTGAAGAGAGGTTACGTACACCATACACATCAATTCAATGGAATTTTATATAATCATTAAAATTGTTTTTATGATATAATACCATGCATTTGTTTAATGGGGTAAAGAATGAACATGTAGTTGATAAATAGTAAAATATTAAAAAATGTATTAAGTGAAACATGGAGGTTGCCAAACTCTATGAGCTGTGTAATCCCAGGGTTGCATGTTTATCTGTATATGTGCATACAGGTTTGTGTTTAAATGCATGGGCAAAATCTGGAAGGATATACACTGAAAAAAAAAAAGATAGTAAAGAAATGCCATTTTATATTACACATTTTTCAACTATTAAAAGTTAAAATGGGAACAACTTTCTTACTCTTGCGTCAATGGGAAAAATAAAATAAAAATTGGACGTATAGACTAATAATAATATCTTACATTCAAAGGCAACCTCGATTCTTAGACAATTTTTAGGAATGTATTAGGTGCACCTTTATCAATTTAGAAACAAATATGTATTGACCAGCAACTATGTAAAAGTCATTCCTTCGGTTTCTATGGAGACTAAAGGAACGAGGGGCTGTAGCCCGAGTCCTAAGTGAACTCAAGTATTATGGGGGGAAAACCAGATATGTGAATATGGATATTTAATTGGTACTTTAATAGATAAGATCCATAGTACGCAAAGAGAAAAACTACACAGAAATGATAAACAAGTGGTTTCCAGATTCAGAAGGGACTTGACTCATCCTATCACAAGGCTAAATGTCACTCTTCATTCAAGTCTGTTCCTAACTCTGGAAGGGGCAGATTTTCTGCTGAGCAAAGAACTGCATATTCGAATGCTCTCTAGCCAAGGACTGGCACAGCAGATGAAAGTCCAGAACAGCTGGGTTTTTGTGCTAACGTGGGAAGAACTGGGTAAAATGTGAAATCAGTTTTAAACTACATTTTTATCCCTTCAACATAAATGAAAGCAGAAACCTTTTGACTTTTCAGAAGAATACATTTAGAACTGAAATCCTCTAGTTGCTGCCTCAGGCACATTTTCATTTTCTAAAGGGTGGGGTTGAGTTTATGCCATTTATGTTTGAGATGTTATGATTTCTTAATTTAAAGACTTTATTTTCATTCATTCATTTTCCATCACTCATACAATTATACCTTCAATACAGATGTACTGGTCTATTCTATTAATCATTAGTGTGGTATGGAGTCTAAACAGAGAGAAAAACAAACCTCACCAGCCTTCTCTGGAAATGTACCTGCTATAACAGGGGCAAGTATGCCAAGAGATAAGTACAATGAAAGCAGTTTTTTTATTGCTTTTTTTTTTAAGAAACATAACAATTAGACACAAATTATTTTAGGGATATTTAGGAATTTTAGAGAGAAGAATCTCCTTGTAGTCAAAAGGCTTGAGGAAGACTTTAATAGGTTGTAATGTTTGGTACTTAAATACTGAACAATATCTCTAAATATAGGAAGAGTGTCACAGACTCCTGTCAATAAGTAATGATGTGGATGCAGGTAGGGTGGGGAGTCCTGCACAGAAGGTGGAAGTCTCCTCATCTCTCACTTCTAGGGCTTCTTCCAGCGTCTGGTACTGTGTGAATGACAGAGAACCTGCTGGGCCCATTGTCACTTTCTGTTTCTGGTTTCCTTTCTTCCTTCATTTGTGTAAGTCTTTTTTGGGAACTATCTCTAACACACAATTCAGACAAATTCTCTGTTTCTTTTCTGTTTGTATAGAGGACCAGAAAACATTGGTGCTAACGAATTCTACTGGGCACCAAGGAAGGTTGCCATCTGTTTCATGGGCATCTCACCCCTGGAAACACTTTGCCTTGGTTCATGGCTATTTATTTGATGAGCACCACGGAGGACTCTTTAAGAGTCTGAAGAGGGTAATATTTCTAGAGGATTGAGACCTCATGTGATAGACTTAGCTGTTAGTATAACGGAACAGGAAGAGGCAAAATGATGCTGATGGGAAAGGAAGACATAGTCTTCTCTCTTCTTAGTGAGGGAGGTTCTTGTCTAGTTGGCTAGCTCACTGGTTCAATTAGGATTTTACCATGACTTTTAGGCATCCCAAGCTGCCCCTGTATATAGTACAGAAAAACATTAATAAATCTCTTTCCTTAATAGAGACGTTATCTAACTCAATGTGTTGTAGCATACAGGGCAATTCCCCAATACATAAACCTATTTAATTCTTACACAAACACATAAGGTGGAAAGCAATGTTCTAAGTCAGAAATCCTGAATATATCTTTTGCTTCATTGAATTCACTTATGAAATCCTTAACATTTTCTTCATGTTTATATAGGAGTATTAGCTGATACGAGTCTCTCAAGACAGCTTAGAGATTTGCATAAGACAACACATTTTAAAATGCTTAATAATATATATATATATATTTTTATTTTTAAAGATCCATGAAAATGTGGTAAATGCTCCAGCTACCAATATTCATCCTTATTCATTTCCTTCCCTGTTTGGTGGTTGCGGTAGATGCAAATTCTTTGCAGACAGGCAGGATCACATGACCAGTTCTGGCTAATGACACATATGAGCAGAAGGGACACTCCCACTTTTTGGCTTAGGCAGTGAAAAGCCCTTGAATGTATTCATGTTTTTTTGCCTCTAAGTGCAAGCAAGAAGGCCAGGTGTTCTAGATGGGGTAGTTGTAGGACTGTAAAACCTGCTCCCAACTGAGTGTCTGAAAGACTATTAGTAAAAGAGTCCCCTGGTTCTAACCTAGAGAGAGCAGGTACCCCCTGAGCAAGGAATACTCATGGAAGGTGCAGATAAATGGTTGACATCAGACCTGAGTTCAATTTAATTCCACACATGATCTCTCTCTCTCTCTTTTTCTTTCTCTCTTGCTCTTTTTTGTTTCTATAGGACAAATTTTTATATATGCAAAAGTAGAAAAAAAAATACAATGAATGCATATCCTAGTTTCAACAATGGTTAAATCATGGCTGTCTTGTTTCAGTAACATTCCTCAACTTCCCAAGTATTAGACTGATTTGAAGCAAACCCCTGATATCACTCCATTTTACTTGTAAAATTTTATAGTGTATATCTAAAATACGACTCTTTTAAAGCATGACTAAAATGCATCACATCTAAAATACGACACCATCTCCATAAATCATAAATATCCAGAGTTCAAATTTCTTCTATCATCTCCTTATACTTTATACCCTTTTCCTTGTTTGAATCAGAATGAAATAAAGTTCAGATCATACATTGCAAATATTCAACATGCTTGGGATGTATTTTTTTTTAAATTTTATAGGTTTCCCTCTTTAAGCTTTTTTTTTTTTTAACAATTTACATGTTTAATATGGCAGTTCAATTTTTTTTTTCTTCTCAGAGTCCCACAGTGTGGATTTTGGTGATTCCAGCTGTGTGGATTCCTTTGTTATATTTTTCTGTAGTCTGTACTCCTTCTAATTAGTAGTTAGAGCTGGAAGCTTATTAGATTCAGGTTAGGTTTTTTTTTTTTTTTTTTTTTTTATGGCCTGATTACTTCATAGATGGAATGTTGCATTTCCATCAGAACTCAACATTGCCTGGTAATCTCATTTTCTATGATATTAATAGCCATTGATGGCTATTGTCTTGGTCCATTGTTTGAGCAGGGGTTGCAAAATATTGATACAATTTTTTCATTATTCCTTCATATATTACCTGTAATAATTAAAAAAAACAAAAACAAAAACAACTTCTGGAATTTCCATTGTGGCTCAGTTGTTAACAAACCAAACTAGTATCCATGAGGACATGTCTTTAATCCCTGGCCTTGCCCAGTGGGTTAAGGATAAGGTGTGTTGTAGGTTGGCAGCTACAGCTCTGATTGATCCCTAGCCTGGGAACCTCCATATGCCAAAGGTGCGGCCCTAAAAAGGACAAAAGACAGAGAAAAAAAAAATACTTCCCATCAATAATTTGGTTATCCTAAGGCACAGTTTGACAAAGAAAAACAAGACAGACGTTTGATTTTTAAAATAAACCTAGATTCCCCAGGCTCTTAAGGTGGCCAATAAAATTTGTGTCTTATTTTGTTTTAAAGAAATTACGAATTTATTGATTCAATTATCTTTGGTATGTGTTTTCACATGGGTTTCCCAGACATTATGTCTTAAGGTAATAGCTTATTTGAACTACTTGATTGAAGAATGACTCCATTCTCAGAAAAGCAATAGCAAATTACAGATACTTTTTTCCACCTTGCTCTTATCATAAGAATTTATCCAGATGTCTCTCATTCCCCATCTGCACAATAGTTCTTTGTGTACCCTACTTTTTTCCTGCTGCCTCAGTAAACATTTAGGCCACCAAAAGCCTTTTGCTCTTACAAATAATGTTCCAGTAAGTATATTTGTACATACACCTTTGATATTTTTGGCTATCTTTGTAATAGGTTTCTATCAGTGAAATTGCTGAATCAAAGAAGAAAGACATATCCAATTTTGCTGAATATTAACACATTATCCTCCTTAGGGCTCAAACTTTGGCATCACTACCAGTAATATTTGAAAGAAATCTGTTTCTTCACAGTTTTTCCAACAGAATATGTTGACACTATAATTTTTATCCCCCCCAAAGGCATTGCATTTCATATAGATTTAACCTGCATTGCTCTTGAAGGTTTTTCATGTATTTCAGAGCCTTTTAATTTCTTTCTTTTTGTCTTTCTTAATGTGAACTAGCTCTTCCTATTTTTGTACATTTTCTATCAGTTTATTGAGAATTTTCTTCTTCCTTTAGAATTTTTTTCTATTAGGATTATTAAGATTTTATTTTTATATAGGTTGCAAGGTGTTGCTGTTGGAAATTCTGATGTCAGTCTGATTTTGGTCCCTTATGAACAGCTTTTTTGGAGGACCTGGGATGTTACCCCCATTTTTAATGAATTATCAAAGACTAGTAACATTATTTAGAAATATTGTTGCATGTTTTTAAAATATTTAGATTCAAGAACACTTTATTTCAGGTTAAATTTGATCAAATTATGGTTTATAATATGTTTCCTCTTTCATTGCTTTGGAATTCATTGTAGGAACTCGCTTTTGTATGTTCGATGTTCTTTTCTATTTCCTAAATCTTTAACTTTTCTCATATTGTTTGAATCTTTTTGTTCATTAAAAAATTACTTAAGGGAGTTCCCATTGTGGCTCAGTGGGATAGGAACCTGACATAGTGTCTGTGAGGATATGTGTCCAATCCCAGGCCTTGCTCAGTGACTTAAGGATCTGTTGCAAGCTGCAGCAAAGGTCACAGATTCTGCTCAGATCCAGCACTGCTGTAGTGGTGGCTGTGTCATAGGCCTGCAGTTGCAGCTCTGATTTGACCGCTAGCCTGGGAAATTCTGTATGCTGCTGGTGCAGCCATAGAAATAAAAAAAATCATTTAAAAACTGCCTTATTTTATACTCTTTTTATTTGAGGGATTGTTTTTAGTAATCATTTGCTCTTCTGTTCCTTGCAATGTAATCTTCATTTTTGAAATTATATATTTCTTCTTTCTTTAGTTCTATCAACTCATGTTTTAGATTTTTATTTTGTCTAATCTTAATTTTGAAATTTATAATTCTCATTTATGAGTGATTTTATAACTTCAACCGCTTTCTTAAATTTCTTTAGCTGGCTTTCTAAATAGGAGGTTAAATGTTTTGTTTTGTTTTTTAATCTTTTAATCTTTTCAGAATATGGCTTAGGTTTTTATAGAGGAGACTGGGAAATTCCTACAGTATGTTGTCACTGCTGCCAACTTGTTTGGACATCAAACTTGCATTTTTTGTGAGTCTGTGCTATACCGGGCTTTCCATTAGACATAGAGGTGGGGGTTAGCCAATCAAAGCTTGGAGGTATTAGGTCGTCATGATGCATCAGACTGGAGACATAAATAAAATCCTGAACATGACAGTCATTCTATATTCTATTAAGAAACTGGGATTTATCTTTGTTTAAAAGACATCCATTACATAATTTCATTCAGGATATGACTTGATTGTTTACATTCTAGGAGGAACACATATGGAGCCATGTGGAAAACAGATTGGAGAGAGATGTGTCTCAAGGCAGATCTCTTGAGATTTCTAATTGCTACCCTAGAACTTCATTGATCTCCCACTTCCAACATACTATTACTTGAAAAGAAAACAAATACAAACTTTAAATATTGTTTCACAAAATCATATAATAAGAGAAAATTCTAAATAGTGCTAGAAGTCAAGGGTGTTAATGGCTGATGATCTAATTAGGTAACTGTGCAAGATACACCTATAAAAAGAAAATTTTCAAAACTGTCATGCTCAATAATGTTATATGGCAGTGAGGAAAGAATGCCATTTTTTCAGTCAATTTTTAGATAACACAATTTCCCCATCATTCTTGAAAACACTTCTTTTCTCTACCTTCTGTAACAACCCCCAAATTTCTTTCACTGAAATTCAGAGATAATCAAGAGATAAATACGTGAAGAGAAGATCATTACGTCTCTATTTGGATTACTGAAAACTACAGGTACTTGCTGAATGTTCGTCATGTAAGACACTTTACACATAATACTACCATTATTTTTCACCACATGTGAAACCAAGAAACATATGTTTGTCTAAACATCTATCTAAACAGATTTTCTTTCAGCTGAAATAGTGCAACTATGACATGCATCATAGAAAACTGCTCATCTTCAATATTGATGGTACATATTTTGTTGAATTATTGGTGTTGCTCTTGCTTCTATAGTGAATGGTATAGTAAACAGAGTACCAAGTATATATTCCTTTAGGGGTATTGTGTAACCAATGCCATTAAGAAAAATGGTTCCTCTGAGACATAAATAAAAGTGAGCACAGTAATTCTAGAGGAAGTCATGATAGAGAGCTCAGGCTACACCAAAATATTTCTATTGATTAGAAAGCTGATTGTGTTTCAAGCAATAATTACAGTAAAAACCAAATTTCATTAAATAATTTACATGATCTATTCATCACTCTTTCCTCTAAATATATTTTTTGATTTGGCCTCTCAGAACTGGTAGCATATAGGTTCCACAATTATTCCCGTATCGTGGTGAAAAAACTAAGATTGAAAAAAAAGCGAAGTGATTTGCTCTAAATCTTACACAACTAGAATAGGACTATATTATAAGTGTTCTCCAGAGAAACAGAACAATAGGATGTAGCGATAGCAAGGTAGATATACAGACTGAAGGATGGATGGATGGGTGGAGATTTATTCTGGAGAACCAGGAACCGGGGATACAGTCCAAATCTGAAGATCTGAGAAAGATTTTGGAAAGGAGGGCTCACTGATGTAAGTCCTAGAGTAAAAAGGCCGAAACCCCGACAGCCAATGGCCAGAGAAAATGGACATCTCATTTTAAGAAGAGAGAATCAGAATTTGCCTTTCCTCTGCCTTTTCCTATTCAGGACCTTGGAGGACTGATGCCTGTCAACATCGGCGAGGAGAGAGCTTCTTTCCTCATTCTGCTGATCTAAACACTAATAATCTCTTCCAGAAACACCCAGAGACGTACTCAAACTTGATGCCATACCAGCTATCTGGGCATCCTGTAGCCAGGCCAAGCTGACTCACGAAATTTTCCATCACAAATACTAAACTTGTGTTTGAACATGGGTTGCTGGTCTCCCTGTCTATCAATACTACGTTTCTTCATTTGACAAATACACGCTTAATGCCTGCTATGATCTGAGTCAAACGCTGTTCTCGCAGAACGTACTATCTATGCAGGGAAAAGCTGACTCCACTCTAATATAGCACCACGCCTCTTCCTCATATTTAGGGGGTGTCCATGAGTCAGTCTGTGTTTAGACTCTTTTGCTCTAGTGTTAATTTGCTCTAGCCTGTATCAACATCACATTCCCTGTACTATTATTTTTAAACTATTCAAAAAATTTAAAGGGTCTGGACATTTGGAAATGTAAACTCCCCAGTTTTTTAGGTCGAATTGACAATCACTGCATCTTCATATTTCCAAGTACATTTCAGAATCAGTTTGTTAATTTCTTTTTTTTTTCTTTTTTTTGCTCCTTTTGCCATTTCTAGGGTCGCTCCTGCGGCATATGGAGGTTCCTAGGCTAGGGGTCTAATCTGGGCTGTAGCCGCCACAGCCACAGCAACGCCAGAGCTTAGCCACATCTGTGACCTACACCACAGCTCACGGCAATGCTGGATCCTTAACCCAGTGAGCAAGGGCAGGGATTGAACCCGAAACCTCATGGTTCCTAGTCAGATTCATTAACCACTGAGCCATGACGGGAACTCCAGTTTGCCAGTTTTTACCATACACACACACACACACACACACACACACACACACACACACACACACATTTTTCTACATTTTATGACTGCGCTGAATCTACATATCAATTTTCAATTAATATTTTACAACACCATGAGTTCTCCACTCTATGAAATGTATCAAAATGACATCACAAGAAATAAAAAAAATCTCCATTGTTTGAATTTAAAAATTCTACTTCATATTAGAAACCTTCCCAACAAATAATGTCCAAGTCTAAATGGCTAGTCTCGTGTCTTCTCAAAAACATTTAATGAAGTTTGATATGTGTTAAATAAAATCTTTCCAAAAATAAAATAGAAGTAACATTTCATAAGTCATGGGACTTGATATCAAAATGTGAAAAAATATAAGAAAAAAGAATTCATAGGTGATTTTCTCTCACAAGTATAGATTAAAAACTCTGAACAATATGATACAAATCATATCCTACTATTTACCAAGAGAATAATATATCAAGGCAAAGTGTAATTTCTTCCAGGAACACAAGGTGTTTAACATTTAACAAAACAACTTGAAGTAATTCAGCAATGTGATCCTATGGTAGATAAATAAATACCATTTGATGATCTCAATAAATGCAGAAAAGGAAATTACTAGTATGTAATGCCGATTATGGTAAATCTTTCTTCACATTAAAATATGGGAAACCTCCTTAATCTTATAATGTCATATATTCACAAAAGTAAATATCACATTTAGTTATGAAATATTAAAAACATTTTTTCTGAGGTTCATAAAGAATGAAGCAAGATTGGAAAGGAAAAACAGGCTTTTGTTTTCAGATTTTATACATAGAAAATCCAAAGGAATCTATAAACAATTAGACTGAATATGTGATTATATATCATCATTGCTGATTACAAGATCAAAATAGCAAAAGCATTTGTGTTTCCATGCCAGCAGCAAGAAGACAGAGAATGATAATTTAAACATTTCAGCATATTAAATATAATTTTATTATTTATTTTTTAAAATTA
Organism: Sus scrofa; assembly: GCF_054392235.1. Classification (NCBI taxonomy): domain Eukaryota; kingdom Metazoa; phylum Chordata; class Mammalia; order Artiodactyla; family Suidae; genus Sus; species Sus scrofa. Next base: position 136,085,175 of record NC_139385.1, on the reverse strand, counting down.
CCCAATGAATTTTATTACATTTATAGTTGTACAATCATCACAACCCAATTTTAAAACATCACATATCTAGGAATTATCTAATCAAAGATTTGCAAAACTTTTATACTTTTTTATGAATTCCATACACCTCTACCCTCACCAATACCACAAACATCAAATAAATTAAAGAAAAGTCTAAGTACATGAAGTTTATGCAGCTGACAGGTTGAAAGGTTTGGTATGTTTAAGGATGTCAGTTGTACCCAGATTGCTCTAAGACTCAATGCAATCTCATACTTGACCCTCAGGCTCATCTCTGTAGGTTCAGCTCTACTGCAAACACGCGACTCCCTGCTTGAGTCAGTTTTCCCTCATCGTGCAGAGAAGTTGGGACGTTTTTATTTTATAAAGGGCTTCAGAAGACTAAGTGTGGGAAATAGTGATTTTCCCAGCATATTTCTCTACCTGATTCAGTTAAGCTACATTATCCCCCAGTAACTTTCGTAGCAACTGAAAGTATTGGTAGAAGGTAATCTGAAACCATCCTCAACAGAATTCTTTTTTCCATTTCAAAAGAGATGTTTAAAGATAACTAAATGCAATCTGTCAAAGGGGCCGCTTTTCAACCAGTCTGCTTGATGGTATAGTCTCAAATTGTCTTATCTGACAGTGCCAGCTTTAGGACACCTATTTCAAGAAAATAAAGTACGCAATGCCAAAATGAAAACAAATCAGTAACACTAGGAAAGAAAATGGGTTTTGTAGTGTGATGTGCTTTTAGTGAGGAATGGAGGAGGAGTTTCTATGAAACATATTCTAAATATTAACTTTTTTTTCCCCATACTCTGACACCTGAGAGAGAAATAAGTTACTTTTTGAAATTGAATACTCTTAGAGAAGTCAAAAAACCCAAGTTCACCTTGGAGTTTAGAGCAGAATTCAAGTTTGATAAAGGAAAATGTCTTATCTTTTTATGTAAAACTGCTCCTCCTATGTTATGGAGACAGGATCATTGGTAGTTATACATGATTCTGCACATGGGAGGCCCTGCACAGCTATTTCTTTCTATAACTTCGCCCCTTCATTTCTGAAGGAGATACTAGCACAGCATGCAAAACCAAATATGTAAACTTATAATTTTTGCACAGCTTAGACTCTTTGTTCTCGTGAGCTAAGCTGGACCACAAAGAAGAGGCAAGCGCTCATTTTTTTTCCTCTGGCCAAAAGAAAGAGTAAAATTAGATGCTCTTTCTTCCTTTCCCCCCCATTTATCCAATATGAGCGTGAATCTGAAAACACCTGGAGACCTTACTAATAAGATGCTTGATTAACCTCATCCCATCATACTCTGAGATGAGGCCAAGAATTTTGAACCTTGATAGGTACACTGGGAAATAATGTTACTACACTTATAACAGCAGCTAACGTTTATGGAGCTCTTACTTTAAGTGCATCATCTTATCTAGTTGTTAGAACACCACTACATATGTGTTACTTTTGCAATCATAAATGCCATTTTCCATACCAATCAACTAAAGTTTCTATAGCAACGGAGCAACTTAATAACTACTACATTCAATAAAACTAAGCATTCATTGAAAAACACCATCTTAGTCAAGGGCATCTCTCAGAGGTAAGAGATCACTACAAGACAATCTTCTGGAATGAGAGATACAGAAAATCAAAGCAAATAAAAACTCAAAGAGGCAAATGGAAATAAGTGATAAAAAAGATTGTCTCTCCTGCATATCTCATCACTTAGTTACCCGGGATTGACCTACCTTTATTAGTACCTGAGTATTGGATTTGATGTGACCGAGCCTCAGCTGATTGGTTCAGTGTTTTCTTGTGCTAATTATTACTGATATATAATTTCAAAGGAAAGCTTTGTTATAGATGATGCTAGTCCAGTCTCTTCTTCATTTCACAGGTAGATATATATAAATAGAAAGTAACCAGAATAAGCAGTGCTGGGAAAACTGGACAGCCACATGGAAAAGAATGAAGTTAACACTTCCTAACACCATACACAAAAATAAACTCAAAATGGATTAAAGATCTAAATATAAGACCGGATATTATAAAACTTAGAGCAAACCATAGGCCAAACACTCTCTGATATAAACCACAGCAACATCTTCTCAGATCCACCTCCTAGATAACAACAATAAAAACAAAAATAAACGAATGGGACTTAATTAAACTTAAAAGTTTCTGCACAGAAAAGTAAACCCTAAACAAAACAAAAAGACAACCCATAGAATAGGAGAAAATATTTGTAAATGAAGTAACTGACAGGGGATTAATCGCCCAAATTTATAAACACCTTCTGCTCAATACCAAAAAAAAAAAAAAACCATCAAAAAAATGGACAGAAGATCTAAACAGACAATTCTCCAAAGAAGACATACAGATGGCCAAAAAAAAAAAAAAAAATGAAAAGATGTTGAACATCACTCATTTGTATTAGAGAAAAAAAAATCAAAACCACTAGGAGGTATGACCTTACACTGGCCAGAATGGCCATCATCAAAAGTCTACAAACAATAAATGCTGGAAAGGGTGTGGAGAAAAGGGAACCCTATTACACTGTTGGAGGGAATGTATATTGGTGCAACTGTTGTGGAAAACAGTATGGAGATTCCTCAGAAAACTAAAAATAGAATTACCATTTGATCCAGCAATCCCACTCCTGGGCATCTATCCAGACAAAACCACAACTCAAAAAGATACATGTACTCCAGTGTTCCTTGCAGCACTATATACAATAGCCAGGACATGGAAACAACCTAAATTTCCATTGACAGAGGAATGGATAAAGAAGATGAGGTACATATACACAATGGAATATTACTCAGCCATTAAAGGGGACGAAATACCAGCATTTTTAGCAACTTGGATGGACCTGGGAATTATCATGCCAAGTGAAGTTCGTCAGACAGTGAGACACCAACATCATATGCTATCCCTTAGATGTGGGGATTCTAAAAAAAGGACACGATGAACTTCTTTGCAGAACAAATACTGACTCACAGACTTTGAAAAACTTAAGGTTTCCAAAGGATACAGGTTGGTGGGTGGGGGGATGTCCTGGGGGTTTGGGATGGAAATGCTATAAAATTGGGTTGTGATGATCATTGTACAAGTATAAATGTAATAAAATTCATTAAGAAAAAAAGTAACCAGAATGACATTTATAAGAATATACAGTTATTAATCTACAAAATAGCAGAGAATTCTGGCTTCTTTACTCCTTGCGCAGTACTTCTGCTTTTCTTTCTAATCCTTGAAATCAGCCCACCTCTGAATCCTTCAGTCACAATTTTATAAGTTTTAAAAATTCAAAGCCAAACTTAATTGTTTCTACAGAAAGAGGTAGCATTAGAGCAGGCTTTTATAAAGGGTAGATGGAATAATTTAGTATATCAAAAGTTTTATATGCAAAACCCCATAATTTTTTTAAGGTTCTAGAGACTGTTTCAGTATTTCACTCTAAGAAAGAAACACTGGCTTGTGACAGCTGTGATTTGGAATACTTACATATTTTCAGCCTCCAAATATGATTCTCATTTCAGTTTCACATTTTAATTGTTAGAATAGATAGCAATGCTGGGGTTGTAAAAGTATTTTGCTCAGATGGTTTCTGAAAGTTCTTTCCCTTAATGTTCAAATTAGTGAAAGTCAAAGCTGTAATAAAACTGAATATTCACGGAGGACCTCTGAAAGTGTATAATTAGAGCTGACTTCAAAGAAAATCATAGGAATTTATCTGGTAGAATTCAATTCATAATCCCACAAACTGAATTTATCCTTCTTTTTTTTTTTTTTTTTTTTTTTTTGCTTTTTAGGGCCCCACCCACCGCACATGGAGGTTCCCAGGCTAGGGGTCAAATCGGAGCTCCAGTTACTGGCCTGCATCACAGCCACAGCCACACCACATCTGAGCCATGTCTGCAACCTACACCACAGCTCACGGCAATGCTGGATCCTTAACTCACTGAGCGATGCCAGGGATTGAACTCGCAATCTCATGGTTTCTAGTCGGATTCGTTTCTGCTGCGCCACAATGGGAACTCCAATTTATCCTATTTTTAAATTATGATTCACCCTGAAAAAATATACAGCAGAGTGATTGTTCTCAAAGGCCCTGTTTATAAAGAATGTGTCAATGTGAATGAGGTTCAGTTTCCACATTTTCCACTTTCCTGCGATAGTACCTGCCACTTGTGAATTCGTAGGAGACAAATTTTGCTCCACCTCCCTAATACAAATATTAGGCAGAGATTTAGTACAGGTATGAGAACTTCTTTTAAGCTAAAATAATTTAAGGCTATTTTTCCTTTTCTTTGCTTTGCAAGGTACCTAAATGGATTCAGAGAAAGAAAAGGCAATTTCAGGATATTCTTTCTTTCCAGCCAACGTGTGGTTTGTGCATGTGTGTGTGCGTGTGTGTGTGTGTGCATATGTGTTCTACCTTCTTTTTATCCTACTCCATCCTTAACAGATTTATAATTTACAAATAAGAAATCGTATTAACCTAGAGTAATTAGAGGAAACTACTTAACTTGAATCATAAATACCATTCTCTGTGCATATGTGAAGGAGGGGGGAAAAGATTATTTTTTTATTTTTTTAATTTTTTTCTTTTTGGATTTTTCTAGGGCCACTCCCGTGGCATATGGAGATTCCCAGGCTAGGGGTCCAATTGGAGCTGAAGCCGTCAGCCTACACCAGAGCCACAGCAATGCAGGATCCGAGCTGCGTCTGCTACACCACAGCTCATGGCAACGCCAGATCCTTAACCCACTGAGCAAGGCCAGGGATCGAACCCGCAACCTCATGGTTTCTAGTCAGATTCATTAACCACTGCGCCACGACGGGAACTCCGAAAAAGATTATTTTTAAGCATTTATTGTATGTTATGGACTCATGTGATTGTGTCTTTTGTTTACTAACTCTAATTAAGAGTATGGTCACATAGAATGCATGCTGTAATACTAAGAAATTGAAGTTCAAAGATAACAACATATCCTATTGTTGACAACAGGTTGTGTAGTTTATAGTCATAACAAAAAGACAAACAAAATAAGACAAAAGAAAAATAAGAGCTATAAGTTTTCAACAAGGAATATAAGCCAATCTGTCATTATTCCAGAAAGTAATATTTTTCCAAATAGCACTCCAAAGGCATCTACAGATAACTATGAGAGGGCTGAATAAGTTTGCCAGCTATATGATCATTACGAAGAAAAAGTAAATTGCATTTCTATTTACCAGCAATGATTATAAAATGTGATGTTTAAAAAGGATGTTATTTTCAACAACAAAAATAAAATCCCCTTGAATGAAATAATATTGATATCCTTAGAGAGAAAATTATAAAATTGTATTCTATAGCCATTAAAGATACCCCAAGTGTACACATATTAAAGTTATGAATAGAGCATCCAATATCATAAGAAACTGTACAGATTAATTACAATTTCAATGACCTTAGAATGCCTTTTTTGTTAGAATCTGACTGAAAATTAACAAGTATAACATTTTCCCTATAATAGCAAAGGGTCAATATTTACTAATACTCTAATAAAGGAAAGTTGTGATTCTCCTGTATAGTTATCAAAACATATACATAAGGATATACTCATTACTGTGATTTTATGCAGTGACAGATAATTGAATATGGTATAGAATGAAGGATATATAAATAAATACGTTTAATTTTTTGATAGATTTTGCATTAATATATGGGAATAAACAATTCCAAAGAATAGAACAATTGGTCATAAATACATGAGAAAGTTAAAGTTGATTCTTATCTCATTCCACTCACTAAAATAAACGTGAGCACATTTAAGAATTTAAATATGTAAGGAAAAACTTAAAAAGGAATATCAAAAACTATACTTATGATCTTGAATCAGAAGAAACTTCTTAAGTAAAACTTAAGTAGAGCAAATGTTAAAGGTAAAGCTTATAAATTCGACCACCTAAAAATAAAGAACATCTGTCCATTAACACCCCCCGTAAGGAGAGTGATGAAACAAAGCCACAAACAAGAGAATATGTTTTTATATGCAAATCCAACAAAATAGCCAGAACATAGAAAGAAACTTTCTAAATTAATAGAAGAATGGGAAAAATGTATTATAGGCATTCATGGATAAGGAAATAGAAATATCTCGGAAAAACTTTAAAAAGATATTTAACCTCACAAGCAACAAGTGCAATGCAACTGAAAAACAAAATGAGGCATCATGGCATTCTTAACATGTTGGGAAATAAAGAAACAAATATATATGATGCCAGATGATACCAAGTATTAGCAATGTAAAATAATGAGAATATCTATAAAATGGTAATAGGAGGTTATTTTAATTAATAATTCTGGAATAATAATCTTAAATTACATGAAAAATTGACTACTTCCAGTATGATCCTGGAATATGTATTACAGGGTATGTAATCAAAAGAAACTCTTGTACGTGTACATCCAAGAAAGTCCTAGAAGGTTCCAAAAAGCATCATCCACAATAGAATCAACAGCAACAATAAAAGTCAGTTACCAAGACACAGATAAATAAATCATGATACAGTCAAACAGAGGAATAGTATACATCAGTGAAAATTAAATATAAGTATATTCATATATAATTTAATATAAAGTACTTTAATTATATATATATTATTGATTTTAATTTTTTCATTATACACATCTTTTATAAAACTATAGTTTTATATAAAATAATGTGGCTATGTAGTACAAAATATTGAGGAGGAGAAAATTCAATTAATATTGTGTGACTGCATTCACATGAAGGGAGAAAGCCCTGAGGCAGGAATCAGCTTTTAATGTTCAAGGAGCCACAAGACAATGTGGCTATGATTCGGGTAAGTGAGGCAATGCCGTCTGAGATGATGTGGATGATCTGGGCAAAGACTATATCTTATTGACCTTGTTGGGTAAGAAAAGGGTTTGAGACATATTCTAGGATTGATAAAAAACCACTAGAGGGTTTGATCAAGTGATTGTTATGAAATGCTGTATCACCTCAAATCATATGAAATGTTTAATACACAGCAGTTTGACCTACAAAATACTGGTTCACTATGTTTTACGGTAACTTAAGAGAGAGAGAGAGAGAGAGATCAGTTATCAGTTAACTTGCCATGTGAATCAGTACCTGGAGGGTGAAAAGTCCGGGAGAAGAGTGAGGAGACTACTATAAGCTCTGACCATGGCTTCGATTCAGCTGGAAGTAGTCATGGTGGTGCAAAATGAACCAATGTGACAGTTCATGTAAAGACAGAGCTGGTATAACTTGCAGGTGGATTGGTCTATTTTCTGCGGTCTATGACCACAGGCTTAAAGATGTGAGGAATTCTGCTTGGGAGAGGTGCTTTGAAAGAGGCACAGCGGGGAGTTTCCATTGCAGCACAGCAGAAACGAATCCAACGAGTGTCCATGAGGATGTGAGTTCAATCCCTGGCCTCACTCAGTCAGGTAAGGGTCCAGCATTGCTGTGAGGTGTGGTGTAGGTCACAGAAGTGGCTCAGATTCCGAGTTGCTGTGGCTGTGGTGTAGGCTAGTGGCTACAGCTCTGTTTCAACCCCTAGCCTGGGAACTTCCATATGCCACGAGAGTGGCCCTAAAAAGACAAAAAAAAAAAATGGCACAAGAGGGATCTGTGGGTTGATGACTCACACCTAATCCACTAGAAATGGGAAAAAAAATCCTGAGTCAAATTATATTATCAAAACGTTTGAAAACAAATCAGCATTTCTAAATAAAGACACAACTCTGTGACTTGGAAAGAAATCTAGCAAACCTCTAGGTCTACAACTGAGAATTTGCTAAGCCAAATTGAAGAAAACATTGAAGAAGAAAATCTCAAAGAACCAATCAGCAGTGATCTCAAAAGAATTCCAGACCTAGGGACAGCCCTGTCTTATCCTGGCAAAAGAACTGTCGTTTCCATGGAAAACACATTAGGCTTTTTCAGCTAACTGTCCCTGAACATTTATTGAACTCTGAATCCATGTTCATCAATAATATTCTAGAGTAAGAATAGGTATTTCATTGAGTTGCCATATGATCAAGCAGTTCCACTCCTGGGCATATATCTGGAGGAAACTGCAACTCAAAAAGATTGATGAGCCCCCAATGTTTACATCAGCACTATTCCCAGTAGCCAACACATGGAAGCAACCTAAATGACCATCGACAGATGAATGGAAAAAGAAGATGTAGTATATATACACAATGGAATATTACTCAGCCATAAAAAAGAAATAAATAATGCCATTTTCAGCAGCATGGATGCACCAAGATAATATACTAAATGAAGTAAGTCAGAAAGAGAAAGATAAATATCACATGATATCACTTATATGTGGTTTCTAAATATGACACAAATGAACTTATTTACAAAACAGAAACAGATTCATAGACATAGAAAACAAACTTATGGTTATCAAAGGGGAAAGGGGGTAGGGGAGGGATAAATTGGGAGTTTGAGATTAGCAGATACAAACTATTATATATAAAATAAACAAGGTCCTACTGAATAGTACAGGGAACTATATTCATTAAACCATAATGGAAAAGATATGAAAAAATGTGTAAATATATATGTATAGCTGAAACACTGTGCTCCACACCAGAAACTAACAAAAATTGTAAAAAGAATGTATGTTTATAGCAGAAGATCTTAACTTGGAGTCTATGAATGGGCTTCAGATCACCCTTAAAACCCTGAATTTCTGTGAAAATGTTCATTTAAATTTGATGAGAGAGTTCCCATGTTTTATTAAATTCCCAAAAAGGTCCATGATACCATAATGGGTAAACACACTCAGCCCAAAGAGGGAGATAGTATTGACATAGGAACATCAACAGAAGTAGCTTTCTAACCCTTTTCCCTCTAAAGTTAAATCACCCAAATGATACTCATGATTTTCTTTCTTCTCTCAGCCTCTTTCTTACACTGGTCTCTTTGCTCAGTTTTGGACTTGCCATTATTTACCTTACCAGCAACATTAGAGCCGTATTTCCTCTAGCTGCTACAATTCTATGCTAGTAGCTGCTTCAAACCCAACAGATCCCCACGCTTGGTTTTTCACCTTCGTGTTTTGGGTCCAATCCTTAATCCCAAAGGTCAACGTTACACTTAGACTCCCTTTAAAATAGAAGGAAATGCATTATATAAGGTCGGCCCATGCGGTTGATGAGATGACGGCATGTTTCTTTGCCTGTGCCCAGCCCAAATCAGAAGTGAGGACGTTGGGCCCTGCATTTTTTTCCAAGTGATTATTGAATACCTAATTTGTGTTGGGTAAATCCATATGTTATCTCATTTAATTCTCACAGAAAAGGTGAGAGTTATTTTTTATAGATGATGACTGAGAGTTAAGTCTTGCAGAAGATCCCCAGGTAGAGAGAAAGTTACTTGGATCTATTTCAATTAACACTATTCATTTATTAAAGTCAAGAGACTGCACTTGAAAACTGATAGCATTATTACCATAAATCCATTAAATGACCCTTAAAATTGGAATTGCTCCTGTTATTACAAATGAGAAAAGATGACCAAAGAGAATAACTAACCTGATTATGCAGAGCTAGGCAATGGCCAGATGAGGATTCAAACCAAGTTTATTGTATTTCTAAAACTTTTCCTCTTTCTCCTGTAAATGAATCCAGGTCTCTTGACTATTCAATTAATTTTCTTTCCATTACTCATCATCATTTTCCCTCCAATTTAAACACTATACTTTACACTTTAATATCATAAAGTTATACACATTAATTCATTAAAGTTTTATGACCTTTTAAATATAGAAACCAAGGTTAACATACAGCCTAAAAAATACAGAATTAATAATGGAAACAACATAGCCTGACTTTCAGCCTGATACTCTTTCTCTAATACAGCAATGCTTTTTATCTAATGAGCAACTATCTAAAAATAAAATACACTTTGAAGAGTATTTATACAGTGCAGTCTGTGCAGTTTTTAGAGCCTACCGTTACATTTTCTAAGTAAAAACAATTGTGTTAGTCATTTTTTTTTTCAAGCCACCTCTGAGCAAACTGTTTTACATGCTATTTCACATCTGGCTCTTATCCTCACAGATGTTCTAGTAGTAAAAATAGCTGAAAAGAAATAGGAGTAAGAGAGCAGCAAGGATCTGAGCCTGAAAAATTGGCTCCCTCATTGATTTTCCGTCTATAGTTTTCTAGTTAACAATAGGCATTCTGAAATGATTGTTACCAAAGGTTTGGAAAGATGTTTCAAACTTTCAAAGCAGGCATTGTCTGAAATCAGAATCACGTGCCTACAGAATCACGGGAGTGAACTGCAGTACATAAGAGCCACTGAGCTTACAAACTCACGGAAGGTGGTGATTATTTTAGTGTCATTGTTCATTCACTCATGAAAGACCGTATTACGATCCGGTTGCTGCTATAACACATCACCACACACTTGGTGACTTAACACAGCATGAATTTATTATCTATTATCTTACAGATCTGTAGACCAGAAGACAGGTACAGTCTCGCTAGGCTAGAGTTTTGGTAGCATTACATTCTCTGGTGGATGATCCAGGAGAGAGTTTATTTCTTTGCTGCCATGAGATTCTGAAGGCCAAGGAATGCTTGGCTCATGGCTGTCCTCTCCCATTGCCAAGCCAGCAATAGCAGATCTGAATTGACCTCACATGGTAGATCTCTGAAGCCCTCTTCTGCCTCTGCTTCCACTTTTTAGGACCTTTGTGATTGCATGTGGATAATCCAGAAAAATCTCTCTATGTTAAAATCAAGCTGATTAGCAAATTAAATTTCATCTGAATTCTTAATTTTCCTTTGCTATGTAACATAACATATCCACAGGTTCTGAAGATAAGGACGTGGACCTTGTTGGAGGCTGTTATTCTGCCTCCACAGGTGCAAGCAGGCATTTACTATTCATGTCATACAATCACGCCATCCAGCCCATTAGGGAAGATACCCCCGCGGTAGCACCATAAGAGTTTAACTGAGATGATTCTGATGTTTTTTTTAAGGTGGAGGGCTAGCTTTATAAGCATAAACTTGCCTTGTGCACTTAGGGTATAAGCAAAGCCAAATTCTTTCTACATCTATTCTCATCAATTTCTTTCATTTTTCTGAACAAACCACATAATTTCTTTTTTAAAAATGATTTTTTTTACATTATACTTGGTTTACAGGGTTCTGTCAATTTTCTACTATACAGCAAAGTGACCCAGTCACACACACACATACATACACACACATTCTTTTTCTCACATTATCCTCCATCATGCTCCATCACAAGTGATTAGATACAGTTCCCTGTGCTATACAGCAGGATCTCATTGCTTATCCACTCCAAATGCAATCTATTAACCCCAGATTCCCAGTCCATCCCATTCCTTCCCCCACCCCCCTGGCAACCACAAGTCTGTTCTCCAAGTCCATGAGTTTCTTTTCTGTGGAAAGGTTGGTTTGGGCTGTAATCTCTTAATTACAACTTTAATTTTCACTCATGGAATACCCTGGGACAATTGTCTTTATTGTCATTTAACATTTATTGAATACTCACTATGTGTCAGACATGAAATGAAAATAAAAAAAGATCCTATTCCCTACATAGCTTGCTTTCTTTTGTGATAATAGGGGAGACCTACCAAAAATTCAATGTAATAAATAGCATATTATATCAGAAGGCAATATATACTTAAGGCAAGGTATATATTTACAAGAAACAAAGATTTCTATGGCAGATTCAGGGACAGGTTGGGGTGTTGAAATTTTATTTATTTTTTTTTATAAATTTTTTTATTACTCAAATGAATTTATCACATCTATAGTTGTATAATGATCATAACAATCTGATTTCACAGGATTTCCATCCCACAGCCCAAGCACATCCTCCCATCCCCCAACCTGTCTCCTCCGGAGACCATAAGTTTTTCAATGTCTGTGAGTCAGCATCTGTTCTGCAAAGAAGTTCCGTCTGTCCTTTTTTCAGATTCCACATGTCAGTGAAAGCACTGGATGTTGGTGTCTCATTGTATGGCTGACTTCACTTAGCATGATAGTTTCTAGCTCCATCCATGTTGCTAAAAATGCTGGTATTTCATTCTTTTTAATGGCTGAGTAATATTCCATGTGTATATGTACCACCCCTTCTTGTTCCACTCCTCTGTCCATGGACATTTAGGTTGTTTCCATGTCTTGGCTATTGTAAATAGTGCTGCAATGAACACTGGAGTACATGTGTCTTTGCGAGTCGTGGTTTTGTCTGGATAGATGCCCAGGAGTGGGATTGCTGGATCAAATGGTAGTTCTATGTTTAGTTTTCTGAGGAATCTCCCTACTGTTTTCCACAGTGGTTGCACCAATTTACAATTCCACCAACAGTGTACTAGGGTTCCTTTTTCTCCACAGCCTCTCCAGCACTTATTGTTTGTAGACTTTTTGATGATGGCCATTCTGGCTGGTGTAAGGTGGTACCTCAGAGTGGTTTTGATTTGCATCTCTCTAATAATGAGTGATGTTGAACATCTTTTCATGTGTGTTTCAGCCATCTGTATGTCTTCTTTGGAGAACTGTCTGTTTAGATCTTCTGCCCATTTTTGGATGGGGTTGTTTGTTTTTTTGGTATGGAGCTGCAGAAGTTGTTTATAAATTTTGGAGATTAATCCCTTGTCAGTCGATTCACTTGCAAAGATTTTTCCCATTCTGTGGGTTGTCTTTTTGTGTTGTTTAGGGTTTCCTTTGCTGTGCAGAAACTTTGAAGTTTGAGTAGGTCCCATTTTTAAATTTTTCTTCTTGTTGTCAATACTCTTTAAGAGGTGGATCTGAGAAGATGTTGCTGTCGTTTATGTCCGAGAGTGTTTGGCCTGTGTTTTCCTCTAGGAGTTTGATAGTGTCTAGTCTTATATCTAGGTCTTTAATCCATTTGGAGTTTATTTTTGTGTATGGTGTTAGGGAGTGTTCCAATTTCATTCTTTTCCATGTGGCTGTCCAGTTTTCCCAGCACCACTTACTAAACAAGCTGTCATTTCTCCATTGCATATTCTTGCCTCCTTTGTCATAGATTAGTTGGCTGTAAGTGCATGGGTTTAATTCTGGGCCTTCCATCCTGTTCCACTGATCTATATTTCTGTCTTTGTGCCAGTACCATGCAGTTTTGACAACTGTTGCTTTGTAGTATAGTCTGAAGTCTGGGAGCCTGATGCCTCCAGCTCCATTTTTCTTTTGCAGGATGTCTTTGGCTATTCTGGGTCTTCTATGCTTCCAAACAAACTTTAAAATATTTTGTTCGAGTTCAGTGAAAAATGTCCTTGGTAATTTGATAGGGATTGCATTGAATCTGTAGACTGCCTTGGGTAGTATAGTCATTTTGATAATATTAACTCTTCCAATCCACGAGCATGGTATGTCTTTCCATCTATTTGTGTCATCTTTGATTTCTTTCATCAGTGGCCTGTAGTCTTCAGAGTATGGGTCTTTTGTTTCTTTAGGTAAGTTTACTCCTAGGTATTTTATTCTTTTGGATGCAATGGTAAATGGGATTGCTTCCCTAATTTCCTTTTCTGCTTTTTCATTGTTAGTATATAGAAACGCTATTGATTTCTGTGTATTTATTTTGTATCCTGCAACTTTGCCAAATTCGTGGATAAGCTCTAACAGTTTTCTGGTAGAGTCTTTAGGATTCTCTAGGTATAGATCACATTATTTGCAAATAGCGATAGTTTTACTTCTTCCTTTCCAATTTGGATTCCTTTTATTTCTTTTACTTCTCTGATTGCTGTGGCTAGGACTTCCAAATCTATGTTGAAGAATAGTGGCAAGAGCAGATATCCTTGTCTTGTTCCTGATCTCAGAAGGAATTCTTTCAGCTTTTCACCTTTGAGAATGATGTTCACTGTGGGTTTGTCATATATGAGCTTTATCATGTTGAGGTAGGTTCCTGTTATGCCCACTTTCTGAAGGGTTTTTATCAGAAATGGGTGTTGGATATTGTCAAAGGCTTTTTCTGCATCTATTGAGAGGATCATATGGTTTTTATTCTTCAGTTTGTTAATGTGGTGTTCACACTGATGGGTTTGTGGATATTGAAGAATCCTTGCATCCCTGGGATAAATCCCACTTGATCATGATGTATAATCCTTTTAATGTATTGTTGGATGCAGTTTGCTAGTATTTTGTTGAGGATTTTTGCATCAATGTTCATCAGTGAAATTGGCCTGTAGTTTTCTTTTTTTGTGGTATCTTTGTCTGGTTTGGTACCAGGGTGATGGTGGCCTCCTAGAATGAGTTTTGGAGTATACCTTCCTCTGCAATTTTTTGAAATAGTTTCAGAAGGAGAGGTGTTAGCTCTTCTCTAAATGTTTGATAGAATTCACCTGTGAAGCCAAATGGTCCTGGACTTTTGTTTGTTTGAAGTTTTTTAATCACAGTTTCAATTTCAGTTCTTGTGATGGGTCCATTCATCTTTTCTATTTCATCTTGGTTTAGTCTTGGAAGATTGTACTTTTCTAAGAATTTGTCCATTTCGTCTAGGTTTTCCATTTTATTGGCATATAGTGGCATATAGTAGTCTCATGATCCTTTGTATTTCCGTGATGTCCATTGTTACTTCTTCTTTTTTATTTCTAACTTTATTGAGTCCTCTCTCTTTTTTTCTTGATAAGTTTGGCTAGGAGTTTATCAATTTTGTTGATCTTTTCCAAGAACCAGCTTTTTGTTTCATTGATCTTTTCTATGGTTTTCTTTGTCTCTATTTCATTGATTTCTGCTCTGATCTTTATGATTTCTTTCCTTCTACTAACTTTAGGTCTTGTCTGTTCTTCTCTCTCAAGCTGCTTTATATGGAAAGTTAGCTTGTTTATTTGGGCTTTTTCTTGTTTCTTGTATTGCTATAAACTTTCCTCTTAGAGCAGTTTTTGCTGCATCCCATAGGTTTTGGAGTGTCATATCTTCATTGTCATTTGCTGCCAGGTATTTTTAAATTTCCTCTTTGATTTCTTCAGTGATCCATTGGTTGTTTAGTAGCATGTTGTTGAGTCTCCATGTGTTTGTGTGTTTTGCAGTTTTTTTCTTGTTGTTGATTTCCAGTCGTATAGCATTGTGGTCAGAAAAGATGCTTGATATGATTTCAATTTTCTTAATGTTACCAAGGTTGGATTTGTAGCCCAGGATATGAACAATCTTAGAGAATGTTCCATTTGCACTTGAAGAATGTGCACTCTGTTGCTTTTGGATGAAATGTCCTATAAACACCTACTAAGTCCATCTGGTTTAATGCTTCATTCAGGGCCTGTGTTTCCTTATCGATTTTCCGTCTGGTTGATCTGTCCATTGCTGTAAGTGGGGTGTTACAGTCCCCCACTATGATTGTGTTATTGTCAATTTCTCCTCTTAAGGTTGTTAGGAGTAGCCTTATATATTGTGGTAAATCTGTGTTGGGTGCATAGATATTTAAAATTGTTACGTCATCTTCTTGGATTGATCCTTTGATCATTATGTAATGTCCTTCCTTGTCCCTGAAAATATTCTTCATTTTAAAGTCTATTTTGTCTGATATGAATATTGCTACTCCAGCTTTCTTTTGATCCCCGTTTGCATGAAATATTTTCTTCCATCCTCTCACTTTCAATTTGTATGTGTCCCTAGAAGTGAAGTGGGTCTCTTGAAGACAGCATATATATGGGTCTTGTTTTTGTATCCATTCAGCCAGTCTATGTCTTTTGGTTGGGGCGTTTAGTCCATTCACATTTAAGGTAATTATTGATATATATGTTCTTATTGCCATTTTATTACTTTGGACTTGTTTTTGCTGCTCTTTTTCTTTTCCTTCTTCTCTTGTTCTTTTCTGCCTAGAGAAGTTCCTTTAGTATTTGTTGTAAGGCTGGTTTAGTGTTGCTGAATTCTCTCAACTTTTGCTTATCTGTGAAGGTTTTGATTTCTCCTTCAAATCTGAACGAGAGCCTTGCTGGGTAAAGTAATCTTGGTTGGAGCTTTTTTCCTTTCATCACGTTAAGTATATCATGCCACTCCCTTCTGGCCTGCAGTTTCTGTTGAAAAATCTGCCGATAGCCTTATCGGGGTTCCCTTGTATGTTATTGGTTTCTTTTACCTAGCTGCTTTCAAGATTTTCTCTTTGTCTTTAATTTTGGTCAGTTTGGTTATTATGTGTATCCTTGGGTTTATTTTGTATGGTACTCATTGTGCTTCCTGGATTTCAGTGAGTGATTCCTTTCCCATGTTAGGGGAGTTTTTGGCTATTATCTCTTGGAATATTTTTTCTGTCTCCTTCTCTCTCTCTTCTTCTGGCACCCCTATAATACAGATGTTGTTGCATTTAATGCTATGCCAGAGTTCTCTGAGACTCTCTTCATTTATTTTTAATCTTTTTTCTCTTTTCTGTTCCACATCCATGATTTACACTATTCCGTCTTCCACCTTGCTTATTCGTTCTTCTGCCTCCTGTATTCTGCTGTTAGTGCTTCTAGTGAATTTTTTTTCTAGATTATCTGTGAGATTGCTTTAATTTCCAAGGATAGTTATCATTATTATTTACAGTGAAACCTATAATAATTCAACATAATTCTATTAAAAATGTTCACTTAATTGATTTCTTTTGGATTTATTTCATTTTAGTTTTTTTGTTCATATGCATAGAAGGTAAAATGAGGAAGTGGTAAAAATTATGTACTCAAGGTTCTTGCTTGGAGATGAAAGCTGAGAGGCCTCAAAAGGGGAAATGACCTGCCCAAGGTCAATGAGCTGCCTTCTCTGCATTGGGACCGGAGTCAGTTGTCTTCCTCCAATGACCCATGGCTCATTTCCCCTCTCTGGTCCTGCCAGAAACCAGTGACTTGTCTAAAACTAGTTTAATCCCTACCAGTGAAAGATAATTCCCTTAACCACTTAAGTAAGGATGTTACAAATTCTTTCTGGTTTACAAATCTTCTGGAAGCAGTGATTCTGAAACAAGTTCTTTTCCCACATCCAGCTTTAGGGATTTGTGTTTCTCACCTCCTTAAAGACAGAATAAGGAATTACTTTGAACTTTGAGTTGTTTATAGTCAGTAATTTCACTCTTCTACACATTAATTACCAAGCCTATTTTTTTCCATGGTATATTCTTTACTATGACAGGCAGGCATACTTCATTTTATTGAGCTTTCCAGATACTGCTTTTTTTTTTTTTTTTTTATAAATTTAAGATTTGTGGCAACCTTGTGTGAAGCAAGTCTATTGGTGATATTTTTCAAGAGCATTTGTTCACTTCCTATCTCTCTGTCACATCTTGGTAATTCTTGCAATATTTCCAACATTTGCATTGTTATATTTGTTATAGTGATTTGCGATCATTGATCTTTAGGGTTACTATTCTAACTATTTTGAGGGCTCCACAAATCACATCCATATAAGATGGAAAATTTAATCAATAAATGTTGCATGTGTTCTAACTCCTCTACTAACCGGCCACTCCCCTGTCTCTTAACCTCTCCTCAGGCCTCCCTCTTCCATGAGATACAGCAATATTAAAATCAAGCCAACCAATAACCATAAAATAGCCTCTAAGAACTCAAGTAAAAGGAAGAGTCACACATCTCTCACTTGAAATCAAAAGTTATAAATGATTAATCTTAGTGAAGAAGGCAAACTGAAAGCCAAGATAGGCTGAAAGCTAGTCCTCTTGCAGCAAAGAGTTAGCCAACTTTTGAATGAAAAGGAAAACTTCTTGAAGGAAATAAAAATGCTTCTCCAGTGAACACATGAATGAGAAGAAAGCAAAACCGTCTTATTGCTGATATGGAGAAAACTTTAGTGGCCTGGATAGAAGACCAAAACAACCACAATGTTCCCTTAAGACAAAGCTTAATCCAGAGTACGACCCTAGACCTCTTCAATTCTTTGAAGTCTGAGAGATATGAGGAAGCTGCAGAAAAAAGGTTGAAACTAGCAGAAGTTTGTTTATGAGATTTAAGGAGTAAAGCCATCTCCACATCATAAAAGAGTAAGGTGAAGCAGCAAGTGCTGAGATAGAAGTTGCAGCAAGTTATACAGAAGATATATCTGAGACAATTAATGAAGGCAGCTACTCAAAACAACAGATTTTCAATGTAGACAAAGGAACTTTATGTTGGAAGAAAATGCTATCTAGGAATTTCATAGCTAGAGAAAAGTTAATGTCTGGCTTCAAAGCTTCCAAGGGAAGTGGACTCTCTTGTTAGGGGCTAATAGAGCTGGTAACTTTAAATTGATGCTCATCCTCATTTACCATTCTGAAAATCTTAGGTCTTTTAAGAATTATGCTTAATCTACTCTGCCTATGCTCTAAATGGAACACAAAGCCTAGATGATAGGGCATCTTCACTGCATGTTTTACTGCATTTTTTTAGCCCACTGTTGAGACCTACTGCTCAAAAAAAGAATATCCCTTTCAAAATACCACTGTTCATTGACAATGCACCTGGAACCCAAGGATTCTGATGGAGATGTACAATGATATTAATGTTGTTTTAATTCCTGCTAATACAACATCCATTCCACAGCCTATGGATGAAGGACTGATTTTTACTTTCAAGTCTTATTATCTAAAATGTGACTTTGATAAGGTTATAGATACCATAGTGATTCCTCCGATGGATCTGGGAAAAATAAATTGAAGATCTGGAAAGGATTCATCATTCTAGATGCCACATTAATGATTCATGTGAAGAAGTCAAAACATCAACATTAATAGGAGTTTGGAAGAAGTTTATTCAAACCCTCATAGATGACTTTGAGGGTTCAAGATACAGTGAAGGAAGGAACCGTAGATGTGGTAGAAATAGCAAGTGAAGTAGAATGAGAAGTGGAGTCTTGAAAATACGACTGAATTGCAGAAACCTCCAGATAAAACTTCAGTGGAATGTTTTTCTTATGGGTGAGCAAAGAAAGTGGTTTCTTGAGATGAACTCTACTCCTGGTGAAGATGCTGTAAAGATGGTTGAAGTGACAACAAAGGCTTTCGAGTATTACATAAACGTGGTTGATAAAGCAGCAGCGTTTGAGAGGACTGACTCTAATTTTGAAAGAAGCTCTACTGTGGGTGAAATACTCTCAAACAACACTGCAAGTCAGAGAGATCATTCATGAAAGAAGAGATATCTGTTGCAGCAAACTCCATTGTTGTCTTGCTTTAAGAAACTCACATTCGATCTAACCTTCATTAACCACTACTCTGATCAGCCATCAACACTGAGGCAAGACATTCCACCAGCAAAGATTATGACTAGACCATAATGAGTGACTTAATTTGTTTCATTTTTTTCATAGTTGAAATGAGGAGAGTAACTACCTTGTAGAGTTCTGTATGTTATAACTGAGAAATCTACATACAGCGATATGCATATTGCCTGATATTTTATAACAATAATTTTATGATAATAATTATTAAAATAATGGAAGTTGATAGATTTTTTTTTACAGAGTTATCACTACTATTTCATTTTAAAGGAAAAACATTTAATCATGTGTGAAAGAATCATAATTGGATGGCAGTTCTTTACAAGTAAAAGAAATGAGTAATTTCAGCAGGCAGTCATGAGGAAGCACTTAGTGTAGTATTTATCCATCCATCATAAAAACTGTAACTTTGGACAACGTATATGCAGGAACTAAGTTATACATCAGATAACAGATGGCATAGTGGCATAGCACTATGAGTCTTCAAAGAATGAGAACTCACAAACTGAAGCCCATGTTTGCCCAGGCTATTTGATTGAGGGCATTGTCTGTGTGACACAAGGAAGTGGGACACAAGAGAAAAGTTCTGGGTAGATTAGCGGTCAGGCAAGCTGAAGCTAAAGAAGAGGGGATCTTGAAAGTGTATAAGAAAGAAGACAGTACACAGAAGATCCTTGAGTGTGATTCTCAAGAAGTATAGAGGA
Source organism: Sus scrofa (assembly GCF_054392235.1). Lineage (NCBI taxonomy): Eukaryota > Metazoa > Chordata > Mammalia > Artiodactyla > Suidae > Sus > Sus scrofa. The sequence goes on along the minus strand of NC_139385.1, from coordinate 136,065,237 downwards.
AAGAGCAAGACTGTGGAGTTGGTCCAGCCTAGGTCTTTGGCAAGAATTGACCAGGCATGCATTGTTTGGGGCTCCAAAAGGCATCAGAGACTGCCAGCTGCAGAGCCGAGAGATAAAAAGAAATATCAGAAGACGTGGAATGTTTTGAGGTATTGGATTTTCATTCCATCCATTTAAGGAGATGACTTTAGCAATTTTAGGCATTTAGTTGAGATGTCAGAAAGGTCATGAGTTGACAGTAAGGATTGTTCTCCAAAATTAGAGCCATGATGGAGGACTAAGGAGAAATGAAATAGGCTCACTCTAATAAAACAGAAAGACAAGACTGGTAGGACCACAAGTTTATGCCAGTAATTCAAATGCCTATGAGAATAAAATTCAATCCCATCACAGGTACATACTACAATCTAGCCTCCCTACAAGTCCAGAAACATCAAGAAAAAAGACAGCAATAGAAATAGATTCTGAGATGAACCAGTTTTGAGACAGCAGTCAACAACTTTAAAGAAACTATTATAAATATCTTCAAGGACTTAAGGAGAAAGACAAGTTAGTATTAAGGAAGATATGGAGAACTTCAGGAGATATGGAAACCATGAAATAATGACTAAATGGAAATTATAGAAATAAAAATTAGATAGCTGAAATTTTAAAAAAATCACTGAATGAGCTTAAAAGTTAATTACACAGGAAAAAATTCCTTATTTAAACACAGATCAATGGAAATTATGTTATGGGAGGTACACTGTAAAAAAGAACAGATTAAAAAAAAAATGAACAAAGTGACCTGATAGATAATACCAGGTGGTCTAACATGTATTTATATCCCCAAAAGAAAAGAGAGAACAGTTTAGAAAAAAAATATTTGAAGAAATACTCGTCAAATTTGTTCCACATGTTGTAGATTTAACTTTAATTACACCAGCCTGGACACTGGCAATAGTAGAGGAGGGGGAAGTGTTGCCTGTGGAGAGAGCTCTGTGTGGAGCCAAGCAGACCAGATGCAGGAGAAATTAGGAGGCTTGGGTTGAGTAGATTCCTAATAAGTGACTCAGGGCAGTATAAGGTGATGACAGAGCAGACCTCCTGAAGTGTTTTCCAAACCAGTAGCCATCCTGCTGCCAGATTGGTGGGCACTTCACATCTCAAAGGAAATCCTGGGTAGAGACTGATTCAAATAAGTAGGTGTCTTAGCAACTATTAGACCTAGACCTGGATGCAGAAATTTAGAATGGTAACAAAATGTAGGAAAGGTGCTTTTTAAAGCAGCAGAATAAAAGGGAAAGAAAAAGAAGATTAATTACTTGCTCATTTCTCATGAAAAACTGCCTCTTGACATGAAATTTAACATTCAAATTAATATGCACAACTCTAGTGGGTGTATGTTTGTTTCACACAGTTTTATCAGAACAATATCTTACATAATGAAATAAAAGCCATAGAGTATGGGAATTTCCAGTTTCCTCTTCTGTAAAAAGGAAAAAAGGAAACCATTATTTTTATTATGAGGGTCTCATCTATTCAAAAATCTATAGAACAATAACTGGCCCAGCCTTGCCTTTTTGCTTATGGGAAAAAGTTTTCTTCATTTTTAGATTTGTCAGAAATTTCTGACAGTAGTTACTGCGGAGCTGATGAAAGGTTCCTTTTCAGTTCCTGTCACAGTCCTCAATGGAGGGACCCAGTATTAAACATTGACTGGCGTCTGTGATCTTCTAACAGTATTTCTCCCATGTGCTCACAGGAGGAATGAACGCTAACATTTTAAGGTTCTGTTTTTCTAATTTATACCTCCTGATATTAACAAGACATGGCAGTGCTTAGGTTTGGTTGATGAACCCAAATGATTTGTGATCACTCTCATTATGGAATGTGGCTTAACGATTGGTAGTTATCAAACCTCATCAAATATGAATACCTAAAGCCTTCGGTACCTAAATGAGGTAAGAGCAATCATCTTTATTCTGGGTACTATCATCCAGCGAAGACAGGTGCCAGCTCATCTTATTATTTAACTGCTCTTTCTTCAAAGTAACCACTGTTGTGTACCCCCTCCTTATCTCTCTAAGGAAAGTGAGTATGTGTGTATGCATGAGTGGTAAGAGCAAAGAGAAGGAACAGTAAAATGTGATTTTTTTTTTAACAAAATGACTTATGAACCCTTAAATACCCTATGAATTTTTATAACCTAAATTGTCAGTATGTTTGTTAAACCCATATGCAGAAACAAAAACACACGTAGATCAACCTCTTTAAATAGCCATGGAAATGGGAGAAAAAAAATGTACACATGTACATGTTACTGGGTCACCATGCTGTACAGCAGAAAAAAAAAAAGTATTGGGGAAATAACAATAAAAATAAATAAATAAATAAATAGCCATGGAGGTGTTCCCATCATGGCTCAGCGGAAACAAATCTGCCTCGCTCAGTGGGTTAAGGATCCAGTGTTGCTGTGAGCTGTGGTATATAGGCCACAGACACAGCTTGGATTCCATGTTGCTGCGGCTGTGGCATATGCCAGTGGCTTCAGCTCTGATTTGATCCCTAGCCTGGTAACCTCCATGTCGTGGGTGTAGCAATAAAAAGACAAAAAAAAAAAACAAAAAAACCAGCCGTGCAAATCAATAAAGACAATGGACGGAATTCAAGCTTTTCTTTTTTGTCCCATTTGAGATGATTTCCCCAAAACATCACCATTGATTTTTGACTTTGTGTAAAATTTCCCACAGTCCGTATTTTTACTTATATAAACATTCTGAATATGTTATAAACATTCGGATTTTTAATTTCATGAAAGGGTTATGCCTTTCATGAAATTAAAAATCTCTTAGAGACATTCAAACTTGATCTTTGGATGGAGTAAGATAATGGAACATCTCTGATCCAAACACTCGCCTCTAATTTCATTTCTGGTTATCAATGTTATCTAAAATATCCATTGTTCTATGTCCAGAATCACCTCTTCTGTCGCTGTCACGTTTCTTCTTTTCAGCCCACCATGTTCATCTACCTGAGCAAAACCGAGTTGCTAATTCTACTCTGTGCCAAGGCCACAGACTCACCTTCGGGTCCACCTCAGGGACGACGTCAGAGTCACTCTGGTCAGAAACTCACTTGAGGGCCACAGACGAAAAGTGCTGTAAATGCTATGACTTTACATTGCGAAAATTTCATTTTGCTTAACTGGCAAATGGGCTTTATTCTAAGACCTTCCCTCGCTAGCAATATAACTTTTGACGCAGGTTTTGGCTTTTCCGTCACAGAGAAAGACTCCCAATTCACAGGATCGTTCTGAGGATCCCTTACCTTATTTAGACAAGCGAAACAATTATTTGAAGAGATTACTATTTTATATCTTCCCACTATACATGACCACTCTAAACCACATATAAATTTGGAAAACATTTTTTCGGAGTTCCAACTTTGATCCTGGGAGAGGATAGAACCTGAAGAATCTGGTTCCCTGTACCAAACAGGTAAATCCTTGTGATGGTGAATAGGAGAATCAAGAATTCTAAGTATCATGGTAATTTACTTGATAAGGACATGGTTATCAATGCCAATTTGTGATGAGTAAATTTTACTGGGGCTTGTCTGTTGATAGGGGAAACAACTGAGTTGTTTACAGTTACTTAGCCTAGGTTTAAGGTAGAAATAAATCTGTAATATTCAGACATACTGACTAAGACAAAGTTCTGTGTTCTGCAAAGCTTTATATGCTTTAAAGAATGTCTGCCCTCATTATCTCATCTGAACTCACAAATACTTGCTGCTTAGTAGGGAAACTCCCCAGCATTATATATCCCATATGTCCAATAAACATAGGAAAAGAGAACCAGAGGCAGAACTTTGCTTCAAGACTCTTAAATCTAGACCCGATGATTTTAATATCCACAATATGTCACCTACTTCTGTAAACTAATGTAAATTCCAATAATGCCTATGAAATTAAAGACTTAAAGGAAGACATGATGCTAATACTTAGGGGCTTTATTAAGGGGGAAATGATTAAATGTATTAAGCACATGTTGTGCAAATCATAGGATTTTGTCCATGCCCTCCCCCGCAGGAAAAAAAAAAAAAAAGCACAAGAGTGGTAATATTGTTAGGAAATTGAGGCTGTAAAAATGCACGTAACTTGCCTAAGCTTCTAGAAGATTCTAGTAAAGGCTTATGTCTGGATTTGATGCAAGGTTTGATTATCACACCTGTTATTTTTATGATTTCATACTATCTGTTCTTCCAACCTAGGGGGTCAACAAGAATAAAAGAAGATAGGTATGTTAATATGAATGTAAATATCTCTTTTAATTCCTCTCCAGAGGTATTATTTCAACTCGAGCTTCTCCAGACTAAATATATTCATTTTAAGAAAGTTATCTTTCATGAAACAAGTTGTATGGTGTCTAAGAGAGCTCATCATTCCTGTGTTTATAAATCTCTACCTATCTATCTGCATCTATCTATCTATCCATCTATCTATAGATGGCTGTCTAATTGAGAGGCTGAAGAATTTAGAGAAGTTCCCATTGTGGCTCAGCAGGTTGAGAACCTGACATAATCTCTGTGAGGATGCAGAATCCATCCTTAGCCTCGCTCAGCGGGTTAAGGATCTGTCATTACCACAAACTGTGGCATAGGTCACAGATGCAGCTCAGATCCCATGTTGTTGTTGTATAAGCCTCAGCTGCACCTCCAACTGATTCAACCCCTGGCCTGGGATCTTCCATATGCCTCAGGTACAGCTGTAAAAAGAAAAAAAAATCTGAAGAATTTAAAAATTATATTTTCTGCATTAAAAAATATCACAGAGGAATCCAAGTACTAAATTACAAGCAGGAGACTGAATGTTGGCAACCAAATTTCTAGATTAAAATAAAAAGGAAAATCGGGAGTTCCCATCGTGGCGCAGTGGTTGACGAATCCAACTAGGAACCATGAGGTTGCGGGTTCAGTCCCTGGCCTTGCTCAGTAGATTGAGGATCTGGCATTGCTGTGGGCTGTGGTGTGGGTTGCAGGTGCAGCTCGGATCCCGCGTTGCTATGGCTCTAGCATAGGCCGGCGGCTGCAGCTCCAATTGGACCCCTGGCCTGGGAACCTCCATGTGCCGTGGGAGCGGCCCTGGAAAGGGCAAAAAGACAAAAAAAAAAAAAAAAAAAAAAAAAGAAAAATCAAGATGACCTCTGATCAAATGTTAGAGTTTTAGCTACTGAACATGGAAATAATTTAATAGAGGATGGGTACCAAGGTCACAATAACCTCCTTTAAAATACAATCACTTGTATTAATTTTTAGAAGTAAAAGGTAATATTTAACCATTTTTACACGCATATATACATCATGAAGTTTGAACTACCCCTGACCTTCTTAAACAAACGGTCCATTATTGAGTTCAGTGTTTGGAAAATGTCTTTGAGATGCATACAAAATAACAGAGTTGACAGCCTGCTCCTGAGATGGGAAGAAGAAAGAGAGACAGCATTCCAGGAGGGCCAGGACTCTGTAGAAGGTTATACTTGGATAACTTCATTTAGCTGCAGAAATGGGAAAGATCTCTGGACTGCAGGTTTTAAATATTTTTTTTTCTTACAGAAAAGTATTCTCTTAAATATTATTACCACAGTTTTTACCTGTTCTTTTTGTCTGCCTGCCCTTTCTTACCTAAAACTGAATCAGAATGATTATGGAACTGAGCATAAAAACATTAATTTCTGAGTCTTATTCTTAGACATAAATTAAACTTTACCTGTGATGACCCTAATTGAAGCAAACATCTCTAAGATCACTGAACTCTCTTTGCCTTAATTTAATGCTTATGCTCATGTTGAGGACAGGCAAATTTTCCCCTTGCTCTTCTTGAGTTCTTTTGGCGAGTCAAATCATGTGACTAAACCGAAACAAAATGGATTGACAGGATAAAAACAATTTAATTCATGCATACAGAGTTCTCTTAGAAATGGGACCTAAAAAGTGGCTAAAGAAGGTACTTTGACTTTTTTATACAAAGAAATAATACACTTGTGAGGAGCTGACAGGACAAAGGAACTTAGGTAGCAAATTAGTAAAGAAGAAACAAGGTTTGTTCATATAGGCTTCTTGGTTCTGAATGCCCTAACACTGGTGATAAGGGTGTCCTACCTCTGGATACAGAGAGAACATCCATCACATGCTTTTAGGGGGACAGAAGAGGATCAGAGTTTCCATCTCACATCGGCTGCTTCTCAAACAACTTCTTTCAAGACAATCAATATGCCATTATGGTGTATCTGGGGGCAGCCAGCCCTTATCCAACACTCACCAAAAAAGTTTACCACTTTTATCACAGATTATTTATTGAGTAGATTCACCAGAAAATCATGAGATCTGGTGATTTCAGTGCTCCCTTCCCTTCCAGATACATTTCCTATGGAATAAACTTGAACACTGAATTTCAGTTGTTTGCATACAAGACTAGGCTATGCCATTGCTATTAACTCATGACAACTTTTGTGGGCATTTTCAGACTTAAATCATGACCTCTCAAAAGTCCAATGTAGTCAGTCCATCAGGAGCAGATGGACCAATGACCATGTCATGTGGCCTTTTTCTCTGCAAGGCAAACGGGTCAGCCTTTGGCAGAAATTACAAGTCTGGTATACAGCAGTGATTTTATTAGAAACATAGAATCCTTTTATTTGTAAGAGAGAACAATTTTCATTAATTGCTAGAAGGATTCAGTGTGGCCAATCCATCCACATAGTTCCAAGAAAAAAACGGGTTTATCAGTCACTCCTGGGAGATGCATGATAACACCATGGAGATTCAGGCTTCTGACCTGCCAATCAACAGTACATTATGCAACACTGGACATCAAAAGAAGAGACGCTTGTACTAAATTTTGAACCGCCCACTGATGGAAAATGGTAGGGCAGTTTGTGGCAATGCCTAAAACAGAGGATTTTTTTTTTAACCACGTTTTATGAGCATCTACAGTACAAAAATGTGACATGTCAATTTTAGTTATATAATTTCACAGACTCAGAGACTTCACTCACAGTTCATATTAACGTTTCTTTTTACTTTGTCTGCAAATTTTGCATTGACAATTTGTCCCAAAACATATCAAAGAGTTTAACAGGCATTTCAGGGGCTTCAACATCTATTGCCAAGATAACATCTTATCCTTTTAGCTGGGAACTGAAGGAGTGCAGGGGAGGCTAGCCAGCCACTGACTGGAGGAGTCACTTTCCTTAAAGCTGTGTGCCTCGGAGGATGGGAGCAGGGGATTTGAGGGAACCTGAAGGAGCAGCTGCACACTAGTAAGCAGGGGTGTACACTTACATCAGTGGCTGACAGCTCAACACTAACACATGAATTTTTAAGAACTAAGGCAGTAGTTGGGAATTTGGTTTCAATCCTACTTCTTGCTGCTCAGTCTCCAATGCTCACTAACAAGTAGCACACACTCTCTGATCCTGGGGGGCCGCTATGCTCCCCTAACCAGACCTACATGCGCCCTTAACAGGCAGCACAATGGAGATTTTACTGCATCCCTCTCCCACCACTGAGTGACCACGTGCTTCCAGATCCCAGGGGGTCTTAAAATGTATCCTAACATGCCTCACACAGCAGGCATTTCTCCAAAAAGGTAGTAGGGCTTTACTGACCCAGCTCAAGTGACAAAAATGTCAGGTGGTAAATAGTACTTAACGAGCACACTGCCACAGTTGCTTGGCTGTCATGTTGAGCTTTTGTAGATTCCACCATTAGGGACACAGTGAGCCCAGGGGATGAGATAACGCATTACTCACTCAGAAAGCACAAGCAAGATCAGCATGGTGCCACCTTCTGCTTCCTGCAGGGCAATACCAAACAGGAGGAACTGGATGGCAGAAGACACAGGGTTGGGTTGCCCTGTCTTGGTGAAGCTATTTTTCTATATCATCAATAAGAGCAACTTTAGAAAGTAGGATATCACCTCATAAAATAACTCTTTAATTTTTACGTAATACTGACTCTTAGAGAACTTCAGAGTGGATGATTAATGTTACCATCTTATAATAATCCAGATTTTACCAACATATTGAACCCAGATCAAATCTACTCTCTAATTCCTCTGATCTGAGTTACTACCCTACACAGTGGTGATTCTTTGAAATCTACGGAGCATCCATCTTATCCCAGAGAGATAGCTAAGCTCATCTGGAATCTAATAGATGATTGCATAATGCTTATATCAATCTTCTACTAAATTAATGTTCTATTTTAGAAAAGAGTAATAAAAAGAGCCCTACCAAAAATAGAAGAGTTATATTTCTCTTGAACTAATGGCCTTCAAAGCTACTTATCAAAATTAGAGATAGTGTATAAAAAATCTTGTTTTAGTATACTGCCTGCTATTCTATATATAAGCCGAAAGGAAATCAACATAAGATATTCTTAAGACTGTGATATAAAATATGTGCCAGATGTTTGTGTTATGGTACAAGAGCTTGATTATTTAATTTTAATAGTTCAATAGCTCTATTTTTTAAACTCATATCCATTTATCTCTAATTCTCTGAATAACCTACAGCTTTCTTCTTAATATACATTTGAGTATTATGCTTTTGCTAATAGATATATTGTATTATGTGATTATATATATTATATCATATGTATAATTTTTGATCTCTCTAATGGTTCACTATTGAAAACTGAGGTTAGATTAAAAACTTAGATTTTGAGGGAGTTCCCGTCGTGGATCAGTGGTGAAAGAATCCGACTAGGAACCATGAGGTTGCGGGTTTGATGCCCGCCCTTGCTCAGTGGGTTAAGGATCCGGCGTTGCCATGAGCTGTGGTATAGGTCATGGAAGTGGCTCAGATCCTGTGTTGCTGTGGCTGTGGTGTAGGCCGGCGGCTACAGCTCCCATTAGATCCCGAGCCTGGGAACCTCCATATGCCACGGGCAAAAAGACAAAAAAAAAAAAAAAAAACCAACAAAACTTAGAGTTTGAAAAATTACCATGAAATAGAAAAAAATACATTATGAATCTAATGCCTGGGCTTTAAAACTGGCTTTTCTATGTAACATAAATTTAGGCAATTTTCTTTATCTTGTTTGTCCTGACATTTTAGTTAATTCATACATAAAACAGAATGAATAACATATCTTTCATATATGTATATAAAATAACATATACTTCCACATTATTTGACATATTTTACCTACACAGATACGATACTCAATAATTTTACAAATAAAATTAAGATACTTCATTGAAGGGCTTTATAACTCACTTTCTGTCTCATTACGTTTTTTTGTAGGGAAAGTCAGTGTTTTGCTTTCAGATCTTCTGAGATAAGTTTACATTTACCAAATTCTTTCCCTTAAATACATCTACATAAATACACAAAAATAAAAAACAATTTGGACAAGATAACAATGTGTGTGTAGGGAGGGTATGGAATGTCCTATCACAGATTTTAACAAGAAATCTTAAGACACGCATAACTTGGGGAGGAGAACAAGGATACAGATTTATAAGCCATTTCACACATGAGGGAAGTGGAAGACGTTCAGAAGGGCCTTATCAAGAACGCTAATTTGAATAATTTGCATTTGGACGTGACACTTAAGGCTCATCTTGTTCATAAGGAAAAACAATAAAGGCAAGGCAAAAGGGGACACTCCGTATTTGTAAGCCATTCTTATTTTGGCGAACTGTCTCCTAATTGGAAAGAATGAGGCCAAATATATGTCTACAGCAGCAATGGAACCGAGTTTGTAGCTGCTGACAAAAATGAATTGCATGTAAATAATGTACAGCACCAACAATGACTAGCATTTTACCGTGGAATCCAAAGCTCCTCAAATCAAAGCACACAGGACTAAGGCATGAGAGGAAACTCTCCTTTACCAGTAAGTACAAAAATTGCCTTGGCAGGTTCAGGGTGAGCACATGTAGGTAGATCTCCACCACTTACCCCCTACCCCCCAAAAAGGAAAAATAAAAGCAAGTGTACAAAGTTTCAGGTTGTGGATGTCCAGAGGAGCATTCCTCTCCCGCAGGTGAAGGGTTAAAAAGAACATAAAGGTTTACTCTCAGCCTTGCAACTCAGAGAATAAATATCTAAGCTGTTCACGTAAAAAAGAAGGAACAAAATCATGGAGATCCCACCATCTATGTATTATTTTATCAAATAGAAAGCCAAAGATACACAGAATTATACCCATCCAAAACAGACCGAAAAAAATACAAAACAAACATCAGGAACATGAAAATGCAATGTAAGCACACTCTCATAGACTAAGAAAACACATGAAATAATGAATAATATGGTTTATTTAAGACTCAAAGCACAGCATTCCAAATATTAAGAAGCTTGCTTAAGAACTATAACTATATATCTCAGGGAATATAGAAATTATTTAAAATATAACTATTTTACCTTTTCAGGAAGATTAAAGAGATTGACACAGTAAGATATTTTATTAAGAATGAGTAAGGAAAATAACATGAGATAAAAAGAAAAGAAAAGAGGTAATGGAGCTAAGTATATAAACTAAAAAAAAAAATTTAATGTTTTTGCTGAACTCACTTTGATTATCCAAATCAAAGCGATGGTATAAAAAATGTAAAGTAGTAACAAAAGAGAGTGGCTCCTGAAAAACCACACCAATTAAAAAGGAAATGCATATGGTTATTGAGGTGACTAGAGGAAAAATGAGATAAACGAAAGTTAGGTAGCAGAATACTTACAGAGCCTAGATTAGTGTAAATTCAAGAAAATGTGTCAAATAAAACACTGAACTATATAAAATATGAAATGAAATGTTTCCGAACTGAAGACATGAATATATAGATGGAGTCTCATTGTATTCTAAGAAAATGAAATTAACGATCACACATAAGTGTGTGTATGTGTGTGTATATATATGGTAATGTCGTTAATTGAACTTCATAGTAAAAAAGAAAAATTTTATACTCCAAGAATTGTTGCAGTTCAAGGAGAACAATAACTGGCCTCCAAATTACTCATAATTAATAAAATAACAGAGAAAATATACATATAGAACATTTTGAGGGGAATAAGATTTGTGACCTTAAATTTCTGTATCCTGTCATGTTTTAATAAGTAAAGGCAAGTAAAAACATTGTTGCATGCATCAGGTCTCAGATATTCTATTATACAAGTAGCTTTTCCGAAACATCGACTTGAAAGCATAATCCTATTAAACAATATACAAATGAAAGTAAAGAACACATGCATATGGAAATAAAGTCTTAAAGACTTATTATAAGATTTAAATCCATGTAATCACAGAATTAAATTTAATTCAATGAGATGATTATGGCCATAAAACAGAATGCATATGATATACTTAGCAAAGTGTTTGCATAGTGCACAAATGATGCTTGAAATAAAATAATATAGCCTATGTTTTTTGGGTGTTTCCAAGATGCCAGGCAATGTAACAAGATATTGAAAAAAAATTAAAAGAAAGGCATGAGATTTTGACCTTGGGGCAAGGTCAAATAAATTCCTTAGAGTGTGTTTGAAATGAGAAAAACAATATCTACATGAAATCAAGTACAGCTAAATGTGATATAATGGTTACATGGTCTTTGTAGATGTGAGAACTTCTGCTTAGTATCTTAGATCTGTTAAAATGACTTTTTTCCAGGCATGTAGATTAGGAATCTGCATTGTACATGAGGTGCCAAGGTAATTTTTTTCACACCAAAATTTGAACATTACTTGTCTTTATAGATGGAAAATTCAATAGGTAATTGAATTGAAGAGTAGGAAATAACAGAGTGATGTATCCTATGAGCATACAGGATACAGTAGCTACCAACAAACTTTTATGATGTAAGTAGCTTTTAAACTAGAACTTGTAAAGACATATCTTTCTTGAGGAATTTAGCAAGGGAAACAAACTTAACCATTCTGTCTTATCAAGGATACACAGTGAAAAGTGACATGACACAACTTTTCTATTATCACCAATGATTTTTTTCAGAGTGATGTTTATTTATCTCATTAGTAACATGAGCTAATAATAATGTGTATTTCATGAATGTGTCTGAATTTCAAATTTCTTGATTTTCTTAGCATGAACCCAATTTCTTACAATGATCGTATGTTGATAACTGCTATTAATATTTAGAATCTTCTTTAATTGTATAAAAACTATATTTACTTTAAAAACATAAACATAAAATTAGCTCATATTTTTGACAGTACTTTCTGAGGGTCTTAATTGATTCGATTGGAGAATATGCGGTAAAAATCTCATTAAATACAAGATATGGGTGGGAAACTAAAAATAAGTAAGATCCAGGTCTGCCTAATTAGCCCTGAGTTGAACATGCACAATTTAGATGTTACTGAAACATCCTGGATGTAATTTCTTTTATATAGTGGGCCATGAGACTTGGAATATATAATATAATCTGAGAGATTAAATGTTTAGCTTTCTAAAAACAATATATTCTATCTTGCATGTTATTTTTGATGATTAACTGCTAATAAATACAAGATACCATAGAAAACATATGTTCTGACTTGTGTACTAAAATATAGTTCACTTTGACTCAAGGAAACAAATAGCTCTAAGCAAGAATAAATCTATAAGCAAGACTGCACATAGTATTTTCAGAAATGAGTAAATCCACAGTTTTATTTATTGATAATCCCCTGGCATTTTTCATAGATCGTATAAGATAAGGACTGAAAATTCTATAGAAAAGTAAAAAGGGACAGAATAGCAGATGAAGTTTCAGAAACATTGTGCCATTTTTCAGATTAGAACTAGAAATAATAGGGTTTTACAAACAAAATAAATTCTTCTTTTGCACATCATTTATAATGTGTATCAAATATCTAATAAAATATTTATGTTAACCAAACTATTTTCAATGAAAGTTTGAAAATAAACTGTAATTTAAACATATAAAGTGTTCATATTTTATATGATAAACACAGGTATTTGGTCCTTAAAAAACAGTAAGTGTTGAATATTTTTTAGTTCTAGAGAACTCAAAAGTTCTGGACTCTTTACTTATAAACAAATCATTGAATCCAGCATCTTACTTTATGTAGTAGTTGCTTCCTGTAAATTTATGAGATAAGAATATTCTCTTTTTAATCTTTTTTTTTTCTATTTCCTTGTGTAATACTTGTTTCTTCCAACACTCATGATACTCTACCATGAATAAAGCTTTTATTTGCATTCTATCTTTTTGGTGGTCCCACCAAAAAGAGTAGAAAATAACTTCCAATGAACAAGTAAAGCCTTATCATCAATGTGGAGGTTGAATTCATGGGTGGGAAGAGTATTATATTAACAAAATTTGGTTGATAAATATTTGCTTAAAAATTGGAGAAAGTGCACTTTAAAAATAAATAATTTATTTTTCTTTTTAAAGTTAAAGTATAGTTTATTTACAATGTTTCTCTCAATTTCTAAAAAGAATTACTTATAAAAGTAATCATTAGATTTCAATTAGAAAGGCAGTAAAAATTGACTCATATAAAAAATCCTTAGAAGCATCAAAAAATTAAGATGCATTTACTGATTTGCAGAAATGTGGCACCAGAGTTTTTTTTTTTTTTTTTTTTTTTTTTTTTTGTCCTTTTGCTGTTTCTTGGGCCGCTCCCGCAGCATATGGAGGTTCCCAGGCTAGGGGTCGAATCGGAGCTGAGGCCACCGGCCTACACCACAGCCACAGCAATGTGGGATCCGAGCCGTGTCTGCAACTGACACCACAGCTCACAGCAACGCCGGATCCTTAACCCACTGAACAAGGCCAGAGATCGAACCTGCAACCTCATGGTTCCTAGTCGGATTCGTTAACCACTGCGCCACGACGGGAACTCCCTACTTTCTTAAATTTAATATTTTTCACACCATGACAGATCTAGTCATCAAGATTTCTAGTCAATAATAAAAAGTTATCCTAGTGAATAATTTAACTTAAATGCATCTTAATTTGAACTGTATGCCACAAAAATGTAGTAGTAATATAAACCCTTTTATTTTGCTCACATAGATAAGGAGACATTCTAGAATACATTAATTTATTCTATATTCCTGTGAAATCATTTCAACATAGAAATATCTCCATTTTAGAATTGAGGGTAAAGAATTTGGAGCAATTGAGTGGCTAGCCCAAGGTCCATAATGCTTCTATAAACAAAATACTTTTTAAGAAGTGTAGATACAACTTAAATCCTTTTGGTTTCACCAGATTTCTATTATTCAGACCTTGTTTCAGAGGTGTTAGTGACTACTCTGTGTCTAGAGCATCTCCAGTGAGAGGAAGAAGGAGCTGGCTAGAGATTTGATGAATCCTGCCTGACTGGGCAGTACTGACACTATGAAAGGGATTTACCACAAGAGGGCACAAGAACCTATCAAACAGATTTAACCTGTTTTTTTTGGCTTCAAACTGAATGGAAAAGGGAGAGAAAAATAAAGGGGCAGAAGAAAAGGCAAAGAGTTTTTTTGTTTTGTTTTGCTTTTTAAGCAATTAAATTTCAACTATTTCAAATTCCAGCATTGCAGGCAAGCTGATTAGGAATGTAAAGTACTTCTATTCATTAGACTAGGCAAATGTAAATACTGCATAGATGTCAGATGTTTAGGAACATTTATTATAAACATCTTTATTAATAAATAGTTTATAGGATTTGATATTCAGAAAATATTTTCATTCCCATGAACAAATACTTTTGGCTTAGAAACACAACTCAAATATTCTTTCCTTTTTTTCTGTCCTACATGCCCTTCAGTGTAAAGATCAAATTTTATCTCTTCTGGGAATTCTTCCTTGATAGTATCAGCCCTAAGAATTATATTCTTCCTTCTTATGAGCATTAATAATTTCATTATCCATCTGTTCATCTCACCCATAGGGTAAGGGCTTGCTGGGTGTCAGACACTGCACTGGGACAGACATGGAGAATTTAAGACATAATCTTTGAGTTGAAGGAGCTCAGATACTAGAGGATGTTCAAGAAAAGTAATCCCCCTTTCAAAAAAGTGCCCTTAACAACAATTTTTATAATACACATCTTGAGTCACAAAAGTTTAAGTAATTTCTCCCAAACACACCATAGCCTATTTGACTCCAAAGCCAAATTAACACTGATTTGACTCCAAAATGTTCTAAGAATATGGACTTAATTCCTATACTGCCCTTTCAGAATCATAAGATCCTCAAGTCATATGTAATAAATGCAACTGAAGCTTCTTCTTCTTTTTGGCTTTTTAGGGCTGCACCCATGGCATATGGAAGTTCCCAGGATAGGAATCAAATTGGAGCTGCAGTTGCCAGCCTACACCACATCCATAGCAACAGGGGATGCGAGCCACATTTGTGACCTACACACAGCTCATGGTAACAGGGGATCCTTAACCCACTGAGCGCGGCAGGGTATCAAACCACGCCCCCATGGATACCAGTTGGTTTGTTACTGCTGAGCCAGGGTGGGAACTCCCAAAGCTTCTTGATAGTAATTAAGGGACATGGTTATTTGATTTAATGATCCCTACATAAGAAACTTTTGGTAAATCCCACCTATAATTAGTGACAAAATTACCTTCTACTCTTCATGTATGATATGACCATGCAAAGAACTTTTTTAAAAAGAACTATGAAATTGGTAAACTTACTCATGTAAAACAAAATCATTAATTAAAATTCAAAAAGTATTTCCAGTTACCTTTTTGTGCGATGCATTGTGCTATGGGAACAAAAGAAAACCAACTAAGTCAACATGGTGATCAGTTACCAGAAGGATTTCACAGAGAGGGTTTGCTAGACTGGTTTTGAAGGCTTCGGAAGAAACTTTTATGGAAAAGGGGAGTAAAGATAATTCCAAGAAGAATGCCTTGTATGAGAAAGGGCATGGAGATAAGAACTTAACATGAGCAATGCTAAACTGGGGCAATTTACATTAACTGGAGATTAATTTACAAAATAGGAACGTACTTGAGAAGAAAAAAAAAAGAGAAGAGCGATTATTCATTTACAATTCTTTTTTATCTAAATTATATTAGAAGAAACCTAAATAAAAACTTTATTATAGATGTTTCAAGAAAAAAAGTATGTAAATATATATATAATATATACATACATATAAAGGATATACCTTTAACCAAGTTGTTTATATATCTCTCTATAAAAATATATATATGCATGTGTTCATTATATTTTAGAATGAAATTAAGTGAAATTAAAATAAAGTGTCTGAGTAGTTAACAATTCCTCAATCTAGAAAGCAGATAATTTGAAACATTTGTAAAATGAAACATTTAATATCCTAAATAACTATCTATTATTATTCAGACTCAGAGAAAAAATTTAAATTCATCATCCAAGATGTTTGGTTTATTAATGTCGAAATCTCAGATTGGTAGAAAGAAATGTCAAAAGTAAATGAAAAATGAATGAGAATTAAATGATAGGTAGAATCCTGGCTAGGCTGATTTATTTTACCTTTATGTTATTTTTTCAAATGCTTTCTGAAAATGAGCTTCAAATAATATTAAAATTATAGAGAAAATATATAATAAAATAATTTGTAAATGTGAAGATTATACTACCATGGAAATGAGACAGAAAGCAGTATAAAAAGCAGAAGAATAAATGTAGATACTTGTTTTTCAGCTATCTGATACATTATTAGGGTGATAAAGCGTGTACATATATGATGATTTTTAATCTTAATATTAGTAGTTTTTATTTGGAAAGATCACTAAAGCTCATGAGTGCCAACCAAATTTACTAAATAACACATGGACCTGAAAGTTTAATTCTGACCTCTCCCCAACACTTACATCCTCCATTAGGATAACAAAGGCTGCACATCCTTCCTTCATTGTTTTTTAGGCCCAAAGTCTAAGTGATAGCGTGTAGGCATTTTTATATTTGTAAATGTTATTACCATCCTCTTACTCATCTAGATATTAAAAAAAAAAAAGAGAAAGTAGAAGTTCCCATTGGGACACAGTGGAAACAAATCTGACTCGCATCCATGAGAATGCAGGTTCAATCCCTGGCCTCACTAAGTGGGTGGGAGATCCGGTGTGGCCCTGAGCTGTGGTGTAGGTCAAAGACAAGGCTCAGATCTGGCTTGGCTGTGGCTGTGGTGTAGGCTGGCAGCTGTAGCTCTGATTCAACCCCTAGCCTGGGAACTTCCACATGCTGCAAATGCGGACCTACCCCCCCAACAAAAAAAATATCCCCCCAAATGGTCTCGTGATCAGTCTCCCACTTCATTCACAATTCAGTGCATTGTATCTTGATTTTGTCAATTCTGGCTCTTTAATATCTCAAAAATAATCTGCTTCACATTCTTACTACAATCACTTCCTTACTCCAGGCACTTACAAATTGTCACTTGCACAGCTTAAAAGGTCTTCCAGCTGGCATGATCATGTGCCTAGTCTGCCCAGTTCAGTGGGTTGAATGCGTGATTCTTATCCAGACTGTTATTTATAAAGCACATTTTGGATTATCTTATTCCAATATTTAGTTATGTTCATGGACTCTCTATTGGATATTTAGGAATGTTTGAGTTCCTTAGTTATTTAATGCTCTCTGTACTCTGCACCTAATCCATATTTCTAACTTTATTTCTTCTTTCGTTTGCATAATATTTGCATTGAACGGAAAACCAGAGGGTTTTTTTTTAGTAATTAGCATATTAAAATTAAAGAACACATACATTTCTTCCAAATGAATATGGTAAAGAGTAAGGAATAGCACCATGCAAATATACAAGAAATTGGTATGTTCTGATTTGTAAAACAATTTATTTCCATAGAATTAAAACTAAGTGTGAGAGGGAAATCTAGCCCCAAACACAATGTAATAGAACAAATAGCTATTGTTATAATAGTTCTTGTCAATTCCCCTCTTGTCATGCCTGATTAAAAAAAAAAAACTGATTCTAATTTTAAATACATAGATTCATAATCTGATCCATTTGCACCTGCCACTTTCGCTAGTTAGACATACACAAGCATTTGGACGCCTTCCTGCCAGATTTGAAAAATTACTGATACTTTTAAGCAATTTCAGTTTATCAAAATCTTCAATATAAATTTAGACTCTGTTTTGAAAATCTAATATCTTTCTTCCTAATGTCAGAGAAAAAGTCTTTTTCTGACTTGATAAATGTGAACAAAATTAATTTATTTTAAACATGTTTAAATTGACTCACAAGCCACATAACGCTCATTGAGTCAGGAGCTATCTAGGAAAGAAATCGTTTAATACATGATCTGTATGAAAATACAGAAGTAGAAGAACAAATTCATTATAATGTAAGAGCAAGGAAAGAATCTAAGTTAATTAATATGTACTTCAAGTTTTTGAATAATTGAAGAAAATAATATTTGCTTTGGATGATTATTTATATTTTGTCCTAAATAGTGCCACATGACAAATACATTACTTCATTCAAAACCCAAATAGAGATTAAATGTGCAACTGTTCTGAATATATGAGACCCAACACTGCAGCATCATTGAATGAAAAGAACACTAGGGTTGCAGGAACACATACTACATACACACATATAATATGGATTTAAATTCCTGTTCTAACTAACACTTTCTAGCTGTGTGATACACTAAGCAAGAAATTTTATGAGTCCTTTTTTTTTTTTTTTTTTGCCTTTTCTAGGGCCTTTTCCATGGCATATGGAGGTTCCCAGGCTAGCGGTCTAATCAGAGCTGTAGCTGCCAGCCTACGCCAGAGCCACAGCAACACCAGATCAGAGCTGCATCTGCAACCTACACCACAGCTCACAGCAGTGCCGGATCCTTAACCCACTGAGCAAGGCCAGGGATCCAACCTGCAACCTCATGATTCCTAGTCAGATTCATTAACCACTGCGCCATGATGAGAACTCCTATCTCCGAGTCTTAATCTCCTCGTTGTGAAATAAAAAAAAAAAAAAATTCTGCATCACAAATTTTTACGAATATTATTAAAAGTACCTACAATGGATATGAAGAGTCATTCCATCCATATTATGCGAAAGTGAAGGTAATTTTAACTTGAATATTTGCTTTTCTTCTTTACTAATATTAACTTATGTCTAAGGCTAATTTTAAACCTTCCCAATATGTTACTGAAGATTTTTGACAGGATCTGTCATTTTCATCATTTTGTGTCATATTGCACAGTTTTGTATTTGGGAAATAATATGTCTAGTTGAGTATTCTGGTTACAGTCAATAATAATACTTCAGGTTGAATTATAACAATATAGAAATGATTTGCATTGAATTCAGAGCAATCTGATAGCTATGCTTATTAATAATGGCTAAATTACTTGTTTCAAACCTTCCATCTCATAAAACAATAGAATAATTAGATGATGAAGATGAAAAATTTGCTTGAAGGTACTGGAGAGATGCCAAGATGTTGAAAATTTGACAGACTAGGATACAGAAAGAAAGTAGGAAGGAGAGGTGATTCAAGTATTTGGGTGCCTTTTTTCCTGTAAGGAAACTGCCATTTATTAAAGCAAAAATGGGTCTGAAAGGAAGAGGAAATAAGTAGTGTTTTCTCCAGCCTCACAAAATTTGGGGGCTGGGTGAGAAATTGGAGGTCAGAGACTTAGAAGAACAGATGATCTGGTTAAAAAAAAAAAAAATCAGGCTTTGACTTCTAACAGCAAAGAGACATACACGGACACAAGGTGAACCAAAAATTGACCAGTCTATCAAGGACTTAAATCTAACTTCAAATAATCTCAACCTCTGATGGGATAAAGGCAATGACCCTTAAACTTGCTGCAAAACCACAACTAAAACAGAAACAGTAAATTTACCCAGGAATAACACAACACTATTCAGATTTTCTAATGATTTTTATAATTTTTTATGAACGATATCTGACATTTTAAAAAAGCTGTCATAGAAAAAGGGAATAAAATGTACAGTACTAGGAAAAAAAAACCTTTTTTTTTTTTTTTTAAAGAAACAGATCTACGGGATATCCAGACACTGCATTATCAGACACAGACTTTAAAGAAACTAAAACTCACATTTTTAAATAATTAAATTACAACATTCAAAAATTCAAAAGAGAATAGAAAATGATTTTTATAAAAGCAAAAGGATATTTTAAAACTAAATAACACAATGGCTGAAACTAAAAACTCAAAGATTGCGTTTAACAAAATATCAGACACAGATGAAAAGAGTGTTTGTTGGTTTAAAATAGATGAGAAAAAACAAAAAAGGACCCAAACAAGGGGGAAAAAAATATGTTACTTGGTAAAAGGGCTAACATGTTTGATTTATAGAAGGAGAAATGAGTACCAAAATAATGTGAGTATTTTCAGGATTATCTTTGCTTAGGACTGGTTAAAAAAACTGACATGTATTGACATTCTTGATAGTATAAGAGAATGTCTCCTCTTTCTGGAACTATTTGTTCTTCACATTCTAAAGGTGATAGACCTAGAGCCACAGTAAATGCCCAGTTTTTAGCCATGCTGGATGAGCAGATGTGACAAAGAACTGCACTGTTTTCTCTGCCCACCATCCCCTCACCTGTTTTTGCGGGTGGCAGGTGTGTGGAAGGCAAAGATGAGGTCAACGGTGAAAAAGTTCACATTCTAGAAATTGAGAAATGTGGTCTAAAGAGTTCAGGAAGAGACAACATTGGAAGATGAGCCATTCTTCACTTAGACTAGGTGTTCAGACCTTTTTTTGGAGTGGGGTGCATGCCTGGGATCAAACCTTAGACGCAACAGTGACAATGCTGAATCCTTAGCTGCTAGGCCACCAGGGCATTCCTAGACTAGATGTACAATATAATGATTTGGAAAGGATTACCCAAGTAAGGTTAGTTAATACATTCATCACTTCACAGAGAGAATAATTCTTAAAATGAAGGCAAAAAGGAAGGAAGAAAGAATATACGATAGGTGAACTGAATTTCTTTTGTTTCTTAACCAAAGTTAATGACAAGCTTAAACCTAAATGTAGCAGTAATTATATTAACTCTGAATGGAATTACTCCAATTAAAAGTACATATTTAAAGCTGAATAAAAAGGGCCAAGTCCAATAACAGATTCCTTGGAAAAGCTAGACTTTCAATGATCACAGTGGATACTATTTTGCTCCACCCAGTTCCCCCTTTCGTGGAATTTGTACCCATTCCCAACAGGTGGGAAGATAGGCCCACTGCTGCATCCTGTACTGGGACTAAAACTGAAGGAAGGTTACGCCACCTTCTTCCTGGAGATGACCTCTGGCCACCTTAACTTGGGCAACTTGAAAGTGTCAGTCCAGGTACACAGCCCCTTGCAGCATTGTCTGAGGCCTCAGTTGCAACAATATTGTAGTTTGCTTTTTCCTCTGATCGATCTTGTTCTTCGTTGCTTTTTTGCTTTTTTTCTTTTTAGGGTTGCACCCAGGCTAGGGGTCAAATAGGAGCTACAGCTACCAGCCTATGCCACAGTCACAGCAACGCAGGATACGAGCCATGTCTGCGCCCTACACCACAGCTCACGGCAACCCCGGATCCTTAACCCGCTGAGGGAAGCCAGGGATCGAACCCACAACCTCATGGTTCCTAATTGGATTCATTTCCACTGTGCCACAATGGGAATTCCCTGATCAGTCTTGTATTAATCACTTCTTTTGAGGTATACATGTTGAGTGTACTCCCCAATAGCTCTGGATGCAACTATGTCTCAGTCTATTCCCAGGTACCACTTTCAGAAAGTGAGGCCGAAAATTCAAGAATAAAAATAAAATGGCAAAACATATAGAGTAGACATGAACCAAAAGGAAGTTGACTGAGTTATGCTAATATTGGACAAAGAAGGCTTTAGGGCAAACAGCATGACCAGAGATAAAAAGGAACATTTTATAATGATAAAAGTCAATGAAACAGGAAGATTAGAAGTTTTAAATATGTATGAATCAAAAAATGTATCTTAAAATATGTAAAATTAAATTTGACAGAACTAAAGAGAAAAAAAATCCATAATCCTGGTGGGGGGTTTAACACATTACTCTCAGGGACCTACAGAGCAAGAAGACAAAAAATAAATTGATCTGCACAACTCAAAATTGATCTCTTAGACATATTCAGGGAACCTAACACCCAAGAACTGAAGAGTACAAATGGTTTCCAAGTTTACATGCAACTGGGACCAAAAAAAAAAAAAAAATGACTTTATGTTGGGCAGAGAGAATTCTGAACAAATTTTGAACTGGAGTTATTCAAGGCAGTTCTGTGATCAGAGTAATACGCATTCTGTATGGTTTGTTTAAAACATTAAAAGTTTATGTAATTCACTATCTTATCAGAGAAAAAATATGACTACCTTTAATACATTAAAAAATTCTGGGACTGAAAGCTCTCAATAAATATTAGTTCCAGTGGTTCTTAAGAGATGAAATGAGGTGCATAGAACAGAGTTCATGAAGGTCCCACAATCTTATGCTGTTAATTTGGAGGGAATGGTAGGAAATATAAGCAGGTTTTAAAATGTCTCAAGCTATGATAAGACAGAATGGGATGAGTCTTTTAAAATCAACATGCACTGGAAGGATCAGAAATTGGAAACCACTACACTGAAGCAGGTAGAAGCTAATGAGGGCACGCATTAGAGCTATATGGCAGGAATGGTTGTCATTCTCACTCAATACAATCAATACTTTCTACCTACAAGGTGAAATGACAATAGATTACAGGCTCTCTTTGCAACTCTAGGAAGCACTGGTAAATATAATCCATTCTCTGATCAAACAATTGAGAATTCACCATTGCACTTATGTAAATTGTTTAAAAATGGAATAATTTTGAGATCCTTTAAAGATTTATTTAAGAATATATTCAAATTTAGATTTTTTTTAAACCCCGAAAGTTATAAATAGTATGGTACCTAACGTGTGTACTCAGCTTCCCAAATAAAATTTAAAAAGTCCATGCTCTTGAATATTTTAAATAAAACATGTAACTAATTTACAAATACCACCTAAATATTCTAAAATTTGCTTTCCAGTTCTATCCTACTGTATTCCTCAGAGGAAAATTTTTTTCTCATGAATTTGCCTGAATCTTTACAATCTATAATTTTGAAAGAAAAGCTGACAGAATTATAAGCATAAAAGTACAATCCTCTGTGGTAATTCTCTTTTCTTTTCTAACCCAGTTATTTCTCTCTGTTCTCTTTCTTCCTCTCAGTCCACTCACTGGATTTTTCTATCTGAATTCAGTTTTTCATCTTGTTTTTCAAGACTTTTGAACATTTTTTTTTGTTTTAATTATTCTCTAAATTGCTTTGTTCTTATTTTATCAATTTCTTCATTATTAACATTTTCTTGGTCCTTTTATTTTTATTTTTAAAATTTAATTTGATTGGATTATAGTTGATTAATGTATTAGCTTCAGATGTACATCAAAGTAAATAAGTAATACATATAAATATATCCTTTCTTTTTCCCCATTTAGGTTATTACAAGCTATTGAGTAGATTTTCCTGTGCTACACAGTAGGTTCTCCTCAATCATCTATTTTATACAGTGGTGTGAATACATTATTCCCACCCTCCCAATTCTTTCTTCATTAATTTTTAATAACTGCTTGTAAATTTAGACAGTTCTTTCTTTTTTTTGGATTTAATTAATTAATTAATTTATTTATTTTTAAAATTTTTTTATTTTCCCACTGTACAGCAAGGGGGTCAGGTTATCCTTACATATATACATTACAATTACATTTTTTCCCCCACCCTTTGTTCTGTTGCAACATGAGTATCCAGACAAAGTTCTCAATGCTATTCAGCAGGATCTCCTTGTATATCTATTCTAAGTTGTGTCTGATAGAAATTTATTTCTAAATACAAATTTGGTATGTACTGTGATTATTTGATATTGACTTCTAAGCAATTTTTGATTTTCACAGTGCTTGTCTTTTTTCATTTCAAACTGGTTTTATGACATGTAACACAAATTTAGAGAAGCATTCATTAAGAAATGAGTTCAGTTAACTTATCACCACATAAACAACTAAAGAGCCATAACACAGTTCAACTCAGAACACTGCTGCCCCAAAGTCTCCTTTTTCCCTCCCAGACATCAACCCGCTCCCGCTGGTAGCTAACTACCCTCTTGTCTGAGCATCTCTTGTCTTTCCATGTTATTTTACTACTAAATTATGTACTCTCAGACACCACTTTCTTCTAGGTTGCATTGTGGGATGAGTCATGTTGCTGTACATAGCTGCAGTCCATCCATTTTCAGCTGTATGTTGCTCCATTCAATAATTCCACATAATTATTTACATTTATTCTTCCTTTGATAGATTGTTTCCAGAGCTGATGTAGTATAATAATGTCCCTAAGGACATTCTTTAAAATGCTTTTTTTGTGCACATGTATGTGAATTTCTTTTGGATTACTTATCTAAAGGTGAAATTATACCATCATAAAGAATGCATGTCTTCAAATATAGTAAATGATACTACTTTTTTCTAATTTTTTAAAAAATAATTTATACTCCCAACAGAAATTCATGAGAGTCTTTTTGTTCTGCATTCTTTCCAACCACAGGCATTATCAAATTTCATTTTGGTTTTATTTCTAGCCTCAGGGAAGTAGTGTTATCTTATTGTAGTTTTATTGTTTATTTTCCAGTATCTTTAACTTTTAATATGCTTATTGATTATGTATATATCCTTTTTTGTGAAATGCTGTTCAGTTGTCTTCTTTGTAGTTTTATTGGGTTGTCTTTCTTTTTCTTAGTGATTAGAAATATTTACTTACATACTACGGATGCAATCTTTGTTAATTATGTGTTACAAATATGGTCTTTCAGTACGTGCTTGCCTTGTTACTGAATTAATGCTTCTTAGAAATATTTTAATGTCATCAAAAATCATCAATATTTACTTTCTTAAAGATTTTTAAGCCTCTTTTAAGACATATTTTTCCACACAGTCTTTAAAAATTCTGTTACATTACTAGAGCTATTATTTTTCTTCTTAACATTCAGATCTACAATTCACTAGAATTGATTTCTGTACGAGCTGTGTATATGGGTATCTATATGAATACCAATTATTCCTAGGACCATTTATTAAAAACAGAGTTTCTTTCTCTTTAAACTTCAGAGCCATGCTTTTTTCAAAAGTTAAATGCCTATATATGTGTGGGCATCTCTCTGGGCTCACTGTTTTGTTCCATTGGTCTAGTGGCCTGTTTGTGTACAAATACTACACTACCTTAATTAAAGTAACTTTACAACAAGTCTTACTATCCAGTAGGGGCAAGTTTTCCCACGTTGTTATTGTTCAGGTTGATCTTGGATACTCTTTGCCTTACGCATTTCCATATGATTTTTTAAAATTATAGTTGATTTACAATATTGTGCCAATTTCTGATGTACAGTAAAGTTACTCAGTCATACAAAATTGTATGATTTTTTTTTCTTTTGTCCACTCCTGTGGCATGTGGAGATTCCCAGGCCAGGAGGCCAGGGATCAAACCTATGCCACAGCAGTGACCAAAGCTGCCACAGTGACCAGTTGGGATCCCCAACCCGCTGTGCCACAAGGGAGCCCCTCCATATGATTTTTAAAATTAGCTTGGTAAGATTAACAAATTATCCTATGAAAGTTTTACTTGGGTAAATCTGGTAGAATTTGTATAAAATGACATTATGCTATAGAAACTTCTAGTACATTAATAATGGTATATATCTTCATTTAAGTTGAATTCTTTTTTTTTTAGAGGGTAGAGGCTAGGATGGAATAAATTGATCTTCCACTCAACAAACTTGCTTATATTGCTCCTTTATTCTAATGTTTAGCCACAGATGCTTTTGGTTAGTTTGCATGTATAATGACAATGTCTACAGTAGTATGACAGTTGTCTTCTATGCCTTCCCTACATACAATTTTGTTTGTTTTCCTTCTTTTAATGGACTGGCTAGGACCTCAAGCACATACTGAGTAAAAGTAGATACCATGGCCATCCTTTTCTCATTCCTGATCTCAAAGAAAAAAACTTTATACATCCCACTGTCAAGGACAATGCTTTCTCTTTTTCATTTGTTGTAGCTATTTGTGTCAGTATAAAAATATTACTTGCTTTCATTTTTTTATTAAAGGATAATTTACAATGTTTCTTCAATTTTTATTATATAGTAAAGTGACCCAATCACACACAGATCCCTGTGCTGTACAGGAGGGCCGCATTGCCCATCAATTCTGAATATAAGAGTTTGCATCCAAAACCCCAAACTGCCTGTTTGTCCCAATCTCTCCCCTCTCCTCCACAGGAACCACAAGTCTGCTCTCCTTGGCCATCATCTGTTTCTGTTTTGTAGATAGGATCTCTGTGCCATATTTTAGATTCCACACATAAGTGATATTACATGGTATTTATCTTTTTCTTTCTAGCTTGCTTTACTTAGTATGCAAATCTCTAGTTCCATCATGTTCCTGCAAATGGCATTAGTTTGTCTTTTTATATCACTGAGTAGTATTCCATAGTATTCCATTGTATACCGCATCTTCTTAATCCATTCATCTGTCAATAGACATTTATGTTGTTTCCATGTCTTTGCTATTGTGAATAGGGCTGAGATGAACATAGGGGTGCATGTATATTTTTGAATGGATATTCTGTTCGGATATATGCCCAGGAATGGGATTGCTGGATCACGTGGTAGTTTTATACTTATATTTATACATTTACATTTATATATTTAGTACTGTTTTCCATAGTGTTTGTATGAATTTACATTCCCACCAACAGTGAAGGAGGGTACCATCTCTCCACACCCTCTGAAATATTTGTTATTTGTTTGTTAATGATGGTGATTCTGACTGGTGTGAGGTTGTACCTCATTCTAGTTTTTTTTTTGTCTTTTGTCCTTTTAGAGCTGCACCCACAGCATATGGAGGTTCCCAGGCTAGGAGTCAAATCGGAGCTGTAGCCACCGGCCACAGCCACAGCAATGCCAGAGCCACAGCAATGCCAGATCTGAGCTGCCTCTGAGACCTACACCACAGCTCATGGCAAGGTGGATCCTCAACCCACTGAGCGAGGCCAGGGATTGAACACGCAACCTCATGGTTCCTAGTCAGATTCATTTCTGCTGTGCCAGGACGGGAACTCCTCATTGTAGTTTTGATTTGCATTTCTCTAATAATTAGATATGTTGGACATTTTTTTCATGTGCCTGTTGGCCATCTGTTTGTCTTCTTTGAAAAAATGTCTATTTAGGTCCTCTGTCCATTTTTCAATTGGGTTGTTTGTTTTTTGTTGTTGAGTTGTATGAGTTGTTTGCATATTTTGGAAATTAGGTCCTTGTCTGTTGCATCGTTTGTAAAGATTTCTCCCACTCTGTGTGTTGTTTTTTTAATGGTTTCCTTTGTTGTGCAAAAGATTTTGAGTTTAATTAGATCCCATTGGTTTATATTTGCCTTTATTGTCATTATTCTAGGCGGTGGATCAAACAAGATGTTGCTGTGGTTTATGTCAAAGAATGTTCTGCCTATGTTTTCCTCTAGGAGTTTTATATTATCTGGCCTTATATTTAGGTCTTTAATCTATTTTGAGTTCATTTTTGTGTATGTTGTTAGAATGTTCTACTTTCATTCTTTTACAGGTAGCTTTCCAGTTTTCCCAGCAAACATGAGAAAAGGAGAAGACAAATGCAGAACATTCCTTGCTTTTAAATATGAATGGACATTTAATGTTATCAACTAATCTGTATCTACTGAGATAATTCTCTTAAGTTTTCTTTATTATTCTATTGAAGAGGCAAATTTCATTGATTTTAAAATAGTCCAAGTCTTACTTTCAAGAAGGAAAACAATCAGGTTACAATATATATTTTGTGGAAATTTCCTTGCTACTATTTTCTTTAGGATTTTAAGGTACATTTTAGGTCAGAAACTTTCCTTTTTTTTGTAAGGCCTGTGTCATGTGTTTTTTAAACATTGTGGTAACATAAAAACAAACCAAAAGCCCCCAAAACTAACTCACATTAAAAGGTAGAAAGTTGCTTTTTTTTTTTTTTTTTTCATTTATCTGGAAGAATGTGTAAGCTTGGCATCATTTGTTTCTTAACGCTGTTAAAATTTTCTGGTGAAGTTAAGTGTTCCTGGAGTTTTTCTTTCTTTGTTTTTTTGGAATGATTATAATCAAGAATATTATTTCTTTGTTTATTTCAAGATTATAACAATTATCAGAGTTCCCATTGCAGGGGAAATGAATCCAACCAGTATCCTTGAGGATGTGGTTTCAATCCCTGGCCTTGCTCAGTGGGCCTGGGATCTCACATTCCCGTGAGCTGTAGTGTAGGCTGTAGACAGGGCTCGAATCCCACATTGCTGTGGCTGTGGTGCAGGCCAGCAGTTGTATCTCCAATTCAACCCCAGCCTGGGAAGTTCCATATGCTACAGGTGTGGCCCTAAAAACCAAAAAAAAAAAAAAAAGATTACAACAATTATCCCCTTAAATGTCCTGGAAAATATAAGAAGAATGTTATTTCCATTGCTCACATGGGAAATACTGCACTTAAACCAGGCAAGAGGGAATTCTGCCCTCAAGCCATGTGTATGATGACTACTTAGTCCCAATTTGGGAATGTCTGTTTGCATTATGAACCTTAAAAGCCCCTGTATCCCAGGAAACTCCCCAGTATTATGCAAACTGCAAAGGTTAGTCATCCTAAAGTTGCCCGCTTGGCAGCTCTGCAAACTAAGGGGGTATATACATCTAGCGTAATATCTACAGTGTGTATGAAGACATTTTTAAAAAGGGGAAAATAAAAACGTTGCTCACAATAATAATATACATTAGGGAAATGAAACACAAACTGTACTGAGATAAAGTTCATACAAGGAAATAAACCAAAATGATTTTTTCTTTTTTTGGGGGGGCCACACCAGCCTCATATGGAAATTCCCAGGCCGGGGATCCATGCCACAGTAGTAACCAGAGCTGTAGTAGTGACCATGCTGAATCCTTACCCGCTGAGCTAAGGGAACTCCAAAACAATTATATTTTTATCTAAAGACGTAATTGAAATATTGTTTTCGAAATTATAAAGTGTCTTACATTCAGAGCATGCTATGTGCAGGGGAAAGCCAACTCCAAATGATTAGTTATGAGAAAATTCTAAGTTACTCAACTTAAAAGAAAAACACTGGACAAAAGTGGACAAATCTCAGAGAAATCAACCTAATATTTAACATAGCTTTAATCAAAATCCCACCGGTTATTTTTTAAAATTCAAAACGGCAAACTAATTCCAAGTTTATTATTGGGCAAGCACTAAAAAGAGCTGAAACATTCCTAAAAAGGAAACAGGTAATAACTGATATGAAGTGTTAGGAGACTTTACCATATATTCAATAACCGTTAAGTAAGCTGATAGAGAACAGAGAATCTGAGACAGGAGCCTCTTATATGTAGAAACTTGCTTTGTAACAGAGGTAACATTACTGATCAATAGGAAACACACTGGACCCTTAAGTAAATGGTGCTAATAAATAGAACTATAGCACCTTGGACACACAGGTTCCACGCTAGGGTAGAGTAGATCTGAGATGAGCCTGGAATATTTGTCATGACAGCAGAAAGGCAGACGGGAGCATGGCACAAACACAGAGGAACCAGACTGGGGAGGCTTTTGCGGGCTAAACCCGGGAGGGTTTGAGCATTGAATAATTACGTTTAGTAATCAAATACAAACAATTAAATCTAGGCCCATATTATTATTTTATAATAAATAGATAAACGCATGCATAAATATTGAAGTGGAGGCACTTGCATTTAGGATAATACTAAATATAGCATGGCTTTGGGGCTGGAATATAACCTTACTGTGACCATGACGGTAAGGATTAAGACGGGCAAGAATCATCAGTGGATGCTATATTTACGAAGAAATTTTGATGAAATCCATAGATTTGCATAATCTTAAAGTATTCTTGCATTAAATGTTCTATTACTTGAGAAAAAAATGTTCACAATTTTTCGTAGGGTAAGTAACAGTGGAGAATCGGGGCAACAGTTCAAGGTGATCAAAGGGAACATTGCAAGTGGACATTAGGTTTCTCCAAATGTGAACTCTTGAAACACACAGGGCATGATAATTTTACTGTAGACACGAGTAAGCATCAAATGCACAATGGGGACGGTTTTCTTGAAAAAGGAGATGGACGCTATATGCTTCAATTGTATCCGTGTTACCAAAGGTGTAGGAAGTCTTAGGGAATGTTACAGGTTAAAGAAACACGACGGCTCTGCACTATTTGACCCTAGAGACTGGACTCTGTACTAGAGTGGGAAAATGCTGTAAAGGACAGGATTAGGCCAATTCGGAAAACTGAAATATGGATAATAGACTAGAGTAATGTAAATGCATGAATTTGGTGATGACTGGGTTACATAAGTTAAAAATACTCCTCTTCTCAGGAAATACACATAAAAATATTCAGAGGTAAGACCCACGGTTTATGTAGTTTACATACACGATTCTATGTAGACATGTGCATAGACACACCGACATGTATAACATGGACGTATGAATAATAGCTAAACCCAGGTAAAGACTTTCTTATACTATTTTTGGCAACATTCTGTAAACTTGAAATTATTTCCAAATAATTTGTTTTTACTTAATGGTGCTAGGATGAATTCCACATTCCTATGGGAAAAAATGAACTTTATCTTTATGGCACATCATACACACAAATTGCTTATATATCACATTTTATACAAAAGAAAAATTCAAAAACTATACAACAACATAAACATTGGAGATAAGAGTCATATTAAAAAAAATGGAAGCAACTCAGACTCCATCACCAATAAAATGGACAATTTATGGAAAAGATATTGAACGGATTAGTAAAGTGCATTTAAAATGTATGTATTTAAGTCACATGCAACAGTATAGAAGAAATCTTAAGAACAAAAAGTTAAGGGAAAATAATCAAGAAGCAGAAGAATGTATTAAGTAGTATTCATATTATACAAAACCCAACTCTGCATACACATGGGCTTGTATGTGAATCTACCATGAGACGGCGCGAAAGCACATGTGATAAAAGTATAGAGAAAGGTGCAAAACAGAGGGAAATGGAGCTGTATGGGAAGAAGCGAAGGGGGTCGACACATTCCCAGTAAGGCACATGGGGACTGCAAAAGAAATGGTGAAATTTTTCTTACAATGGGTGGTTGGAATTCCAATTGATGCCATTATTATAAGCCTTTACGTCTGAAGAAAATTATATTTCCCAAAGACTGACGCACTGATAGACAGCTCTTCCCACATACTCTAATTGCCATGTGATGTGGACACTGTTTAACTGAGAAGTTGTGTCTCTGTTCCCTTGAGCCTGGGTGGAGCTCTGAATCTGCCTCTGTCAATAAAGGACCAGGCCACAACACGACTTTGGAGACTGGGTCATGATAGGTAATAGGGTCTTAATCTCTGCCTCTCTCTCTCTCTCAACTTATGCCTTTGAAATCTTCACTATCACAGATACAGCTACTACGAATATAGGAGCCACCAAGGACCATGTGCAGCAAACACATAGAGATGCACAGAATCCCCAGCTGCTTCAGTCCACAACCTTTCAAGTCACCCGAACTAGATGCCACATATGGGAATGAATAAACTCTCAAATAACACTATCTCCAGCTTTTGAGTTTTCCAGCTGAGGTACCAGATGCTTTAAAACAGAGACAAGGCACCCCACAGTGCACTCCTGGAATTTCTGAAACAGAAAAGTCATGAGCTGATAAATGATTGCTTTACACAAGTCAGTTTTGGGGAAATTTGTCCATACATCCTTAGTAAGTGGTACATTCTCTTACCATACTTTATATAAAACAGTCTTTTGTCCCTATTGAACACATGGACAACTTTTAAAAGGCAGTGGAACAATGTGTACAAAATTTTGAACGCAAAAAATAAAGTTCCCTACACATTTTATTTCAACTAATGTATTGTTTTGGGTGTGAAATCAAAAAGAAAATACAAAATTTTTATTTCAGAGAGTATCAAAGGACTCTGACACTTCATCAGCTCAGACTACAAAGAAAAGAACACTACTTTTTCATTACTTTGCTCAATTTGCAACATATTGCATGTGAAATTAATTTGCAAAGTATTAGAACATCTAAACAATCACTATGTACTCAGACACTTAGTACCCTTCCAATACTATGGCTGACACAGAAAATCACCTAAGAAATCAAAATCTGTCCCTTTGACTTCCCTCCTCCACATCATACGTTTTTCATTCACAATATTTAAAGCACGCACTATTCCTATTCAGGAAAACTATGTTAACCTGACACAACAGACTCTCAGATAATTATCCTGCAAAACTGGGTTTATTCTGTAGAAAAGAACTGCTACCTGGTGCGGCTAATGCAAGCTCTAGCTGGGCATGAGAAGGAGAACCCTTTTACAGAGAGAAAAGATAGCTGCGGGAGTGAGGGCTTTTCATTGGCTTTTTATTGGCCGAGTCCTTGCCAGGCAGGATGAGGAGTCTTTCTTCTCCCTGCTGGGCTCTGCTATTGTCACAGAGGAGGGGCGCACCCCTCAGGTCTTCCAACTCTACCTAAATCAAGTTTCTGATTATTAATTAAAATATCATATTCTGATTATTGATGTTTTTTTACAACTACTACCACCTCACATTCTATGTGTCTACTTCAATATTTTTTTGGCTCAAGAGGTGATACTGGCCTCGATAACCTCATACTTTTTTTTGTTCCTTAATGATGTCCCATTCATCCTTTAATAAACAACGCAAAAAAAATCTGTTTCTTAATTTTGTTTATTTATTTTTTTGTCTTTTTGCCATTTCTCGGGGCGCTCCCACGGCATATGGAGGTTCCCAGGCTAAGGGTCTAATTGGAGCTGTAGCTGCCAGCCTACGCCAGAGCCACAGCAATGCGGGATCCGAGCCGCGTCTGCAACCTACACCACAGCTCAGGGCAACACCGGATCGTCAACCCACTGAGCAAGGGCAGGGACCGAACCCGCAACCTCATGGTTCCTAGTCGGATTCGTTAACCACTGCGCCACGACGGGAACTCCTGTTTCTTAATTTTAATAAAGGCTTTCTTAAGTTAATTAATAGCACCTCTTTTTTTAAAATGTAACTGTTGGAACACAAGTTTTAGTTTGTGTCCAATCATATTCTCTCATTGTCGGACAAAATATAGGCTGGTGACAAAACATTTACTACTCCATATGGATTTGTAGTGTATCCTCAAGTAAAAATGCAAAATTATTTAGGTGTTAATAATGGTACTAATAAAAAGTTCCTAAAGATGTAGAAAATTATTATACTATAAGTTTTAACATAAAAAGCAGACATAAAACTTAATGTACAATGGAATATCTGTTGTGTTAAAAACTATATCATAAAGACTGGAGGAAAATACATTAAACGACTGAGTGTGGTCATCTGTGAATGTTGGGGTTGTAGATGCTGCCACTTATTTAAATTTTTCTCATCTGGTCTGGCCTATTTACTCTGCTATGACCATATATTACAGAACTTTTTACTAAACTATAATTTCTTATTTCTCTAAAAGTGAAAAGGACTCTCTTGCTTTCTCTGTTTAATTAGGGAATTGATTTGAGGCTGGAAATAGGCTAATTAATGGTATATTTATAATTTTTCCTGTATATCTAAGTTCAATTTAAGCTTTATTTATATTTCGAGAATTTTCCTCAAGATAATATACCAGAGTATAACTATTTGGTTTATATTTTTGTTAGTTCAATTTCCTCTACTGAATCAGCTTTTCATTCCTTGAAGAATGGACTTGAACAATGATAGCAATTATATTAATTTAATAATGTTAAAATATGGAGCATTAATTAGGTGCTGGTAACAGAACATTAAATATTTTATGTGCACAGTCATGGTATATTTCAAGAAATGTCTTATAACACACAGACTATTTTAATCAACATTTTGGAAATAAGAAAATGATTAAAAAGTAAGAAACTCCTCCATGACCACCCATTAGTAAGTAGAAGAGCAGGATTCAAACACAAGCATGTGTGGCACCATAAATTGAATTCTGAAACATTCAACTATATTATCTCCTTTATATGCCTTGCATCTCTTTGCTATTCCTAGCATACATCCCTGCACATAGTAGATGCTAAATTAATAAATATGGGATGACTGGTGGTATATAGTTCAAAATTTAAAAAAAAACTGAAAAGTAAAATGATGAGCAAGTGCTGACATGTCCCTAATTATCCTGGAAATGATCTCAGTCAATAGAGAAATAATATGCCTCCTAATTACAGTAGCCCCTGCTTGCATACTATACCAGACAGTCTGTGCTTTTAATTTTATGAGTAAGCACACCACTAAATATGTTTACATATTTTTTCCATTTTATTATTATTATCATTATTATTATTTTGATTTTTAGGGCTTTATCCATGGCATATGGTAGTCCCCAGGCTAGGGGTTAAATTGAAGCTGCAGCTGCCATCCTACACCACAGCCACAGCCACAGCAACGTGGGACCTGAGCCACGTCTGTGACCTACTCCACAGCTCACAGCAACGCTGGATCCTTAACCCACTGAGCAAAGCCAGGGGTGGAATCCACATCCTCATGGGTATTAGTCCGGTTTGTAACCACTATGCCATAATGGGAACTCCCTTTTTTTCCCATTTGAAATTCCCTCTATTTTCTGCTCAAACAACATGGTCTCTCTAAAGCATGATAAAATCCCTATTTTCTACACCAACCAAAAATGACAGATTGACAACCTAAGACACCAACAAAGCAGAAACTAAATACTACTGTAGCTATCTTCCTATACTCTCCATTGTTCAAGTTCTAAATCAGGCACAGATGGCGGCTTTACTAGTCACAAGTAATGAGATGACCAACATTCTCACTTAAAGCCATCAGGTGATACCTTTCTGTGTAAATATATGGATTTATGTAAGGTCAAATATTTTGTGGGCTTCCTCCATTGAATGTTCCACTTTTTTCTTAAGGGAAAATTGTAGTCTTTCACTTTTACCTACAAACACATATTTATTTATTTTTAATTTTTATTTATTTATTTATTTTTTGTCTTTTGTCCTTTTTAGGGCCGCACCTGCGGCACATGGAGGTTCCCAAGCTAGGGGTCCAATCAGAACTGTAGCTGCCAGCCTATGCCAGAGCCCACAGCAACACAGGATCCAAGCAGTGTCTGCAACCCACACCCCAGCTCATCGCAACGCAGCTCACTGCAACGCCAGATCCTTAACCCACTGAGCAAGACCGTGAATCGAACCGGCAACCTCATGGTTCCTAGTTGGATTCATTTCCGCTGTGCCACGACAGGTACTCCCTACAAACATGTATTTAAACCTCTATGCTAGTAAATAAAATAGACTTTTTAATGGCATTAAACTTAAATAATTTACTTATCACTTGTACCTTGCATTTTAAGCAGAGCTGTGGAAAGTCACAGATGACATCATCTACACGTATTTTTAACAAAAAGGAGTCCTGGAAGCGCAGTGAGATACTGGAATTCTATGTGCTGTGAAGACGGCCGTGTGCAGAGTAGCCTTATGAGTGACAAGCAAGGTGAGATAACACACATTAAATCTGGGAATGAAGGAGCATATCTGTGACACCACACACGAGCTGAGTCATGGGTAAAAGAAACACCCTGGACACACTGCTGTTTCTGCTCTGATGGAAGGTGAGTATTTGGTAGTCTTTGTACTCCAGGAACTAATTTTATGGAGAATCTCATTTTCACAAGGAGTATCTTCCTCAGCCATGTCATACTCAAAGGGTTACATAAATATTAAGCACACATTTTATTTTTCGAGCACTCAGTTTGCTCTGGATTTCTCGACATAGTGGGAGGCAGCATCACTGACTATAAAATTCAATACAAAAATGTGATTACCTCCAACTGCTTTATGATAGGGGTTAATTTTGTACTAGTATGCAATTTGTAAAAGTTACCCTTGTCTAAAGCAGAGAGCTATTAAGCAAGAACATACTTTAAAAGTAATAAGCAAGCTGAATAAAGATGCCATCTTTCTAGCTAGAATCACTTTTGAGTGATCTACTGCCTGTTTAAAATTCATAATCCATGACCTTGGTTTCTAAACTGAAGATGGAGAAATACTACTATTTTCATTTTTTCTTAAAATTTCACTCTTAATGCAAAAGTTTCACTTGACTGTGTATTTTGGGACCCAAATGGTACAAGATTGTATAAAGTACATCTATGGAGCAGAAAGGGGTAAAAGCTAAAGAAATTTTACTGCTAGTGACTATAGTGGGTTGCTCTTTCTTAATATATCAGTTGACATTTTGTGTGAAGAATTCATGCATTTCTAATAGTTCCTATAAAATGTCAGCCCGTTCAGGAACAGTAAGTTGCTGGAGAACAGTCTCCTGCAAACTTTACTGGGTACCAGGGCTGCCCTGCAGCCAGGCATTTCCCCTATGACGTGTCACACACAACTTCTCTGAATAAGAGCTAATGAACTCTAAATGCCATCCTCCATTCTGCCCTCCACCCTTTTCCCCCCAGTTGAACAAGAAGGTCTATTTCTTTTCAAAACCTCCATACCATAGTGACAAAGTAAAAAGAAAGTTAAATTCTGAATTATATTATTTAAATTGAATGAGAGTTTTAAAATTGCAATTGAATAAATCCATTTCATTAGCAATCAAAACAACTCACTTGCCTGTAAAATTTTCTTTCTTCTCTCCCTCTCATCCCAATCTTGTTACACATACAGCTGCTCCATATACTGGAAAGGGTTTTCTACAAGGAAGAAAAGTTGAAACTATGTCAAAATATGAAATTTGTTTTCAAGGAACAAATACAATGATAATCATTTATTTTATTTATTTGAGGGGTTGGTTTTGAAGATTAAATGAATTTACAGATATAAATACATTAAGCAGTGTCTGGCCCATATTTAGCATAAATCTATATAATTAGTACTACCTGTGATTTCTCCCAAAACTATTGGGTTATTGTCTGAACTTATTTTGTTTTTCATAGGCTCTATTGATGGATATTTAGTTACAGATACTGCAAAGACAGTAACAGCACCTTAGTTTTAGATATCAATTCTTCATATTACTTGACATAGATATATTTCAAGTATACTAGGTCCTACCGTGCAAAAAATGACTATAATAGTGTATAATTCAATGGCATACACCTGCCAAATTAGATTGCATCCAGTTTAGCTGATGTATATATGTGTGACAATTTGTATAAAGATTTTTTGAAAACATGATTAGAACTCAAAAACATAAGAGACAGAAATCAGATGAAAATCATGAAATGATTTAAACAAGCGGCATGACTAAACTTGCAGTTACACTCGTAAGTGTCCAGGATACAAGGAAAGGATGGTAGCTTACAGCTTCGTATCATTTTAAAGAAGTAGGAATATTCATTCTTGATAGAGACACAAAGTTGCTATTTCTTCCCTGATCTTACATTTTGAGAGAAAAGCTATCATATGGGGAAATAAAAATCAGTTAAGAAACCATAAATAATTTAATCTAGGTTAACTATTTATTACACGATTTTTTACATGATTTTATATATATACATATTTATATTTCAACAGAAGGCCAGGGAAAAGTATGGCTTTGTCACTTAGTGCATATTTTTTGATGGGTTTTTATATGTATATATGCTTGGTATTTTACTCTTTACTGGCTAATTTGGTTTTGATAACACAGAAAAAAAAGAGCCATAAATTTTCCCGCTTTAACATTAATCTTCTTAAGCATAAATTTGGCAAGATCTGAGTAACAACCAATGCAAGATTCAGCTCTCCAGCAGGGCTTCTCCTGTAGCTATTTCATGGTGTCAAAGAGGAATCCATAGTTTCTGATGTGATAGCGAGTGAAAGTTGCAGCATCTATACTGAGGGCAGATAGACGCCATTGAATAGACGCTGAGTATTTTTCCTTCAAAATAATGCAAGTCCATATAAATACCTAGTGCCTAATATGCTAAAAAATCTAAACTGAAACAACAACAGAACAGGCTTTGGGGTGAGAAAACAAGTGTTCTCAAAGGGAATCTGCACCAGTAAACTTGAACAAGTTTGAGCCATTCCAAGGCTCAGAGTCCTGATCAGTGTTTTTTGGGACGAATAAATGAGATAACAGAGTTTAACCCCAATCTTTGTTTCAATTTTTTTTTTTTAATATTGGAACAGAGTTAGCTTACAAAGCTGTATTAATTTCAGGTGTAGAGTATAGTAAATCCATACACATATACTCATTCCTTTTCAGATTCTTTCCCCATATAAGTTATTACACAGTATTGAGTAATTTCCCTGTGCTATACAGTAGGTCCTTGTTATCTTGGCTCAGTATTTGATGTATGATAGAGCCTAAGAAAAATCAGTTATTTCCTCTTGTCCAAAACTTCCTATTATTTATTCTGAAAAATCCAAGTATGGCTTATTAGAAAGCAGTCTGTAAAGTATCATGCAGGATATGCAGATAATAGTATATTTTGGGGGGTGCACCCATTGTTTATGTAAATGGCAAGTGGTTCTAGTGCTGGGACCTTCAAGAGATGATGCCCAGTTGAACGGAAGTAAAGATTTGATTTGCAGGCCATTATCTTTAATGCAGACACTTGAACTAAACTACCAATTTTCAAAAAAAGACAAAAAAAAAAATCAGAGTACAAAGAGAATCTTAAATAGCAGTCAGGAGCAATAGAACTGACATTTTTTTGTGTGTGCAAAAGCAGAATATCTTCATAGTTGTCCAGAACAAATAAGAGCATATTTAATCAGAATTGACCTCATAGCTGTAAACAAACCTAAACATAGTGATTAATGGGCAATCAATACATTCTAGAAAGAAGAGAAACATGGCACCAGATGAGACACTTATAAAAAATTCCCTGACAATGCAATGAAATGCTTTATTGTTGACTGGAATATAAATGACTGGAGGCGTTAGGCTCTTGGTTATCTAGAAGGATGGACATGGCATTTGGTAACACACTCAAGAAGCAGCCTTGATCTGCATTTTTAAGGTGTATGTATTTACCCTATGGTCTGTTTATAGATAGCTAGTTACTATTCTGGGTTTCATTACACATTGTTTTGTTTAGCCCTGTGCCATGGTCTCCACTTGTTAACAGTGATGGCGGAGCTGGGTGATACATCTTTGCCTTCTAAGGATTCTACAGGGGACCACAGAAGGGACATGATTCCACCCATGAAGAGGACAGAAAGCACGTGTGATTCTGTGATGACCACAGAGGTCATGCCCATCCAGACGACTTTTCATGCAGGGTTCGGATTTTGGCTTTCTGGAAACCCTGGAAGTGGAAGGGGTCACACAACTTCTGTAATGTCACATGATCATGGAACACTGAGAGTAAACTTTGTCCCAAGAGCACGGTGTAGTTTGAGTCAATATGAACCATGGTCTAACTTTAGGTTTTATGATTCTGAAGTTCAATGTCTTGGGTTTGAACAGATCCTGTTGTGGTATTGGGGTGATATTGAGTAACTTATTGAGGAGGAAGAAAAAAATTCTCCAGCACGTTTATATGCTCAAAGACGCCAATATAAGCTTTTTAATTTTTTTTAAATTAAAGTGTAAGTTTGAACAACTAGAGAGTTCACACTTTCTGTTAAGAGCAACCTCTTTCCAGAGCAAATGTTTGGAGATAAAATTATTTATGAGTTAAAGTATTTCTTGGAAAGTGGGAAATTACAAGGAAAGGACCAAGTTGATTTCTCCTCAGTTTTCCCGAGAGCATAACACATTAAGAAATAAATGCATATATAATACATATATATACATATTATATATTCTGGTCATGGAGTAATTATAGAGAGCTTGTTTATTTGTAGTATAGTGGGGAGAATCTGAGATTATATGCCAGAAACTTGTTTTAACTCCAGCTCTTTAACTTATTAGCTGTGTGACTACAGCATTTTGGGCTTAATCTTTTTTTTTTTCTTTTTTGTCTTTTTGCCTTTCTGGGGCCGCTCCCATGGCATATGGAGGTTCCCAGGCTAGGGATCTAATCAGAGCTGTAGATGCTGGCCTACGCCGCCAGAGCCTCAGCAACGTGGGATCCGAGGTGCGTCTGTGCCCTACACCACAGCTCATGGAAGCACCGGATCCTTAACCCACTGAGCAAAGCCAGGAACCGAACCTACAACCTCATGGTTCCTAGTCGGGTTTGTTAACCACTGCTCCACGACAGGAACTCCCTGAGCTTAATCTCTCTAAGCTTCAGTTTCCACAGTGCAGATACTAATTTTTCCATCACAAAATTCTTATAAGGACAAGAATCCCCTGCATTTAAAGTCCTCTGTGAATTATGATACATTTTATGAATTCACAATATCATAATCAATCCTCTCACAACATTTTCTCTGCATTTGACATAAACACATTTTTTAAAATGAGTTCAATTTTAAGGCACATGGAAACCTTCCTTTGCTTCCATAATAAACAGCTTGCAATTAATGGCACTTAAGTTTTATGACTGGCACTTATAGGAAAATTCAGTTCTCTTACACAACACCATCTATAGAAATGCTTAGTATGAAAACTTGGTGCATAAATATTCAGTGAACACTTTTCAAAAGCTACCGAAATTGTCCTTCTAAAATATAAATATGTGTGAGGGAAGAAAAGCAACTCTGCAAACGGATTGCTGTCTTTGCGTTCTCTAACAATAAGCTCCCATGAAGGAGGATAATGAGGTTTTATATTTGCATAGCACCTGTTTAAGCAGGCTCAGACTGAGAAGGAAAATGCGTTTGTACCAACCAAGGTCCTGGGCCTGCAAGTGCTGAGAACAATTTGAAAGACTTGCCTTTAACATAGCTCAAAGGGCTTCATGGCCTATTTTTGGGAATATGCTCTTTTTAATGCTCATTGTGTTTGCTTAAAACCAACAAAGGAGTACACATCAAAAGTTTGAGTTTTTGTTTTTGTGTACTATTGCTGACTGCAGAAGTTACCAGATGCAATACTTTTCTATTCTTTAAAGTAAATTGGTACAATTCTTCCTAGAATATGTTTAGTAATATCACCAATTGTGAAGTTATTTTTTTCAAACAAAGACATTTGGAAGATATTAAATTGGCGATTCTTTGAAAGCACACTGCCCTAAATGTGATCAGCAGCCAGTGGAGATCAGCACTTTGTAGAATTTTTTAGGAAACACACACACACAAAATAACAGCTATTTAACTGTTAATGGGTTTCCTTCTCTTTCTACTCAAGCTGGTACCTTTCCTCAGCTTTACCATGGAAACTTTTATTAAGTAAATGTCACATTTGCAGTTAATAAGTGCTATATTACAATTTATGAATGGCTGAGGTTCTTATTGTTCAAAGCAGTTGTATTTCATCTTTCTGCAGTGGTGGGAATAGTCTGCTGACTGTTTTACCTTTTGGTCTTAAAAAAAATGTATGTACTAATATCATTCATTTATATAAGCTCACCTTATAATTAACCCAGACTAGTCTTAAGGTCAAAATACTTATAATAAACACTTGTCTTTAAGATAATGGCAGTCAAAAGCTAGACATATATTCATGTGGAAATTTAAGAGTTTCAATATTAACCAGCCCTGTATTTGGACCTCAGGGCTGCTCCTTATGGCTATAAAAACTTGAAGTCACATCACCTCTTTGTGCTTTTTCTCATCTGTAAAACAGACCAAAAAAATGCTTCCCTTTAAAATTATGATGAGAATCAGATATTGCATCTTAAGATTTTGCAAGGATAATTTGCTTAATAAGTTATTTCACTTCCCATCAGCTAATCCCCAATAGGTTTTTTTTTAAGATAAAAATATCAATAGATGCATAAAAATCTCCTACTAGAATTTAACTGAAAAAAATTATATCAATTTCAGCCAGTTTAAAAGCACCTTATACATATTCACTCAACAGTTTTACAAAAAAAAAGTACATCTTATACTAATTAGAGACTATTTGTATTAAAGCCAAAGAGTTAATTATCAGATCTAGTACAAAAGAAAATTTTAATTATTAGAGCTTCAGAGAATTGATAGAGGTTTTAGCCCATACCCCTTAATAGATGGTTAGACTTTCACTCTGATTTTGTGGTAGACCTAGGAATCTGTACTTTTTAAGAAATTTCTCAGATGATTTTGATACAGATGGCCAATAAACCACATTCTGAAAAACACTGAAATATGTCATAGATAATTCCCAACTAAACGTAAGGTGGCACTAAAACTTGCCGTGACACTTCATTTGGAGTGCAAAAGAATCCTTGGATTTAATAAATCAACATTTATTAAGACATTATTCTGGGAAAGGTAGTCTGCCAAGTTTAATCCAAGAGACATCTGAGGATCTGTGCCAACCTTATTACAACTGGGAACACAGACGAGTAAACAATATCATGCTAAATAATGTTTTTCATTGTTGATTATGAAACCATTACATAGGTTAATGCCATTTTGCCCCATTTCAGTATCATGTGTTAATGCTAATTGTACTTGCTTCAAGAAAGAGTGCAGACAATGCCACTGTAATCAGAAGGAAAGACACTTTCTTACATCTCAGTCGATTACTACAAACTCTCTCTGCCTCATACAAATGATCTCTACTGAATATGGAAACTCAAATTTTGGAGGTACCCACTTTGCAGAGTTTGGGTGTATTTAACCCTGACGTCTTGTTCAAAGACCAAAAAACTGTTTTGGATCTTTCTTCTTAAATGGAAAGTCTCCAGGTTTTCATTTGTGCTGGAATTTCTGGAAGCCAACATTTTTGTTGCTTTTTTCCCCCACACTCTCAGATGGAGACAATGAGATAGAATTTATTGCCAAGGCAAATAATTAATTGATCATTATTCTGCCAGAGCCAGGCAGTGGGATGACATACGTGTGGTCTTTCACGTGAAGAGACTAGGTGTCAGGTGTTTAAGTGATTTCACTGAGATCACATTGATCATTTGTGGAAAAACCTGGGCTCAAACCCCAGTCTTTGAACTCTTAATTCTAGGCTCTAGATTGCATGGTCAGAAGTATGGATTGTGGCATGGGGGCATCACTTGGTTTTATGAAAACTTGAGCTAGGCTAATAACAGCTGAACATCTTTCTCGCAATTGTACATTCAATAACAGAATTAATGCAGTGTATTAAGAATTGTAAAATTAGGTTTTAAAGTCATGATTAAATTTCATGAGAGCAAAAAGAAATGGAGATAACATTATCATAATGACATCTTATTAAACTGAGTTTTTAAATTCTGATTGAAGGAGATCTACCAGATGAGAACATTAGGGAGATAATATCCCTTCTATCCTAAGGCTCCATAGCTCTGTGTTACAGATTTGTTGTACTTTACATAAACTCATGGGTCAAACTCAAATTATCAAAACATTTCTTTAGGCCCTGACCTTCTAGATTAACAAACTATCAAAAATACTTGGAAATGATGGCATAAGAATATAAGCTAATCTCAAATACCATCTCACTGTTTAAGGAAATTTATTCTCCAAAAAGAGCTAAAGATGTTCGGGAATCCATTGTCCATTCATTCATCACTTCAAAGGAGAATGAATTCTTTTAGATGCTGAATACAAAACATGTGAAACACTTTGCTCTTTCTAGAAGTTCAAATTTACTATCAGAATTAAACAAATCAATAAGTAAATAATTATAAGACATGCATTTACCTATAAATCAGTTCCAAGTGTCATAAGATTATAGAAAATATGAATTCAGTATAGTTTTGAAGAGACTGGACTCCAGAATTGACTGCTAAGTTCAAATCCTGGCTCAACCTACTAGCTATATGAATTGGGAAAAAGAATTAACTCTGCTTCATTATCCTTTCCTTATTTGTAAAACAGAGATTTTTGGAATCCCTGCTTAACCGGGTTTTGGGAGAACTGAATTAAATAATACATCTAAATTGCTTTAGAGAGTACCTGGGAGTTCCTGTTGTGGCTTAGCGGGTGACGAACCCGACTAGTATCCATGAGGATGAGAGTTGATTCCTGGTCTTGCTCAGTGGGTCAAGGATCTGACATTGCTGTGAGCTGTGGTGTAGGTCAAAGATGCGGCTTGGATCTTGCATTGCTGTGGCTGTGACATAGGCAGGCAGCTGCAGCTCTGATTTGACCCTTAGCCTGGGAACTTCCATATGCCCCTGGTGTAGCCCTAAAAACGCAAACAAACAAACAAACAAACTCTGGAACATGATTATGCTATATGAACAAGGCTAGCTTACATATAAAAGGCATTTTTAAAACTTTCATAAAAGCAAACATAAGCAGTTGCAAGTGATGAACGGAAATTTATCCGTAAGTAAAATGATCAAAATATTCTCAAATGTGCAAAACCAGAGGAAAAGCAAGAGTAATGTCAGAGAATGGAGAACAACTTTGTAAGGGCAAGAATAATAAAGGCAGTGAACTCTACGAAGAGGCACAAAGAAAGGTTAAGAAGAGATTTCAAGAGCCTTAGCTTGCCCTCCAAAAATGTTGTAACTTCAAAGGACTCATCTCTTCATTTCAGCAGAAAAATGAGCTGCTTGGAGAGCACTGCTAGACAGCATTGCTATATATGGATTTTCATATCAACCAGGTGCTGGAGAACACCAAATGTATTTATACTGGCAAGTGCCATATCTTTCCAGGT
The DNA here is from genome assembly GCF_054392235.1 of Sus scrofa. Taxonomy (NCBI): domain Eukaryota; kingdom Metazoa; phylum Chordata; class Mammalia; order Artiodactyla; family Suidae; genus Sus; species Sus scrofa. The sequence goes on along the minus strand of NC_139385.1, from coordinate 136,020,539 downwards.
TTTCAAAAAACTCTGGTTGCATTATGAAGGAGGGACTGGAGGGCAAGGGGCTGAAAGCAGGGAGAAAAGTTTAAATTCTCCTGGAATTATGTGGTAAAAACCAGTGAGAGCCTGATCTAAGCCAGTGAACAAAGACATAGATGAAATGGGGAGAGATGTGAGAAATAATTTGGGTGGATAACAAATACGAGGTTTATCTGAGTTTTGGGCTTTAATAGCTAAGACAATCATGATGGTATAAATTCAGGGAATTAGAAAAGGGGTACAGGTTTAGGAGATTAATATGAATTCCTTTGAAAGTGAATTATTAATTTACAAATTCTTTATAATCGTTTGGTTTTATAAATACCACCATCATTATCATGGAGTCATGATTATCCGACATCACTTTCTAATGTCATCATTGCTATAGCTACCATTCTGTTGTCTTCCTTACGTTAGACCTGTAACCATGGAGAAACAGGTTCCCAAGGTGCTAATTACCCAATGACGTTTTCTTTTTTCTTTTGCCAAAGTCAGGTTGCTAAGATGATCCAAAGATCAGGTGGCATCCTGGGACTTGTGTGATTGTTGGTGATTGAACTTGTTGTACTGAGGGATGCCATTTGTTGCCCAGATAACTTTGGATCACTGTCCACAGAGATGCCAGATGTGCCTCAGGGAGCTGCAGGTTTTCAAGTCCATTTTACTTGGCATTGATGCCTACCACTGATGTTTTCTACAGCTGGGTTGGTATGAAAATAGTTGGTAGTCGGAGTTCTCCTGTGGCATGGTGGGTTAAGGATCTGGCATTTTCTGGGCCAGGGATCAAACCTGCGCCTGTTAACTCTGATTAAAATAGTTTTCTATACTTTGGCTAGCAGAAAGTCAAATTTATGGTCCTGAGAGTATGTATACCAGACTTTGGGGAATGTGCTCCTATTTCCTTAGTTTCATTTTATGTACTTTTTTTCATAGTTTTAAGCTTCATTTTCCTAAAACATTATGAATTTGGCTAATTTTCCTTGTATCTCTTTTGGAACAGGTAAGTTATGGATTCAGATATAATAATATTTAACATATAAGGGGTGACTTTATGTGCTATAAATATTCTCAGAGCTTTATCTGCATTCACTCAAAGGAATCAAAGTCCTCAACATACATGTGAAACAAATGAAGCACAGAGGTTCACTGCACAAAGTCACAAGCCACCAAATGCTGGAGTTGACCATATAATCTTACTCTGCATTTTGAATCACTTCATTGCATTTCCATGTCAAGCGTGGCATACTTCACAGGTGTTTCATAACCTTGTACTTGCCATTAATTGACAAATACATACAGTTTGCCTAGCTACTGGGCATAGCATTGTAGTGGATTCAAACAAAATAGCCATAACCACCTCCCATTAAGAAAAAATCCAAGTGAGAAAAAGAATGTATATATACATAGCAGAAATCGACATAACAATGTAAATCAACTATAATAGAAAAAAAAAACCCTAAAAAAATCCAATGGCAGAGAGTAAATACATTATAATGAACTATAATGCAAACTGTAAATAATAAGTATCATTTATAAAGTACGCACAGAGAACTACGGATACTTTCTGGTTGTGTATGTGTTTTGGGGGGTGGGCAGAATGTTTAAATGTCTCTCCTGGTTTTTTGTTGAAGCAACCTTGTTGAGGCTTTTAAGTTGAGAGAAGAAAGTTTAAGTGTGACTAAAATACGAATTTGTAATTCTCTCCCTCCCTACTCAGGACTTAGTCTCACGGGTGGAATTTGTAAATGTCTAAATAATAGATATATATTGATCACTTAATATGTACCTAACATCTTTGAATACCTACCATATATCATACATATTACCTCATTTATCCTCCAAAGAGTTACTGCCCTAACTTCATTTTTTTCATAAGTTTATTATTTAAAAATGATAGAGATTTGCTGCTGGCTTTTTAATACAGGGTTTTAATGATATTCTACTTTTAACTGACCAGTACCATATTGGCCATTAGAACTGGATGAAGCTTTCAATGTCATCGAAATATTTTTAAATATGTCTTCCTAGTCTGAGACAACTCTGCCCCACTTTTTTTTTTTTTTTTTTTTTGGTAATTTGGATAGCCTCCTGTTATCTTGTTTACCTAAGATAGCTCATTATTATCACATAAACCACATTTAGCATCACATATAATTTTCTTTCTAATCCCTTTAAATGTCACCCCGTATCTCTACCCCAGTTATAATTAGCAATATGCAGTTTACAGTTTTCTAGGAGTTTCTTCTAAATTTGTTGGAAAAATACACTTTTTCAGAATATGCGCTTCCTCAATGCAGGTAAAGATTCACATAGCAATTTTAGAAACTGATATGGATACATAAATGGAAAAATATAGTTATTTGCTGTTTTACTGGGTTAAACTAATTCCAGAAAAAGAATATAAGCCTCTGTCACCTCCAGTTTATAACTAGGACAATTGTTAAGTAATTCTTGTCACCATTCCTTAGGATGAGTAACCAAGTTTTATGTGAATCTCCAAATATTTTTCAATTAAAAATGTAAAAATGCATGAACTCTGAGTGTCAACAACAATCAAGGTATGTTTTGAGAAATTAACCCGTGGAGTCATGTATAGTATGTGGCTGCTCTGCCACAGCTCCTCCATCTAACATGCTTCCTCAATGTTTCAGATGTCCTCCTGTCATGTCCTCCTGTCATGCCTGTCATGCAACCTTAATTCATACATTCAGGTTAAACATCTCTCTATGCTGGTAGACTATCTTCCAGGAAGACTAGCTTTTCTATCAAGTCTTTTTTTTTTAATTTTTTTAAATGAAATAGAGTCTGGACTCCCTGTTCATGGGTTCCATACCCACAGATACTGAGGAGCAATTGGAAGGAACACGAGCATCTGTGGATTGGGGTAACTGTAGGGGTGGGGAATGTCCTGGAACCTAGTCCCCAGAAACACCAAGCGATGACTGAATGCTGAATGATATGGATGTTTAGAGTATAAGTGCTGTCTTTCGATTGCATCCTTTCAAATTTCGACTGCGAAATTCAGGGATTCATCTCCGTGTATATTCAGTTAATGAGATTGCTTTATTCCTTTTCCTCTTTTAATTGAAGGAATGAAAGCTGTAACTAGAGAAATTGAAGGGAGCAGAGAAGAGTAACAGAACATAAAAATCCTTGGAAGAAATGAGGCAGGGTTTTGTCAGTCAAAAAAAATCACTGAACAGGTAGAGAAGTACTAGGATCGAAATTTAGTGAATCTGAAATTTTGCCAAGATTCCTCAGCATAGATTTTGTTCTCTGATAGGTACAAACATTATACATTATAACATAATATTAGGTTGAATTGTAATTCACACCTTTTGTAGATCTAAAAGAGTAGAACAATAGTAACTTCATGTGATTCAGCACAGTACCTTATAGAGTATTTAGCAGGAAACATCTGAATACATGGCTTATACTTGTGTTAAAAAACGCCAATATAAACACAAATGATTTCTAAAAAATTGACCAATAGACTTGAATTTTCTAATTTGTAACTACCGGATCTAGGAACTATATAGAATTATACTTTATAATTATTGGCAAAAGAAGTATATAATTACATTCTTCTACGATACGTATATTTTAAAGGACCTTACTTGAAAGATAATGACATGAGCTACATATCACTCTTTCAGCTTTTGAGATGAGAAAGTATATTAGTTATGTTCCTCACATGCCTTTTTTTTAGTTCAGTAAACCTATTTAAGGTGCTGTGATTTTATAGTTTTCAATAAAGATTCAATTAAGCATAAGGTCATTAAAATCTGTCCTTGCAGACCTTTCAAAGGAAGAGCGTCTTTCAAATAATTGGTTGTTCATAAGCATGGAGATGATGAACAACAAGGATTCATTCACGTTCTTTTAATTTTACACATTCTTTTCTAAAGCATCACTTCCAACCTATTCCATTTCTTTTTGAGATAACTAATTCAGGGTAACTTTCCTACTATTGTCTCTTTCTCATGTGCACTGGAAAGTCCTGAGTTTTGTATACCAAGTGACGGCCAGGATTAGAATAGGAGCAAATTTATGCGAGGATCCAGACTCACCTAGTTCTGTCTGGATGGCATAAGGGGTGTACTTGGTGATGGCAGGATTAAGGAGGTGCTGAGCAGAACTCTGCCATGAAGGGAGACAATTGGCTCAGAAGGCCCTGTCCTGAATTCTGAGAATCACAATGAAGCGATTGTTATGTGTTTTCCCAGGATGTTCCATATTTGGATCTTCGGGACCAACAGGGAGTAAAACCTTGGAGAAATATTTATTAGTTATCAGTCTCACAATGGCAGTCTCCTCTAGAATGAGTGCAACAAAGTGTGACATAATTTAGGTAGGAGGAATGCTCTGTAATTAGAGAAGGATGCATCCTGTTAGGGTGCATTGGGTGGCTGAATGACACTCTGTAAGCCTGGGCACTCTGGGGCTCTGGTGGGATCAGGGGCTTCATCTTGGGCAAACAACTTAACCTCTCTGGACCTCAGCATCCCCCTTAGTAATACGAATAGGATAATAATGCCAAATTTAGAAAGTTTGTGTGACTGTTAGATGGATTTGCTCTGAATGACGTTAAGAACAGCACCTGACACACAGGAGACACGCAATCCAAACACAATTATTTATTATGTACACCGAGCCTTTAGATATTTTGGTTACGAAAGAAATAGGGAGCACTTCCTTTGCAAGGAGAGGCTAGAGTTTTACCATGGATGTCAGAATACAGTCACAGGACTCAAAGGAACAGGGATTTGACAAATTAAGTCAAAACTGTAAAAACATCACTAGGAAAAGGGGGCATTTTACTCAATAATTGGGATGATTGCCTTTAACCATACACAAAGCAGTCCATAGATATTTTGTAAAAATAATTTGTGATTTAGGAGTTGGGAACAGCCCAGTTTTGTTCATTTTAAATGGGTTGTAGGCACCGCACTAATGTATAAAGTCAGAAGCAGAGAAACACAATCTTATGTCTCCTGTCATTGTCTGGAAGTGGTTAAAACACAGTCTGGAGCTTGCATTTCACATGTGCTATTTCCTATTATATGATCAAGGGCAACCTAAATAATTTTCCCTATTCTAATTTCTGGGCTTAGTTCCCCTTTCAGAAAACTGGGTGAGAATCATGAGAATTTAACTATTAAGACTGTTGCGAGGTTTATATAAATGTATGAATGGAATGCTAAGCAATTATCATAGTTCCAGGAACACTAAGCATTTAATAATAAATAGTGGCCTCCTGGATGATAATAATTATGATAGAGATGACGATGATGATGTAAAAGGATGGCAGAGCCTTGAAAACATAGTTGTTAATCAAAAGTAAACCCTCTTTAAAATTCTCTTGGGTAGATACTGTGTTGCTTCTAAAACACTGAGCTATACATAGCGGATACACTATAATTTAAAAAGAGCAATACCAAGGCTCTAAGAGCTCAAAAAATGTAGGGGAGACAAGCATATATGTCTCTAACATGTAGTTTATGGCAGAATATGATTAATTCTACAAAAATGTAGAATTGAAGTACCTGTGAGCATTAGAAAAAACGAAGATGAATTTCTACGGAATAAACTCTCTAAAGTTGAATGACAGTGAGCTGTGCATTTAAGGGTGAATACAATTTTCTCAAGTGGTGACAGTCTTTGGCCAAAGCTGAGATTTTCAGAGGTTTAAAACTGCATGTTCTAGGTTTCAGTAACCATTGCATTTTATTACCCTATATCGAGCTACCAGATAAAATACAGGAAGTCCAGTTAAATTTCAATTTCAGATAAGCATCAATAATTTTTAGAATAAATATGTTTCAAATATTACATGGGACTCATGCTAAAAATAAATAATTCTGAAAATCAATATAACTTGGCATTCGGTATATTTATTTGTTAAACGTGACAACCCTCAGCAGATACAATTTGAAGAGAGAGAACATTGAATCCGACATTTGAAAACCATTTTATTAAAGTAGAAACTGCTACTATTTATTTGGATGTGCTCAGATCAAGCGCCTCCTATGTCAGAGCATCCGTTTCTATATTTGATGTAGGTTTAAGAGATAGTTAACAGATGACTTTAAGTCCCCCTGCAACTTTCATGCTATGCAGATGTTAATACGATGCTTAGAATTGGGGGTTAACTGCTTTTCATATATGACTCTAACATTCCTGTTGACATTGAGCATTCACTCTCCTTTACACATAGTGTTTATCCCTTCTTATGAAAATCCTGACATTCCTGTTGACATTGAGCATTCACTCTCCTTTACACATAGTGTTTATCCCTTCTTATGAAAATAAGTTCATTTTCCATTGTGCAAACTGAGGTCCAGATATTAACTGGTTTGGCCAGAACTATACAGTTAATACATTTAGAAGGCACTGTTTGACTCCTCTTTTTTCAAATCTCTTCTACTTTTGTCACTCCTAACTTGCTTGAGCTTTCTTTGAGATTTCTTTGGTATTTAAAATGAGTTGTTAGCAGAGAATAATAAAGTAGATAAATGTGAAATTAGATATTATATTACTTAAAGAAGTGTGACCATAAATTTCACTAATAAATAATCGTTGAAATGTAATTATAAATTTGCACATTAGAGGAGACACTAATGAAAAGCATTTTGATCTTTTTTTTTTTTTTCCCTCTTATGGTACTTTTGCTCTGATTCTACTTCTAAAATGAGGTTTCAAGGTTTTCTAGGGAAGGAGATTGGTGTCAGAATTTCCAATGAAACTTGATTGTGTGATAGATGACCTCTTCACATAGTGATATATGGTTTCCAGTAATTTTAAAAGCACATTTAACCCTCATTCCATCGTACATATTACACAGATTTTATTTGAAAGTTTGCAAAAGTGCTACCCAATCATTTTTTGTACTTAAGCTGAAGGGGAAAGCTGTAAGTTTCACTAAAGCATGACATTCCAAGCACATATTCACAATATATATTTTTTCACATTTTTCCTTGAACACTTAACAGGTCAGTAGGCAAGATATTGTAGAGACAGAACACTTTAGTGTAATTCAAGTGTTTTAGAAGTAGATTGATGTCTGCCTTCATAAATTAGACATTAGGCAATGACAAACAGTAATGCAGTGGCGTTTTGTTTTCAATTAAGAGCTAGAAGATGACAGCCAGGGGGCACTCCACAGAACTTCAGAAGTTATCAAGGCGTGCCATGGAACTGAACTGGTGATGCAATTAGAGAACATGCTCATGAAACCAGGGTTTCATCCAGGTCTTGGGCAGGGTGAAGAATATGGGCATGGTTTTCTTTCCAGTTCAAAAAGCCTAAAGAGGGAAGTATCTGCAGGGAGACAAGGTAGTGCCTCAAAGTGTAAGAGGAATAAGTTTTCCTTTTTTTTGGCTGCCCCAGGGATCCAACCCATGCCACAGCAGTGACCCAAGCCCCTGCAGTGACAATGCTGGACCCTTAACCAGCTGAGCCACAAGAGAACTCCAGAGGAATATCTTTTCCTAATTGTTCAGTCTTCTTGCTCCAGTGAATAATGGACACACAGACACTTTTGATTACCCAGTTTGTCCTGAAGTCAAAGAAAGGTGAGAGTCAGAACAACTTTGGAGGACAGAGTAGATGTCACAGCACTGAGAAGCCAAATATTTGGTGAGGTGGTGCCCTGGGGATTTACAAAAGGTAAAGTTGGTGGTTCTCGACCTGTAGGAAGCCCAGGGAAAGCAAGTCATGGCCCTTGGGCATATCCTCCTCCTTTTGAATGGCCCAGTACTAAGAATACTTTTACATTTTTACATACTTAAGACAATCAAAACAGTTACCGGAAATGCAAATTCCATTGGCCCTAAACAAAGTTTTGTTAAAACACAGTCACACATTCCTTCAAATATTTCTGGCTGCTTTTACACTATAGCAGCAGAAATGATTAGCTGCAACAGAGACTCACCCAATGAGCCTGAAATATTTACTTTTAGCCTTTTCAGAAAAAAAAAAAAAAAAAGTCTGCAACTCTCACACTGAATATTGAATTAATGCTGTTTTATGAGAAGTGGAAATGACATTTCCTTTGGTATTATCACTTTTCTGTTTTTTAGGTATTCCCAGGAATGGTGGATAAAGAAAGGGGAGTGAGATGAAACAAATACGCCATGACTTGTATTTCCTTAAGTAATGGTTTACTTATGTGATAGACAAGAAGAGGAAAATCACCCAGCCTGGAAGATTGGGATGACAGAGAATCAATCTTATACACCCCCAAAGGGCAGGTTTTCTTGCAGTTGTAATCAGAGCTGGGATGGCATTTGGTCCTTCCTGCTCATGCTCAGTGTGTGCATTCCAGCAGTCAGAAGAGAAGCTGGGCTTCCATGGCCCTTCAGTGCTATCTCGTTTTTTTCTTGTCCTTGTCAGTCACTCCCCCCAATGTTAGGTACATGTGACTGCATCCTCACATCAGTTACAACCCATGATCAAATGTCTCCCCAGTGATACCAAAACCTTCCGCTATGATCACTTAGAAGGTTATCTGCATGGCTAGCAAATAGGTAGGAGGATTAGCGTGTGCTTTCACATTATGTTTGCGGGATCAAGTGAGAATATCTGACCTATAGCACTTATTATGTAACACAGACTACTCAAGTTTAAAAAAAAATATTTCATTTTAGTTTTTTTCTAATATTTTCTTTTTTACTCTTCTAACAATTTAAAGAGGTGAGGGTTATAATCCACACTACAGACTAGGAAATTGCATCATGATTTATAAGCCCTTAGGTGGTGAGTGTTGTAACCTAGATACTGACACTCTGACTCTAGAACCCCAGATCTCAACTATCCTAATTATACTGATGTTTCTGGATATAATCTGGGCCAAAGCCATATACTTTGGTGGGGAAAATGCTAGTGACTTTATAAACATTTTTGGTATCTTTTTGGCACAAGTGGTTCCTCTTCCTCTTTTTCTTTAACGATCTCCCCAGAGAAAAAGATGAGAGATGAAAGGGAATTTTTTGATGAAATAACAAAGACGTGGAGCTATATGGAGATGGATCTGAGAGGTTCTTTTCTCTCCTGACCTTGTCCTGGTTTCTCCATGGGGAAGCAATGGATCAAATACAGAAGAGGATGTTCCAGGAGGTTTATCAAACTCTCATCAGGACTCTGACCAGCTGCCGTGCCCACTAGTGCTTGAATCTGTCTGGACCGAGCTTAACAACCAACAACCCTGTGGCGGTCCTAGGAAAGAACAATCGCCTCACCGCACACGAAGCAAGTAGACACTTAGTGCCTCCTTTGGCAAAATTCAACCCCAAACTATGTTTAATATACAAAATACGTGTAACACTGAGGTCACTCATCTTTTCCTTTGGGTCACATCAGTATTGTCATAAAGGCAATTAAGTTATTTCTCAATTTCCCACTAAGATGCATATACTTCCATCTCCATCCAAACACTTATTTCTCTCAAAGAGGAAAAGAGAACACCATTTTCCCTGAAAGAGGAAAAGGGAAGACTTGCAGTGTTGTGTAGACTGATGTCTTGCTATTCCCTTGTTCTTCTTGGCACAGATCCCTCCAAACGATTTCAAATACTCCGAATTTGATATAAGTGAAAAGAGCCACGTTCACTCCCCACAGAATTCAAATGACTCCATCTTAATAGAATTATATTCATTCTGCTACCCAATGATGTCACATAATTATATGAAGTCATGAATTGTTTTTGTGCTGTTTGCTTTTACTTCTATGGATGCTAAGCACAGTGGTTTCTACTTATATTCTAGGCTGAAAAATGGCTTGCTTCTTCCAATATCCTTCCACAAAGCTCTGTGCTCCATACTCTCTGACTTCTTCTACTTTTTCTTGGGCACTTCCCCCACCCCCATTGCTAGAATTCTCTGCCTCTATCAGCAGATATATGCCTAAATAATTTTTTTTTGGCTTTTTGGTACACAAACTATCATTTTAAATCTTGGTTTGAGATTGATTTACCTTAAAATTCACCCAATTTAAACTATAGTTTGATTATAGTTTTAATGAATTGATGATAGCAGTGAAAGTGTTACCACAATTCTGTTTTAGAACAATCTCATCATCCACAAAGCTCTCTACAGGCTTCTTTTTCAACACCACCTTTCGCACAGATCCACTGATGGGCTCTCATGATATACACACATACATACATACATATAAAATCCTACACTAAGTAGTCTTTTGTATGTGACTTTTAGTTATCATGACGTTTTTGAGGTTCATCCCAGCTGATGTATGCATTGGTAGTTTGCGCCGTCACTTCTTCCTCTGATGCTGAGTAGTGTTGCACTGTATGGCTGGAACACATTCTATTCAACCAATTCAGATTTTACTATACCACTATATTATTGTGAATAATACCACTATAGTAAGCAGCGTACAAATCTTTGTGCAGACATATGTTTTCCTTTCTTTTAGGTAAAGAATCACGGGTAGAAGAGCTGTGAAATATGATAACGTGTCTTTTACATTTTTGGGAACTGCCAAACTCTTTTTCAAAGTGGCCATTCAACCTTAAACTTATAAATGTTATCAGCGATATATGAGGCTTTGCCAAATCTTTACCACTCTAGTGGGCATGGTGTAGTATATTACTATAGTTTTAATATTCAATAACTTAATAACTAATGACACTTGTCATGTGCTTACTTGACATTTGTATATTTTCTTTGATAGAGTGTCTATTTCAATTGCCTGCTCACTTTATACTGTGTTTTTGGTTTTCTCATTCTTCAATTGTAACAGTATTTCACATATTCTGGATACATAATTCTCTATCAATATATATGTTTTGAAATATATTCTTCAAATACATGGCATGCATTTTAATTTTCTAATAGTGTGTTTTGAAGAGAAAAAAGTTTTTTTTTAAATAAAAAAGGAGTTCCTGTTGTAGCTCAGCATTTAACGAACTTGACTAGCATCCATGAAGACGCAGGTTCAATACCTGGCCTCACTCAGTGGGTTAAGGATCCGGCGTTGCCATGAGCTGTGGTATAGAACGCAGACACGACCCAGATCCCACATTGCTGTGGCTCTGGCATAGGCTGGCAGTTATAGCTCTGATTGGACCACTAGCCTGCGAACCTCCATATGCCATGGGTGTGGTCCTAAAAAGACAAAGAAAAAAAAAGAAAGAAAGAAAAAAGTTTCAAATTTATGGAAGTTAGTTTATCAATTACCACTTTTTTTAATAGTTTATGCTTTGGTGTTTTACATAAAAATATTTTGCCTAGCCCAAAGTTACAAAAATTTTCTCATGTTTATTTTAGACATTTTATGGTTTAAATTTGCTTTCTGGTTTACTTTTAGGCCTATGATGCACTTTATTTATTTGGGGGGATATGCTGCATCTAATAGTTTCAACATGATTTGTTGAAAAAACTATTATTTTCCAGGCATTTTTGGCAAACATCATTTTATCATATACATGTGAATATATTGTTGAATTCTGTTCTGGTTTCTATAAAAATGCATATGTATATATATTTACATATGTATATGTCAATGGTAGTGGCAATAACAGACTGTCCTTTTCTTGTAACATTACAGGTTGTCTTGAAATTAGGTAGTCAAAGTTCTACAAATTTGTTTCTTTTTAATTTTTTTTTATTTTAGGCAATTTTCATTTCTTCACAAATTTTAGATTTTAAATTAAATAAAATCTAATTTTAAATCAACTGTTAAATTACAATTTCCTCAAAAAAATGCCTGGTGGAATTTGATTGGGATTGCATGGAATAAAATTAATATAAAATTAATTTGAGAAGAATTGCCTTTTTTTTTTTTTTTTTGTCTTTTTGCCTTTTCTGGGGCCACTCCCGCGGCATATGGAGGTTCCCTGGGTAGGGGTCCAATCAGAGCTGTAGCTGCCAGCCTACGCCAGAGGCACAGCAACGCGGGATCCGAGCCACGTCTGCAACCTACACCACAGCTCACAGCAACGCCAAATCCTTAACCCTCTAAGCAAGGCCAGGGATCGAACCCACAACCCCGTGGTTCTAGTTGGATTCGTTAACCACTGCGCCAGGATGGGAACTCCAAAGATTGCCATCTTAAAAACATTGTGTCTTCCAATTCATGCAATTGGTGATCTCTTAATTTTTCTAAGTAAACATTTGTAGTTAAATTTCCTCCTAAGTTTTATATCTTTTAATGGTATCAAGAAGTTTTTTCATTTTTGAGTTGTTTGTTACCAGGATATAAAATAAAATTGATTTTTGCAGATTAATGCTTCATTTTGTGCTCTTCAAAATGTACTTATTGGCTGGAGTAATTTGTAGATTTTGTAGAACTGATTTCATATGAATTTTAATGTTTGCAAATAAAGTAATTTTACCTCCTTCTTACTGATCTGTACCTATTAGTTTATTTTCCTTGCCTTATTGCACTGTGTTGAATAGAAGTTTTCAAAGTGGACATTTTTGTCTTCTTAATAATTTTAGGCAGAAAACATTCAGTCTGTTACCATTTAGGATTATCATATTTTAACATTGTTCATAGGATGCCTTTCGTCAGTTTGAGGAATTTACTTTCGGTTCTAACTCTGCTAAAATATATCATGTATATGTATGAGATTTGGGTAAACACTTTTTCTTCATCTATTGACATGGTTTTAAATGCTGATTATGTCTTTATTTACACAGTAATTTATATTGACTTTCAGCTCTTAAATTATCCCTTCATTCCTGAGATAAGCTCTGTTGTAGTTGTATATTTTTCTTTTTATGTATTGCTAATATATATAAACATGTTTTTAAAGATTTTTGAGCTGATGTTACTGAGGGATATTTTCTGTAGCTTTTATAATAAAACTTTATTAACAGAGACATGTTCACCATTCCTCTAGTGTATGGATTTTTATGCAAAATTTGTATTATTTATTCCTTCAATGTTTGATGAATTTTATCAATTTGACCTGGACTCTTTTCTTTTTTCTTTTCTATTCATTTCCTTTTTTTGGCCACACATGTGGCATATGGATGGAATCTGAGCCACAACTGTGGCAATGTCAGGTCCTTAATCCACTGCACCACAGTGGGAACCCTATGACCTGGAATTTTCTTATTGAGAAGGTATTTAATGACTAAATAATTTTATTTACTTGATGTAGACCTGTTCAGACTTTTCACTTCTTTTTAAACATATGTTATTCATTTGAGACATTATAATTATTTAATTCATCTCAGTTGTCTGACATTTGGGCATAGTTTTGTACATAATAATTCCATATAATCTTTTTTACTTTCTTTAATGTCTGTAGTGATGTCCCCCTCTTTTATTTCTGGTATTGGTAATTTGTTTTTTTTGTTTGTTTGTTTGTTTTTGTCTTTTTGCCATTTCTTGGGCCGCTCCCGCGGCATATGGAGGTTCCCAGGCTAGGGGTCTAATTGGAGCTGTGGCCGCCAGCCTACGCCAGAGCCACAGCAACGCAGGATCTGAGCCGCATCTGCAACCTACACCACAGCTCACGGCAACGCCAGATCGTTAACCCACTGAGCAAGGGCAGGGACCGAAGCCGCAACCTCATGGTTCCTAGTCGGATTCGTTAACCACTGCGCCACGACGGGAACTCCTGGTATTGGTAATTTGTATTTGCCTCTTTTTTTTCCTTGATCAATCCAGCTAATTGACATTGTATCTTCAGGTCAATGAAACTGCAGTTTTATCACTTTCTCCAAACTGAGTTTTCCCTTTCATCCACAGAATCTGAGTTTTTACTGCCAATCTCTTCTGTCAACATTTGCCTTTAATAAAGCTGTGATTTTATCATTAAAACTGGGGTGATGGGAGCACCCCCAGCCAATAAGGCCACTAAGCTACTGTCTATTCTACCTGATTCAAAAGCAGCTTTTCAAGTGTAAATTTTATCATCTAGTTATCTGCCTTCGATCATATCCAGTGCCTGAAATGGTCATTTTCAATAATTTTGTCTGTTTTATACTTGTTTCTTGGGAGAGGGGACAAGAAATCTCCTTATGCCACCATCAACCAAACTTAGTTTACTATACTGTCATTTAAAATAATAATATACTTCATATACATATTAACACCACTAATATCCTTCATTATACACATAGTAATAGGTTTGAAGAAAGGCAACACAACTCTGCCTATTCTTTTATGAAAGATAATTCCCAGAGAAAGATATGCTGTCTGAGGCATCATTCTATGAAATTACACACCTGGAAATTGTGTGGAAGTCTGAACTGGCATTGATGATCCACACAGAATTTTGAAAACCCCTGATTCTGTCACCTTTTCCTCTTCAACTTTCTCACCAAGAAAAAGACTGTTATATATTTTTTTTACAATACCTGTGATCAGTTCACTAATTTTACCCTTAGGACCTACATTTTAGCTTACTATAGTGTGCTCAGATAGAGATTACTTTTTTTTTCCATCCTCAATGGCTATTAGGTCTGACTCTGCAGCTAAGTTTGGACCAAAAGTTTACTTGAAAAAGTAAAATTAACTCTTTTAGGTTAAATTTCTTAAAAACAAAGCATTTTTTCCCTGAACCTTCTCTTTTGCTCTCCCTCTTGTATGGAAGTGGAGCTGCCTGGAGAAGCTGCTTTAGATTCAGAAAAGAAAGCCTCATATTGAAGCTAATAAAGCTTGACTACCAGATTGGGTTCCTGAAGGACCTCATGGAGCAGAATATTAATTTCCTATTCTACACTGTTACTGTCATGAGAAAAAGTAAACTTTTATCTTGTTGAACCCGTTAAGTTTTGGAAGCTATTTTAAAACAGCCACATAGCCAATAGCCTTATGAATAAACTTACCCTACAACACAGGCCCATATGCGCACATGCATACAAACACACCACCACACATGCATAAAACAAACAATGCGTGCCTGCTAAACAGACATTACATTTTCCATTTTTATCACTGCTACCAAAGTATATGAAACTAAGAATCTTGTACTTAATAGTAATTAAACAGTGGTATCAAATCATTGCATTATATACTTTAAACTTATCTAATGTTGTATGTTAATTATATCTCAATACTGAAGGGGAAAAAAGAAATAAAAACAATCATATCCATCAGATAATTTAAGACCCTGGGGTAAACAACCCTGTAGGCCTCAAACCACGAATACAATGGGAATGGCCTTTCTAAAGCGGTGTGGTGATGTTTCCTCATAATTCCTTGTAATTTCATCCTAACCACTCTGCCATTAAAATGCTATGCCCAGTTACCTTCTGTTTTCCTATGTACCATTGCTTTTCTTACTCATCACTGCAGATACCTCGGCTATATTTGAGACACATGTCTCTAACTGCTTACCCAATCTTCATTACTGCTTTCCCTGACATCATAAAATCGAAGTGTGCGAAATTCAACAATTCTTTTCCAATTTTATTTACCTCCCCATATTCCTTACAGGAATTAATGAAACCATCTTTCAATTTTCCAATTCAAAGCCAGAAATCATGCAGGTAACTTAGATTAACCAATCACTAAGTCCTTTGAGTTATCTCTTGTCAATATTTCTCAGATCCCAACTTCTTCTTCACATTTACTAAGATTTCAATCTCAGGTTCACCTTTCAGTGGCACTCCTGAAACATTCTTTTTAAAAAGTCTATTACCCTCAGCATCAGTGTACTTTCCCCAGAGGCATTTGTGACTCTCCAAAAAATGTGTACCTAGAAGGTTACTGTTTTGCTAAAAACCTTTCATTGGTTACCCATGGCCTATATGCTAAGGTCAAATCTCATTTGCATGTCACACACGGAAGTGACATTTAGCTGGAACCAACTATCTAGCCACATTTCTTTTCATTGTCTACATGTTCTATGCTCTGAACTGCTGATGCTAAACTTTTCATAACTCTTCATTTTTGCCAAAACTCTTTCTTCTTTCTAGAATGACCTCCCTCTTTTGTCTGCTTTATAAATTCTCTTTCCTCAGATCTCATCTTAAATGTCTGTACTACTAAAATATTTTTGCTATATCTCAGGAAGGATTATCACATCCTTTGTGCACTGATATCACTTTGCATATGTGTGCTTGTTAAACAAAAATTATTTATGTGAATTTCTTTATTATTATTTTTTTTTTTTGTCTTTTGTCTTTTTGTTGTTGTTGTTGTTGTTGTTGTTGCTATTTCTTGGGCCGCTCCCGCGGCAAATGGAGGTTCCCAGGCTAGGGGTTGAATCGGAGCTGTAGCCACCGGCCTACGCCAGAGCCACAGCAACGCGGGATCCGAGCCGCGTCTGCAACCTACACCACAGCTCACGGCAACGCCGGATCGTTAACCCACTGAGCAAGGGCAGGGACCGAACCCGCAACCTCATGGTTCCTAGTCGGATTCGTTAACCACTGCGCCACGACGGGAACTCCTATTTATGTGAATTTCTTTCTCAGCACATAATAATGTCCTTGAGGTCATGTTCTGTATCTTACTATATCTTCTTCCTGAATATGGCATTTAGTTTCTGATACATAATTGATACTCAGTTGGTGCCTAATACCATAATAAAAATCTTAATCCTTTTCTTCTCTTAAATTGTGGGTTAAAAACACAATATATTGTGATATCTCTTCTTATGCAACTCACAGTCTTAGGGAAACACATTTAATTCATACTGATTAGATGAAAAGCATACATGGGTTCTGGTTAATGCCACACACACCACACTGTATTTAGCTATGCCAACCATAGCCTACCCTACTGAGGAAGAAAACTAGTCTGCCCCACTTTCCAGCACATGGAATCTGTGTTAGTTACATCATTCAAGATGTCTTCAGATATCTAAGAGTCTGTTATATGAAAAATAAATATGTGTTTGTTCTATAAAAATCAAGTAATGTCCAGAACCAATGTTGGGAATGGGAAAAATTCCAGGTAGATTAACCTGGAAATGTTTAAACATCTCCGCTGGGCATATTTGGACTAAGCTCCTTCTGAGAGCAGAGGAGTGTTTGTTCTGTAGGATCTGAGTGCACTTGTCAAGAATAGAGTAGAATGGGGAGTTCCCACTGTGGCACAGAGGAAATGAACCCAATTAGCATCCACGAGGATGCGGATTCGATCCTTGGCCTCACTCAGTGGGTTGGGGGCTGTGGTGTAGGTGAGATCTGGTGTGGTTGTGGCTGTAACCAGCAGCCGTAGCTCAGACTCGACCCCTAGCCTGGAAATTTCCATATGCCACAGGTGCGGCCCTGAAAAGCAAAACAAAAGTAGAATGGAAGCATCACACATCACATGGGTCACCAGAAGATATTGCCATTCTTTATGAATCTCAAAACCATCTAAGATTTAAAGTCACCTTAAAAACATCAAATGGATTTTTCGAAGGAAAAACACATCTTTATAACAGATAAGTGACAAAGAATTTGTGGATGTAATTACTATTCATAAAGGTGCAGAAAGCCCCCCCCCCTTTTTTTAGGGGCAGATATGTTAGGGCCACCCATAAACTTGAAAATCTTGTTCAGGCCAGTGCTGTCCAATCATTTTAAATGATGGTCTATCTGGTGTGAGATTTAATGTGACAGCCAGGCAGAATAGATTATAATCTCATTAAAAGAAGCACATATATTTTGTTATAAAAATGCATCATTGGAATTCAATTACATACCAATCACAGGTGTGTTTATGCTAGATTAGACCAATTTTTTTTTTTTTGGTCATTTTGGCACCTTGTATTTGTGCCATTAACTACTATCTTAAATCTCAAAAATCTAGTGTTGTGATGGCTAAAGATGAGCTGAGAAATCCTTATTTCCCATCAATTATTACGTTCACTCTCCTATTTGATGATGTTCTCCATAATACTGTGTTGAGTGTGACAACATTGATTGCTGTCAAGATAGAGTAGCTCAAGCTTTTTGGATAATATGATTGTACTAAAATCCAGAATCTAATCTAGTATTTTTATTTTTTAATTTCATTGTCTAAAGTCAAACTATTGATCTGATTCAGTATTTACCTCTTTGGTGAGGCTTTCTTGGACCTATGACCTCACTCCCCTTCTCTGAGACCTCCTATGCACTACTAAAATTATTATTATTATTATTTTGTTCTTTTTTAAGGGCTGCACCTGTGGCATATGGAAGTTCCCAAGCTAGGGGTCGAATCAGAGCTGTAGATGCTAGCCTACACCACAACACAGCAATGCTGGATCAGAGCCATGCCTGTGACCTACACCAGAGCCCACAGCAATACTGGATTCCGACCCACTGTGCGTGGCCAGGATGGAACCTGTATCTTCATGGATACTAGTCGAATTCATTACTGCGTGGCCAGGATAGAACCTGTATCTTCATGGATACTAGTCGAATTCATTACTGCTGAGCCACTCCTAAAATTATTTTGTAATTAATAAACTTTATCTTTTAGAAAGGTCGCTCTAGGGTCTAGTCGCAGCATCCCTTAGTCATGGAAGCACAAGTCTGGTACACAGAAGAAAGAGACTATATCCATGAATTGTAGGACCTATTCTACAACACGTAGTGAATGGAGAGTCAGGTAAATCTGTATAGGACAGGATTCTGACAGTGAAAAGTAAAAGGGAACATCAAGGTGGACAACAGAGAGATTGCTAATATGAGGACACATTCTCCATATTAGATACTATGAAGACATGGTATTGAGCATCCTGGCTAGACCTCAGGGAGCCTGTGCTATGAGGCACTGCGGAGATGGCTCTTAGAAGCTTGGGGAAGCCATGGCCCCAAAAGTGAGTAACATAGACACAGTAAGATCATCAAAGCAGATAGTGGAAGAGGGACTCGAAAGAGTTCTGCCCACGGAGAATGAATTCCTATGGAAATCGCCCTCAAGGACAATATCTTTGAAAAGGCTATTTTCAGACCCTGATGCACAGGCAGACTGTGATCCCAGAAAGCAAAGAAGTAAATGAAATGACCCTATGATTGCACCAGCTTATTACTAGGACACAGTTTTGGCTGCAGTAAGGAAGAAAAACTTAAACAGTCTCTGAGGTGAGGAGGCTGAGACATAAAAGAGGGGAATTAGGGGGTGGGCTAGATTTGCAGGGCAGAGCACTGAATAAAGGGAAACTGCACAGAGAGCTCGGGAGGTCGGCAGAAGATCCCCCCAACTGCTGGGTAGGATATTACCTGCACATAGGAAACATCACAAGAACAGAGTCAACTGAACAGCTCTACACAAAGATGGGATGGGAAAATAGCAATATATTCTGGTAAGGTCGTACACTGTATGTCTAGTGTTACATTATTTGAAGATGTAGATATATACTATAAATCTGAGAATTGTCCCTATTCATTCCCTGTAAAGATTCTTCCCTCACACATTTTTATTATTTTCTCCTTTCTCTATCGTCCTAATTGCAGGGACACTTCACAGCTTTATGCAGACATAAAAAATAAGGTAGGCGTTAAGGTCATTCTAGTATGTTTATGCTTGGTTGGAGGTGGTATACTGCACTGCTTTCTCAGCAAAAGTTCCTTCGTCTCTCTGGACCATAATTTTTCACTGCATGTAAATTTCTTAATAATAGTTAATCTACTGAAATATTACCTTAAGAAGAAATGAGAAATTGAAAGTTAATTCTATTGCAGTGGTATAACCTGTTTTTCAAGTGTATCGAAGTACATTTTCAAGTAGATGATCAACAAAATTTATTTTCTCTTCCTTTCAAACAACAATAGACTTTTAGCATTTATGTCTTATATTCCTGGGATTTATTTGAAATTGATCTATCCCATCAGATGGAAACATTAAATTATTGACTTTAATTAGATTTTATTGAATATGATTGCTACTCGTAAATCAGATTTATGTGTAACAATCGTATTCTAAATAATAAACTTTAATTTTCATGTTTTGTAACAGTGAAATTATTCTAAGTCACTGTTCTAATAATATATTAAGATCTTTCAAAGTCATTTTTATGTTATTTCCTTATTGCAAAGGTAACACATCCATTACGGCCAAGATTTAAGATCTGGAAATAAGAACTAGAGCCAGATTTCCTTATAAAAATTCTTGTTCTACCACTTTCTCTATTTCCCTCAATAACTGTGCATAATGTTCCTCATTTAGACCAAAAATAAATAATGATACCTAACCTATAGATTTGTTTGATAATTACATAGTATAATATATATAGAGGGCTTGGAATTTTCATGTGTATTTTAAAACACTCAATGAATACTGCTTTTATTATTTTTATTCATGATATAACTCTGACAAACATAGGTCTAAAAAAAGAAGAAATTTGCTCTATTATTACCACATAGGATAACAATTGCTAACATTTGTTCTTTCAGGTTGATTCTCTGATGAATATTTAAATATTTTCTATAATTTAATAAATATTATTGGGATAGGCACTTTTCTACCTTAAAAGCCTGGAAACATTTACTATTATTTCCTTAGAAATTAATTGAAATGGAATTTATGTTCACACCTATTTAAAGATTTTTGGACATGTTTTAAAATACCTCCAAAAGTGTTGCCATAATTCAAACTTCCAGTGTAGTTCATCCACTTCTCTTTACACATTGCCAGCACTTGTATTAATATTTTAAAGAGATTGAAAATAGGAGTTCCCATCGTGGCTCAGTGGTAACCAACCCAACTAGTATCCACGAGGACGTGGGTTTGATTCCTGGCCCCGCTCAGTAGGTTAAGGATCCAGTGTTGCCATTAGCTGTGGTGTAGGTCACAGACACAGTTCAGATCCCACATTACTATGGCTGTGGCATAGGCCAGCAGCTACAGCTCTGATTAGACCCCCTAGCCTGGGAACTTCCATATGCAGTGGGTGTGGCCCTACAAAGGCAAGGAAAAAAAAAAAAAAAAAAGAGAGATAAATTTAAATAAATATTTTGCTCAAGTTTGTAGAAAACTAAAATTAAGAAAAATCATTACTACAATTGGAATATAAATAGCATATTTGATACAAATAGTGCTTAGATGTTAAATTTATTACTATTGAAAACTATGCTGTTGTTATGTAGAGGACTCTTGTTCTTAGTTAATAACACTGAACTGTTTGGGGGTAAAGGACTTTGATGTATGCATGTTACTCTCACATGGCTCAGAAGAAAAAATTAAGTGATAAATAAGTGTTGAGAGACAGTGTTGATAGCAAGTGGTAAGGGAAATGGGGTAAAATGTTACCAACAAAAGATACTGGAAATAGGGGGTTTTATGATTTGAATGCTTGTGTGCTCCCCAAAATTATATGTTGAAATTTTAACCTCCAGAGATGATGGTATGTGGAAGTGGGGACATTGGGAGGTGCTTAGGTCATCAGAGTGGAGCCTTCATAAATGGGGTTAGTATTCTTACCAGAGAAGCCCCACAAAAGTCCCTAGCTCCTTCCACCTCAAAGGACACAGCAAAAAGGTTCTGGCTGTGAAGAGGGTCCTGACCAACCCTACCGCTTTGCCACTGCCTTGACCTTGGACTTCCCAGTCTCCAGAATTGTGAGAATTAAATTTCTGTTGTTTATGTTATCCCATCTGTGGCATTTTACTATAAAGCCCAAATAGACTAATACAGGGCACATAGATGTTTTTTGTGATATTCTTCCAAACTCCATATATTTCAAATTATTTCCAAATAGCCAGTTAAAATAATTACCACGTATGAATAATAGGAAAACAACTAATAAAAATAGCAATTATTGAATAATTGCTAGAATGGTACTATAAACAAACATGAGTACAAAGTGAGTGAAAACAAAACTAAAAGAAACCTATCTTGTTGGAAAAAAGTTGAGTTTAAAATAAACAGGAACTATAAAAGAGCTAAAATTTTCAACCTAAGATGGAGATAAATCTTTTTTATATTTGCGGAGGTAGCCATTAAAAATTTTTAAAAGTTTTCCAACGAGAAAGAGGATGAGGAGGATTTTGCGGTAGAGAGCGCTCCTGTTCGTCAAGGGCTCATCTGCATTTTTAAATTTTAGCACATCGTGTACTACTTTGAAAAGAAATAACTCTAATTTTGGTATTTTACATATGCTAATACTCCTTAAATTAATCCTCTTTTAAAATGTCCGAGTTGTAGACTATATTCTTACTTTAATGGATACTCTACGCGATGTTGGTTATACGATGTTGGTCAGCAAAGTAAGAGGATATCAGGTATATTTCAGGATGGCCAGAGAGAATAAATTTAATTAAAACTTAGCTTTGATTAAATTACAAATCAAGGACTGGTATGTCCCTCTCTGTATTTCTGGGGCCTCCTCATTTCTGTGAAATTTGACAGCATTTTTCTCTCTTTTAACCTGGCCTGGCTTTCCTTTTTCAAACAAGGTTATAGCAACTTAGACTTCCTATGGCCTCTGGTCTTAAGTATTGAAAAGAATCTGTGCTTTAATATGACACACTTTTTTTTTCCTTCAGAGAGTTTCATTGTGATTTATAATCTCTTTGACAATGTGAAAAAAATCTTGATTTTGCAAATAATATTGAAAACTAACTTGACTATAGTTTGGTGACTGTTGTTGCTATTTGGTGAAAGATTCTTTTTTTTTTAAATAATAAGCCCTTTCAAATTTAAGATATTCCCTAATTGTATAGTAATGGTTAAAGCAACAAGGTTACTTTTTCCATTTATAATTTATTTTGTGGGATCCATATAATAAAAACTGCAAAAGCCAATCTGAGCAATTATGTCCAATATTCTCTATCTTTGCTCTACAATGGTTTAAACACACTGAGCCTACTGTCATGCTTGATTCTAACTATGCAGCTTTTGTCATGTTACGCTTGACAGAGGCCTTTAGAAATATGTGCATTGTTGGATTTGGAGGTATATAATTGTTGAGAATAGGCTTATTTCTTTATCTTGTCTTTTTCTCTCTTTTTTAAAACTCATATTGAATAATTTCTCTTTATTTTTATTCACAGTCACAGACTCTTCCATCTTTCATCTCCATTCTGCTCTTGAGACCATCCTGTGAGTTCATTATTTTTTATTACTAAAATGAATTTATTTCAAGACTATTTCCCATTGCTTATTGGAGCCCTTGCATAATGGTTGGTTTAACATTTTATCGCAAAATCCCAACATCTGTGTCATCTCAATGTTAGTATCTGTTGATTTTCTTTTCCCCTGCAAGTTGGAATTTTCCAGATTTTTCATAATCACATTTTGGATTATTTATCCTGGTTTGGTAGTTGCTTCTCAGGCTACCATAACAGAACACCATATGCCAGGGTGGCTTAAAAAACAGGCATTTATTTCTCACGGGTCTGGATGCTGTAAGATCAAGATCAAGTGTGGGCAGAGTTGACTTCAGATGAGGCCTCTCTCCTTGGCTTTCAGATCCTGTCTCCTTGCTGTGCCCTCACATAGCCTTTTCTCTGTGGACTCACTCCTGTGTTGGATTAGGATCTCACCCTTATCAGGTCCTTAAAGGACCTTTTTACATTTAATTACCTCCTTAAGAGCCTGTCTCCAAATACAGTCCCTTTGGAATTCAGGCCTTCAGTATATGAATTTGGGGGAAACACAAGTCAATCTAAAGTTCAGAATTCTTGTTTTACTCCCAATGTTCCTATTTCTATTTACTCTTTAGAGCCCTGAAATATTTGTTCTATTTCTTCTACCCAGGTTTTATAGTTGTATTCGATGGGAGAGCCAAGATGGAATGTGCTTGTTAAGAATGGGAATTACTTTCTCCTCCTTTTTAAAAAATTGCTTTTACATTAGGAGCATTAGCTCTATATCGTGACACAGGCTATAAACATCTTCTTCCAGCTTATCATTTATATTTAAGTTTAAAAACAGTGGGGTGACCTGGAAGTTTGGGGTTAGTAGATGCAGACTATTATATTTAGAATGGATAAGCAGTGAGGTACTACTATATATATGAGGGGATCCATATATATATATATGACCGGGTCACTTTGCTGCACAGCAGAAATTGGTACAACATTGTAAATCAACTCTGCTTTAATAAAAAATGTAATAATAACTCAGAGATACTGATCCTAGAATATAAACTTTCAGTTATAAGAAGTTATCTTAATGGGATCTTGGCTACTTTCTCTACAAATTCAAAGCAAAGTCATTAACAGACGCGGAGAGCTGCTGACTATTTGAGGAATGTGAAGTAAGTGTGAAAAGATGTCTTGGGAAGTGGAATAGAAAGTGAGCTCAGGAGGTTTGGCTTGTGTTGAATGATGGTTTGAAATCTTTGGTTTTAAATATGGGATTCAAACAAATTCAGTAGACACTTTCAGTTATAAGATGAATACATTCTGGAATCCTAAAAAATATATATGCGAAGATAGCATTGAGTCTGACATGATTAAGTCATTTATGTGGGTGACCCAGTCAACCTCTGGTATCAGCCCGAAGACCTCTTCCTTGTAGCTCCCTTCCGCCATACATTTCAGTTGCCATAACCTGGAGCCAGATCTGTAACACTCCAAACTCCTGATTTCAAGCATCACACTATGACTGTTATTAGCATCCACAGTCCCTTATTCTAGTTATACTAATCTATCAATTTAATGACCTGAGACATTTATTCCTGTAAAGTTTTATTTGATTTTGTTAAAGTATCATCCCCTTCTCAGGCCATCACTCGTCTCTTCTCCTGACTTGGAACCTTTAGCTTTGCACTACAATTGGTCCCTTTCCGTCTCAACTCTCCTGCCTCTCTTACCTACAGAAGCCTCAACTCTGCTTCAAAGTGTCACATTTCACTCAGGCATACATTTTTATCTTTTGTAAGTTTCATTAAAAATTTTTTTTTTAGTTCAAGTTAATTATATTACCTTTTACTGGTCTGAAAAACTTTTAATTGTTCCTTCAATTTGGGAAGACATTCTCTAAAAGTGTAGTTTGTAAGCTTTTGTTTTTATTTTTAAGAATCTAAAGATATCTCTCTATTTTCTTGTGGTTTGCTTGCTTATGAAAACAAGCCTACTGAAAGAATTCTGAAAAAGTCATATTTAGTCCTTTGTACATAATGCATATATATAATTTATCACTAGTTTTAAGAAATTTTACTGTTATGAGCTTTGATGTGATTTTTAAATATCTTCTCTTAAAGTTCACTGAGTTTCTTAGATATTTGGGTTTTATTTTTTAATCATATTTGGAAAAATTGTCCATTATTTCTTCAAATAATTTTCCACTTCTATTGTTTGAGACACCAATTTTATGTATATTGTATTACATGATATTTTCCCACAGGTATCCAATGCCCTCTTATTTTCTTTTTCAGTCTTTTTTCTTTTATTTTTGTACCTTATTTGGGTTGGTTCTGTAGTAATGTTTTCAGTTTGCTAATATTTCTTATGGGGAACCTATTCTGCTATTAATTTCATTTGAGATATTTTAAATTTCAGATATCACATTCTCCTTTTTTTTTACTAATTAAATTTCAACCTTTTTATAGTGCCCATTTGTTTTCTTTTCATGTTCATGTTTTCTATGTATTCTTGATAGGGTGCTTCATTAATAACAGGTGCTTTGTGGTTTAATTTCACTGCTTTTGACATTTCCAGATCTATTTCTATATGTCACATTTATTCAGATAGTGTGTCATGTTCTCCTGTCTCTTTCCATGGCTGGTAATTCTTGATAGCATGCTAAATATAGTAATTTCATGTTGTTGGGTGCTGGATTTTGGTGTAAGGCTTTATCTGTCATAATATTAAGTGATTTGTGATTAGTTGGATCACTTTCAGATTTTCTTTTAAGGTTTGTTAGGATAACTGCTAATGAGATGCCCTTCTGGTATCTTTGGATAGCAAGGTCTTTCCTGTTGGCTGGTGGGAAGATGAATATTTACAACCTGCTGTGAGTTCTAGGAATTTGTGGCTTACTACATTCTGGCAGTTCTTTTCCCCACTCTCATGGAATTTCACCTCATGCATGTGTAGGTCATGACATTCAGCCAAGGTCTCAAGGAGACCCTTCTACAGACTTACGGAGTTCTTTCTGAAACACTCTTCACTCCAGTACTCAGCTCCACAAATTCTAGCTGCCTATCTCTCTGAAATCCAATCTCTATCTCCTCAATTTAGCAGGATTTCTGGGCTTTGTTTGAGTTCCCCTCCCTATTCAGGAGCCTAGAAACTGTTTCCAGGTAGTACTGGGGAAATTGTGGGGTTTAAGTCATTGATTTCCCTTTTTCTTAGGGGTCACATTGAAGTTAGACACTGCCTATATTGCAATATCTGAAAAGAGTTGTTTTGCACATTTTATACAACTTTCTAGTTATTTATGGATGGGTATCAATTGCTACAAGTTAATCCTTTGTGGGCAGAAGAGGGAAGTCTTCCTACCAGATCTTTAAATGTTGGAGTGCTCCAGATCTATGCACTTAGTCTCCTCCTCTTTTATTTTCCTTTTAGACTCTTCCTCCCAAGTGACCTTTTGCAGCACACTTACTTTAAGTACTATTTATATACTGATGGCTCAAGCGTATGTTTCCAGAGCCCAGATTCTTCTCTCTGCCCCATTATATCAACTAGCTACTTGAAATCTCATCTATTAGCCTTTTCAGGATTATTCTGACCATAACAGAACTATTGATTCTTTGGCCTGCAAAAAATTGAACCACCATTCACACAGATATTAAACCAAAAGCCTAAGTGTCATCCTTGATTTCTTTCTTTCTTTAACCGTCACATCAAATCCATCAATAAATTCCAAAGCCTCTGTCTCCAAAATATAGATTTCTTTTTGCCATGTCACCATTTTAATTGCTATAGACTTAGTTCAACCCAGCAACATTAATAAGATTACACCACTCCCCACTCCCCTTTTTTATCCTCCTTTAAATATAATATATATATATATACATATTTTTTTTTAACCATAGTTAATAAAGTACTCTTTACTTAATTCTGTTCCTTTTATCTACCCATTCACGGCGGTCAAGCCGCACTGGATCACTTTGACTCTTAAACATATAAGTTGTCTCCCACCTCAGGTACTTCACACTTTAATATTTATCTTCAAAACCTCTTCTAGATTTTTGCACGGTGATATCTAGGGGACAATTTATGTGTATCTGTGTGTATGTGTGTATCTCCCCTTTGTAGAGGTCCAAAAATCTGTATCTGCCACTTTCTGTAACAATACCATTTCTATCTTCTCTATTTTTACTGCATTTATTAATGCTTCTTTTTATGTTCATTTGTGTATTTATTTTCTCTTTTCTCCAACCAGAATGAAAACCCCTCAAGTGTTGAGGCTTAATTTATTTTATGAATCAATGAATTATCAGCGCTTAGACAAGTGCCTGGTGCATTGTAGGAACTAAATTCATACTTACTGAATACATGAATACATAAATAATATATTTTATTGTACAAATATAATATATGGATGCATAAAGCAATTTAATACCAAAAAAATCTATCTATGGTGGCAGTTAAGAGTTGTATTGGAATTTTTCTGTTTATGTATAAAATGATTTTTTTTAAAAAGCTGTTATTTTGACTTTTGGTTAGGAATAAGCCAGGAAATGAAAAAGCCTTGTTTTAGTCAGACTAGTACAATGGAGGGACTATTATTCATGATATTATCATATTTAAAAGTAAAGAAACTTATTTGAATAGAAAGTATATTTTCCTCCCATTATTTCCTGCTCTACAGCATAATGATAGAGACTAAAGAATAACAATCTTTCAGGAGTATTTTCAAAAGAATATTTTATTCACATCTGGTTACACACTAATCACACATTGTAATAACTCAAGAGATGAGAGAAGTATTTTTTATAACTTATTTATATAACCTATATAAATTGTATTAACTTGTATCTTTTCTCTCTATTCCCACATATTCAAGATTAAGTTTGACACTGGTTTTATTTGTATTACACTGTTTCATATTTTCACATTCACATGTTAACTTTAATCAACTAAATTGTGCTTTGTTTGCTCAAACCATTGGAAACACGGTAAGGTTCTGAGTGAAATCAGAAGCTTCTATCTATGCCTGACTAGTTTATGATTTTGACAAGTTATTTTTTGATATTTCTAATTAGAATGCTTATTAAGTGGCAGCTTCAAATGAAATGAGTAAGCAGTATATAAATTAACAAAGTCATGCACTGACGCTGCCTTTTCTAATAAAACTGTTTGTTAAATATCATGGAGAGAATATGAAGTAGCCTCAGAAGTGTAGAGGAACATTTTTTCCCCCACAAATGTACAACTGCAACTACTCTACCATATATGTTGAAGTACAAATTACTGTAGTAGAAAAAACAGAGATTTTGGAGTTAGGAGAGAAAATCAGGATAATAAATGGGGATTTGCTACCTTTGGAATTTAATCAAGTTGTATAATTTTTCCGAGCTCCAGTTTATGTACCTGTCAAGTGCAAGACAATATCTAGACTACTGCGTTATGAAGATGAAAGAAATTAATGGAAATCAATCAAAAGAGAGCCTGACATGCAGTTCAATAATCAATAATGTTATCTATATTTATTATTGCTATCACCATCCATTAAGAAATTACAAATGCCTATCTTATAATACCATTATGTGAAAAATAGAGAAACATACATTATTGGCTACATAGTAAAATTTTAGTAAAATAAATCAATTTTTGATAGAAGTTTTTCAATGAAAAGTATGACAGGCTAGAAAATGTGATTTTTTTCATGCTTAAAATTTTACCTTTTTTCTTTGTTTCCTAATAATAAATTTCCTTACACTATTACTTCTGAATACAATTATCACAGGGATTCTAAAATATTCATTCAACGAATTTTATTAAACATTTATTAACCAAAAATATTTATGTATGTACCCATTTTTCTTGTTTTTTGTTTCTATAACCATTTATCTATTTATTTGTGTTTTTCTTTCAACACACATTTATTGATTTAGTAATTTATGCTAGGAACTAGAAGGGGCTAGAAATACCAATAAGAACAAATGTAAATAACCCTGCTTTATGACAGTTTTATTCCACAATGAGATGGTATCTTTATCCCTACCTGATACTGAAAAGGAGCAGACTGGTAAGTGGCCTGGGATGCTACACTGAATAGGATGGTCAGGAGAGGCCTTTCTAGGACAGTGATAAACAAGTGATAATCTGAATGAAAACAAAGATGATTGAGACACAGTCCCAGCCTATGGTCTGGTGGGAAAAAAGGGGCACATAGAAGGATATATTATCCTCTCTGGGATAATTATGTGACAGAATGTTAAATGGAGAGTTTTGACTGAGATGCCAGGATATGATAAATAGCAAATCTCAAATGAGTTGTGACGCAGATCAAAATGCAACTTTCGAAGTAAACATAGATATAAAACAAGTTTGGAAAGTTTAAGCCTCCCACTCATTTCAAGGATGGAGTAATTTTTTAAGAAAATATTATGAGGATAATATTATGAAGAGGGGTTTCATAGAATATTATGGAGATTCTAGCTAAGAACTTCGGGAAAAGTACCACAAACTGAGCTCTGAAGGATACATCTTTTTGTTTGTTTGCTTGGTTGGTTGGTTTTATAGGAAGGCAAGGGTCAAGCAGAGAAAGGACATTTTAAATTTAAGTTATGCAAAGCCAGTCATAAGTAAGAATTAATTTTTTTGCAACAATATTTTTAGGTATGAGGTCCAAGGCATCAGAGACAGAGGCCTGAATGGCAGGCTGGGGTCAGGTCTGAGGGAGGATAGAAATCTAAGAAATTTTTCTTTTAGTTATGAAAAGTCATTAATAGTCATGAGAAGAAAGGGGGAATTTCTGGATATGTAACAAAGCCCTTGGGGATGGTGATGTGCTCTTAAATGTCTACAGAGATTAAATATTCTCTGTAAACTGAACACACTGCAACCTTATGAATTCGTTTTTTTTGTTTTTGTTTTTGTTTTTGTTTTTTTTTTCCAGCTGTATTCACCTAATGAGACTACTTTTAGGGATCTGAAGTTTAAGGCTTTCTCATGAAAACTGAGCAGTGAATGCTTTAGTCTACTAATGCATTAGGCTTCAATAAAGATATTAAAACAGAGTTTGTGGAGGATTGAGAGAAGATGGTGGAGTAGTAGAATGTGAAGCCACCTACTCCTACAAATGCATCAAAATATATCTACATGTGGAACAATTCACATAGAATATCTGCTGAATGCTGGTGAAAGAACTCAGGTTTCTGATAGAGGAAAAAAAAATCTT
Organism: Sus scrofa; assembly: GCF_054392235.1. Taxonomy (NCBI): domain Eukaryota; kingdom Metazoa; phylum Chordata; class Mammalia; order Artiodactyla; family Suidae; genus Sus; species Sus scrofa. The sequence continues at coordinate 135,990,380 of NC_139385.1, read as the reverse complement.
CACAAAACCAGGTTGGACAAAAGAAAAAAGAAAAAGAGAGAGAAAGGCTCTGGAGACTAGACTGAGAGAGAGCTGGGGCTGGATGAAGGGTAAAAAAAATACTGGAGTTGGCTGTGCAGAAAGAGCCTGGAAGGACTAGAGTCTAGGGCAGTCACTTTTGAGGAAGTAAGCTGAAGAAACCGGACTGCCTTGGAGGCCAGGCACCATTGTTTGGGGTGCTGGAGGAAGGGGGTGTCCACCACTACAGCCTTGTTCCCTGTGTTGCTCTCGGTATACAGGACACCACCTGTTCCAGCTCCAGGAGCTACGGCACGAGAAGATGCTGCCTTGCAACAGCTGGGGAGCAGTCCCCACTCTTGAGGCTACAGAGACTGCTCTAGCGAGCATCCCAGCTAAGGCAGTGACCTGAGGAATGGCACAGAAAGCTCCCCCATCCAGCAAAGGGAGAGACCAAGGGAACAGTGTCTGTCCCCATGGCTAGAGAGAGCGGTCCTGAATATGCCAGCTATAGGATCATTTCCTATCCACCACCAATTCCCTCATGGAACCCATTCCTACCAGCCATCTGGCTCCAGGAGAGATAGCATGATACCATTGCTTCCATCATATGCTCTGGATACAGGTGAACCTCCACCACCCCTGAGAACTCCAGGACTAGGCACCAGGTGCTGCATCCACACACCTGCTGTCAAGGAGACCCCAAACATAGAAAGTTAGACAATATGAGACAACAAAGAAATCGCTTTCAGGAAAAGGAACAAGATAAAAACACACAAAAGCAGCTGAATGAAGTGGAGATAGGCAATCAACCTGTAAAAAATTCAGTGATAACATAAAGATGATCCAAGATAGTGGAAAAAGAATGCAGGCATTGACCTAGACGTTACAAGAAATGTTTAACCAAGAGCTAGAAGATTTAATGAACAGGAAAACTAAGATGACTAGCATAATATCTGAAATTAAAAATACCCTAGACAGAATCAATAGCAGGACAATGGATGCAGAAAAATGAATAAGAGAGGTGGAAGAAAGAGTGACAGAAATCACTGCCACAGACAATAATGTAGCTAAAGAAGCAACAAAACAGGATAGTCTAAGAGACCTCTGGGACAACATTAAAGTACCAACATTCACATAATAGGGGTTCCAGAAGAAGAAAAGAGAGGGCCAGACAAAATATTTGAAGAGATTATAGCTGAAAACTTCCCTAATATGGGAAAGGAAACACTCAAGTTGAGGGAGCACAGAGAATCTCTTACAGGATAAACCCAAGGAGAAACACCATGAGACATATATTAATCAAACCGACAAATATTAAATACAAAGAAAAAAATATTAAAAGCCACAAGGGAAAGGCAACACATAACATATGAGAATCCTCATAAGGCTAACAATTGATCTTTCATCATAAAATCTGCAAGCTAGAAGGGAGTGGCAAGATATATTTACACACCCCTATGTTCATAGAAGCACTGCTCACAATAGTCAAGACATGGAAGCAACCTAAATGTCCAAAGAGGTGAATGGACCAAGAAAATGTGGTACATATATACAATGAAATACTACTGAGCCATAAAAAGAAAAAAAAATGTCATTTGCAGCAACACAGATGCAACTAGAGATTCTCATAATACTAAGTGAAGTAGGTTACAAAGAGAAAGTCAAATACCATGTGATATCATTTATATGTAGAATCTAAAATATGGCACGAATGAACCTATCCACAAAATAGAAACAGACTTACAGACATAGTAAACAGGCTTGTGGTTGCCAAGGCAGAATGGGAGGGAAAGGGATGGACTGGGAGTTTGGGGTGAGTAGATGCAAACTATCACATTTAGAATGGATAAGCAATGAGGCCTACTGTATATATCAGGGAACTGTATCCAATCTCTTGAGACAGAACATGACGGAAGATAATATGAGAAAAAAAGGATGTCACTTTTTAATGGGTCAGTTTTCTGTATAGCAAAAATTGCCACAACATTGTAAATCAACTATACTTTAATTAAAAAAAAAACACTAAATGTGTAAAGTTAAATAATAAAGCTTTTAAAAGCAATTAAAAAACCAGGGTTTATGTTTAATTAATTAACTAATTAATTCATTGTGCCATGTCTTTTGCTTAAAGCACACAGATTTTCTTTACATTTCTCATTTAAGATATAATAGTAATAAATTTGACATGACCAGGAAGGGCCTTGAACATCTCAGCATTTGTTCAAAGACTCTAAAGAATTCCTAGGCAAGGTTTTGAAGCTTCTAATTTCCCTGTGCTCAATTTTGTCCCCCCAAATTCCAGCCAGCTTACTAGCCCCGAGCATTGACGTCTATAGCTCTGGCCCAGGAGATGCTTGCATTGTGTTTTAGCTCTCCTTCCAAGGGCAATGGTTTGGAATATGCATGCTGGCAGAAATCTAGGATGTACTTTGAATTTATCTTGTATGTTCCTTTAAAGATCAAGCTAGGCACTTTCTACTGTGCCTTGTCCAGATTCACAGCTGTTAAAAGTGGGAGAGTTAATTTAACATCTTTTGCACTATTGCAGCCAGATTTTAAAAACTGTTTGGACATAGTAACTATAGTTATGATAACCTAAACATCTGGAGTTGTCTACTATACCTGTTGGTTTTCATCCATTGTGTTCCTGTCATATGAGCCTGATACACAATATCCTCTATGTCTGGAATGTCAGTCTCTTTTTCTTTTACGTAATTCATTATTACTCATCCTTTGGATGTCAGATTAAACTACTTCCTCAAAGGACTCTGACCTCACTCTCCAGAATTCCTTACCACATCCTCTGAAATAGCCATGTGATTTGTTTCAGAGCTCTTCACAATTGTGGAATCTTGTAATATCAGTCCTTCCATGCTAGAGGCATATTCTGAACTCATCTTTTTACTAGTATAGAACTTGTCCTTAGCATATTTGCCGAGTGAATGAATGAACACACTGCGAGGCACAGTGAAAAATGCCCTAGATCAATAGAACTTCAACAAAATCAAGTAGTAATAAGTGATCCCAAAGGGTTATTTTGGTGATACTTTCCATATTTTAACATACTTATAAGTTTTGTTGGTATACGTTGCCAATGTACTTAGCAAGCAGTTGAGCAAAGTATTTAAAGGAAGTCTACCTACCTGGTTGTTTTGTGATGTTGGAAAAGATTAGCAAACCCTCTTTCATCTCAAATCTCTCGTCTGTAAATTAGGTATAATAATAATAATACCTAATTTTCAGTGAATCCAGTGTAAGTTATGTAAAGTCCTTAGACCAGTGTCTGGCAAAATGTTGACATTTAAGATTATTTATGATTTTCTTAGGAAAATTGGTGATATCATCATATTTCCTAAATTTTCCAGGTTAAAATTACTTTTACAGTAGAATTTTTTTTCTTCTGGGATGAATAAAAAAAGTATGACAGACACTTTTTTAAAGTCAGAATTATCACAATGTTTAACACCTTTTAGGCCATCAATATCCTATTCTAAAAGTGTGTCCTCAGAAATATTCTTAGAGAAGAGTAGTGATTTTTGTATAACATGGTTCATCTCAGCATTATTTATAACATTTTACTAGTTTCCTCTTGCCTCATTGCAATACTATCAAAAACAGCACACATTTGTTATCTCATAGCTTCTATGGTTCAGGAGTCTGCACATGGTTTAGTATGGCCTTTTATAAGGCTGCAATTAAGGTTTTGGCCAGGGCTGCATTCTCATCTGAGGCTCAACTGGGGAAGATCTGCCTCTGAACTCACACACTGGGCAGTATTCAGTGCCTGGTTGTCAGCTAGAGGCCACCTCATTTTCTTCAGTGTGGCTCTCTCCATAGTGCAATACCTGCTACGGCAGCTTGCTGTTTCAAAGGCAGCCACCGAGTTTTCTAGTAAGACAGATATTAAAATCTATGTAACATAATACCATGCTATTTTTCCATGCTGTATTCTATGGGTTAGAAGCAAGTCACAGGTCCTGCCCACGCTAAAAGGGAAGAGGTCTTGAAAGGAGTGAACACCAGGAGATGGTGCTTGTGGAGATCACCTTAGAGTCTGTGATGATAACTAAAAGCTGGCGATAATGACAAACACCCAGATATAAAGAAATTCATTTAATAAATTATGGCACAAGTACACAAACACTGAACACTAAAAAGAGCTTTTGAATACCTAGGGTATAGTCATGATTCTATATAAAGATAAAAGTGTCTATATAGTTTGATTCCTACTAGATAATTACATATTTCATGTTAAAAATACTTTGGATACGGAGTTCCCTTCGTGGCTCAGTGGTTAATGGAACCGACTAGTATCCATGAGGTTGCAGGTTCAATCCTTGGCCTTGCTTAGTGGGTTAAGGATCCTGTATTGCCATGATTTGTGGTATAGGTCGCAGATGCGGCTTAGATCCAGCGTTGCTGTGGCATAGGACAGCATCTACAGCTCTGATTCAACCCCTAGTATGCAAACCTCCATATGCTGCAGGTACAGGCCTAAAAAGACCAAAAAAAAAAAAAAAAAAAACTTTGGATATGAATGTTTTAAAACATTATCAAGTTTTGCTTCACAGTGCTTTCTTTATTTGTTCACTTTGTAAAATGTTTCTTATTTTCCAATTAATATATGTGTTCTTTATTCGTATAATTTCAAAAAATATAAATTTTACAAATTAAAAAGGCCTAAACTGATTTTTTTTTCTAGAACTATTCTCTACTTCTTCTTCTACTGGATGGCAGAGGAATGACAGAGAGCCTGAAACCTAAGAATCAGCAAACTTTTCATTTGTTCTTGTCAAATGTCAAGAAAAGCTGAGTCGGTCCAGGAAACGTAGCGACCCTCAACAGCTCTCTGCCTTTGCAGAAAAATCTCAGCAAGATTGAATGAAACCTGTCCGGGACAGACATCTGATCTCCACAGCAATTAAAAACACTGCATACAGAACTTAAACACTTTTATGTAAAGAAACCTTCATTCAGGCCCAAGAAACTACTGCCTATTTACAAGGGTCCATACCGTGGATGCATTTGAAGCATCCTTTAAATGTTTCCCTATTTAACGTGTATCTAAAAACCATACATAAATTCATTAGATAAGAACTTAGTTGCCAATTGCAATGGAAATAAAAGTAAACAATAGTTACACCCATAAAATGAAGAAGCTTGTGAGGATTTTAAGAGTTAGACATTCCTTTCATCTAACAATTGTTCTCAAAGTTAATGAGAACTGCTGGGCACCTGAAATTTTTAGAGCTTGTTTCACCATGCTGTGAAATACTGAAATATTTAATTCCCCAATTGATTAGAATTACATTTTTTTGATATTTTAAGGTGCTTAGAAATAGTAAGTGAATCCAATTTATATAAATGACATATTATAAAATACAAATTAAAAATTTTGAAATTTACTGATGGGACATTTCCAGTTTGCTCTTTGAAATGTTTTAGTGTGTGTATATACTCCTGGTAGTTTTCTTTTATAGTTTATAGTTTAGTATCTTTCTTTCTTTCTTTCTTTCTTTCTTTCTTTCTTTCTTTCTTTCTTTCTTTCTTTCTTTCTTTCTTTCTTCCTTTTACTCAAGACTGATGAAATCTGTCAGTTCCCTCTGAGTGTTAATAAATGCTAGTTTGCTGAATGGACATCATTTTTTCTGGTGAGTGGGAGAGAATCACCAAGTAAACATGCCAAAACTTAATAAGATGCATGATTCTTAAGATGCAAAGCCTCAGTCTGAGAATTCATATTTTATTAGGCTGCTTCATGCCTGCAGTTTGCCACAGTTCAATGCACTGAATTTAGGGCTGAAAACTTATGGTGGTGATTTGTCATGGGGGAAAGTTTTCTCTCATAGAAATGTTGCTTGATTATAGCTGAATGTAAAGAACTGATAATTTTCGCCTTAGAGACTGTCATTACATAGCATCATGAGAAAAGGTCAGGAAACAGCAGATAAGAGGAATACTTTTTATCTGGCTTCTCATGCAATATATTAAATTCTTTGCAACAAAAATTTACAATAATCTGTTTGATAAGGAACATGAAAATTACTGTTCATGTTCCTTATTTAGGAAGTGGACTTTTCCTTGTGTTTGATCTGAAATACACAAATACTATTTGGGGAACAAGCTGAGTTTCTCATTTCCTACTTTCACTTTACATTGCCAATTTTGTTTAATCATCTCCTGATACATTTAATGGTACCAATCCTATTAGTTCATCTAGTGTTTTAATTAAATGGCTAAATTCATAACTTTCAAATTGTTCTATTTTGATTATAACTAGGTAATATTTTCTATTTTAATGATCATATTATTGTAAAAGATAATGTCACAGATATTTTTCTTAACTAGGAGATGATGTTTTTAAAGCCTGTAAACATTCTTTAACTCAATGGATTCATGGTAAAGCAGCACAAATATCCTGAGCCTCATTGATAGGCTCTTACCTCTATTTAACTGTCTGGCTTTAAAGAGTATCTAAAGGAAGTGGAAACTTATGAAAATACAATAACGACTAATACTGGCTGAATGTCTCTGTTTTCTCATGCACTCTGATAGGCTATTATATACAAATATGTAATTATATACAGTATATATATATGTATGTATGTAAATATATTTAATCACCAAAGGAACCCCTAAGGTGTTCATTTTCTATTATTATTATTACACAGTGAATGAGGGTATAAACTTAGAGAGGCCATAGAGTACAAAGGATAGAAATGGGAAACAAATCTTTATACACCTGATTTTGAGGCTCCATACTCAAATTTTCAGATTTTATATGAGATCTACAAGAATGTCTTCATTTGGCTGAAGCATTTTTTGTTTTTTGTTTCATTTTTGGCTACCCTGTGCCATATGGAGGTCCCAAGCCACGGATCGGATCCGAGCCACAGTTGTAACTTAAGCTCCAGCTGTAGCAATGCCAGATCCTTAACCCACTGTGCTGGGCCAGGGATTGAACCTGCATTCAGGTGCTCCCAAAATGCCACTGATCCCGTTTGCACCACAGCAGGAACTCCTGGTTAATAAAGTGTAAATTGTACTAACAAAGTATCTTTTTATTAACATTCTAAACCGTGATGGTCATTTAACCTTGCTTTCCATCCATTGATATGCATTATAAAAACTGAAATATGCCACACTTTTAAGCACTAATAGTATCTTTATATTGTGAACATTTGGACAGATGATTCCTCAAACCAATTATTATATTAAAAATTCATATTGAAGATTTATATTCTATGCCCTTGGTGAAATATATTTACGGCAAAAGAAGCTATCGTATAAGCCTTCTCACCTATGTGGGTAAAGAAACAAAATATAAACTATGTTTGTGGAAAACCAAATTTACATAACTTGTTCTAGGTATGGTGGCATTCAAATCTGAAATCTGTCCTTTCCTAAACAAATGAGGAAGTTATACTCACAAAGGGATTTATATAAAGTCATATATTTAACAGCATAAAATAGAGTAAGCACTAAAGTGTAGTCACATGATCTCTTAGATTATCCCAACTTCAAATACTGTCTCCATTAGCACATTGTTTCAATCTGTGTCTTGACATTTTTGGAAGATACAGTTGAGGTAATACTGAAGGTAGAGAGCCTCCAGTTGGATCTTAAGTATGGCTTTAAAGTTGAGTGGGAATTAAATATGTAGCCATATATCTGTATTATTCCATGGAGGGCTGTGATTCATCTGTAACATCAAATAACAATGACTATCATTGATTGACCCCTATTACATTTGTCATTACATTCCATAACTTACTAAAGTATGCTTCCTTACATCTGGTAAAATATGACATACCTAGAGGGAAAAGCATCTAAATATTTAAATGAGAGTAAAACCTATAATTTCTGAATTCTTGTCACATTGTGGAAATTCAATACAGGATTAACTAGCTAATAAATAAATCACTGAATGAATTAATTGATAAATAGTCATTTCTTTAGACCATCATTGGTCAAAAGCATAAGTAAATGGCTCCCTAGGGTCCTATTTTATAGCTCCACTATTAAATCTCCTATCAGGGAAAAATCTACTAGTCATTTAAAGAAAAAAATATATAATAAAAAATTTCCTGATAACTGAATACATGTCCAATTGAACATTACATTGAACTAGTAATTCACACCAGTAAATTCTCATTGCCTTTTTGTGTATTTTCTTATCTTCAAAGGAGGGCCAATCTCCATACTGATTATTCCTTAGTGTTGTTTTGAAAATGAAATGAGACAGTAAATGTGAAACTGTCTAGTAGACCATAAAAAAGTGTGTGTGTGTGTGTGTGTGTGAATTATGTAATTGTACACATCATTGAGTTTCTTATCACACAAAATAATTTAAAATCTATTCCATAAGAAGTATCCTTTTCTTTGGGAAACAACAAACTTTGTCTTAATAAAGACTCGATTTCAGTGAGCAGGTGGAAGAAAATAACTACTTGCAGAAATCTCTAAAATCAATTCAGCAAGGCTGGTTGAACATTCAGATGTCTGTTTATGAACTCAGAATAAAATATTCCTGTTTATAGGTTTTAATATGTACTTTATGCTAATTTAACAACAAATATCACCTTGTAAAATCCACTAAATTTAAACATTGAACTTTGTTATCAAAGTTTCAGAAAAATTCTATCCAACTAGGGTCTGGATACAGGTGTGTGAAAAAGATAAAATGTAGGTATTGGCATGCAGATGAAGAATTATTTTCTTTTCACAAATGAAAACAAAATAATCAGACCATGAAGTATAAATCAGACCTTGCATTCAGTAGCTATTTTGGGGGGACTGTTGGTTTCTAACAGAGAAGTTCGGAACATTATAGTCACCTGGGGAAAGGAGACAAAGCCCTGTGTCTTTATGAGGTGTTAGAGCTGGATACAAGACTTTACAACAATCTGGGGACATTCGCAAGTTTCAAACTGGATGAAAATATGAGCTGGGGGAAAAACTATTCACTCTATTCAGCTGTACAGAGAGAAACATTTCTTGCTTTGGCCAGGACCCTGGGTTAAAGAAAAGACAAAAATATTAAAAATTCCCAACCATGGCTAATGATGATTCTTTACTTGTATGGGTTGGAATCTAAACCCAATTAATAGTAAAAGAAGAAGGCCTATATTGTCTTTTATTATTATTGTTGTTACCACTTCTGGACACGTGACTAAGTGTTATTACGTCTGCAGCTGTTTCACAGTGTCCCTGTAAACATAACTACATTCACGATTTTGCATATGCGTCAGAGACATACAGTGGACAGACATTATAACACGGTAGGAAAGGCTGTCATCTGTGAAACCCAAAGCTGGGATTAGAGCCAACCCACACCGCACACTAGCATGTGACTTTAGACAAACAATTTACCTTTTTAAGTGTAAGATATGTGCCTTTGTTACGTATCTTCAATTGTAAAATGTGAATAATAATAATAATAATAATAATAATAATAATGATAATACTTAGCTCATGTAGTTACATGGCTAGTAAGCAGTAACATTTAAAGGCTGTTTGATTAAAAGTTCCATATATTTTTCACCATCATGTTTCATCCTAAACACAGTTAAATTTTCTCCAGAGGCCCTGGTTCAGTGATTTAACTAGCAAATGGCCCTCCTTGGGAGACTCTAAGCATTAATCATATGAAAAATTGTGTATTAACAATGACGGATATGGCCAGAAAAGTCCATGAGAAATATGATCAGAGAATAAATTTGGTGTAAAATTCAAATCATCAAGGCAAATGTTCTATATTTTAATATATGTAGCTATAGGAATCAAAATACAATAATGGCATGTGCTTTGAGTCATGTTCTGAAAAACATTTATTATGTACCTAGAAAAAGTTCAGTGGAAATGAACACTATATACGTAATTTTACAAATATGTGTTAAGTAGGTATAAAGAAGTAATATTCTTTTTAAGATATTTAGGTTTGAAGTGTGGGGGAACTGCTGTATGGAAATATCTACTGAATATGTGTTATATATACTCTATGCAAGTAAAGTTCATCAAATAGAAAATTCCTAAAAAGAAACAGATCAAACTACTCATACTATATTTACATTTTCCTTCCAATCTGTTTTAAGTTGCAGATATCTTTTCAAATTTCTGTAATTATAGATATTATTTTGCATTTTGTAATTTTCCCTTAAGGGTATGTAATGGGCTTTTTGCACATTACTATACTTTTTGAATAAACATTATTATAATGGCTACCTATTCATTTGAATATGCTATTATTTATATTTGTATACTATTCCTTTAAATTTAATCTTTTTGTTTTGCTTTTCCATACTTAAAACTTTTATATTTTATTACTATATATTTTAATGAAAATAGTTGTAAAGATTGTTAAGTACTTCAGATTATTTCCTCAGGATAGGTTTTACGAGGGGTTGAAGTGTATGAATATTCTGAATGCATATTATCAGATTGAAAGACGCTAAACTGAAAATCAAGACAACAATTAAATAGCAAACACTTACATAATTTGCTTAATCATTTGACCACAGGTAATTTTTTAAATAAATTAGGAAGATCAAATATATGGCTTCTCAAAGCTACATTTTCAGCCTTACCTAATTTGTTTTTTAGTTTTTAATTTTTTTATTGCATATCTAGTTGCAAATCTAAGATTATGCTCTGAATGAGATAATTAGTGGGACTATACAGAGTTAATATAGTATATACAGTTCAACTCAAACAAAAAAGCAGGTTTAGGTTCACCTATTTTACATTATGAACTGTTGATATGTAATTGTTATCTAGGCTTTTGGTCTATGAAACATCATTCTTAAATCCAATTATTATCTTTACAAACACTTAGGATCTTTGAAACCTTTTGTTGTACTTAATTAGCCTACATAACTTAACTGTCTTACAGAAACAAGATTCTGTAGCACAAAAAAAAGTACAAAAAAAAAAAACATTGAAAAGAATGATTCTACACAGCTGTAAAAGGTCAGAGAAAACGCCAAATATCAGAGAAATTCATAGGATTGTACTCTTGTTACTTTGACCAAACTGAAAAACTGCCGTTTATTTTTTTAGAGAGACTAATGCAAATTATATATGCTGTAAGGCAATAAGAATCCATTGCAAATCACCAGAAAATCATTTAAAAACTGGAACAAAATAATCTTTGATAAATTGTAAAGAGTATTCTATCTTAAAGCAGTTGGCTTATGAATTTGATTTTAGTGCTTGTGCTTATAAACATTAATTTCATTATGAAAGGTTGTAATTTACTTTCCCCCTAGGAAAGAAAACTCTGTCTTGGATTATATTTGCATATCTTTTTTAATAGCCTCATTCGGTTTTTGACATGTAAATGTATTTATAGTGTTGGGAGGTCTGGTATTTGGGTACCCTTGGCAGTATACAGAGCAAGCTGCTTGGTAATGACTATAAAAATCCTTTCTTATTAATGTTCATATCCAGGAATGCAGGGACCCACTCAGTGTCCCTGAATCAGTTATGATGATCAGATGGTGATGCTGTAATTGAACTTTCCATAGATATTGGCTTTTCTCCAAATGCACTAATTCTAATAAGCAGTTAGTATTATTTATTGGTGAAGGATTTTTAACTTTCATAGATTTTTAAAATTGGAATCATCTAAAACTGTCATCCAATCATATAGTCTGGTTTCTTTTCTGAATTTAGTCCCTTCTCATTTAGCACTTCTCCTACCCTAGTTCAGGACTAAGTTACTTTCTTCTTCCTTCCTTCCTGCCTGCCTGCCTTCTTCTTTCTTTCTCTCTCTCTCTTTCTTTCTTTCTTTCTTTCTCTCTCCCCCCCCTCTCTCTCTCTTTCTTTCCTTTCTTCCTTCCTCCTCTTTCTTCCTTTTTCTTTCTTTCTTTTTCTTTCCTTCCTTCTTTTTTTCTTTTCTTTTTCTTTCTTCCTTCCTTCCTCCTTCTTTCTTTCTTTCTTTCTTTCTCTCTCTCTCTCTCTCTCTCTCTCTCTCTCTCTCTCTCCCTCCCTCCCTCCCTCCCTCCCTCCCTCCCTCCCTCCCTCCCTCCCTCCCTTCTTTCTCTCTCTCTTTCTTTCTTTTTTGGCCACCCTGCAGGATATGGAGTTCCCCAGGGCAGGGGTCAGCTCAGAGCTGAGCGGCAGTTGTGACTTACACTGCAGCTGTGGCAATGCCAAATCCTTTAACCCACTGTGCCAAGCCAGGGATTGAACCTGTATCCTGGAGCTGCAGAGACACCTGCAGAGATACCGATTCTGCTGCACCACAGTGGGAACTCCAGGACTGAGTATTTCTCACCTGGTCTATTCCAGTTGAGTCTGAATCCATCTTCCAGTTTCCAATCTTCCATTTCTCAAACCCTCTCCTACATCTGTATTGTTAAGCCCTTGTCACACTACGGTTGCATAAAGAAACACCCCAAAATACAGTGGCTGAAATGAATTACGTTCACTGCTCTGTAAACATCAGGCAGTTTATATCACCTCTTCCATGAAACATTTTCTCCCTGTCCCCCACATCCTGACATCTGTCAATTCTCCTCAAATGCTCCTTTGTCTCCTGTTGATATTTTTTTCATAGCATATATTCATTTAAAAAATTTACTTAATGCCTTCTAGAATAAACATTTGGGATAAATCAATAAACAGAAAAAAATTTCCTGCTCCTGATATTTACTCAATTCTCTGTCTCTCGTCTGCTGTTACACTAAACACTCCCTGAGATTAATCACTTACTTTTGTATCTGCCGGCTTTATCAGAATGATTGGAATATATTTCATGCTCAGTGATGACATAAATAAATGAATGAATAAGTTAATATGCTACAGGGTCTTGAACAAACTCTTCTTGCTGAGTCCCTTTAGATAGTTTTCCAATGATCTGTCTATACTGTGAGGTAGCTAGTGTATTTGAAACTACAGTCAACTGCTTCTTAAAACCTTACTTTATCTGAGAAAGTTATTTTCAGTAATAATGCCAGAAAAAAGGTAAAATTAATTAATAAAATACACATTATAGGGAATAAAGAGAAAACTGTAAGACTTTTCTATTGCATTAACGCATTTCTTGGAAGAAGGTATGTATTTCATGGTCCAACATAACAGTGGAATAACAATACAGTTTCTACTTTTTTCATCTTTAGTCTTGAAACAAGACTTTATTTACTTATTTATTTTGCTTTTAACGGCCACACCCAACATATGGAAGTTCCCAGGCTAGGGGTCAAATCAGAGCTGCAGCTGCTGGCCTATGCCATAGCCACAGCAATGCCAGATCTGAGCCGTGTCTGCCTCCTACACCACAGCTCACAGCAAATGCCAGATCCTTAACTCACTGAGTAAGGCCAGGGATAGAACTAACCCACCTCCTCAAGGATACTAGTCAGGTTCATTGCTGCTGAGCCACAACAGCAACTCCCCCCTTAATTTAAAAAAGAGTAATTTCCCATTTGATCCAGCAATCCCACTTCTGGGCATCTATCCAGAGAAAACCATGACTCGAAAAGATGTATGTACTTCCATGTTCATTGCAACACTATATACAATAGCCAAGACATGGGCACAATCTAAATGCCCATGAATAGAGGAGTGGATAAAGAAGATATGGTACATATGCCAATGGAATATTACTCAACCACTAAAAGGAAATAAATAATGCATTTGTAACAACATGGATGGACCTAGAAATTATTGTGCTAAGTTAGTCAGACAGTGAGACATCAACATCAAATTCCACTGACATGTGGAATCTAAAAAAAGGACACGATGAAATTCTTTTCAGAGCAGACACTGACTCACAGACTTTGAAAAACGTATGGTCTCCAAAGGAGATGGGTTGGGGGGTAGAGGGGATGGGCTGGGGGTTTGGGATGGAAATGCTATAAAATTGAGTTGTGATGATCATTGTACAACTATCAATGTAACAGAATTCATTGAGCTCAAAAAAGAATAATTTCATATTTATAAGATACTATTCAAATTCAATGAAATATTTCATATGAAGTTAAAAGCTACACCTAGATAAAGTAGTACGCCTCAGAGTTTGCATGTTGCATTGCTATACATTTTAAACATAAATATAAATTTCAAGTTGGTTTTATGTCTTTTAAATTCTCTAGATACAACATGCTCCTTGCCTATGCTGCAGCAGATTCCTCCCACATCCCCTGCTCTGTAGGGATGTCACTATGGCTATGTAAGTGTGGGAAAAAAATAATTATGCATGCATGTACACTTAAATGGAAACACACATACACACACACAATTTTATGTTCCACTGTAGTCAGGCAAAGGAGAATTGACAAAGGCATTTCTAGAACAATGATAAAATATCTTCTAAAAATAAAGTGGATCAAATAATTACAAAGTGGGGAAAATGACTCTATCGGGAGAGAGTCCATTCCAAAATCTGAGCTGTCAAGCCTGCCTGAGACTACCCATGCCCTGTTCCACAGATCAGGGGTGTCCCCTTGTCTTCTTAGTGACTTATTTAGTTATATTAGGCTCTTTGTGTGAGGTTCTTCGTGGGTGACTGACAGAAGAGGGAGCTAACAAATAAGAGGTTGTTAACATTTAGTAACTTGATCAAAATATTTTGATATAATTACCATTAGGGTAGGAAAAGAGAATTTATCTACCTCCCTAATTATTCTGTTGAACATACCATCCTAACACTTTTAATTGAGGGCCCAATGAAAGGGAAACTCACATAGTTTAAACCACGGTAGATTTCTGAGATGAGCATGTGTCTGAATCAAGAACGATTACAAGTCAACTAAATAAAATGTGTGTGAATGTGGGACCTGAAGTAGAGGGGAGGAATGAATCAAGGACATGGATTTGAAAAAGCAGCACTTGAAAACTCAGGAAGATGAGACGAGACCAACGCCTGTGCTTACCCAGTTGTTCACTGAGCTTGCGGCGTGAAGCTGATGTGAGAATGGGGAAGGGGATCCTGTAGCCACAGGCAGGACGATGATTATGAAGGAACATATCTGACTGACCAAGAAGTATGCCTGACCTAAGGCTACTGGAAAGCCATTCGTGTTTTGGCCAGAAATGACATGAAGAGATTGTACCCTCTGGTTAGATGCATCTCCAAATGTAAATCAACAGGCATTCTGGTTCATAAATGAGTAAACACTGATTATCTGTGGCATGAATTAGTCATTCAGAAACTAACTCATCTCTGGTTCTCGGGGGGAGTCATGTTTATGATGACCCTTCCTGGGCCCTTATTTGTTTTGACATCCCTGTAGTTGTACATTTACATATTTCAAAATCATTCAGTCAGGTTAAAATTTCCTACATGGCAATGACTGAGATATGGCTGTTCACTAAAATGATTTTTTGTGGGGGCTTAACATAAATTTATCTGTGTAATGTCTTAATTACTGTTTTTCTTTATCAATACTTGGAGATCACAGCCATGTAAATAGATTTTCAGATTAACTTCCTTGTGAAAAAAATTTTACTCAAAGTTTATTGTCAAATTGGCCAACCTTATGGAAAGCTTACTATTGAAAATGCAGAGGTGAGCAGAGGTTCATAGAGATCATACTCATTTACAAAGATAAATAAATCAGTTGGGAAACTTTCCCTTTTCCACATCTTAGAAACAAATTCTCTCGTCCAACAATTTCTTTACCTTTTAACATCATAACAGGACGCTGGATCCAGCATTCTTAAGAATCAGCCCTCTTCCGAACCTCCCAGGGCAGTTTGTCTGGATCCTACAGGTCCTATAGGTCCTTGCAATATAATTTCTTACTTTCTTCATTTGTCTTAACAAAAGCCTTGCCAAATCCTATTATGACTTGATCATAGTTGCTGACCTAGTCACCAGAAAAGACCACAATTGGTTCATATGCTGCCTTGCATTACAGTGGCCTTTACGTCGTCCTCATGAAATGAGTGAGTGTTAACCGCCTACCAGAAAGGAGCGAGCCGCTTTTTCAGGGATAGAAGACTCAGAGGGATCTCGGAATTTGAGGTTTTCAGGTTTACAAATCCAGAAGTCCTAATTGAAAATCTTAGATTCAGGGAGTTCCCCTGATGGAGCAGCAGAAACAAATCCAACTAGGAACCATGAGGTTGGGGGTTCGATCCCTGGCCTCGCTCAGTGGGTTAAGGATCTGGCATTGCTGAGAGCTGTGGTGTAGGTTGCAGACACAGCTCAGATCCTGCGTTGCTGTGGCTGTGGTGTAGGCTGGCGGCTGTAGCTCCGATTGGACCCTTAGCCTTGGGAACATCCATATGCTGCGGGTGCAGCCCTGAGAAGCCAAAAATAAATAAAAATAAAAATAAAAATAAAATCTTAGATTCAGCCTTCCAAAGTAGGGCCCTAAAGTCAACATTGCAGACTTGCTGTGACTGAGAACATAACCTTTGTGGAATTCTGCTACTAGTTTATTTAAGATCTGGACGTCACCTTCAGTTTTTCCTGCTCTCTGACCATGAAATGCAGCCTCTATATTCTGCTAGGGAGGTCCTCTGACTTGCCCACTTTGCCTTCAAAGCTGTTGAATAAGCTTTCCTAGCTTTGCCTTTGTCTTTTTGCAGGGCTTTAATGGACCTCAAGTAATAGCCATCAATTTCTATTTTCTTTATAATTACTCTTTTCTCTTAATCTCTCAAAAGCCTGAGAGAGTCCACTGACCAGTGCATTCCTTTCCATCTATATTCCAGTGCGGTCCCCCCCAATGAAAACTAACCAGTACAATCCTTCGGCTCATTAGGGACCATCACTGCTCCTCCTTCCAGCAGGAAAGGGGTTCTTATTGCTAACTGGCTGGTAAATAATCCAGCTCTAAAAAATCCCTTGAGAATCTGCTTCCTCAGATACATTTTGGAGCCACCTACCATATGCTGGCTTCCCCAAGTCGCAAAATCAGGTTGAGATTTTCATCCTGGAGGTTTGTGAAGGGGTAAAAGGAGTAGAATCCCAGAAAGAAGTTAACCTGAAACGCACTTTTCACAGCTGATCCCAGGGGGGCCCTGGAACTGTGACTGACCTTCATGTTGTCCCAGTCGGAGCAAAGAGCTATTCATTTACACTCTTTCTTCCCTCGTGGACTAGTTAATGGACTTCGCATGTCACCAGGAGAGACTGATCTTGGGTGAGGTAGTGTATTGTGGAGAGGGCAATTGTCAGAGAAGGTCTCAGCTGAGAAAGGTCAGCCAGTCCATGTTCCTGGAAACTGGGAGAATGAGTGTCTCAATTTTGAATGGAGATTTGACTGGTTCACCAGGGCATCCTCTACACTTAACAGGCTGTATAATGACTTAACCTACTCTGGTAAATCTTCTAGCAGAGGAGGGAGAATTTGATGTCTATAAGAACCTGATAACAGTCAATTATTTTTTCATGAATGAATGTTCCCTTTCTGAAGTTTTTTGGTTTTTGTTTTTTTGTCTTTTCTAGGGCCGCACCCGCGGCATACGGAGGTTCCCAGGCTCGGGGTCTAATCAGAGCTACAGCTGCCAGCCTATACCAGAGCCACAGCAACACAGGACTCGAGCCTCGTCTGTGACCTACACCACAGCTCTCAGCAATGCCAGATCCTTAACCCAGTGAGTGAGGCCAGGGTTTGAACCCGCAACCTCATGTTTCCTAGTTGGATTTATTTCCTCTGAGCCAAGACAAGAACCCCTGAATATTTTTTAAAAGGGAATATCAAGCCTGAAACTAGGAGAAAAATGAATTTCTGAATAGAGGGAGACAGATAATCTAGCCATTTCTAACTTTTTTCAGTTAGTATAGTTGACTTTTTGAGAGAATTGTTCTTTTTTTTTTTCAATTTCATGACTATAAGTGAGTTTTCTGTCATCAATATATACAGTTTGGAAAGCTATTCATTTCATCAACAATCAGCTTTCAATGGTGTCTACCTCTTTCAAATTCCATTTTTTTCTAAAAGTCTTCAAGTGTTTTTTGCCTCTTACATACATTGGGTGACACCTCAAAGTGATGATTTAACATTCTCAATATCCAATGGAATTGAGTGTTTTTTACATTTATTTTCTGAATCTGTCTTCCATTATTAGCCTTGAAGCCTTTTATTGCATCTCTGCTTCATGCGAAGTAAAACACTCTCCTCACACTCTTCTCAACCACAGATCCTGACTTGGATGGCCTTACGTTCCCCCAGCCTCACTGAACTTTAGACAGGATTCTTCCTCCTGCTTCTGGGGAACTGACCCCTCCCTCACCTCTGCTCCTGAGGAACCCAGCGGGTCTAAGTGCGGAGATCCCTTCCTGCCCTTTGCTTAAATCATTTATTTTAAAAGAACCTGTGTTTGAAAATTATTTCTCTGCCCCTTTAAGATGTAAACCCTTCCAAAACTCTCTTGACAGTCTCAGACCTCAAGGCTCTTTCTCAAACACCGGGGAAACTTCCCTTTGAAATGCAGTCATTAAAGAAGTTAGTGCCTCTCAAGTCCCAGGTTCTGTGGTCCAGGAAGAGCCTAACCTCCAGAGGTACCTTGCTCCAAGTTGTAAAACAACCGCCTATCCTGAAGATGGGGGAAAAGTTTACTTCTTCTTTGAATAACACCAGTTTACAAACACAGATGACTTCTGACTCCCCTCACCCCAACTCTAAATAGTCCCCCTGGCCCCTTCTTTCAGCAGAGCTTTGTAGGACTGCATTCTGATCTCTCTCCAATTGTCACAGCCTTGAATAAAGTCTGTGTCTTTCTCTTCTTGTCCAGCATGATTTTTGCTTTGGCAATCTATAAAACTTCCTAATTCTTCCCATAATTTTTCATCTATAGTTCTTATTTCTGTTTGTTTCACTCTTACAAAATTCAAAACTGTGAAACTATTTGTGTTTGGATGATCAAATTAATCTAATTTAGTCATACTCTTTTCCCCTTTAAATGGATAGCAATATTAAGTGTTTATGCAATGGATTCAAACACATTCAGAGATATAATTTTAATAAAAACTTTAATTCACTTAATTTAATTCATGAATTATTCTATCCATCAATCCATGTCTGTGGACTTTTTATACATACACAGGAATATCAAATTATATTCTTTTGTTTAGACATTTCTGTTCCAATGAGTCTATGAAAAAAGACTGAGAGTAAAAAGAACTACAAATTAACTACTGGAGAAAAATAGCATTAATATGCAAAATGTCAGATATTAGGAGCTGACTGATCTAAAGATAAAAACAATTCCAAGTATGAGGTTTCTTTTAATTTTAAAAGAACTTGAGGAATCTGGTTGATACCTATTTTCTTCATTTTGCAGATAGGAAAATCCAAAATGAAGATAATCTAAAGATTAACAAATTAATAGTACTAATGGGAACAAAAAGTTCCGAAGATGAAATCTGTGGTCTTTGCACCACTCTATTTTCCATGGATTTCTAAAACCTTCAAACTAGGACTAGGTTAGGATCACTAGAAAGATAAAAACATAATGCGATTGTCACCACTGTTCATTCCCTGTAAGAATCACTATTCTCAGTGTAACTTCAACGAACAGAATGCAGGATCCATCCACGCAGTATCTACACTGCCTGCTTCTCTTAGACTGAGACATCTGAAAGATCTCCACTTGTGTCGCATCTCTATAATCATCCTCCCTCTTTTATCATTTCTCGGCATTCTATTGAAACAGTCATTTGTTCCTTCTTTTTCTTGCATGTGTGTTGCATACTGCTTGACACTTACTACATGCCAATCACCCTACTAAGTGAATTAGCAGATCTATATCCTGCTCTCATGGACCTGGCAATCCCACAGGGTAAATAGCATTCATGCAAATTATTATGTAAGTGATGACCTAGTCATAATTATAGTTATACCTATAAAATAAAAGTGTAGAAAGGCACCAGATTTTGTATCTGAAGATTGGACAATGACTTTAAGTAGTGAAGGAAATACTCTGAGGGAGTGATATTTTGGAGAACCTGAAAGTTCACAATAGATTGGAGGAAGCAAAAAGGGGAAGTATAGAGAAGACTCTGGGTTCAAGGTCCTTGAAGCACTAGAGGAATGGAAGAAGGACAAGGAAACCAGAGTGAATCCGATGGTGAGGTAGGGCGATGTGCTGAGTGAAAGTGAAAAGACAGTGGAAAAAGCTCCTTAATCTCCTCCCTCAGCCAAAGAGTTTGGATTTGATGTAAGAACAGTTTAAAGTTTGATCCAGTGTAGTAGGTGAAGTGTGGCATGATCAGATTCCTCTTTTCTTTTTTAAAGTATAGTTTTCACATCGGTGAAAGATTTGATCTGGGCAAAAATTAACTGAAGAAATTATTAGTTAGGAAGAAATTTTATTCCAGATAAAGCACAATGGTAACTGTTAGCAAAGTATTACATCATAGAAAAGAGAAAGCAACAGCAACAAACATGTCCACTCTAAAAGCTCTTATTGTTTTGGTAAGCTTTTTGTCTTAAGCATTTCCCCCACCTATCTTCATAATTTTCATATTCTTCAGTTCCCTTCATGGCTCAGCAGTTAATAAACCCGACTAGGATCCATGAGGATGTGGGTTCGATCCCTGGCTTCTCTCAGTGGTTTAAGGATCTGATGTTGCTGTGGCTGTGGTGTAGGCCAGGGGCTGTAGCTCTGGTTCGAGCCCTAGCCTGGGAACTTCCATATGCCACAGGTGTGGCCCTTAAAAAAAAAAAAAAAAAAGACTATTTTCATATTCTTATCTTATTGCATTTACTATACTCGTTTAATCTACTTGAAGCAATTAAGTTATAAGTGTTTTATCATGTGAACAAATACACAGCACAAACATTATTCTGATTTATCTTTAACACTGGAAGTGTTTCATTCTAAACACAGACATTCACTGCTTATTGAACATTTCTATTTGAATATCTGAAATACCTTTCAAAGGGACTATATTCAAATCAAACTCTTGATTCCGTCCTTCACTCCAAAGCTACTTTTCTCAAAATTTTCCCCACTTGAGGAAGTACCAATTCTATTTTAATTGCTGCTCAAGTTAAATCTCTTGTGATCATCACAATGTGTTTTTTCTTTATATCAAAAGCTTCAAAAAGTCCTGTCAGTTCAAACTTTGAAACATATTCAAAATCCTATTTCTCACCATCATTACTAGGCTACCCATGTCTCTTGCTCAACTAGTTTATTACAACATTCTTACTAGTCTTCCCTTGATTGTAGATGAATGGGGGAAAACACTGACAAAAAGCAACTATGTAACATTCTTCCCTTCCCTCTGCCAGACCCATGACCTAGGTGAGAGGTTAACCAACTTGCTCATGATACATATACAGTTATTAACAGGGGCAACTACTTTTGTGGTTTTTGAACTTTATTGGGTACCCATTAAAAAAAAAGTGACCACATTAATAGTGAAACTAAGAGCAACATTAAATGTGGCTTTTACCTAATGCTTATTTTTCAATTTAATGAAATTCAAGGCAGTGAAAAGTTACTATATTTCTAACTTTACTTTCTTATCTGACTGAACTGTTCAGTTAGGTTAGGTGACATTTTAGGTCTTTGCCATTTTTTTTTATGGCTTTCTGTGATTTATAATATTTCCCAACTGCATATGATCCACTTTCCTTTAAAATTATTAATATAGGGCAAATTAATGTGGCATGCAAATTAATGGAGTGGCATTCATATTTTATGAAATGTTCCTAGACTTCAAGAGAGGTATTTTTGCTACTGAATAATTAGATTTATTTAGGATATAGGAGTGTGCGATTATGGTGAAATGAACTTTTCTCATAATTCTGACAGCAAAGAAGAGTTACAATTTATGGTGTCTTCTATCTTAATTCTACCTGATTTCAGATGCCTTTAATCTCTTAAATCTCGAATCGAATGATGACATTAAATATAATTTTTTATGGGAATACAGAGTTGAATGAATCATCTATTTCCAGGGTAATTATTAAATATTAAGAAGGTAGATTTTAAGTCTGACAGTTTTGAGTACTTTTGTGTACAAATCATGGTTCCTAGCAACATTTCTTAAATTCTAAGTCTGATTCCTTTTCTGTAGAATCTATATCCTAACATGTTTTGTGAATTAAATAGGCTTATATATAAATTGCATTACACAGTGTCATGCACAAAGTAATTGCTTAATCCACAGTAATTACTAATATTAGCAGTATTTAGAGGCAAATAGAAACTCTCTTGAAGATACTGAGAAGTATTTTGCTATGTATCAAAAATTATAATGAGGAGTTCCCGTCGTGGCGCAGTGGTTAACGAATCCGACTAGGAACCATGAGGTTGCGGGTTCGGTCCCTGCCCTTGCTCAGTGGGTTAATGATCCGGCGTTGCCGTGAGCTCTGGTGTAGATTGCAGACGTGGCTCGGATCCCGCGTTGCTGTGGCTCTGGCGTAGGCCAGTGGCTACAGCTCCGATTCAACCCCTAGCCTGGGAACCTCCATATGCCGCGGGAGCGGCCCAAAGAAATAGCAACAACAACAACAACAAAAAACAAAAGACAAAAAAAAAAAAAAATTATAATGAATCTAACAGTGAACTTGTTCTTTATATTTTCCTTTGCTGCCTACTGTATAGTTTGATCTTTGGTGCTACCTCCTTTATTCAGGAAGATCCTTATTCAAAAGTAGACTTCATCACCTAGCAAAGAGCCTGGCATATGATAAGTAACCATGAAACAATTTAATAGAAAATTTTAGACAGTATGCCTTGGACTCATTTTAAAGGTTTTTTTTCATATTGTCATTTCACTGGATGCAAGTCCTGTTAATCCTACCTTCATACTGTCCTTTAGCTCCATTCTTATTGCTTTCTTTCTATTTTAATCCCTCACTGTCTCTAGATGGTGAACGATGGTGTATACTTGGTAGAAAACTGCCTGGGATCTGAAACCAGAGTGTCTTCAGAAGGTCCTACCAACTTCAAGTTACACTGACCATCCTGCGTTGCAGTTCGCTCATGGATCAAGGGGACAATCACTATGCCTGTATCATGAGCAGTAAATGCATATAAATTGATCTTTTGTACATAGTAATTTATATAAAATAAGCACTCCATAAATTATAGCTATTATTTCTATTTAATTGCATCATGGTAATATTTTATCTGCCTGAATCTTGGTCCTC
The DNA here is from genome assembly GCF_054392235.1 of Sus scrofa. Lineage (NCBI taxonomy): Eukaryota > Metazoa > Chordata > Mammalia > Artiodactyla > Suidae > Sus > Sus scrofa. The sequence goes on along the minus strand of NC_139385.1, from coordinate 135,967,317 downwards.
CTGAAAAATTCAATTCAGGAGTTCCCATCATGGCTCAGTGGAAACAAATCTGACAGGTAACTAAAAGGATGCAGGTTCGATCCCTGGCCTCGCTCAGTGGGTTAAGGATCTGGCATTGCTGTGAGCTGTGGTGTAGGTCGCAGACGTGGCTCAGATCTGGAGTGGCTGTGGCTGGGGCTGTGGCGTAGGCCAGCAGCTACAGTTCCAATTCGACCCCTAGACTGGGAACTTCCATTTGCCCAAGGGTGGGGCCTTAAGAAGACAAAACAAAACAAAACAAAATTTAATTCCATTAGCAATTAGTTCATCCTTTCCTTTGAGGATATGCTTATTTGTTCTTACTTAGATTCTGTAATGGGTGTTGTACACAAATGAATGCTCATGATTTTTACCATGCAAAACTTCACAGCGCTGAGCAGAGGCAAACTTATTGGGGATAAACAGACAAATCCATATTCACAAACAACTCCTTAAAAACAAATAAACAAGCAAAACCAGAACATTGTAATGACAGACCTAAGAAATAATTCTAAAACTAACACACCAATTTCTGTAAGAGCAGTTTCATGAGGAATGGACTTATGTTTATCATGATTTTTAAAATACTTTTTATAGGTCAATTTTTATACAAGAGCTTACTTTAAATTACCAAAACTATTCCTTATAGGATTCTGCCAAACCACTTACCCTCTTTCTTCACCCTCTCCTCCCTTTCATCTGACACAAGAAACCTTCCCCTGAGTCTGAGAACAATTTCTCTTCATCTGAACGCTTCCCAGGGCCCTTCTTCTCTTTCCAAATCCCATTAGTATTCTTTTTCTTTGTAATCAATCTTTCAACAATGTCACTTTCCCTCTTCTCTCAAATAGCAATGACATGTCCTGAGAAATTATATAAAGCATTTTTAATAATCATGGTTTTTATCTTTTTACCCCAGTTAGATTACAGCTTCTTTTTTTGGCCACGCCTGTGGCCTGTTGAAGTTCCCAGGCCAGGGATGGAACCTGTGTCACTGCAGTGACCAGAGCCACAGCAGTGACAATGCTGGATCCTTAACCTATTGAGCCATCAGGGGACTCCTACAGCTTCATTTTTACATCACATACCTGCTCTGATTCTCCACCTTAAAGGCCATTATAATGAGCATTCTGCACATATTTGTGGAAGAAAAATAAAATAAATGATAAACGAGCAGTCATTATGATTAAATTTTGTTCCGAAAACAACCTGCCCCCCATTAAGCAAAGAGTGGGAAGAAAGTGGGCAGGGAGACGAGGTCCTGGAAGGATCAAGGACCGTCAGGTCCTTAAGGACAGCATCCTTCGTTATACGCCTGCTCTTGACATTCACAACAGATATTCATAAACTAAGAGTCCCGAGAAATTTCCTGTTAAGGATCTAGTATTTCTTCATATGATTATTGGCCCCCTTTACATTTAATATGTTAATAGGACTACATTTGGAAAACACCAATATTTTTATTAAAAATATGTTACTGCAGTTTATTTTCGTGTTGACTACAAAGCCATAAAGTGAAAAATCAGAAAATGTAATATTCTTACTATTTACAAATGTGAAAGATGTATATGAGCAATTACATATGCATGTATATATATATATATATACTCCATCATATATGCATATGTGAATTCATAAGAACAGGTTTTTTATGGAGATATATATATTCTTTTAATTGTGGAAAATACAAAATTGCATGGTCTGAGTTGAAATGATCAACTAAATATGTAGTTTGAAACAAGACTACTCTAAAGCTCATTAAGCTCTCCTTCCAAATTTGACATTCTGAATAAAGAAAAAGAGGAGTCTTAAATTTCTACTTTGTAATCAGGAAGCCTCAGGGTTTTTTGAATTTCATTTTTACCATGTATGTAATTACTGAGCATAACAGCATTTTAAGTTGCATTAGTTGAAGTTGCATTCTAGTTGTCAACTATACTGACTAAAGTTGATGGAAAATAAAAACAAAACTGGAATGGTTCGATACACTCCAGGAGAGAGAAGTGACCATGATACTCTCGGTTCAGTCACTAACCTGCTGTGTGCATTTTGAGAAGCCCCTCGTTCAGGAACGACGAACACTATAACCACAGGGGTGAGCTGACAGTCATCATGCTGACTAAGATCTCTTCTGATGAATCTCACACACACCACATTGCTGCTGATGCCTACCAGACTGCCGGGAACACAGCTATCGTCCAACACGGTTGGGTTACGGGCTTGGTGCAGTGAGGGAGAGAGCACACCATTGTAAACCTGAGGGCCGTCTCAGTGGAAAAAAAGTTAAAATATTTAAAGGGTTTTGTAAACTGTTATATCTGTTTAAGAAATAAGAGTTTTGCTCTTGGGTGTATTCTGGAAGATGGGGTTATTTTATGCTTATGCATCTTTGTTTATCTTGTCTAAAAGTCAGGAGAACAAAAGTCTAAAGCCATTAAAAAAAAAAAAAAAGCAGTAGTAGTTGCTCGTATCAGTCATGAAAGAGGATGTTTGGTCATCTCTGGGTTTTGGATAGTGTTCTTGCTCTTGTCTTTATTCAAAAATAATTGTAGTAAGATCCTGTTTTAGTCTTAGTCCATATGTCACGGGGTGACCTTGTTTGATATTGCCGTTCTATGAGATATTCATGCACAGCAGAAGAAACACTGGCCTAGTAGAGAGTTCCAGGCCAGATTCTAGCAACACCAAGGTGCAGCTGTCCCTGCCAAACCAGCTCCCTGCTGTCAAGGGCTGCTTTCCCTTCTCTGTTTTAAAACATCATGCTATAGTTGTTTTGCATTAACGCTACCGTGTATACGTGTCACTTTACTAGATTTTGAGACTAGAGAGTTGCTGTTAATTTTCATTCACATTTATTTATTTATTTGCCTTTTTGTCTTTTTTAGGGCCTCACCCGTGGCATATGGAGGTTCCCAGGCCAGGGGTCAAACTGCATTGCCTACTCCACAGTCACAGCAATGCAAGATCCCAGCTACATTTGCGACCTACGCCATAGCTCGTGGCAATGCCAGATCCTTACCCCATTGAGTGAGTCCAGGAATTGAACCTGTGTCCTCATGGATGCTAGTAGGGTTCGCTAACCACTGAGCCACAAAGGAAGCTCCCCAAACAGTATTTTCTTAGATATTAAGAACTTGTTGATTTGCATAGCAGTGCACTCAAAGATGGCTCTTTCTATCATGGTCTTGCAAAAGCTTAGGCCAACTGTGAGAATCAAACAACTGTGAGGTTTATAGGGACCATAATAGTACATAAAAAACACCCTCACTTTTCATATCAACTGCAGGTTCAAGAAGTCTCCATAACTATTCTTAGGCTTGAAAATTCACTAGAGAGACTTACAAAACTCACTGAAAGCTGTTATACTCACAGTTATTGTTTATTAAAGGGAAAGAACATAGATTAAGATCATCCAGAGGAAGAGATGTAAGGAGTGCCCAGGAGATGTAACAAACCCAGAATTTCTATTGTCATCTTCCTGCTATTTTTCTGGCATCAGTGTGTAACAATACCACAGAGTACTGCCAACCAAGGAAGATTGAGTCTTGACTTTCAGAATTTTTGCTGGGTTCCAAGAGATTCCATCATGGCTCAGTGGTAACGAACATGATTAATATCCATGAGGATATGGGTTCAAACCCTGGCTAGATCAGTGGGTTAAGGGTGTTATTGACCTGAGGTATGGTGTAGGTTTCAGACACAGTTCGTATCCTGAGTTGTTGTGGCTGTGGTGTAGACCAGCAGTTACTGCTCCAATTTGACCCCTAGCCTGGGAGCTCCCATATGCCACAGGGGGTGTGGCCCTAAAAAGCAAAAAAGAAAAAAAAAAGGAATTTTTACTGGAGTTTCATTATGTAGACTGTGATTGATTAACTGACTGATGATTGATTGATGTTTATGTAGTTGATTTCAGTCTCTAGATCTATTGATACTTCATTACTCAAAGCTCCCACCGTAAATCATATTGTTGGTCTTTCTGGCACACTCACCGTCATTCTAAGGCATGGCCAGCCCTCACTCTAAATCACACTATTGCTATCTGGCTATTCCAAGGTCCCCAGGCAAACAACGACTACAACATAGGAGGCAGGGAAAAAGCCAAGATCTCTTTGGGGGCAATTAAATTCTTCATTATATGGGATCTCATGTCAAATACTTATAATAAAAATATTCTATCAGAGCAGATTTCCTGAAGTATGTCCATCCTAACAACAGATTACAAGTATTAGCTAATTACATAAAAGTCATAGTTCACAAAGAAAAGTATCACAAATAGGTCTGAAAAAATACTTCAGATAAAGAAAACATGATCTAAAGAGATGAAGCCCAGCTTGAGGATTTCTGCTGTATTTCACTTTCATTTTCACACTCTCTCTGGCATTTATTTTCCTCCTCTGCTCTTAATGTCACCTTTTGCCACTCTTTCTATCTTATGCGATTATGAGCAGATTTTTTTCATTGTTAACAGTGCTCATCTTTCTTAAAAGTAATACTCTTTTTAAACAATGCTTGTGATCATTGCATAACATTAAAAGAGGCACACTGTATTTCTGGAATTTTCCTTAGTCTTCATTAAGCATATTTTGCTGGGTTAATGTGAGATTTGAGGGTATCCTTCTTTGTAGATGGTCCCTGTTTTCTCTGTATTTGTCCATTCAGGTATTTTAAGTATCATATAGGAGTTACTTATGGTGCTGGACTGGATATGCACTTTCGGATACATCTGTCCAAACAGTGTATTGGCTTTCATTGATTAGACTGTGTAATATTGTGTTTGAGTATAAATGTCTACATAAAGAGGAGAATGGGAAAGCAGTTACTCCAGAAACCTAGAAATACTATAACATCACCAATTCCTTGAGCTTTATCAATATCTACCAATTTCTAGATGCCACTGTCCTACCATGGTTGCTATAAACATATGGAGCATGATCCTTTTATTCCAATATTACAAAAGTTCCATAGCTACACTTAAGAAGTACAGCTGCTTGTTTAAAATCAAGTTTAACAGGCATTTTTCTTCCAGAAAACTTTTCTAATTTTTAATTCAATCAATTTTTAGAAGTCATTTTGAAGTTAATAGATTTTTAATTTATTAGCGTATAGTTCATTTACAGTGTTGTGTCAATTTCTGCTGTACAGCTTAATGATCCAGTCATACATATATATATATACATTCTTTTTCTCATACTGTCTTCTATCATGTTCTATCCCAAGAGTTTGGATATAGCGCCCTGTGCTATAAAATAGGATCTCACTGATTATCTATTCTAAATGTAATAGTTTGCATCAACTCCCTGTCCATCCCATTTCCTCACCCTCCCTGTTGGCAACCACAAGTCTGCTCTTCATGTTAATAGATTTTTGAGGAGTTCCCATTGTGACTCAGTGGAAAACGAATCTGACTAGCATCCATGAGGATGCAGTTTTGATCCCTGGTCTTGCTCAGGGGGTTAAGGATCCGGTGTTGTCATGAGCTGTGGTGTAGGTTGCAGACGCGGCTCGGATCTGGCGCTGCTGTGGCTGTGGTGAGGCTGGGGGCTAAAGCTACAGCTTCAATTCAACCCTTAGCCTGGGAACCTCCATATCCTGTGAGCATGGCCCTAAAAAGACATACACACAAAAAATAGATTTTTGAACAACTCTTTTGAAAGAATTAGGCAATGGAACTCAAAGTTATTGCTCCTGAACTGCTCTGTATTTTTCTTTAAAACAAGGACAGATTTTTACATCTAAATCGTTCCTTTCTTAGGCCAATCCAGAGATTCTTTTATTTCTTTGCACCCAACATCGCTGAATATTGTACATTAATGGCAGTTCCTCTCAATTTCTCACTGAAATACTGCTACACTCTGGTGACTTTAGGGCTCCAGTATGTACATTGTGTCAAATTATGTCAATGCAATGAAGTTAGACACATTCATCAAAAGTTTTAAGAATATAAACATGGTAAAGATAGGCCATGAATTTAAATTTGTGATTAAATATTATCAAGGAGCCAAATAGTATTACAGTTAATAATTCTCAGAAAGAATTTCCAATAGACAAGTTGTCTCTACTTAGAGGCTGCATGATGAATGAAAAGTTCTGTTCAAGTTTAAGGTCCAACAGTTACCAAGTATATGAATTCTGCAAATGAATTACTATATTCTCAAAGCTGCCTACAATAAGAAATGGCTCTTTTCAAAACACTCATAGTGTTATTTCAAGGCTCGTGATAAAGATGAATACATGTTTGTAAAATACTTTGAAAATGCTAAATATTTTATTTATATTTAATTATTTCAGTGCAATTTCCCTTGATTTCACAGTGATGAGTCCTATGAATAAAGATGGATTTAAATTGGGTGGGGTAGTCTAACTGGTTTAGTTCATTGCTCATAAAACTAACAATACTATTAAATATTCATTGAATGAAATGATGAATAACAATTAATGCATTCTTAAAGCAATATGAGAAGTGATTAATTTTACCACTGTTGACCACAAAGAAATGCACAAGAAATGACTGCATGAAACTTTAATTTTGGCCTTAATTAGATATATCGATGGTGCAAAATTTCACTGTAAAGTCACTGCATCATAAATTCTAAAGTGTTTTTGGTCATGGTCTTATATAACAGAAGAGTTATGATTAAGAAAGTTTAAACATTAGTGGAATTCATTTTATTCTTTAGGTGGACAGGAACTTCAGTATTAATTACGACATGAGAGATTGCAGAAAGTGGGCCTTTCCTCAGAACCTCATCTTGAAAAGCATTTCTGGAGAGGGCTGGCCTTAAAGAGACCAAGCATCACCAAAAGATTAGTTAGTTGGAAAGCAGAATTTAAACGATGAGCTGCACTAGACCAACGTTGGTGTCTTTAGGTAAAGACCAAAATGGAAAGAGACCTAATGGACATAAAGAAAAGTTAGAAGGGTAAAGGGCAGGTGAGTGGGAATGAGTTTGACTAAAACAGAGAAATAGAACAGCCTTTCTCTCCTGAAGTGGGCTCATTGAAACCTGTATCTTAAACCACCCTTCAATATTAATGATCTCAGAGGCCTCATCCGGTTCTCTCAGAAGCTCTTCATCTGGGCATAGAATCATTTGTTCAAAGTCCATAACACAGAGCCTCAGACACTTCATATACTTCCAACACTGAAATCTTCATCTTGCTTCCATCAACCTACTCTCCATCCTGTATTATCTAAATCTATAAATTTCATCAGTTATTTATTCAACAAATATTTAATAGATTAACTAATATGTGCCAGGCCCTCTGATAAGCTTATAGATAGAAAGATAAGTGAACTTGCAAATACAGCATGGTGTAATAAAACTTTCAGAAGGACATGGAGAAGTCAAAAGGCAGGAAGGCATTTTACTTACCTTATTTTCATTATCCCCTGCATTTAATTAGGCAACAAGTTCTACTAATATTTATTCATTAAAAAAAAGACACACTGAGTTCTGATATTAAGGTTTCTATCTTTTTGTCCATTTGCCATTATTTCTTTCAGGCCACTGAATGACTATTACCTAGATTATTACAAAAATCTCAATTGCCACCTTTTTTTTTTTCCTTAAATTTTATCTGTTTCCCAATTTTCTATTGTTGAAATAATCTTTCTATTATGCAAATATAATCATGCCATAACACTGTTTTAAATTACTAAATAACTCTCTAGTAACAGGACCATGCCTTAAGTGTGTTGGTTGGACAAATAAAGACCCTGCCTGCCTAACTAGTACTAACTCTTGCCACTTAACTCCTAATCTATATTTTACAGCAATATCAAGCTACTTGCTTAAAAACACAACAGTATTTCTCAACATCCTGGATTTTGCTTATTTTTTTTTTTCCTCTTGCTCAGAAATCTATCTTCAGGTTTATACATTTGGGAAAAAAAAAAAAATGTGTGCAACTTCAAGTCTCAGCTCAAAGTCTTTGAATTTTGAATCCTTCCCATGTTCTGCCAGGCAAATCATTTTTCACTTCTTCTATGCTATTCTCTATTCTGTCATTGTCTTTTCTGCATTTCTTAAGAAACAAGAGAAAAAGTTTTCGCTTTGTCTGCTAAGTAGCCTATGTCATGACTCACTTATTTTCTTATCTCTCCTTACTTCTGCAATTGTCCAAAATGAATGTGAGGAGACTAATTTCACATCTCTTAAAGTCAAGTACTATACTATTGTTTTTTTTTTGTTGTTGTTGTTGTTGTTGCTATTTCTTGGGCCGCTCCCGCGGCATATATACTATTTGTTTTTGCATAGACAATTCCTAGCACAGAGCTCAACAGGTATAAAGTGCAAATAAAACATTTTTGAAATGAGACAGAAAAAAAATGGAAAATACAGCCTTAGGCTTTAAGAGAACAGCAACACTTTAAATATATTAATAACCCAAAAGATAACAATCTCTTGGTTTTCATCTAAAATCTCATGGTTTTCCCCTAAAGGAAGAGAAATCATAGGGCTGGTAATTATTTGAGATTAACGTAGGGATTTGAATAGGAACAACCTGATCTAAAAAAGATAGGTATAGCAGAAATTAACATACATATATAACTGCATATCTATATATACAACACATACCTGCATCAGATGTAGCAGATAAAATCTCAAGTGGTCTTTGCTTGATCTGGCTGGTTTTGTTTGTTTTGTTTTATTGTTGTTTTTATTTTCACATTGGTCTGATTTCCTTGGAAAGCCTAATCTGTGTAAGTTGCTAATTAAACCTCAATGTTCATCCTTGATTAAGAAAGAAAGAAAGAAAGAAAGAAAGAAGGAAAGAAAGAAAGAAAGAGAAAGAAAGAAAGGGAATCACTATGTAACGTGAACTCTAATTTTCTAGGCTCTCTCCTAGATCACTTACATTTGTAATTTCAATTCATCTTCCTAATAAATCTATAAAGGAGGAATCACGACTCCCATTTCACAGATGGAAGCATGGCTAAGACCTGAATAAGTATACCTAGCCAGCGCGGACGGATGCTTAGTAGACCAGAAAATATCTATTGGTCCAAGACCTCAGGGCATAAGAAAAACCAGTCACTCTCAAGTGAATTAAGTAGCCTAAGTTGTTCGCAAAGAAACTCTTTTAAGACATTTTCACAGGGAAAGTTTTACAGACCATGCAACAGCTTTTAGCATGTATTCATTTTATTCCCTTGTGAAAAGAATCAGAGTTCAGCAAATTAAATATTCTGATTGGTTGCACATTCCTGGGTGATTTATGGGTATCTTTGAAGAAATAATATGGCATCTTTCTGAATCCAATAATAGACACATGTTTCATCTTGATTACCTAATTGATTCCACCGAGAAGGAATAAAAATGACTATAATAAGCTGACTACCCAACATAGCAATAAATCCCAGGCCTAGCCATAATGCAGAACCAACCAATGAAGCACCATTCTTTATATCCTAAAAAATACCGGAATGGAAAATGAACATTTTTTTTTTTTTTTCTCTCTAATGTGACCTACCAATGAGCGAGTGTGACAAGATGCACTACCTTTGTTCCTTAGGAACTGGTCATCTAGTCAATGAATACTGATGGACTCTTTGGTGCCAAACTCCGTGCCAAAGAATTGGGAAAATGAAGCAAATAAGCAAGGTTCCTTCTGAGAGGCTTGACATTCAGTGAAGGAGAGAGGAAGTAAACCCCAGCATTAAGTGGTATAATGGAGGTAATTAAAAGGATTGCAAAAACAAAGATGAGTAAGACAGGGAAGGCAGCCCCTTCATCCCTCACAAGGTGAGGTGTGTTACCTTCACTTGCTTTAATTCTCATCCCAAAATCATGCAAGTATAATTACCCTAACTTACAAAGAAGGTAGTGAAGACTTGGATTAGTTGGTACAAAGTCACAGAAAACACAGAGGAAAAGCCAGAATTTGAAACCACCTCTACATTGCTTCAAAAATTGATTTTTAGGGACACAGCTCTCAAGAATTGATTCGTGAATCTTTCATGCTTTACAATGTCCTTTCTCACAAACTATAATAGTATCTTTTCAGTGCTGTAGTCATTTTATTTTATTTCTGGTTTTTTTTTTTTTTTTTTTTTTTTTTTTTTTTTTTTTAGGGCCATACCCATGGCATATGGAGGTTCCCAGGCTAGGGGTCCAATCGGAGCTGCAGTTGCTGGTCTACGCCACCGTCACAGCAACTTGGGACCCAAGCTGTGTCTGCGACCTACACCACAGCTCACAGCAGCGCTGGATCCTTAACCCACTGAGCAAGGCCAGGGATCAAACCTACAACCGCATGGTTCCTAGTCGGATTTGTTTCCACTATACCACGACGGGAACTCCCACTGCTGTCATTTTAATACCAATTCCTCCACTTCACACCTTTGTAACCTTGGCCAGGTTGCTAAATAGCTCTGTACTTCAGTTTCCTCATTTGCGAAACCTCGCTGTGCTCTTATATGGGATAAATGAGTTATGTGCTATAATCAACAGAGGTGGGCAAACATTTTCTATAAAGAGCCAGAGAGAAAATACTTCAGCTTTGCCGGTGATGTCATGTCTGTACTGACTACTCAGATCTGCAATTGTAGCATGAAAGCAGCAATAGACAATATGCAAATTAATAGTTTTTCAGAAAACAAAAATATTACTTGTAAAAATGTGTGGAGGGCAAAATTTAGCCTTTGGGCCTTACTTTGCCAACTTTTGCTATAAATTGTGCCCTGAATAAGTATTAGCATTATTAGTAGTAATTTTTTTTTCAAGCTAGAAAAGTCTCTGAAACATCTTATCACAATAGCATCAAACTTAACGGAAAATTTAGTAGGGTTGCAGCTTGCATGCAATTTTCTAAATTCAAAACAAGTGGTCCCTCTGCAAGGCTATTGTGTAACTCCAGTGAGCTTTCAGATTTGTCTATTAAAAGCATCTTATTGTTATAGTGTTTCATGAGAAATAAGTGCACCTTTTCCATTTCAGGCTCCAACTGCTTAGTCACTGAGGCAGAAGAACAAGGATTTGAGATGGAAAAACTCTAATATGTTGATAACAAAAATAAGACCACTAATCTGAGTGCTTAGTGTGTAGCACTAAGATTGCTCTACAGAGGAAAAGTATAAAGTTGTCATAGCTTCCACTGCCATTTTCGATTAACCCTCAAACAATATGTCCTCAAATAAGCTATTATTTGAACATTCTGATCTCTCTCACTTCTAAATGTTTGAAATCTCCACTGAAATCTCAGTCTTTCTACCCTATCTAAAAGCTGTACTTCAAATACTATCATGACTGGCTATTCCTCAAAGCACTCTTATTAATTACCGCATGAGGAGTTCCACTAGGGTACAGCGGAAACAAATCTGACTGTTATCCATGAGGATGTGGGTTAGATCCCTGGCCTCGCTCAGTGGGTCAGGATCCAGCATTGCCATGAGTTGTGGTGTAGGTCACAGATGTGGCTCAGATCTGGCGTTGCTGTGGCTTTGGTGTAGGCCGGCAGATGCAGCTCCAATTTGACCCTTAGCCTGGAACTTCCATAAGCTGCAAGAGAGGCCCTAAAAAAACCAATATATATACATATTTCTGTGTGAATATTATTGGCCCTTGTCATTAACATCTCATATTTATTAGTTTTACAAAGCCCTTAAGTTCTTTCAATATTTACTTTAATTTTTCTTTTGGTTATTTTATCACATGTCAATTCCTCTCCAACTAGAAAGAAGAGTCCATGAAAACTTGGCCCCTGTGATGGGAAGAAACAGGTGCTGGATTTTTCTCTACAGAGACCAGGCTTTGAATCTAGCCTTTGCTTGAAATTAGCTCTGTGACCTTGGGCAAGTTATAGAACTTCTCTGATCTTGTTTCTTTATCTATAGAATTTAAATACTACCTTGGTATTTTTTTAAGGAGATATAAAACAAATGCTAAGAACTTTGCTCTATGCCTGCAATTTATGTTTTTCTCATGATACATTCCTTCTCCTATGCTTAATTTTTTCATGCTATCTTGTAGAGAGGAGGCCTTTGGATTTGTTCATTGTTTGATGAATATACTATTGGATATTTGTTCCTTAATTGTGCGTTAATGTTCATAAAAATGACTTTAAAAACTTATTTCCCCATATTATTTCTCTTAACCAAAGTATGACAGTATGGTAGCTGTAACAGAGAACTACTCAGAATGGTACCTATTGCATTATGTGTCCTTTAAGGCACATTTAAAAATTCATTCTATTTTTCTCAAACCACACAATTTTTTATAAACATTATTTTATTTACAGCAAAACTGCATTATTTTGGTTTTTATGACTAAATAAATAGATTCTCTAGGTTTATCTATTCTATTTATTTATTGTTGCACATTTTTCAAAGTAATTTCACTTCTGCCTTCATAAAAACTCCCTGAAATAAGCAGGGCAGGGATTTATCAATTGGATTTCCACACCAGGAAACATGCTGATGGAATTACAGTGACTACAGAAATATGCACAATAAAAGCAGAACTTGGGTCTTCTCTCAGTTTTTAAAATACATACCACTGTCTTCAATGCCACTGTAAGCACAAGTCAAGGAAAACAAAGATGATAGAGTAAGAAATATGTTTGTTAAGATAAGAGTTGGACTAAGCATGCAAGACATAGTTCTACTTTCAAGCAAACCACACACTAAGCTATGTCAGTTTCTGAGATAATAAGCTTTAGGAAAGTAAAAATAGGATTATTTGGAGAAGAAAACTAAATGGATAGTTTTCTGTCATTTTTACTACAAATTATAGACTTGTTTCCCACTGACATCTGAAAGCTGTTCCTAATATTAGGGAATATTTGTAGAATAATGTGAAGTATACGCCAGCATCGTCTTCTCAGTGAGGTAGGTATTATCATTTTTACTTTACAGATTATACAACTGAGACACAAAGAGGTTATATAACTGTCCCAAAATTAAATTAGGTAGCAAATATGCTAGGATTTTAATCTAGTAGCTGACCACAATCAGCTACTGTAATACGTTGATTATCTGATAAGGTCTTTTATTATTCAGAATTCTTAAACTCATTCTCAGTTGCTAGATTTCTGACTTGTTAAATTACTCTGTAGACCCGATAAACATCCTCGAACTACTTGAAAGCATATGCCTGAAGGAACTGAAAAAGAACAAAAGGAAACACTCCCAGACTCCCCGGGGGCAAAGCTCCCAAGCCTTCTACTTCCTCACCTTCACTGAGACCCCATTCCGAGCAGTGAGAAGGAACAGGGCTGTGGAAAGGGTGGGGTGGTGGGGCCTGAGTTTACAGTCTTTCTCTTATATAACGGCGTTAATAACGGAGTGTTAGAATTAGTAAAAGAAAATTATCTGTTATTGTGCCTAGCCTTTATTGGGTGGTTAATAACAGTCTACAGGCATGCATAGAGATGAGCCAATGTTCTCAGGCTTCATGAGCAGGTAAAATGTGCTTCATCCAGTTTTTTAGGAGAAGTAGGGTCAAAGAAATCTAGGTTTAGAGTTTGGTTCTTCCATTGCCAAATTGTTTAATGTGGGGGCAAGTGACTCATCCATCCTCATTTTGAAATAAGGAAATTAATATCACCTACCACAGTGAACATTAAATGACAACATTTGTAAAGAGTTGGGATAGTGCCTGGTACATAGCAAGCGAAGTGTGTAATCTGTATTTAATAATCACCTAAATTATAACTATTAAAATTATAGTTATAATAATTGCGGCTCAGTGATTAACGAACTCCACTAGGATCCATGAGGATGCAGTTCGATCCCTGGCCTTGCTCAGTGGGTTAAGGATCCGGTGTTGCTGGAAGCTATGGTTTAGGTCATAGATGTGGCTCAGATCCCACATTGCTGTGGCTGCTGTGGCTGTGGCTGGAAGCTGTAGTTCCAATTTGACCCCGAGCCTGTGAACCTCCATTTGCTGCGGGTATGGCCCTAAAAAGCAAAAAAAAAAAAAAAAAAAAAAAAAAAAAACATATATATATATTAGACCCCTCTGATTAGGGGTCTAATCAGAGCCACAGCAATTCCAGATCTGAGCTGCATCTGTTACCTACACCACAGCTCATGGCAATGCCAGATCCTCAACCCACTGAGCGAGGCCAGGGATCGAATCCACAGCCTCATGGTTCCTAGTCAGATTCATTTCCTCTGCACCATGACGGGAACTCCATAAATCATCTATACTTTGATTAAAATTCAATAAAGATAGAATTATGAGTTTATTTATTGATTTGGATTTCTATTTCGAGCATTTTTGAAAATCCCCTGAGGTCCCGGGTGAGACTAAGTTACCTATAGGAATGTACAAAACTAGGAAGGGGGGTAGGACATAGTGACGACGTCTCTTGGGTAGTCAATAACCAGAGAAAGATCGGCAGCTTCCCTGCTTCATTTTCCCTCGCTTGAGGAGTTCTGCAGTTGCAGTTGCAGTACGTGCCAGATTCTGGGCTTTTGTTAATTCTTTTTAGACCCTGCTTATCTTGGGGTCATTTCTGGCCTTGGTCCTTCCACTGCTGACGTAATTTTTCTACTTTGCCTAAGGCTGAGCATTACAAACTCTCTTTGGTGAAGGACTGTGTGTGTGTGCGCGTGTGTGTGTGTTTCCCAATCCTTAGATGTATTAGTTTCCTTCATGGTCTCACAATTACGGAGACTAGAAGTTGAAATCAAGCTACTTGGGAGCCAGGTTCTCACTGAAACCTGTGCATGGCCTGCAGACAATCCCTGACATCCTTGTTTTGCAGGTGCAGCACTTCAGTTGCTGCCACTATCATGTGACATCCTCCCTGTGTGACTGTGTCTTCACTGGGCTTTCTCTGTGTTTGCCTGTGTTCAGTTTCTCCTCCTTCTAAGGACAGCAATTGTATCGGATTAGAGCACAGCCTAATGACTTCATTTTAACTTGATTACATCTGCAAAGATATAGATATTGGCTACTGAGGTACAGGGGTTAGGAATTGAACGTATCTTTTTCGGGGTGATGCAATTCAACCCATAAGAGTAGCGTACAGTTCGTTTTTTTAAATATCACATTCAAGGAGACAAGACCACTGATCAGGCACTTGAATACCACAGCAATGCAAATGGTTATGAAAATCCTAAACACTATTGATTTTTGTCTTATCTCATCACTATTCATTAATGGTCTGTAGACCAACACCTCAATCACACTTTGGGAAGCACTGGTCTAAAGAATAAACTGACAGGAATGCCAATGGCAGCTGCAGGATTCTGCATCAGAGCAATGAGATTGGATGTGCTTGAGGTGAGCCTATTTAAGGTGTCCCAGCAGGATGGATGGGGCTTTGATAAGTCTTTATACTTTCCCATTTCTCCTCTGAATTGTCCTTCCTCTTGTTTTTCATCTAGGTAACTTTGGCTCATCTTTTATTTCTCAAATTAAGTTTCTGCCAATGCCCCCGCAATTCTGATGTAGATGCGTCTCCTCTGCATCCCCTGAGCAGCTTGGTATACCCCTAAGCTTGCGCTGTAGTTACTGATCCACTGGCCCTCTTCCCCTCAATGAAGTGAATTAGAGCCCTTGGAGGCAAAGCTCATGTTCTTTTAGCACAGGGCACATGTCCTGGGTATTGTTGACATTCATACACTGATAAATAAATGAATTAATCTCCTCTCCTGGGAATTGTGTTGCCCGTCAGACTGGATGGCTTAGGTCTCTTATATTGCGGAAGCTGGAGCCATCATGGACAATACCAAATTCAGAATACTCATTTTCAGACTCCTGGTGGATGCAAGTCTTCACCAAAACAGCAGCGGCCACCGAAGGCTTTTCAGATATTTAAATAGATCATATTTTTCAATGCTAATTACCTTGCTGCCCTGTAAGGTACCTTGGTGTCCATGATTTTATTTGAAAGATACTGTGCCCAACTGCTACTGTCCTGTTACATGTAATAATTTCTATCTTTGTCCTCATATTTGGAGAGCATACTATTTTTGACTATTGCAGAGTATATATGAGTGAGATATTTCATTTTCAGTGCACTGACTAGAGATACATTTACCTTTACCCTAGGGAATAAACCTAAAAATCGACTGAAATTCTGAATGGGTTTTCAGATATGATGCTTTCTCACATCAGTGATCCTTAACTCCAAGTCCATGGAGAATTGCCCATGAGGGTAAGAAAACGAAGCCACAGTGTGTTGAAATAGTTGGCATTCAATTAATATTTGTGGAGCTGTATTGAACTGAATGTAATAGACTTGCCTGCCCTCTCATTAGGCTTTTCTTTTTCTAAAACCAATTTGTCATCATTTTTCTTGTAAAGCAGTTCCTTTCAGGAAGTTGCATTCTAAATGTGTATGTTACCAAAATTATTCTATTCATTCTTTCCAACAGGCAATTATGAGCCATTAAGAGACTTGAGCATGTAGTATTAATCAAGTCAGAGACGGCTGATTTATTATGGCCTGTTTCCGGTCCCCGTTTATCATGTTCCCCACTCAAAGGTCACTGGCAAAGGTGAGGACCTGTCTCTGTTCTGTGATCCTGTGGTTGGTTGTAAGAAGCACAATGAAACCTCTGCCTAGGGATCAAGGGGAAATGATCTTCTACTGATTGGTTTCGTCCGAGCAGGACATATGATGGACATGGGTGAGGGTCAGCACACATTCTGCAGATTTAGTTTTCCTCTCAATCCTGGCTGATAACCTTGATCCCCACTCTGGCTTCCTCCTCCCACTGATTTTATTGACTAAACTGACAGTTGTTCCTGGGAACAGTTTATTTCGGCAGAAGACAGTGATCAGAGAAAAGGGGGCTTAACACAGAAGGGAGGGAAACAAATGGTGTCCTTTTACAAAGAAGCTTGCTATTTTTTGGTAATGCTAACAGTATTGTTTTAGTTTTGCTTTGCTACTTTTCATATGATAACCATGTCAAACAAAATTGTTTGAAATTTACAGTAATATTAGCTTCCTTTTGCATACTAATTGCACTCATGAATTTGAAAATGTTTCTATTTAATTGATAAATCCAAGGTTTAAAATCACAGGATAGATCTTTGGTGGCTATTTTCTGAAATTTTCATGAATTCTTCATTTATGTAATCTCTTTTTTTTTTTCATTCATCTGCAAGTCTGAATCTTAATACTCCTTATTTCTGATAGTATACATAGTGCCAGTGGAATATTATTCAGGTGAGTAGCAGGGGATCATTCTGCAATCTACTTAGCTCTGGGTTAAGAGGATTTCAAGACAGCAATCATAAAAGCAGAGAAGAGAAGTGATGAAGTTAAACCTTTCTTTCTATCCCTGCTTCTAAAACACTCCTCAGTGTACTGATCATCTCTCATTTCCAATATTGTAATCTTTGCTTTGTCAGCCTGCCTTCCTATCAATTCTGTCTCTTTCGTCACTTGAAAATTGCCATGTTAAAGTCAGCTTTTATTGCTGCCAATTCACAATTTGTATGGTAAGTTTGTGTGCGTCTGTGTGTGTTTGTATGTATGTGTATGTGTGTGTCTGTGTAAGTATGTCTTTTAGATTCATTCTGGCTTTTATGTAAGCTAATGTTATTCTTCTGTAGTAGTTTGTTCCCACTCATCTTCTTTGCCTGACTGATTCTATTGGGGGTAGGTGGAGAAGGACGTTATCAGTGGAAACTTCCAACTTAATTCCTGGCTGTCCTATGCAGAGGTACCTGTATTAGTTTCCACAAGAGGGCTTGGTCATGAGGGTTAAGGGTGCTTAAATCCAACCCATATTTCTCTTGACAAGTGTTTTCCTGGGATTTTTTGGCAGGTGTGTGCCTGTGTCTGAAACTGTCCAACTAGAACAAATGCCTTTCTGTTATAATTTATGCAAAGACACAAGAGAAGCTAGTAGTGCCCCCCAGTGAGGGGTTAAGATGAAATCTAGATGAATCAAATTTAAAAGTTAAATTATTTCAAAGTCCTTTGATTTTATTTGTATAAAGATTCAAATAACCTACTCTTGTATCATATAGATAGAGTCTCTTTTTTTTGCAATAGGAATAATTCATTTTTATTATTAGTTAATAACCTCATGTAATTTATATTTTCATTTGCATTGCATTGTTTATGTATTTCAACATGGATATTAGAATTTAAAAGATTCCATTAACTTGAATAAACAAACAGCTCTGTGTATGTGATAGGCATGTAATTAGGGCATTATTCAGTATTTATTTATGAAGACACTCTTGATGTCATCAAATGTAAAAATGGGTTTAACTGTATTTCCAGATACATTTGTGGAAAATATTGATTTGATGTGTCTTCTATAAATATCTGATAGTATCAATTTCAATTGCCTCTACAGAAAAATGTCCTGAAGTTGGTCTCTTAAAAAGACTAAAAATACTTGAGTTCTTATATAGTTTATAAATCTGAAGTTATAGATATTAAGCATGGATATGATCCATTGCAAGAGGCTATTTTTTTTCCATGAGTTTGAAACTTCCAGTTGTTTTAGCTTACCGTAAGTCACCTTCCTTGAGCCTTGCCTCAGTGAGATGGCAGAATAAGAGGCTCTTCATTTGTATCCCCTCTTAGTAACAACAATTTGTTGAGATTAAAATTCCTCTGTGAGTGTTTTGGGGTCTAGAGAGGAGATTTTTCATCCCTGATGGGAGTCTAAAACTGAGGAAGATCATCCTGGGAAAGCAGCCCCATGCCCAGGCAGCTGACAGTGGTACAGCTTTGTATTCTTTCAAACTTGACTACAGCCCCATTCAGTCTTGGTCCAGACAGCAGCAGGACCCAGAAGGAATCACACTTGCTGGTGACTTCTTAATGGGCACACAGACCTCAATCCCAGATATGGACTCTGAAGTAGTCTGATATCTGGCTCTAGTGCCTTTTTTTTTTTTTTTTTTTTGTCTCTTTCAGTCCGCACCCACAGCATATGTAGGTTCCCAGACTAGGGGTCAAATCAGAGCTATAGCCACTGGCCTACATCACAGCCATAGCCACAGCAATGCCAGATCGGATCCGTATCTGCGACTTGCACCACAGCTCATGGCAATGCCAGATCCATAACCCACCGATGGAGGCCAGGGATCTAAACTGTGTCCTCATGGATATTCATCAGATTCGTTTCCAGAGTCATGAGGGGAACTCCCACTACGCCCTCTCGACTGTGGTCTGTGAGCCCTTGGAAGTAAACCTGCCAAACACAAACTGACTGTAGATTCTGAAGGGGCTCCATTACTGAGCTCCACTCCTACCAGCTACAGGCTATAAGCAGTCCTGGCTAGCCCCAGGTCCCAGTGACACATACAACTGTCAGCACCCCCAGAGATTCTGAAACAGTTTTATTCTTGGCTATAGCCCTTCCAGTGACCATCCATAAACAGTCCTGAAAACCCAGGATTTCCCCAGGAGACATGCCCATCAGTGCCTCTGGAGGCAGATAGACCAAACTTATTCTGATAACACATCTTGAAATGACCTCGTGACTAGGCTCCAATCACTTCCAGCTGCAGTCCATGAGCAGTTCTGCCCACCCAGACCAGAGGCCCAATAGAAGAGAAGCCTATCTGTGTCTTTGGAGGTATGGCCACCCACAGTCATGCAACTGCAGGTCCTGAAACAACTCTGTAATTCAGTTCCAGTCCTTTCCAGCCGTGGTCAGGGAACATTTCTGGCCACCTGGGGACTTGACAGGAGAAACACTTGTCCATGCCTCCAGCATTAGATCTGCAGATTTCTATCTAGGCCATGGACCCTAAAGGAGCTCCAGGACTCAGAGCCCCTCTCAGCCACGGTCCAGGGCCATTTCTGCCAATCAAAGGACAAGCCTAGTGACCTGGAAGTCCTTCATGAGACTGGGTGGGATTCACATCCAACCATGAATCTGATAATAAGCCCACGGTCTGTAGATCCAACTGTGGACCCTGAAGTAGTCAATTGTCCCAACACCCTCTCCCCCCCGACCAAACAGAGTCAGTACTGTTTACCCAGTAACCACCCAGATTCACACTAGCCTAAGCCCTTGGTAACAAGCTCACCAACAACAGACTTAAAACTTAGACCCAGCAATAGCCTCATGACTTGGATCCAACAGGCACAACTTCGATTCCAGAGATAATCTCATTAGCCCAAGAATCGACTAGAGAGTCTTTACTTGCCAAAACCAGTTTGTAAAGACCAGGATAGGTCTGCTCCTTCAAATGCACAGACATTAACAAAAGTATACACAGATTACAAAGAATCAGGCAAATATGATGCCAATGAAGAATCTAATAAAACTCCAGTAATTGACTTCAAAGATATAGAGATCTATGCATTTCCTGACAAGGAACTCAAAATTATCATCTCGAAGGAGCTCAATGAAATGCAGGAGAACACAGATAAACATGTAAATTAAATCAGGAAGATGACACATGAAGAGAAGTTTAACAAATAAACAGAAATCATAAAAAAGGACCAAACAAAAATCCTGGAATTGAAAAATATAATGACAGAACAGAAAAAAATTAATAAGAAACTCAATCATATAGAAAAAATGATTAGCAAACTTGAAGACAGATAATTTGTAATTAGCCAAGCAGAAGAACAAAAAGAAGAAAGGATAAAATAGAGTGAAGAAACCTTTGTGAATTCTAGATGTCATTATTTGCATTGTGGGAATAGCAGAAGTAAAAAGATAAAAACAGGAAGAAACTTAATGCAAATAAATAATAGCTAAAAAATTCTCAAGTATTGGAAGAGATGTAGATATCCATACATAAGAGTCAAGGACTGCTCAAACCTCCCCAAAAGATTATCAGACACATTAAAATCAAAATGGTAAAAGTCAAAGTCAGAGAGCGAATTCTGAAAACAGCAAAGAAAAAATGACTTATCATATACAAGAGAACTCTCCTCACACATGCCCCCCATACACAATGAGACGATCACACAATGAGACTACCAACAGAGTTAAGCAAAAACTTTTCAGGCCAAGAGTGAGTGATCAATATATTCAAAGTGCTGAAAATGCACAATTGTAAATATATGCAACTGCCATTGGAGCACCAAATACATAAAGCACATGTAATAGAACAGAAGAAAAATAGACAGCATTACAATAATGGTAGGAGACTTCAACATCATGATCTAATCTATGGATAGAACATCCAGACCAAAAATTAAAATGGAAACACTGTACATGAATGACATTTTAGACCAAATTGCCCTAACAGACAACATGGTTATCCAACCATGGCAGAATATGCGTTTTTCTCACCTATACATGGAACATTTTACAAGATAGATATGGAAGGCCACAAATCAAATCTTAATAAATTTAAATAAATTAGGTTAAATATTTAAATAAACTTAAGATTGAAATCATATCAAGTATATTTTCCGATCACAAAGGTATGGCACTAGAAATCAATAAAACATTCACAAATATATGAAAATCTAACAATACCATTAAGAGCCACCAATGGGTTGAAGGAAAAATAAAAAAATATCTTGAGTTAAAATGGAAATACAACACACCAAACCTATGGGATACAGTAAAAGCAGTTCTAAGAGGAAAGCTTACAGTGATAAATGATACATTATAATGATACATAAGGGAAAAAGAAAGATCTTAAAACTACTAAATAGTAAATCTCAAGGAATTACAGAAAGAACAAAAAGGTTAGCAGAAGAAAGGAAATACAGATAAGAGAACAATATTATATTTGATACCACAGAAATACAAAGGATCAGGAAGACTACTATAAAAATTATGTGCTCACAAACTGGATCATCTAGAACAAATGGATACAGTCCTGGAAACATATAACCTACCAATATTGAATCATGAAGAAAGAGAAAATGTGAACAGACCAAAAATGAGTAAGGTGGTGGAAGCAGTAATCAAAAATCTCCCAATGAAGAAAATCCAAGGAGCAATTGGTTTCACTGGGTGAATTTTACAAAACATTAAAAAAAGAAATAATACCAATCCCTCTAAGACACTTCCAAAAATTTGAAACAAAGGCAACACAACTAAACTTGTTTTTCAAGGTCAGCATTATCCTGATGCCTCAGCCAGATAAGGACACTGTAGGGAAATAAAATTATAAGCTAATATCCCTGATAGCAACATATGGAAATCTTCCATTAGGATTTTCTTTGGATATTCTGTATCTTTGCTGAGACTTTTCTTTTCCATTTTGTCAAGTGTTTATGATTGCTCATTGACACATTTTATTGATAGCTGCTTTAAAATCCTTGTCAGATAATTCTAACATTTGTGTCATGTTGATGTTGTCATGGGTTGACTGTCTTTCTTACTGAAGTTGAGATTTTTCTGGGTTTCGGCATGATGAGAAATGTAACAGTACTCATGAAACTAAAACTTTTTAATTTTGTTTTTCCTGTCTTCTCTCTCCATTGTTGGGAACTGAAACGTGGATTCTTTGTTAGTGTGCATTCTTTGTTACTGATAAACGTGTGTGGATATTCTCGCTGTTTCTGCTTTTTCTTCATAACTCTAGAAACTGAAGGCCATGAAGTCAGCAAAGCGAGGATTATTGAAAAAGGAACATTTTGACTGGGATGAGAGGATCAAATCACCAGAGGACCAAAGCAGCCTGAGATAACATCATGGAAACAACTGGCCTCAACAAAATATTCAATTATATGTGGCAATGGTCACACAACTCCAGCTCCAAACTGTATGTGGCAATGGTCGCACAACAACTCCAACTCCAAAACTTTTTAGAATATTAGTTGATTTACAGTCTTGTGCCAATTTATGCTATACAGCATAGTGACCCAGTTATACATATATATACATTCTTTTTCTTATATTATCTTCCATCGTGTTCTATCACAGGAGATTGGACATAGCTCCCTGTTCTGTACCATAGGACCTCTTTGTTTATGCATTGTAAATGTAATAGTTTGCATCTACTAACCCCAAACACCTGTCCATTCCACTCTCTCCCCCTCCCCCTTGGCAACCACAAGTCTGTTCTCTACAGTCTTGAGGAAACTCCAAAACTTTTATTTAAATACGCCTGCTTCCTCTTAGTAGGCAGGGTGGTAGTTCTTAAGATGCTAATCTGCTACCCTCCTCATTTGTTGGCAAATCAATAAATTTCTCTCTCCTTTATCCTCAAAAAGAAAACAACACTTTATTTGCCTTCCTAAAAAGAAGAAAATATTTTACACCTTAAATGCATATATTTTTACTTGCTAGTTATATCCCAATAAAGGTGAAAATGATGAAAAATTTAAAAATATACTCAATCTACTAAAAAATCAAACTGTGCCTCACTCAGACTTCAGTTCAAATTCAGGTTTGGCCTCTTACTGGTTGTGTTATCTGGCTGACTTAACCTCACCAAGCCTCTTTTTTATCATTAGTACTTGGAATTTAAAACACACTTCTTATTTTGTGCTGAGATTTATATAACAATGCATATGGTAACAATAGGTGCTTTATAAATGAAGCTATTAATTTTGGAAGTTTCTATTTTTCAAAACTTAGTTTACAGTTAGGGTTGATCAATTTGGCAAGTAAAAATGGAAAATGCCCAGTTGAGTTTGAAAATCAGGATAAACAACAAACATTTAGTACAGAAAAGTCATTGTGGTATGGACTATACCTGTACCAAAACAAAACATTATTCATTTGATTTGAATTTAGAATTTTACTGTGCCCCCTGCATTTTATCTGGCAACCTTCTCTCATGTTCTCCCATAACACTCTTTTAGATCCTAAATGAATAAATTTGGTAATATTAAATGCTTCTTTCTTCCCTTCTATCTATGCTCACACTTAGCCAAAACACATTACGGTGCTTTTCATAACCTATGTCTATCTACCTCTTAGCTACTTTTTGAACCATTGAAAGACACAATATGCCTTTGTCATCACTATTCCTCTTCAGAATGGGCAATTTCCTCTAACACTACCTGCTCACACCATGTGAGCAACTCTAAAGGAATACATTTGCATTTATTCCTTTTTCCTTCCTAAGCAAATTGTTTTTAAAAATATTCTGGAAAGACATTAATTTTTGAGTACTCATGCACTGCTAGTTAAAGATTTTGTAAATGTGAATTTACAAAACACCTTATGAGTTGTCATTTGCATTATAAAAGGATTCTTTCCATTATGAGAAATATTCCTTCCTTTAAAATGTTGTTCCCTGGTTAATTTTAAGTTGTCTGATTTATTAAAATTCAGTATGTTCTCACTTTCCAACTTGAAGATAAAGTGAAATAAAACTTGAAGACTTTCCTTTGCCCAAAGATGGTTTATCTGCAGCACCGACTAAAAAAATATCTAGACCCTTTTCAGTTTAAGAAATCAAAAAGTGTCTCTAAAGATTTTCAGGGTAAACAAACAAAAAATATGAAGATGCTTTTCTAGCTGAGGCATATCATGTATTTTTAAAAAATTCTTTGGAGTGCTTTTCTTTTAAAATTTTCAACAAAAAGAAAAGTTTAAGTTAGTGCATTCCTGTCTTATAATCTCTCAAAGTCTAATTCAATTTTGTTTCTTTCCTCAGGGACAGACAGCAGTTATCTTCTCAAATATAAAAGTTATTAAGCAATACCCTGCATAGAACTTTTCAACAGTTCTGTATTGCTTATTCTAAGCTCCTTAATTCCACAGAGTAGGGTGACCATACAATTTATTCCCCAAACGGGGACATTTTTCAAGTTGAAAGACTAATAAAAACAACTAATGATGTACCTACTGAATTGTTATGTCATATAGCCAAAATGCATACTATCTATCAATTACACCTCAATTAAAAATGATGTACTTATTGATTGATGCATTGGTGTTGTTTTATTGATTGGTGAAACTGAAAAAATTGCCCTACTAAAATTATATTTTTCAACTAATTTTACATTTAAAAATCTACAGAGTTAAAAAATAAAATTCATGATGTTCAGAACATAACAGTGATATAAAAGCAGTCATCCTGAAACATGTTCAACATATTGTAATCAGTTTCTTAGACATATCTATCCTCATTAATTGAATATTATTGGTATTTTATTGGGCAAGGTACATTTGTTTCCATATTGTTTTGGCATTTTAAGCATTTTTCATAACAATATCATGTCTTTGTGAAAGTTGCACTTAACTGATGTTGCAGGCTCGCCAGATGTGCATGTATACAGGCCACAGCGAATCAAAGAGACTAGATGGCACTTGAAGAATGACGCTAATCTAGCCTTGCAAAATATATAAGACTTTCCCAGACCCCTGGGGGAAAGGGAGTGAGACAGGACATGTACATCATATGAGTGGCTGCTTGAAAGCAAGTGGCCAAATACTCCAGATGTCCTTGATGGAAAGCCACTGACATTCTTGTTCTCAGGACCAGAACCCTCAGGGAGCTGAAAGAAAGGGCATAACAGCCTTAAGCATAAACAGTATAATCTTTCTCTGGAGGGTTAATCATTTACAGCACCTGTGAATACAAAGGGTCTGTGCCTTGCATGTCCACAGCCTTTGTCAAGGACACCTGTGATGCTTTCTACAAGGAAGTAACATTGTCAAGGACACCTGTGATGCTTTCTACAAGGAAGTAACATTGTCAAGGACACCTGTGATGCTTTCTACAAGGAAGAAGAAAATAGCAAACAGAAATCATGACTTGGCTCAGAGGGTTGCTATTACCTCTCAAAGGTGGTAGCCCCCTGATCCCCACTCTATTTCTTTGTCTCTTCTTTCTTAAATCTGCAGCACTTCTGACTTTGGGACCTGAGTTGACCAGCAGGTCTCGTCAAACTGAAAAAATATTTTTGCCATCTCATTTGCTCTTCTCTATAGAAGAAAATATATGTATGAGTGCCAAGATAATTTGGTGGGTTTAGAGCAAACTATATTAAAAGATGATATCCTCAATTCTATTATCTTAAGGAAATATATAACTAGCTCCTAATATGCTCACAAAAAAAAACTATCTTCTTGTTTCTATTCACTGTATCTTTCTTTGAAATACATATTTTAGGGAATAAAACTTGTCAAATTAGTTATCTATAATTTTTTAAAATGTTTAAGCAAATTATATATTGAAAAATCTTTGGCTCTTTCAATTTCACCTTACACAGAAATATAAATTTAACTATTAAAAATGAGAGTCCTAGTAGAAGATTCTTTCAAAAAGTCAATACATTTCAAAATGCAATTATAAAATTCCAAAATGCAATTCTCGGTATAATTTTGGCTCAAAAATTAAATTTATCCAACTTATTACCTTCTTTTGTACAGAGGATTTTCAATGTCTTCTTGTTTGCAAGCTTTATTTTTTGTAATTACAACTTGCTAAAACTATAAAAACTGAAGGTTTTGGTTCTTAAAGTTGAGAAAATTGCTTTCTCTGTTTTTCTTTAAATCTGAAATCAGTTGGCCTCTCCACAATTTTCCAGTGTTCTTGAATCATCATTTTTGTTGTTGCTGCTAGGACTCTTCAAATTAACACCCTCAACTTTTTCTTAAAGACTGGTAGAGTGTAATGCAAGAAAAATAGAAAATATAAAATTTGGGGGATGTCTATGCAAAAGTACATCAAATTTTGACTCTCACAAATTTAGAAATAAATGTTAAAGGTTTTTTTTTTTTTTTTTTTCCAGAAATCTCCCAATTATTGTCAATAAACCAGTGGATACAATTAGGTACCAGAACTAACTACGTAAATTTATCAACATTTTTGGTGTGAGGAATTCCAGGGATAGAGTAACATTAACATAGTTTTCTGTGCACATAGATCATAATGAGACTTGAATAACATTCATAATTTCATCCTATATTTAGAGCTGGTTAATCATAGGTATTCAAACTCACATGTTATGGATGAAGACAATTAAGATGAAAATGTGAAAGCTCAAATAAATTGATTCCTTTCTAATAGTAAGATGAGGTTGGAAAGCCATTTAACGCCCTCAATTTGTTGATCTAATTTCTGACAATATTCTAACCAATTCCTCTCCCTCTACTCATTTGCATGGGCTCGATCTGAGCCTTGTCTTTCTTTACCTATTACTCAAACTCTGAAACTGTAAAGACCCTTATTTCTTCTTCTCTTGCTTTCTCTCAACTATAAACACTGTATCTGTGTTTTAATGTGATTGAAACCTTTTGTTGTATACTTTTTCTTCAGCCAATTTCCTCCTTCAATTTCATCCCTCTCCAATGTGTTTAGATTATGGGATTATTAAAAGTTCTATGTTCTGACTCCATATCCAAAATTTTATTTATTTATTTGAAAAACAGAGTTCATGAGACTTACTCATAAAATAATACTGACTCTTCCAACTCAAGGTGGATCACAGTTTTGTGTACAGCCTGTCTGTTTTTTACATAAATCTGTAAGTGATTTTGGTGTATATCCAGTATTCTAACTAATACATCATTCATACCTTATATTTCCTTTTTCCTTTGCTTTTTAGTTTTATCTTCTGCCAAAAAAAAAAAAAAAAATTAAAAAAATATCTACCCTTGAGACCCCTGAATGCTAGGCATCTGGAGAAGGGATACATTACATAGTCACACAGACTAATATTATTAAAAATCTATGGCCTTTGGCAAACATTGACTTAGAGTTCCCACAGTAATTTATTTTTTTCTAGTAAGTTTGCTTTTCTGTTCTTTCAGGCTGCTTCTTCAATTATTCAACCTCTACAAATATCCCACACTTCCTTCTCCTTCCTTTTCTTTTACCAACTGGGCTCTCCTCTGATTTTCTCACACCGAGAGGGGATTTGCCTCTGCTCCATTATTTTACTCCAGGTAAAGGAAAGGAGGTCCATTCTTCCCTCTACCCAAGACTGGAGCTCTTCTGCCTTCACGAGGAATTTACCTTGTTCATTATCTGCTCTCTTGTTAACTCATCTCTTCCCGTAAGTATTTAAAGATCAGTATCGTCTTTTTCTTATTAAAAACATGGCCAGTGTTAAAACAACCACCTCAACTACTTTTTTTCTTTTCTTTTTTTTTTTTTTGTGGCCTCACCCATGGCATATGGAAGTTTCTAGTCCAGGGACTGAATCTGAGCTGCAGCTGCAAACTACACCACAGTGGCAGCCACGCTGGATCCTTAAATCCACTGTGCCAGACAGGAATCAAATCAATGCCTTCACAGCAATCCAATCTGCTGAAGTTGTATTTTTAACCCACTCAGCCACAACAGGAACTCCAGCCCAAGTTCTTTTATTTGAAGTCCCCTCAGTTTTCATTTTTCTCTCTCTTCATCACAGGTTCTTAAATCTTTAGTGAAATTCTTCTCTTCAACTGTCCCAATAAACTCTTTAGTTTCAAATCTTTAGCAGTGGCATTTCAGTGGCATTTCATTTGCATCATCCTTAAAAAAAAAATCTCGATTTGGCCACTCCCTCTGGGGCTTTCCATTTCAAGACATTCTGTGTATTCTACCTATGTTTAAATCAAGGTTTCTCAAGACACTGCTCATGCTCTCTTCTCATTTTCTCTGCATCTCCTTCTCTCACATCACTCAGTAATCTAACTGATTTAGGATCTGCCTCAAATAAAAGACTGTAATTTCGCTAAAGGCAGTGACACATACATCTTACCTGCATATGTCTTAAGACAGTAACTAGCATTCTGTCTAATACATTTTAAGTGTTCAATAAATGTTTAATAAATAAATGAATAAAAAATGAGTGCTCACTTGGGAAAAAAAATGAGTGACTGTATTTTCTATTTCTCTGTAATTTTCTTATACTCTAAGTGTCGGTTTTTCATCTATTGCTTTGGTTGTTTAAATCCTTTCAAGTTTGTCATGAAATTTAATTAGGCACATGTGGTGCCAGGTCCTGTACAGTGTGCATAACTCTTTATAAAAATCAAGAGCAGCACAGTACAGTAATATTCAGCTTCATGGACCTGATGATCAAGAGGAGGAAAGGCAATCAGGCAGAGAACCGACAAGCCTCTAAAGTGAAAGAAGGGCTGGTGACTATTACAGCCCATTGTCTTTAAATGGAAAAGACGTTTGGAGAAGTACCAAACCACTCTTTCAAAAATAAAGGATATAAACGATCATTTGGTTTGGACACATATTGAACAACTTTTTTTCAAAAATCCTATCCTGTTTTATGAAGCAATCTGGAAAAGACATTAAGTATTGATGAGGTATTTAGAGAGCCAGGAAGGTGAATAAGATAAGATATTGCTGATAGGAAGGAGCAGCTAAGTACAATAGTTTTCTTCTTCAAGTCAATGAAAAAAACCTCAATCACAGAACAACTCAGAAATCCAGATTGATTGGAACCAGACTCAATTTTAAGAAAAAAAAAATCTTAGTAGGCTGAGCAGCTGCTCATTGTTTATCTTCTCATGGGGTAACAGAGATATGAGAGGAAATTTCACTCTCCTGGAAGTGAGGAAATCATCTCTATGATTTCTTAGAGTCTATTTCCTATTATGTAAAACGTTGAGATTGCACTACTTAATTCCAAAGACCCCTTACAGCTCTGAAATCATATAACTGTATTACTGCTGTTAACCCCTTCCCAAAATATAACTGTTAATAAGATTGACACGGTACTCACCTTTACCTTATGTCATTACCAAGGAAATCTAGCACATGAGTATATGTTTTACTTAATAACAGAGATAACTGGACACGATTATAAATACCTAGTTATGTAACTCCTAAATTACACTGTAACCAATTAAATAAATATATGAACTATTTTCCTTATATTCCTAAGAAGATGTACATCAATAATAATGTGTGGTTGAAATTTGCTAAGAGAGTATATCTCAAGAGCCCCCCCCCCCACAATGACATGGTAAATATGTGAAGTAAAGTAATGCATATGTTAACTAGTTTGATGGCAATAATCACTTCGCAATGTATACATCACAGTGCATACCTTAACTATACATAATTTAAAATTTTTTGACTATGCTGCAAGAAAGCTATAAAAGCACAGATGGTACCACATCCTGGATGATACTGCCTCTTCTCATAAAGTATTGCTTTTAAACCAAAGCTTCACCTGAGCCTTCGACAACCTTATTCAAGTTTGTGTTAGGCTAGGAGGGTCTGTATAATATGGTATGTGATGTGACCAGCAGAATCCAAGCCATGGCCCCACTTCCATACCTCTGTGGCTATAAAATACATCATTTGGACTTGTGAGATCGTGTGGGCTCGCATACCATTGAGACAAAAACGTTCTCAGATGTTGCTGCTATCTGACGCCCTGAGGACAGGAAAGGCAAAACCATGGCCAGATATGGGAAACGTGGGTTCTTTTAAAATAGAAAATATAATATGTGAAGAACTTTCCAACAGGAAACTTGTTGGTCTTTTTGAAAGTGTTGTTCTCTGCTCTGGGGAGATTGAGAACTTGGTGATACCAGAAGCTAGTCAGTTTTGGGAACACATTCTCTTGGACCCATTCATAGCCTCATGTCTACTTAATATATTACATGTTGTAACAACACTTGGAATTGGTAAAAATTGGTAAAAAAATTTTTGGTTAAGTACCAAAAAAAATCAATGAAGTATCTATCTACAAGTTGAAAATGGCTAATTTTGAGGACTAGGGATATGCTCTATATGGTTGGTGCAGAGTGGCATGAGCTAGCCCTCTTTGTTTTAAAGAAATATTGTTGAATGATCTGATTCGTTCAAAAAACAAAACAAAAAACATTCAGTGTTCAAGACAGACTGATGTCCAGTAGCTCTGCCATCTGATCTACTTGTTTGTTGGAAAAACCTGACCTTATGACTTAGTGGATCTCACAAAACCCAGCCCATGATGGGTATTTATAGCTACATACGGGTTGATGACTCATGGTCAGGCCTTCTTACTCTAGCAGAACCTGACAGCATGCCAAGGACTATTTTTTAAATGTGTGTCATGTCTCATGCACTTGTGATCTTGCTCCAGAACCTTGGTAGTTCTGGTTATGTGTAGTAGAGTCATAATTCTTTCATTGGTGTTTTGAAATCAACCCTTCAAAACATCTTTTCCTACCAATGACACTTAATATCACATCTGCGAAATCATATGGGTCAAACATCAGGCCTCCTTTCAGTACAACCCGCATCTGCTGCAGACCTTTTTCTCCTTTGAATGCCTTACAAAGCTGGCGAAGTTTGTTGTCACCCAACATACAGGTCAAAACAGTATTTCCAGGGGTAGAATAGAATATTATGCTTCAGAAACTGAAAGCAACTTACCAGGAATTGTGTCTTCTTCCTTCATGTGGGACGTGCACAGTGAACAGTTTTTTTGGAGAACATTCTAGCATGCCTCAAACCACTGTTCCCTCTAAATATCTTACTGGTGTGGCAGGCCCTTGAGTCCTGCAGCATTTACCTCCCATGCTCTGGAGGACAAACGACTTGCCAAGACCTCTAACGTGATAGCCAGTTCTTGTTTGTTGGTCTGAATAGATTATTTCATTGACATAATGCATCGCTTTGTTAAATTAGGGGACTACTAGATGGTCTGGATCTCTTTGGACTATATTATGGCAGAATTTAGAAAATTTAGAATACTTCATAGACCTCCAGAGCAAAATGTGAAATGTGTACCACTGTCACTTCCATGTAAATATAGCACTTTTTAATCCTTTTTTCTTATAGGGATGAACTAATTTCCCCTACATGCCTGCAGTCCATGTACTGAAGGTCATGCTAATTTTCTCTAGACAGGACACCACATCAGGACAACAGCAGTAGTTGTAGCTACTAACTCCTTGGCTGAGTCTCTAGGAATCCACAATTATTTTCCATGGAACATCTGATTTTTTTTTGGTAGGGACTATTGACAATTACAGAGATATAAAAGGAAATTATGTATCCTGGAGGTCTTTAAAGGTGATATTAATTTCTGTCATTTATCTTGAGATATGATGTTTTTCATTTTTCTTTTTTAAATCTTGGCTGGAGTAGGAGGATAACTTTAGCAGTTTTCCATGTGGGTTTACTCAATATCATAGCTTTAATCCCTTTGGTGCTTATACTAGTAAAGAGGTCTATTTGGGAACAGAAAGTAGGCCCAATATTCAACGGACCTAGTATGAGCCAGGCATGGGGCAAGATTTCGTTTATGACTGGATTTCAAATTGCCCCATTTCTACAAGGAAGCCCTAATGATTCTTTGAGAAACTATGTTTCTGTGTTCAACACTGCCAAAAATTTGCAATATTTCTCTCTACCTAGTGTACAATTACTCAAATAAATTGCCATAGCTCCCTGTAAGTAAGGACTAGGAGGCAAAATGTACATTTGTAATATTTTAGGCTCTTTTCTCCTGGTGACCATGTCTTTTCTAAATCTATTCATTTTCAGTATTAAGGCTCACTCAAACTAACACGGAGAAAGGGATCTTAACTTTTTACTGGGGCAATGGATTCAGCCTCCTGATTCTCCAGCCTTGATTTTTCTTTTGATTGTACAAATTGAGTTGTACTTTCATGGCTGCCCATATATTTTGCTTCTAGAGATGCAATGCTTTAATTAACCATTTATAAATTTTGCAGGTCAGGCCACTCAGCTTCCCCTTCAATTCTGCCATTCTGCAACAAACTGTGATGACCTAGCATCTCATGGTTGAATGATATTTCCTATTCTCTGTTGATCTGGTAGTCCTATCATGCTCATTACCGACAGCAGTCCAGTTCTAGGGCAGCATCTCCTACCATCAACCTTAACTTACAGAATAGATTGCCACCACTGAACTTCCAAGTGATGCTATCGCTCTCTCTCCAGCGTGTCATAGGCAATTGCTGTATTTGTCATGACATCTGTGTACCAATTCTGTAGAATCAGAGGGTACCGAGGGAACTGAGATTACATGATTTTCAAGAAAATCAACTCCGCTATCTCCATCTCATATGTCACAATCCCATTCCATTCTGACCAGGGTCTTGACCTTGGCAGGGCAGAGTACTGCCTCCTGCCTCCACTAACAGTTTAAACTTCTTTGGGTCTCCATTACTCCTAGGATTAAGGTCTTGTACTAGTCTTAAATTTTGTCTATTCTATCACTGCAGGAGATTAGGGTCCTGCTGTGCTATTAAAAAAGTCTTCTGAGTTTAACATTTAGCTTTGAGTTACCAGTTAATGGATCTCAACTATTCATTATCTTTTTTATAGCAGTATCTATCTGATTCCATTGTTATTACAATTACTGATTCACTCACATTTCTAAAGATCGTGATAAATTTTACTAGCCAATGAATTTCTTTTCCTTGGTATACCATATGAGTTTACTAGTAGTAAAATTCCAACCTTGGCATCACTAGTTGGTGCTCTAGGTGATAATGTGCTTTACTTACCACTTGTAGTTCTCCTTTTTGGGCTGAGTAACAAATGCTCCACCTCCAGATTCCATCCCAGTAGCTGTTTCCTTATACCCCTGCCACTTCCAACTGGATTGCCCTGGGTACAGATTCAGAACTCCTGCAAATTAGAGTAAAACGCTGTCTTAGTTAGTTCAAGCTTCCGTAACACACTATCAAGCCTAGGTAGCTTTCCAATGGAATTTTATTTTCCCTTGGTTTTAGAGGCTGGGAAGACCAAGATCAAGATTCTGGTAGGGTTCTGGTTTCGGCAAGGTCTCTTTCTGGCTCACAGAAGTCTGCCTTCTCACTTTGCCTTTATTTGAGGGAGAAGGACTGAACTCTGGTCTCTCTTCCTTTTTTTGTAAGGACACCAGTTTTACCAGGCTGGGGATTTGTACTTATGATCTCACCTAAACTTAACACTCTCCTTCAAGGCCCTATCTTCAATATAGACATATGATGGGGGGTAGTTAAGGCTTCAACACATAAATTTGGGAGGAGGCGATCAGTCCGCAGCAAAAGGTCAGGCTTTCAAACACCTACTTCCATCAGTCTTTGGCTATAGTTCACCTGGGAATATAGTTGGTTCCCTTCACTTGAGGCAATTTCCAAGGAAAGGTGACAACCCAGGGCTACCTGCCACTGGCACTCTGAGTGGCATTACCATTTGCCCTCTGGAGGTAACTGCCATCAGCTGCGGTAACTCACCCTCCACACAGCCATGATTTCCTTCTAAAGGCAGCCTGCATTCAACGACAGGTTGAGAGGAGATACAAAAAAGAGCTAGTCACCTTGCCCCATTTCAGCGCAATTCTGCAGGGCTCTCCCAGCTCCTGACCCCCTTTGGGAATTTTTGGAATCCTTGCTGCTGCTGCCTCACAGGATATTTCTCCTCCTGCCAAGAAAGAGAAGTTCTTCTCCACTCCCTGCTTCTCTCTGCAAGGCAGATGTTGACCACTGGACTGTTCCCCCAGCCAAATCTCTGCACATTAATCTCCATTTAAGAGTTTTGTCCCCAGGGAATCCAACCAGTGCCATTGCAAATCAATAAACATATTGTTAAAGTTGAAGGATTCTGTTTTGGGTTTTTGGTTTTTTTTTTTTGCCTTGTTTTTTTTATAATTTTATTGGATTATAGTTGATTTACAATGTTGTGTTAGTTTCAGGTGGAAGGTGAAGTGAATCAGCCATACATACACACATGTCCACTCTTTTTCAGATTCTATACCCATCTAGATTGCTACAGAATATTGAGCATAGTTCCCTATAGGGAACAGTATACAGTAGGTTTTAGTTATCTATTCTATATATAATGTTGCATATATGTCAATCCCAAGCTCTGAATTTAGAAGCAAGGGAATTTTCTTGGTTGTACTTAGGTCTTAATATGTCAGAAAAATGCATAAAACACTACCATAAGAGGAGTCATAAGAAATACATGCATAAACGTGTAACAAGTGAGCAACCACAATGTCATAAACATAATCATAATCACTCGTATGCATTGTGCAATAGTATCAGTCATTCCATAGTCTTTTTTAAATGAACCAGCAATTTATACCTGCAAATTTAAAGTAGACTATATAATTCATTGAATCATAAGTTTAAAATCTAAAATTCAAATTCACATAAAGAAATGTCTTCTTTATCCATGCCATATATCAAGGCTGTAAGTAATCAATATTAGAAACAATTTAAAAAATATTCTTAAAGAATGGTGATGAGACCTGCTCGTCAACTCAGAACCCAAAGTCAGAAGTGCTGCAGATTTAAGACAGAAGAGACAAAGAAATAGAGTGGGGATCAGGGGGCTACCACCTTTGAGAGGTAATAGCAACCCTCTGAGCCAAGTCATGATTTCTGTTTGCTATTTTCTTCTTCCTTGTAGAAAGTATCACAGGTGTCCTTGACAATGTTACTTCCTTGTAGAAAGCATCACAGGTGTCCTTGACAATGTTACTTCCTTGTAGAAAGCATCACAGGTGTCCTTGACAAAGGCTGTGGACATGCAAGGCACAGACCCTTTGTATTCACAGGTGCTGTAAATGATTAACCCTCCAGAGAAAGATTATACTGTTTATGCTTAAGGCTGTTATGCCCTTTCTTTCAGCTCCCTGAGGGTTCTGGTCCTGAGAACAAGAATGTCAGTGGCTTTCCATCAAGGACATCTGGAGTATTTGGCCACTTGCTTTCAAGCAGCCACTCATATGATGTACATGTCCTGTGTCACTCCCTTTCCCCCAGGGGTCTGGGAAAGTCTTATATATTTTGCAAGGCTAGATTAGCGTCATTCCTCAAGTGCCATCTAGTCTTTTTGATTCGCTGTGGCCTGTATACATGCACATCTGGCGAGCCTCCAACAAATGGTTTAACTTAACTGTTTACAAGCATATTATATTTCTTAATATTAATTAAATTTATATTCAGCTATTTCTCTCACCTATATCTTTCAGAATATACAGAGTTACAACAAATTTATTTTGCATCGTCATGTATGCCTCTCTAAATCTGATGATGAATACAATATTGATGTTGAAAATTAATTGCAAAAGATAATCTATCAATTGTTTTCCAGCTTACAAATTCCAAAAGGTTTGGAAATTTTTTCAGTGTTCCATAACTTTTCCTAGAAAATATAGAGAAATAATAAAAATATTACAGTTACCAAACTCAGTGGCATTTGTATGAGACTTATATTCTGGTTTAATTCAGCATTATTTTCAGCAGGAGGTACTGTTCAGTGGTTACCCACTCAGACACTGGTGTCAGAAAAGAGATGCTGAATTTTGGTTGCCACTTACTAGGAACTTTAAGGAACTTAATCTGTATAAGTTTTAGTTTCCTTCCCTCTAAATCAAGGCTTATACTAATAATGCTTATACCAAAGAGTTGTTTTAGAATGACATGAGAAAATAGCTATAAAATGATTAGCATGGCACTTATCACATAGCCAACAGCAAAGAAAGGTGAGCTGCTATTATAATGCCTTTTACTTACCTTATATAAAATAGGCATCATATAGGAAAAGAGCTTTGGAAACTAAATCATTATGTATAATTAAGCATTTCTTAAACTTCTACCACCCAAGTCATAGCTTTGTGATTAATGAGAGCTAGTTTCTGTCACAGTGCCAAGGATTAATATAACTGTGTATTAATAATCTTTATTACAGCCTTAAAATTAGGCTTCATTCTCTCCTTTCTATGTATGAGATATTTGAAAATCAGAAGGGTAAAAGATTTGTCCGATTCAAACACTTGGCACATAATGGAACAGTGTCAAATTTATAGTGCTCTAAATTCAAAGTTTGCAGTTCCTTCGTTATACTATATTAGCTGTCTTAAAAGAAAAATTGTGAGAGTAAGGGCAATTAATTGCATTAGTTATTCTCTAAAATCTCTTTCAATGTCAATACTTAAACATGCTTTAATTGACGGATTTCTTATGCCTTATATTCTCACTTAATCTCAGAAATTTTCCACAACGGGAAGTTATTGCTTACTGGCTTTGTGAGATTTTATGCAGCTTGATTGGTAATGGCCATGTTCTTAATATCAAAATTGCTGAAAATTTTATGGCTCAGAATACAACACCAAAATGTCCACTCTCGAATTACCAAAAAGGATGAAACGTAGGTATTTATGCACCTCATTTTTAACACTTGACATAGACTGTCGATAAAATAAGAACTTAGAAAGTACTCATTAGAAGCACTTTCTTAGTGTTTTTCCCCCCTTTGTTTTCAAAAGAAAGATATCATCTGTGGAAGAAGAGATAATAAATAAAATATATCTATTTTTGGAGTTCCCGTCGTGGCGCAGTGGTTAACGAATCCGACTAGGAACCATGAGGTTGCGGGTTCGGTCCCTGCCCTTGCTCAGTGGGTTAACGATCCGGCGTTGCCGTGAGCTGTGGTGTAGGTTGCAGACGTGGCTCGGATCCCGCGTTGCTGTGGCTCTGGCGCAGGCCGGTGGCTACAGCTCCGATTTGACCCCTAGCCTGGGAACCTCCATATGCCGCGGGAGCGACCCAAGAAATAGCAAAAGACAAAAATATATATATATATATATTTTTTTTTTTTTTTTAAGTAGGCAGGTAGAGATAAGAAAGTAAGAACAAGCAAGCACGGTGTGCATTGTTTAGAAGTAGAGCTTGGTCTAATCAGGCACATGTGGTTAAGCTTTGAGGATACCTGTTACCCATGTAACTGTCAGAGATTTTCAGTGCTCCTGCCAAACTCAGTTCTTGAGAGAGTGGTGTATTAACATTTCATGGACCCAGTTTATACCTACCCATTTTCTATCGATGTCAGAACAACTTAGTGAGCTGGGTGGTAATGGCGTTTTTTTTTTTTTTTTTTAAAGAACATAAAGCTAAAATAGGGTGATTAAATTTTTCTAAGTCTCAAAAATAATGAGTTAAGAGAACAAGTTCTCTCTCTCTCAGACATATACTGGGAAAAATCTTTATTACAAAAATAAGAACTATTTCTCTAGATATAATGACAGGGAGGATGAGGATGGGTCAATATAGAATTTTGCGTATTTGTATAGCAATGTATGAATGACCTGCTTATTTGAAACAGTCCTTGAAAACCCTGAAACTAACTTTCCTTTTCTTTCTTTCTTCTTTTTTTTTTTTTTCTTTTACAGTTGCATTTGCAGCATATGGAAGTTCCCAGGTGAGGGGTCAGATCAGAGGCTATGCCACAGCCACAGAAACACTGAATCCCAGCCGCATCTGTGACCTATGCCACAGCTTGCAGCAACGTTGGATTCTTAACCCACTGAGTGAGGCCAGGGATCAAATCCTCAAGGGTACTAGTCAGGTTTTAACCTGCTGAGCCGCAATGGGATCTCCAGCTTCACATTTTTTGAATTCCCCTGTTTATGTTTAAATATGAGTTCTTTATCTAAAGTAGCCATAAAAATAAGAACATTTAAAAAGAGAATGCAAGCTGTGTCCCTAGAGATTAACGCGAGTCACATAGTAGAAAATAAGAACATTTTCTAAAATCCAAGTACCTGAACAATGAAAGGCAATACAAACATTTTGAAGAAAGGAAAGATTGGAATAGATGGGAAAATGCATATGAAATGTAAAATCAGAAGAAAATGCTCCAAGAAAATTATCCTCACAAAAGACAGAGTGACCCCAAGTTGTTTTAACCAGACATTAGTTTCTAACTAGTTTAAAGTTCAGACTACAGGTCAAAATTATATTTCTATTTTCTCAACACACCTTTAACTCACATTTGCCAAAACAGTTAACATACATATCTGTCCTATTCTCCCCAAAATACTAGAGGTAATTTCTGATGGTTTAGAATCAGTGTTTCTCATGTGTTAAAAAGTCTAGGAAAGTCTCAGGATTTGAATTTAAAGGTATACACTCTAATCTGACTGCCTAATACTCTAAGTCCCTATTTTGCAACTTGTGGATGAATACGGAAAGAAAATAAAAGTGGAAAAGTCTCCAGTCTTTAAAATACAGACTATCAGAGTTAGAAGGGAATTAAAAATTAGAAACACTCACAAATGCAGCTCTTTAAAGAATACGGCATCTTGGAATACGTAATTCTGGTTGACTTTATTCGCCTTCTCTTTGACCATATCACAGAGCAGAGATTGCTCATTGTTCTTTATAATATTATATCAACACTTGCTTCCTATAATAGCTCTCCATGTGAGATTTAGGGGACAGCACATCACATGGCATTTTTGAATGCATGGGACAACCATTCATAGATTTAGAATTGTATCTAATGCCTTCCCTGAGTCAAAAGCACACGCAGACATCCCATTTTTTTCTATAATTCTACCTCTAGGTGGGGCTCTCCATCCCTTCACCATCTTAGGCATTTCCTGGTGGTTTTTCAGGGTCCCTGCTTTTGTACTGTTTCACCACTCATTCATATCTAAGATTTAATCACCAAGATTGATATTCAAGATCAGGCACATTCTTTTTTCATGCATTTGTTTTGCTGGTGTAAAGAAACATGGAAACATTTGTTCTTGGGAGATAATGTCAGAAGTAGATCTATATGCTTTTCTACAAATGGACTCATCTTTTTCATCTAACTCATTTATTACTCTGGATCATAGGAAGGTACAAAAATAAAATTCCAACAGTTGTTGAAAAAGTGATTCAGTTTTAAAGTAGAGATAATTTGCTTTAACTCTAGCATAGATATTCTCGAGATGAAATTATTAAAGAGTTGAGTGAATCAAGTCACAAAGCACTCACTGCTATGCTTTATACTTCTTGGTGCCCTATTCATATTTTACTAAGATGCAACAACAAAGTCTATGCCCTTGGAGGGTAGCGAAATGAGAACAGTGTAGAACTAAGCAGTCAAGTAAGACTGACTTTGAATCTCTACAATAGCATATTTTTGCTATGTGACATCAAGCAAGTTAATTAACTTTTCTGAATTTCACATGAACAAAATAGATACATGGCACTCACCCAATAAGACCAAAACACAAGAATAATGTTGATATTTACATGTGTCATACAGAAGATGGCATCTGGTAGAATGTTACTGTGCCTGATATAATTACTGCAGTGTTGAAATTTTTATTTGTTTTTTGCATTTGATGTCTTTGAGTATTCATGTATATGAGTATACACAGACAGTAATATGTGGGCCAGCATATAGCATATACATGTAGATGCAATAAACATCTAAAAATCAAAATTTTGTATGTAACTTCTAAAAAGTCGCTAATGTTTTTGCTTTAGAAATGGATTTGAAATATATATATTAACTACAAATCACAATATAAATAATTAACCTATAAGCAGCAGCCATAAATATATTAAGGAATTAAGTCATCCAAATAACAAAATTATTCAGTTATAAGGTAATTTGATGCCATGTGATGAAGGGATATATGTATTATGTATAGTAAAAGAGAAAGTGAGAAAAAATACGGCACAATGTAATAAATGTATTACAATTTTCAGAAGAAATTTCCTTGATCAAAGGAGGGTTTCCTGCTTTTAAGAGCTGATCACACTTTTAAGTAGTTTTACTTTAAAGGAGAAACCACTTCATCAACCAGATTAGGAGAACTGAGCTTAGAGGTTAATGGAGTGACAAACATTTCAGTCAGAGCTCTTTCATATGAATTGCGCTCCCAATCTGGTCACTTAATTCAGCCACATCTTGGACAAGTAACTTAACTGTGTGATCCTTCATTTTCCTAGCTATTTTATGGAGAAGATGAACTTATCAGCACATCTCCCTTAAAGTTACCTGAAGAATATAACATTATTTCAACCATTCTGAGTAAAGTTTCTTACTGTGTTAACATGTCCAAGTAAAAGTTGTGACCGTAAATCCCGCAGTCACGTGTCCCTCGCCACACTTTCGCTTTAAACCAGCCCACGACTCAAGTGTGGAATCAAGCAATGAAAAACTGTCTTGAGGAAGTTTATACACACATACATGGTTAATTCCTTCACTCTTGAGAAAAATAATTCCTGAATTATAAGGGGATCTAACAAGGACCTACTCTGTAGCACAGAGAGGTCTACTCAATATTCTGGAAAAAGTTATATGGGAAAAAAAGAATGCATGTATTCTTGAGATACTGTGATACTTGTATTTACTTTGCTGTAAACCTGAAGCTAAAGCAATATTGCCAATCAATTGTACCACAATAAAATTCTAAACATTAAAGAAAAAAAAAGTGATCTAACTGATGTACAGTGGTGAGCAGGAAGTAGGTGGAGAGCTAAGGAAATGATGCCCTTCTTTTACTTTTTTATTGATACCCAGATAAACAGGCCACTTTTCTTGGTTGAACGTCTGGTATAAAAAGGATGATTAGGCCAAAAATATGAATGAGTCCAAAAATTGCTATTTCTAGTTTAGATTAACATCCAGATTTATTAAACCAAAAAAATATAGACATGCAGGTTAAATTGTGTGGCTGCCAGAGAAGAGAAACATACTTGACTTGTTCCAGTTTTGCCTCCCAAGGTACCTGAGTCCCTAAAGGAAATGCACAGCTTGTATTAATGCAGTCTGTGCAAAGATGATCTTGCTGATTCTAACATGTTTAATTTTTGCTATGTCACAGACCTGTTATGCTTTAGCTTGTATCATCATTCCAGAAGGATTTTGTAATGCAAGCTAATTATGCACTTATTTTTTTCTATTTAAGGAAATATCTACAAAGAGCCAAGTTCAACACCAGCAAAATCATATCCTTAGGCTAAGTAAAGAGCATTCACTAATCTGATATACCCAAATTTAACTGGTTATCGATTGTTTCCTGTATTACTGGCTTTCTGCTTCCCTGTTCTTAATGCACTGAGAAGACAGCCTGGGAGCATTTGATAAAGCCTGTCAAAAAGACAATCCTAACCTGAAACTCTATACTGATTTCATTAGATGCAGCTAAAATAGTCATACAATGAAATAAAAATACTGGAACAATGC
Source organism: Sus scrofa (assembly GCF_054392235.1). Taxonomy (NCBI): domain Eukaryota; kingdom Metazoa; phylum Chordata; class Mammalia; order Artiodactyla; family Suidae; genus Sus; species Sus scrofa. Next base: position 135,925,612 of record NC_139385.1, on the reverse strand, counting down.
TATCCTAAGCAAAACAGTAAGTTTAAGTGACAATATTTATATCATAAAATATAAGGGAAAACACAAAATAGCATGGACTAGGCAATTAATACTGTACTGACAATGTATCGAATATACAACTGATGTTTGAGCAATATTGATGAATTTTTATTTTCTAATCATCTAGGATTAGGTAAAGAGAAATGTCACAAAACCCAGTTAATCTTGGAAATTGTAATAGTCCCCTCTTAGTTGTTAACATTTCAAGCAGAAAATAATGCACAGATTTTTCTTAAACATAGAGATACCCTTACACTTACAAAAACACAAAGAACATTTTTGCATCAGGAAAAAGGAAACTGCAAGCAAAGAGAATATTTTTAAAGGATGAAAAATTGGTCAGGAAATCCAATGCCAGATTTTGACAATGTATATAGAGATTTTAGAGAAAAACTTTGTGTTCCAAGAATTTTATACTCTGCCAAGTTGTCATTCATTTGTGTAAAGGCAACAAAAAGACATTCTCTGCTTTCTATGGGCTTAATTTCCCTAATGTCTGCTTTTATTTGTGTGATAGACTGAACACATGCTGGATTTGCCCGTTTCTTACGCCACATCAGAAAAATGACAGAAATGTCATTTTAAATGTAAGTCAATGAATATTTAGTAACTATCAACTATGTGAAAGAGAATTTATACATATCAGTTCATGTGCTTAAAACACAACATTCTTGGTTTTCTCTACCTGACATTGTCTTCCTGTACAGCCCCATCCTCTCTGGGGTGTTTAAGAATTTGTATTTGTAAGCCACCTGCCCAAGTTTGCATCCACGCCCTGCCATTTCCTAACAGTGCAAACTGGGAAATCGCCTTGTACCTCAGTTTCCTCATTTGCAAAAGAAGGATAATTGTAGTCCCCTGCCTCCTGTGGTGATTTTGGGGATGAATAAGTTATAGCATAGGTAAAATACTTAGACATTTCCAATTCGTAGAAGGTATTATGTTAAGTTTTAACCACTATTTTTGTTTTTAACATTGAAGGCCAAATATTCTTAAATTTTCCAGTTAAATATAAAGAAAACCTTCCTGTTTTAAACATTGTAACACTGCAATTGCCCACTGTCTTTGGGGCAATTGCGTAGCCACTTTAAAGATCACACTCCCTGTTAAAATTACTCTATCACCTTGGGGTATAGTGTCAACAAATGAATTTTCAGGGACAGAAACATTCACACCAAAGCAATTCACTCGTGAAACCATCTGATTCTCAGGCTTTCTTTTTTAGAAGGTTCTTAATTATTGATTCAAATATATATATATATATATATATATATATATATATATATATATCTCCAAATAATCTATTTATCTTCCTGTTAGTTTTAACAGTTTGCATCTATCAAATAATTGATCCGGTTCACCGATACTGTAATATTTATGGCCATAGTTTTATTCATATTATTCCTTTATTAACTTTTATTATCCCTTATGGTTCATTTATTATCTTTATAACCCATGGAATCAGTAGTAATGTTTAGTCTTTCATTTCTGATATTGGCCATTTGTGTCTTCTTTTTTTTCTTCATTAGCCTAGCTAGAGATTTATCACTTTCACTGATTTTTTTTAAAGAATCAGATTGTGTTTCCTTTTAAAAAATTACTTTCCTATTATACCACTTATATATTATAAAAATAGATTTTATTTCTAAATTTGTATATGACTATTTACAAAAATTCATTTTGTTATTTTCAATAGCTTTCTTGTAATCTCTTTATCTTTATATTTTACTTCTTTAAAAAATATTTGAGGAGTTCCCGTCGTGGCACAATGGTTAACGAATCCGACTAGGAACCATGAGGTTGCGGGTTCGGTCCCTGCCCTTGCTCAGTGGGTTAACGATCCGGCGTTGCCGTGAGCTGTGGTGTAGGTTGCAGACGTGGCTCGGATCCCGCGTTGCTGTGGCTCTGGCGTAGGCCGGTGGCTACAGCTCCGATTCAACCCCTAGCCTGGGAACCTCCATATGCCACGGGAGCGGCCCAAGAAATAGCAACAACAACAACAGCAAAAAAAAAAAAAAAAAAAAGACAAAAAAACAAAAGACAAAAAAAAAAAAAAAATTTGAAAAATTATTTAATCAGCTTCTGATTACTCTAATCCCTAATGTCTTTTGCTTATTTAAATATATTGGTCATTCATTTTTAATTTGCCTGTTTTGATTTGTTCTTATTTCTTTAACATTCTGCCTGTTTAAATATGTTATTTTATATAAAGTAGTTGAAGATTTTTCTTTTTCATTCTTTAATTCGTTGAAAACTCTGAAGCCTAAATTGGCTATAACTGGTAAATGAAGGTCACAACAACTAAGATATTTTACTTTTTTTCAGTGTCCTTGAATTAATCTGAGATTTGGAACAATAGCGTCTATAATTTACCGCTGTCCAAAGGCTTAATTTCCAGATTATAATGCTGATAATTGGCATGTGTTTTCAGTTCGACCCCCTGACTTCATCTACACTTGCTCCTCACTCCAGTTTCAACTTATAATTATTTTTTTCCCTGGAGCATCCCTTCATTTCCTGCAAGCTTAAAAAAAATTATTAAAAATTATTTGTGTAGGGTGCCTCAAAAAATCTTTTTTTCCATAGTTTCATGAGTAAAATATCCATTTAAAAGAATATAAAGTATAGAAAATAAAGCTAAAAATTATTTTAGTAGAATGAGAAACTAAACAGAAACTGCTAGGAAAAAAACAGATAAAAATTTCTAAAAAGGACATGTTTAATAGATCCATGTCATATGTATTTTATCTAAACACAACCAATTGCCAAAATAGGGTTGATAGATTTCATTATCATTGGGTGTTCACAAACTAGGCAATACTTATAAAACTGAAATCATTTTAGGTAAACATAAATATTATTTTATTGCTTCTATAATGTAACTCAAAAATGAGACTTAAGGTCTGAACTTTGCTTTGTTACCATTGTAACAAAGTATCTTATAGTATCTTTTCCCCCCTTTTTTTGAGGATGATTTCAATAAGACCACGCAAACTAGAAGTGAACTTTTTTTGAGATCAAATCATTTATATTTGGTCTTTCATAGCAAAGAATTAGTTAACATTATACACACACAAATTAGTTAAATATACACATTTTGTTGAATGTATATATTTAAATTTTTAAGAAATTTATATTTATAGTTTAATATTTTTAAGACTGGAGAGACCATGTCTGTTTCCTTGAATGTTACCTATCTGTTACAGTGGCCCATATGTATAAGAATTATAAAATTAATTTAATAAGCAAATGCTATTGTATGTTCATTGCTCAAGAAATTCAGAACAAAGAAATATAATAAATTTTTGTATGCTTTTTTTTTTTCTTTTGATCTGTTTTAAGTGGTTGAAGACAGTGGCAAGAACATCAAAGTGGAGATTTTCTGTGTAGTCAAATTTCTGTATTACAGGAAATTATACAAAATAAAAAATCTTTTCAAATTATTAAAAGACTGAGAAAGTTTATAAGTCCTGAATAATAACATTATATTAATTAAGAAAGTGGAATCATTTACTGTGTACATTGAAATTGTCTCTAAAGAAAAATAAGCCTTATGATAACAATACTTTTCTCAATTCCAAAATAATTTTTGGAATTTACAGTTTAAAAATGAATTATATGTTTGAAAAACTTTAATAAATCTATATTTGTGAAAAGATCTAAATCTGAAAGAAATTTGAACTATTTATACAGAAGATATCATAGAAGAAATATTACTTATCAAAATCTGGTGGCTTAATCAACTACAAAGTTGATCCTGACTTTTAAGTTGTGTCCTACTTTTTCCCACTAAATGGTCTGACATAGAGGAAAAGAATGGTTAGACTGTAGAGGAATGATTCTTCCATAATTCTGGAATTATAACCATATTTTCAGTAGGGAAAAATTCTGTGTAGGACTACAGTACCATTTAATAAAAAGTTAATTGCTACTCATATGTTTAATTATGAAAATAAACAGAACAGCACTTTTTCCTCCATATTCCTGGGATGGAGGAATATGCTAAAATATGTAACTCTTCCATTAATAGCATGTGATCAATCATATATATATGTGTGTGATCAATCATATATTTATTTATATGTGCGTGATCAATCATATATATATAATGTATATATAATGAAATACTTCTAAAATTCCATTATATTGGTTTCTTCTTAATGTTTGCTTTCATTTTTTAATTTGAAATTTTAAACAAAATCTGTATCTTTGTTTTTTTAAAAAGAAATCACAACAAAAAATGTCAAGAATTTGCTTAGCTTGGCACTGAATGTTCATGGTTTCATGTGCTATTATGATATTTTGGAGCTAAAGTTGAACTGTGGGTGACTCTAAAATGTTCATTACCTCATCACTTTACTTCAAAACTCCCTGAGCCACTATTTCTCTTCAGCAGAAGACTATACTATACAGATTGATCTCCAGAATCACTTTCAGCCCTACTAGTCCATGAATCTGCTTTGAAATTAAAGTTTTCTCATCCAATAATTTATATTATGGAGAGAGAGATAGATTTTAGGCTTTTTTGAATGTACAATAATTATACTAATTAATATTATGAATGATAAATTTACAAATAATGTAGTTATACAAAACAGTTATACATCAATTTTAAATTTATCCAACTCATCAAAAAATTTCTGAGGTAATGTATTTTTGTAGAGTTTTATGATATTATATAATAACTAAGCATCCTTACGCTTTATTTTTGTGGTCCCAAAATGCCACATTAGATAAATCTAGTTGTGTACTCACCAGATATATTTTCTCTGAGAGGAGCTAAGAGGAAATTTCAGGGATAATCAAATAGATATATTTTTAATGCATTTCAACTTTGTTATTAAGAATTGTTAAGTATTTTGAAAAGCAGTATAAATTCAACAGTAAAGACATACAAAATTTATATACAAAAGCATTTAAGAGGTTCTACTAGTGCCAGAAGTGATCCCCAATTTCAGGAACATAATAAAAATAATCAGGTATGAGCCCTCCCCTTCAAATATGCCATGTGTTAGCCTCTGGGGGATGTTGGCTTTGTGGTATCATTTTTGCTGATGGTGCTGATGGTGATGACATGTACAGCACACACTCTAACACAAGGCAGACTATCGGAGACTCTGAGAAATGCTATGAGCATTTGAAGGAGAAAGAGATTATACATGTATACATCATCTAATTAGGAATTAGGATGATGGCGCTCAGAATATGACTTCTAAACTGTGCTTTGAAGGATCAGCAATGCATACGGTTATAACAGAAGCAGCTTTTAAACGTTCCACAAGAACATTATGCATAAGCATTGGCAATGCATGGATAATAGCGGTGACTTCAAAAATTAATAGTGCAAATAATCCTTATATACTATCAAAGAATAAATGTAGGTTATTAAAATAGATATATGAAACATGCATATAGTATATACAAATTGTGCATATATCAAAAAATAGAGACAGTAACTTGCATGTAGTAGGTAGCCAATAATTACTGAATAAAATGATGAGTAAATAAATGGATTCTAAAGACTATGTGATCCTATTACTTTGAGCCTGAAAGACTATGTATTTTTAATGCAAGGACTGATATTTATTCATTTTGTATCGCTAACAACTAATTCTATCCCTGAAACACGAGGGCCCTTCAATAAATATTTGTTGAAAGTTGTTAAATGGATCAGACCTTGGGGGTTGACTAAGTATGGAGGCATTCGTAGGTTAGCTAATACAACATAAAATATTCCCTAATTAGATCTTATGCAAATAAATCTATAAATCATTTGTAAATATTGCTGATGAATATACTCCTTCTTTGTGCTAGAATTTTACTACCTTATAAAAGAACACAGAATTTTGGTACAGGATATTTTAAAATATTTAATCACCGTGAGTCAAAAAAGGTATTTCCATGGTGGGCTTCTTGTGAGGTGGGCAGATAACGTCTATCTATGGAAGGGTGTGGAAACCCCCAGGATCCTCTCATTCCTCTGATCGTATCTACCTTGTACATTCCTCTTGCCTCTATGGTTTTATACATGTGAACTGAGTTAACACGGTTTGTACTATAACTGCTCATCCTTGCCATAATTACTTTATTAGTTTAGTTATACCACCGGGAAGATTGTTTCCCATTGTGGTTACATAAATTTGTTTTACAAGCCTCTGTGACTGGAATTTAAATTACGCTGCGTGGGTGAAAATAACAAGTATTTTATCATGGATTCCTTCAGAGATCAGCTAAAAAGATGAATCGGTGTGTCCAAAGAAATGAAGGAAAGTTTTTCCTTCAATTTTTTTTTTCTTTGGCATAAAATCCTGAAATATGTCAAAGATTTACTCTTTATATAAGATAATTAAAAACTTGGAAAGAAAAACAAATAAATAAAAAAAACCATTACTTTTACATACTATTAATGCACACATCAAGGCCACCAGATGGAGGAAATAATAGCATCTAATGAACAAAAATTAGAAAATGCATGCTACTTTTATTCGACAGCAACAAATCTTTTTGGTTGGAAGTGAGACGTATTAAACAATCAAATACCAACATTAAGATGAGATGTATAATCATGGGCGAAAATAGATTGTTTTGTACTGATGAAAACTACCTTACTAAAGAAAAAAACCAAAAAAAAAAACCTCACAGTACCTGAATTAAAGCTCTGGACTTGCCCAACTCCTGAACTACCACTACCACGTCAGACATTATCTTTAAATAGTTGACTTTATTAAAGACAAGCTGAAGTCAGAAAAATGCTAGCATTTTGAAATACTGGGGGTGGGGAAAGCAGTGGGGAGATAGAGGGGGATGGGTGGTGATAAGAAGGAGGGAAGGAACATAATCAAAAAGCTAGTGAACAATACACATTCCAAAAGGAAGTAATTTTAGATACAAAGAAAAAACATCATGAATATACTCCTTCATGGCACAGGGATATGAAAGATAATTATACCAATAAATTGGAAGACAAAGAGGTATGCGGTTTAAAAGAAGAAATTATAAAGCAATTGAAAAGTTGTAAGTTTGAAAAAAAGAGCAAAACCAGAATATTATGAAAGTCACATGAGCAATCTGCAAGAAATACAATAAATTCAGTAACAAACAGCCCTGACATGGGGTATAATAACAAGTTAAAGTGGCAAAACACACACACACGTGTGTGCAAGATCAAGCATTCATTTTCTATGAGTGCACAACTAATTACCGCAAACGCAGTAGCTGTGGTTCGCAAACAATTATTGGCAGAATTCAATCCCTTACATTGTAAAACAGAGGTCCCTTGCTTTCTCTCTGGCTGTTGACCAGGGGTACTCTCAGGTCTTTGAGTCTGTCCTGTCTCACAACATAGTTCTTTATTCAAAGACAGCAAGAGAGTCTCCCTCAACCTGCTGCAGTTTTTTTTTTTTTTTTTTAAAGTATAGTTGATTTACAATGTTTCTTCAATTTCTGTCCTACAACAAATTGACACAATCACACATAGTTCCCTATGCTGTGCAGTAGGGCCCCATTACCCATCCATTCTAGATATAACAGTTTGCATCCCAAAACACCAAACTGCTCATCCATTCCACTCCCTCCTCCCTCCCCACTGGGAACCACAAGTCTCCTTGGCAGTGATCTGTTGCTGTTTTGTAGTTAGGATCATCTGTGCCACATTTTAGGTAAATATGATACATAGTTACTTCCATGATTATGGTAAGTTATATAAGACTCCTTAAAGCTCATATTCATAGGACCTGCCTGCCCTTACTAAAGGCATGTTTACCAGGGGGTGGGAATCTTGGAGATGATTTTAGCATTCTGCCTTCCACAAATTGCAAAATGGAAGAGATGGCAAATCACGACATGAAATGAATACCATAAACTTGATGTTTCCAAGGAAAATAGTAGAACAAATACGAATTTCTGAGTTTAAGATGGCAAAGAATTTTGGATTTTTTCCCTACCCTCAAAAACTGCAGAAAATAACAAGACAGCCAGAGAGAGCTGAAGTCTCAATCTGTAATTTATGATTAGAGGACACTGATGAGGAAATCATAATTAATTTAGCTAATCAGAGAGCAATCAATCTCAATCATGTACACTCCAGCGAGAGACAAGCTGGTAAGCCCTGTCGAATCAATAAAGCTTAGAAACGAGGCACTAGCCTGACGGTAGCTGGTGGTGGTTGGAGGGAAAGTCCACCTAAATGGCATAAAGTTGTCCTGTTTCCTACCTGCACCCCCAAATGTCAATGGCCTATTCTTTTCAGAACCATGAATAGAATTAGGTATTTGTTTTCTGGAGGAATTTAATAAGGGAAGTGCCAGACTTGGGGATACAATTCACAGGGCACAGGAGTGAGTTACTAGACTGCAAAACAGAAGGGTGTATCCTGTACTGACTTGACTGTCATCCACTCTCAATCTTCCACATGCTGGTGGCCAACAGTCTATCTACATGCTAAAGGTAGCAATGCCAAAAAGCTAACATTCATGGTTACTCAATTTTAAAGCCATCTGGTAATTTCTACAGTGAAAAAGAGATCCACCAGCAGACAGGTAACCTCCCACCTCCAATAACTGTTGTAGTTCCCTCCTGTAAAATATGAATAGATAGACAAGGTTTGACAACCATGTTAATAGTTATAAATAAACTCATAATAAGAGATGCCACATCAGGGAAAGAAGGAAACTGTGTATCATATTTGGAAGTTATCTTCAGAGAGAAAAATCTATGGCATCCATACAGCTCAGAGGTAGATGAATCTATGAAAAACAAGAGTATTTGAAAATTAAGAAATACAATGGCTAAAGTGAAATATCTAGTAAGAAGATCTGGAAGTTTAGCATATTCCTAGAAAAAGCTTCCAAATTTGATAAAAATGAATGCCGCTGGAGTGGAGACCTCTCCACGGCAATGTTCAATGCCAAAAGGCAATGAAGCAATGACAACAAATTCTGACAGAAAGAAATGTGACCCTAGACTTCTGAAGCCAGTCATGTGTTCTTGCAAATGTAATGGGATAAAACACCCATGAGCTTTACTTTAAAATCTTACTGAATGATGAGATAGTCAAGTCAGTCAAATATTAAATAAAGGACCCAAAATGTGTAGATTTAGTAAAATGAATGATACTGAAAACTAACAATAATTGTGGAAATAAAATAGAACAAAGTTTGTGTAAATTATAATTAAGGAAATAATGGATTTTTAAATCATTGGTGGCATAAGTTTAATAGCACAGCCAAAAATATCAGTCCATATGAAAAGCAGAAGTAAAAATTGCATGTACTTCCTTAAATAAGGATTTGAAGAGACAACTATTTAAAGTTGAATCCTAGAAAAACAGAACCTAAACTCTGACCTTATTTTAGTATTATTTTCTTTTTTGTTTTTGTCTTGTTTTCAATTTAGAAATCTGCTTTAGCATTTAAATCTCTCATGACAGACTATTTCAGTAAAATTTACTTATCCAGTAATTTTACTTATGGTTCATTTTAGTCCATGAAGTTAAATATTCTAAAAATAGGGAGTTCCCATTGTGGCTCAGTGGTAATGAAACTGACTAGTATCCATGAGGATATGGGTCTGCTCAGTGGGTTCAGGATCCAGCATTGCTGTGAGCTGCAGTGTAGGTTGTAGATGTGGCTCAGATCCTGCTTTGCTGTGGCTGTGGTGTTGGCCGGCAGCTATAGCTCCAATTCGACTCCCAGCCTGGGAACATCCATATGCCACAGGCATGGCCTAAAAAGAAAAAAAAAAAAAATTCTAAAAATAAACACAGTACAGTGTGATTCAGAAACCCACTTATATAAAGTCACTTGTATCGGTTTACCATTCTATTTATTTATATACCTATCCATAAGTCTAAATAGAGAAATATTTGGAACGTCATTCACCAAGAGATAAAAATATCTCTATTTCATCTCCACTTCTGGGTAGCAGGATTGTGGTAATGGTGGAGCAGGTCATTCAAAGGGCGCTGATGGCCAGGTGACTTGTAAATTGGACCCAGGCAATCAGAAGCTCCCTCCATCCTTGGAGTATACATTCTATCTAGTATTCCCATAGCTAGAGCCTTTTCAAGGGTGTAGCCTTCAGAGAGTAAGGTGTCCTTGAGACCATCTTGTGGCTGATCTGCCTAAAAGCTTCTCCATGAGCTTTTAAGATTCTCCGAGGCAGATGTGGAGATTTCTTGCAGCTGCCCAAGATGGACCTTGGATGTAAATTCCCTTGCTCACTAAACCTGCCACCTATCAATCTGGAGACGTCCGCTCCTTTCTTCCGTCTCACCTTGCCCTCTGTGTAAGGCATCCATTTTCAGATTTTCACCTGAGGTTGGTCACCAAAAACTGGCGAGCCAGTCAAGAGACCCAAGAAATGGGTCTTGGGAAAGAGGCACCTGCAGGAGAAATCCTGGGTTGCCATTCACCTCTCTGTCTGGAGAAGCAGCCTATCTGTTTCAATGGTTGTGGATGGCCATGGGAGAATGGGGACATTGTGAGAGTGCTGGCTGCTTTAATACATGTATTTGAGGAACCACACATATCACATTGCAGCAAAGACTCAAAACAAATGGCTGCTTCAGTGGGCTGTCCTCTGCTATGGGGGGGTTCTGTGGCCACGAATGCCCAACTAGAGATTTGAGCTCAAGTGAGAAAGTTGAAAGAAGAGCTGAAGTTAGAGGAAGACCTCCAGGTGTTCACTACTCTAATGCTTTGGCTAGCAGACAAGGGTTTTGTCTGTCCAGGCCATAGAACCTTAACTATAAAATGAAATACCCAACAAGTACTACATGAAATGTCTTTCTAGGAATCCTCTGGGGACCTGGTGGTTAAGGACCCAGTGTTGTCACTGCTGTGGTGTGGTTTTGATCTCTGGCCTAGGAAATCCCATATGACATGGGCATGGCCAAAAAAATAAAAAATATATATGTATTACTATATGGTTTTACTACTTTCCGTAATCATTCAATGGCTCAAAATTGAAGTCGAGAAACAAGTGTAGGATATCATTTATCATATTATTTCAAAAAATGATCTCTCTTAAGTCTTGGGATAAAAATTTATTTCTTGGAATTTCTGGATTCTAGCTTGACAGTCATTCTTATTTTTTCTCTTGGTGGCAGATTCCTAAAAGTTCCTATGCAGATGTGTGGTACTGCTATGAACAGAATGTTTTGTGACTGCCCCAAATTCATATGCTGAAATCCTAATTACCAAAGGTGATGTTGAAATCCCAAAGGTGATTTGGTAAAGAGGGCAGAACCCTTATTAATGGGATTAGTGTTCTTACAACAGGGGCTCCAGAAGCCTCCAACCTCTTCCTCCATGTAAGCATGCAATGAGATGTCTAGGACCAGGAAGAAGACCCTCACCTAAACCTGCCAGCACCCTGATCTTAGACTTGAAGCCCTTGGAATTGTAAGAAATAAACTCCTAATACTCATAAGCTACCCAGTCTGTGGTGTTTTGTTATAACAACCCAAAGGAACAAACACAACTACCTTTATCTTCAACAAATATCTAGGAGGAGTAGTGGTTATACTGGAACAAACATCTTAGGCATCAGCATCTGAGTACTGCTATGCAGAGTCCAATCACATGGCCTTGTGAGATATTAAGATGCTGATGCATCCTCACTTAGAAGTATTCAATCAAATGAATTTTCATAGATATGAACAAAAACACAAACCGTCAGGTACTAAATCTATCTGCCCATCACTCACAAATATAGCAGTGAGCAATATTATTTTTTATTGAAAGCCACAGGATTTAAATGTTATGTGAATTTTAACCATTGAAAAGTATTGGTTGTTATCGTTGTGATGGTTCTCATTTTTTCTTGGAAATTTCTCAGTGGTTAAAGGAGTTAATGTGTCATTTTAAATGAAATGCTTTTTATTAAATCTGTAGTTATCCTTTTAAATATGCATTTTTACTTTATTCTATAAAATATTAATAATGACTTTAACACAAACCTTAATTTTCTTTTTACATTTATATAGTGGTTCCTTTATGAAGATCAAATTGATGTATGTAGTTTTGCTGATATGCAGACCAGAGCAATCCTCCTCTGAGGATACAAAAAGTTGTTTATTTATTAAGAAACAGAGGTCAGGAGTTCCCGTTGTGGCTCAGTGGTTAATGAAGCCGACTAGGAACCATGAGGTTGCAGGTTCGATCCCTGGCCTTGCTCAGTGGGTTAAGGATCCAGCGTTGCCATGAGCTGTGGTGTAGGTTGCAGACACGGCTCGGATCCCAAGTTGCTGTGGCTGTGGTGTAGGCCGGCGGCAACAGCTTCAATTGGACCCCTAGCCTGGGAACCTCCATAAGCCGTGTGTGCGGCCCTAGAAAAGACAAAAAAAAAAAAAAAAAAAAAGAAAAAAAGAAGAAGAAACAGAGGTCAGAACAATGATGATTGTGGCAGAGGAAATGCAGACATGACATTCCTAGAACAATCAGAAAGCTATAGTGCCACACAACCACTCCTGGGGTTAATGGATTGAGTAGACAGTCAGAAATTTGCAACACAGAAAATTTTAGATGAAGACTTAAGACCTGAATTATGAACCTCAGCCAAGTGCATTGGTATGAAAGGTAAGAGTCTGAAAGACTCTAGGTCTTACTCTAGATATCCTAGCAATCAAATGAGAGAGCATGAGATAAACCTACAGGAACCACACACAGATCACAGAAAAATAGTCTCACCCAGCACAGACCTATTCTGTCAGCCACACTGGGTAACAATTCTTTCTTATCTCTTAAGGTGGAACCCACCTCAGCCAATTTATCATTCAATGTATGTATAGAATGTGAGCATCATAAATTCCGTGTACCTCTTCTCCAGAGTGCAGCCGGCCATGCCCAACAAATCCTTTTGTCATTCTAATGAAATTCTAAGGCAAAGAGACCCTGTTGCTCTCTAATAGATAGAGAAGGCAGGTTTATGAAGTCTACCTGAGTGGTGCCCACAGTAGGCAAATGAGAAAAGTAGCCCAATTCAGAAAATCATTTTAAGTGGGACTCAACTCTGACGGAGTGTTACACGCACCTGATTACTGCAGATAGTTTCCTTTGGATGACTTCTTTTTTTCTTTTTTGTTAAAGAAAGAATGGATCTGTATGTGCTCCATTCACTTCTCAACAATTCTTCCTCTGGTGACAGGCTGAAGTGATTTCACATTAAGGGAAAATGAGTTTTGCTGCTCTTCATAAATTGCTAATGAGCTTTTTTGAACAATTGTAGCCATAACCTGATCCACAAAAGAACCTTCTCAGATTTGCCATTAACATGTCTATAACAATAAAAGGAGAGAAAAAATACCAAATAAGTTGATGCCACTTGCTGAGAACTATTTTCCTCTCTTCATTTCAGCCCATTAGATTATTTCTCCCTGTGACACTGCCAAGTAGCCTGGATTCATTCTGACAGTCAAGCCTTCAGATATCTCTACCAGGAGCCTGTCTCACTTTGCTAAGGGAAAAAGGCGTCAACGCTGTGTGGCAAGAAAGATGTCAGGAGAACTTGATTTTATTTTTAGTTCTGCCACTTATCAGCTTGTATGACACTCTGGCCCATTGTTTCCTTTGTTTTGTACTAGCTTCTAATGTGCCAAATGGGTAAAATGGACCTGTTTCCAAAAAAGCTAGAAGATCCGCAAAGTCCCTTTCCTTATTAAGATACAGTGATGCTAATGCACGCATAACTTCTGAAACTCTCTCCTTTAATTTTTGTTGCAGGGTTTTCTCCCTGGGCAGTTTTCCCATTGCTTACTTTCATTCCCCCTCAAACAAACCAACAACACTGTGTAAGATGTTGCATTTGAATTAGAATGGACTGAGATAAACTTGAGAAAAACCTTAAGGGTTCCTCCTTTAGCTCATTCCACTTTTTGCTTTATCATCTAGACAGAGGAAAGAAGCCAACTGGTACTTTCACCATCCTCCCTGGGAATGTCCTTAGCCAGATGCACACACTTTTCATCTACCACAGGGCTGCAGATGGCAGTTTCACTAATCTTTCTGTCGCCACATGCTATTAAGGTCTTTTTTCCTCTAGTGCTACTCGTAGCCTTCTCAGTGTTCCTTAGGTCCACACCTCCTTCTTGATCCGAAAGACAGTGGTTCATATTCTGATTTTCTGTTACTGCAGCACACTTCTTTTGGTATCAATTTGTTCTTTATCTTCTTCTACGTAAAAAAATGACCCCCAAACCTTTATACCTTAAAATAGCAATCATTTACTGTTCTCTGATTTCATGTGGGGCAGTAGACTTATCTGTTCTTGCCTTGACGGCTGATGGGGCTGGGGAGTCTGCCATGACTTGCTTAGTCTTGTGTCAAGTGCCTCAGCTAAGAAAGTTCTAGTGGTTGAAGGCTGGCTAGGGGAGCTAGCTTGGAACATGTCTGGATTTTCAGTTCTGCCCCATGTAATCTCTAGGGTCATCCTCTCCCCATGAGATCGCCATATTTTCTTTTCATACGGTCTCATCTAGAATTCTGACCTGAGAATTTAGGATTCCTAAGGGCTCAGAAGTAGAAGAGATCGCTTCTCAAAGTCCAAGCAAGGATTGATACAGTAGTATTTTTGGCTCTATTCAACTCTGAAAGTATCTTATCTCAGGCTTCAAAACACTGTAGGGAAGGCATATTGTAAGTAAGAAATGTATTTCTCAAAGCACGAGAGGCTGAGAGGCTGAGTTAGGGCTGCCAACATGATCGGGGTCTAGTGAGGAACGTTTTCTGGGTTGCAGGAAACTCTCTCCTCGTATCTTCACATGGAAGAGGGATAATGGACCCCTTGAGGCCTCTTCCCTTCATGAGGGTTCCTCCCTCATCATCTGTGTTCATCCCAGTGGCCTCTTCTGCTGATGCCATCACATCAGGGGTTAGGATTTCAACACAGGGATTTAGAGGGGACAAAAACCTTCAATCCATAACTGCAAGTCATAAGACAAGCTTGGATTCGAAACGTGAGGACTACAAAAGTCACAAATACCAAAAACAGATTCAATCAGTGTTTCCAATGCAACGGATCCCTACAGTGATACAGAAAATAAACAAAGACAAGTGACGGTTATTCTGAAGATTAGGAAAATTGGATTTAAAATCATAAAGAGTTGATCATTGTTTTGAATCAGAGGGTGGTACTCGAGATAGAAAAAAATGGATAGTTTTGCAATGTCTTTAAGAAATAAAGTTGATAGGGCTTGGCAATTGCCTGGATGTCAGAATGAGGGAGTGAGGCAGTGAGAACATGTACAAAAAGCCAATAGTCAAGTCAGTAGGATTTAAACAAAGATGTAAAAATAGAAAGTGAATTAGCTCCACTATCACAAGCAGCACTTAATTATCCCCAACCTACGGCTCTGGCAGGGGGTGGATGTCCACATAAAGCAGGGCCTGCGCTGCCCTTCAAAGTGCACGTACTGTGAAACAGGCGTGTCTGTTGATGTGCATCAAGGAGAAAACAAAGTGATGGGACAACCGGGTATGAGTGGCATGCCTCTGAACTGTAGGTTACTGACAGAGATAAGAGAGGAATAGGCAAAGGAAGGTATTTAGCAAGGGGTGAATACAAACTGTACCAACAACCCTGTAATTTCATTCCTCCCAAAAGACTGGGGAGGGACAAGGAGAGGGGGCTGCATAATGACTGGAGCTGAAATCCTCCTGATTGGTGGATCCTCAGAATTTAAAGATGTGTATCTGAAAAGCCTACACAAAATAGCTTACCGTCTTGAGATTTTTGAGAGCTTTATGTTCTTAAGATGTTAGGATTGGAAGAGAGTTTTATCTGATTTCACATACAGATATGAAAAGAGAAAGAGAAAAGGAGAGAGAGAGGGAGAGAGAGAGAAGGAATGTCCAAAAGTACCACAGGACCTTGAGACACTTGTCCACACAAAAAAGTCACTGATATTTGGAACTGTCTGAAATATCCGTGAATGGCTAAGACATAGAAGAACCTAAATGTCCGCTGACAGAGGAATGGATAAAGAAGATGGGGTAAATATATACAATGGAATACAACTTAGCCATAAAATATAATGAAATTATGCCATTTACTGCAACATGGATGGACCGAGTGATTGCCATATTAGGAGAAGTCAGACCAAGAAAGACAAATACCATATGATATCACTTATATGTGGAGTCTAAAAAAAAGATACAAATGAACTTGCTTATACTTACAGGTATTTTATCACAAATGAACTTGCAGGCATAGAAAACAAAGTTATGGTTACCAAAGGATAAAGCATGTTGGTGAGGAGGAATAAATTAGGAGGTTAGGATTAATATGTATACACTACTATTTATAAAGTAGATAACCAACCATGTCCTACGATGCAGCACAGGGAACTCTACTCAATATTCTGTGATAACCTATATGCAAAAAAGAATCTGAAAAAGAATGTATGTGTGTATATGCATAATAGAATCACCTTGTACAGCAAAATTAGCATAACATTGTAAATAAACTATATTTCAATAATACTTCTTAAAAAGAGAAAGGGTAGGGGAGAGATAAATTAGTAGTTTGGGACTGGAGGATACACACTACCATATATAAAATAGATAAACCACAAGGTCTTACTGTATAGTGCAGAGAACTATATTACATATCATGTAGTAAACCAGAGTGAAAAGAATATGAATATTATATATATATATATGTATAAAACACAACATTGTAAATCAATTATACTTCAATAAAAATAAAACATTCATGAGTACCATGCCAAATGGTTTTGGATAAGATGAAATGTCAAAGACATTTTGAGGCAGACAAAGTGTCTAAAGAATGATCTGGATGGGACCAAATGTCTGCTAACTTAAATTTTGTCAAATAAGCAAATTCATCAAGATAGAAAGTGCAACGTGGATTACCAGAGGCCTAGAAGAAGACAGAAATGTTATTGCTTAGTGAGTACAGAGTTTGTGTTTATGCAATGAAAAATTTGTAAATAGATTGTGATAGTTGTATAAATTGTGAGTTAAATCAATACTACTGAACTGTATGATTAAACATGGATTAAGAAATATACAAATTTTATTTGACATGTATTTTATCACAAAAAATAAAAATAAATCTACTTTGGGAAGTTTCAATTTGTAAAATCACTTTTGAACAATGAGAGTATCTACTGAGCATATTTGCACCCTATGACTCAGTATTTACACTCATAAGAAACATAACTGTGCAGTTACTTCTAACAAGAGACATTTTCTAAAATCATTACTGAGGAAGAACACAGTGAAGATAGAGTAGAATTAATATATGAGTTGTGGTGTATTTATATTCTACTGCACTAAAAACGAACAAAGTACAAATATATTCATGAAAAACCTCACAAACACGCATTTGAAAGAGGTCAGAGTCAAAATAATATGTATTTTATAATTCCAGTAATATAGTACATACCAAAGGATTAGCAACATTAATCTCTGGTTTCAGATAAGAATATGAACATCCTCGGGGGGGGTTAAATACTTGAATGGGTCGCGTTGCTGAGGGGGTTCTGGATTGAGATAACATTCTGTGTTTTGACATGGCTGTGAATTTTTCTATATTTATGGAATGCTTCAATAAACATTTATATAAAAATATAGAACTGAACATAAAATGTACATTATAAATGAGTAAAATTATCTGTTTCATTTATTTAAGTGTTACACCAGAGGCAAATGTGATTACATTGGCAACTAGCAGCTCTATGAACTGCTGCCAGGTTCCTTAGGGATGTTAGATTCAACTAATATAAGGTTTATTTCATAATATGCTGATAAGAGAGAAATGGGATTATGAAGTGACTAGTGAATAGCTGGAGTTTATGGGCAGGCCAAATGGCATAAATGTCTCTGGCTAACAACCCATTCATAGGCGTCGGTTACATGAAAACTTACCTCCTCGTCAGTTACAACGGAATGCACACTTCACCAAATCCTCTCTTGCAGCTTTTCCCAAAGTCGCAGAAAGTTTCCTAATTTACTGGACAACCATTTACAAATATTTTTAACACCTAAATAATACGAAGAAGTGTTTGGGTCTTTAGGAAGACCTGTTGAGATTACAGACATTAAATGTGGTTGAACTGGGAAAGTGAACAGGTGGTGATATTATGGGCCTGGTGTGTGTTTTGCTGAGAAAGAAGTAGATTGTTACTACACATAATAATTTTGAACAATAGTTTGATAATATAAAGAGCTTTCAAAGTGTTTCTTTTTGAACCAAAAATTCCGCTAATATAAGTCAAAAATAAAGAAACAGTATAGGGACAGTATTATGCACAAAGATCTTCACACTGATGTGAATTGCAAAGATTAAGAAAAGTGAAAGTTATATCCCATCCTTATTTCTAACAAGGGGATGACTGAATAAACTATGGTGAAGTCAGTCACTTGACATGATCACTGACATAAGAAAATACTTCTAAATCATAATGTCTATTTTAAAATTTTACCCATAATAAAAACAACTCAATATTAGGGCAGCAGGAATTTAATTAGAAACTATACACAATGGAATACTACTCAGCCAAAAAAAGAACAAAATAATGCCATCTGCAGCAACATGGATGGAACTAGAGACTCTCATCCTGAGTGAAGCAAGTCAGAAAGAGAAAGAAATACCATATGATATCACTTATATCTGGAATCTAATATATGGCACAAAGGAAACTTTCCACAGAAAAGAAACTCATGGACTTGGAGAATAGACTTGTGGTTGCCAAGGGGAAGGGGAGGGAGTGGGAGGGACTGGGAGCTTGGGGTAAACAGATGCAGAATGTTGCCTTCAGGATGGATTAGCAATGGGATCCTGGAGTTTCCGTCGTGGCTCAGGGGTTAACGAATCCGACTAGGAACCATGAGGTTGCGGGTTCAATCCCTGGCCTTGCTCAGTGGGTTGGGAATCCGGCATTGCCGTGAGCTGTGGTGTAGGTTGCAGACGTGGCTCGGACCCTGCGTTGCTGTGGCTCTGGTGTAGGCCAGTGGCTATAGCTCCGATTCGACCCCTAGCCTGGAAACCTCCATATGCCACAGGAGTGGCCCCAGAAAAGGCAAAAAGACAAAAACAAAAAAAAAAAAAAAAAAAGCAATCGGATCCTGCTGAGTAGCACTGGGAATTCTGCTTAGTCACTTACGATGGAACACGTAATGTGAGAAAAAAAGAATTGATGGAACACGTAATGTGAGGAAAAAAGAATGTATACATGTATGTGTAACTGGGTCATCACGCTGTACAGTAGAAAAAATATACATATAAATAAATGATAAAGAAGAAATTATATATGTCTGATTATTAAAATAGGAAATAAATGTTAATACATGTAGCTTATTATCAAAATAACATTGTGAAAATGTGCTTACAAAGTGTTTAATACAGAATACACTTATAATAATGAAATATATATAGTGTACATAATGAAATATATATAAAATCATGTCATGTAAAGTTATGATAAAGGAAAATACAATATTCATGATACTATCTCAATCATGTGAAGCAGACGATAGTAAGGAAATTGAACAAGTAGAATTTGGTGATTATAAGTCAGAATAAGAAAGGAGGATCTGAAGTAACTTGTTATTTCCTAACTATACAACTTCATAGTTTAGGGAGAGAATTTAAGAATTACAGATTTGGTTCTCTGTATCAGGGATGTTACCTTCTTAAGATATAGGTGGGCTTCTTCCGGCATTCCAGCTTTAGAAATACAATAATTAGTTAGTAGAATTAATCTCATATCCAGGACTTGAGCTCTCTAACAGCCATCTCATCTATACTTGCCGTTTACTCTAACAGCCCTGCCCTGTCACAAAAAAATGTGGCCTCATGGAGTTCCTGTCGTGGCGCAGTGGTTAACGAATCCGACTAGGAACCATGAGGTTGCGGGTTCGGCCCCTGCCCTTGCTCAGTGGGTTAACGATCCGGCGTTGCCGTGAGCTGTGGTGTAGGTTGCAGACGCGGCTCGGATCCCGCGTTGCTGTGGCTCTGGCGTAGGCCGGTGGCTACAGCTCCGATTGGACCCCTAGCCTGGGAACCTCCATATGCCGCGGGAGCGGCCGAAGAAATAGCAACAACAACAACAAAAAGACAAAAGACAAAAAAAAAAAAAAAATGTGGCCTCACACCAGTCAGAACGACCATCATTAATAAGTCTACAAACAGCAAATGCTGAAGTCTGGAGAAAAGGGAACCCTCCTTCACTGTTGGTGTGAATGTAAATTGGTACAACCACTATAGAAAACAGTATGGAGGAACCTCAGAAAACTAACTATAGAACTACCATGTGATCCAGCAATCCCACTCCTGTGAATATATCTGGACAAAACATTCATTCAAAAAGAGGCATGCATCCCTATGTTCACTGCAGCACTTTCACAACAGCCAAGACATGGAAACAACGTAAATGTCCATCGACAGATGAATGGATTAGGAAGATGTGGTACATATATACAATGGAATACTAGTCAATCCAGCTCAGCCCATAAAAAAGAAAATAATAATGCCATTTGCAGCAACATGGATGGAACTAGAGATTCTCATAGGAAGTAAAGTAACTTAGAAACAAAAATACAAATACCATATTATATCACTTATATGTGGGGTCTAAAATATGTCACAAAATCTGTTACTGACAGATCAGGGTCAAGGAGGGCAGATCTGTGGTTGCCAGGGGCAGGGAGAGGGAATGGGATGGATTGGGAGTTTGGGGTTCGTAGATGCAAACTATTACATTTAGAACGGATAAACAATGAGGTCCTGCTGTATAGCACAGGGAACTATATCTAGTCTCTTGTGACAGAAGATAATAGAAGATAATATGAGAAAAATAATGTACATATGCATACATACATATATATACATACATATATATGTATATATAGATGACTGGGTGACTGCCATACAGCAGAAACTGAAGGAACATTATAAATCAACTATACTTTAATCACAAAATTTAAAAAATATGGACTCTTATTTTAACACCAAATTTATGTTATTTTAGAAACAATTCTACATCATGAGTTGTCTATGATTAATGTGTTTTCTCCCTAATATTTCAGGTGAACTGAAGAATTCAAAGTACCCTTTTAATGGCATATTATCAGGGCTGTCATTAGAGCTAAGAATAAAAAAGCAGATGAATTACATCTCAGAGTTTTAGGATTATGGAGAATAAATATTTCTTAAGCAAGTAACTCCTTGCTTCTTAATAAAGTTTTATTTACCTGAGATGTCACCTCAAATAAATGAGCAAGTTGACACTTGAATGAAGTTCCTTGATCTATAAGTATTCTAGTTGAGTTGTGAAAAATATCTGATTGTCAAACTTAAAAAAAAATGGAGTTTCAAGGTTGCAAATAAAATTGCTAGGTGAGAAGAACAAGTGAGTCACCAGCAACTCTGAGGAAACAGTAATAAATACGGATATCAAATTGCAATAGGTTGAAAAGGGAAGCAGAACTTAGTAAGACAAAGGCAATCAGTGTAGACAGTTTCTGTTAGACGTCAGGTTTTGAAGGAAACGGAATGATTTGCACATTAAGAGGTATTGATTAACTATTGATTAGAGATAGTTTTTTGAGGTAAGGGAAAAACTAAACATAATAGTAGGTATGTTGGAAAGCACTGTAAGTTAAAATGACGGAATAATTTGGACACTTGTAAGTAAGTAAGGAGTCCCAGTTAACACTTGTTTTCAAATCAGAGGTCACTGATTGCCATTTACTATTCAAAAAGGAACTGAGTTTGAAACAGCAAGACTGTTAAGCATCTTTCTTGTACACCGAGTGTCTATCTTTGTACCCTGTATTATTCCATAGATGCAAATTTATGAACTTACGACAGTAAATTTACTGTATCTCTGGTTTACTACCTCTCCTGTTACACATGGACCTTATTATGTTGTTTGTTGCCTTGATAAAATCAGGTAGATGTATTACTCAGACTGCGAGACATTAGGTAATTAATGACTGAAAAATGATCCGTCATCATCATCACCATCACCATCAGTGCTGTCAAAAAACATGTATTGACACAAACGAGTTTTGTCACAGCATCCCAGGCACTGCAGAGTTCTAGAAACTGGAAGTCCAGAGGATTGTTATAATTCAGGATAAATATCTCTCACCTCCTTTGTGCACAGACATGTCTTTATAAGCATAATTTCTACCTTCTACTATATTAAGGTCTGAAAATGTAAAGCAGTTATCAGAGGGATGGGATCAGACAGATCTTTTTTGGACATAGCTTATGTAATATATCAGTTCCCTAATCTAAGAAAAGGGAACTATTCTTGTTGACCATATATAAAAGAGCTTATTAAGTTTTTCAAGTTTATTTTGTGAAGTGAAGTGTATGTGTATATATATGTATATATTAATACATATGTATCTATGATATATAGATAGATAAATACATAGTGCGTAGCCTGGCAAACAAAAAATTGGTGTTTGTTTAATAAAGAAGTCCAATGATTTTTAATAACCTGAAAAAAGGTAAAAAATTGTTTAAATCAGGAGTTCCCGTCGTGGCCCAGTGGTTAACGAATCCGACTAGGAACCATGAGGTTGCGGGTTCGGTCCCTGCACTTGCTCAGAGGGTTAACGATCCGGCGTTGCCGTGAGCTGTGGTGTAGGTTGCAGACGTGGCTCGGATCCCAAGTTGCTGTGGCTCTGGTGTAGGCCGGTGGCTACAGCTCCGATTCAACCCCTAGCCTGGGAACCTCCATATGCCGCGGGAGCGGCCCAAGAAATAGCAACAACAACAACAACAACAACAAAAGACAAAAAGACAAAAAAGACAAAAAAAAAAAAAAAATGTTTAAATCACAGAAAGTTTAATGAGCTACTCCATCTTTGAAGTAAAACTTGGCTGATATCTTAATTCACAGTGACACATATAAAACATATCTGTAATTTCAATTCTTAATAGAAATTTTTTAAAAAGCAAATTTCAATTATTAGCTGACACCAGATCACACTTTAACTCTAATTTGTTTTGCTAAGGTAATTGGATTGTGGATACAGTATAATCTCTCAAAAAGTCAAATGATTCATTATTATTACTTGCATATATTTTTCAGATTTAATGGAAATGTCTTATTAACGAGATATGATTTCATTTGCCAGAGTATCAGTTTACTATTGAAGTATTAAGAAATTCTGCTTAATTTATGACTTATTAGCTCTTTGAATGTTGACCTCTCATGCACTATTCTCCCAATCATTGTTGATTTGTCTTGTCCCTGACTCATCTAGTGAGATGTCTTCCTTTAAATTTATATTATATTATGGTAAAAATGCTTTAGGATTTGTGACTTCAAAACCAGAGACCAAAGACCTCATGAAAAAAGATGAAAAAAAAAATCTTACAAAATGGCAAACTGAATTCAGCAATATTTATAAAGAATTAAACACCATGACCGAGCAGCGTTTTTTGCAAGACAGCATGATTGGTTTAATACCTTAAAACAGAACAAAGGATAGAAACCAACCACATGATTGCCTCCCTTGAAACAGAAAAACCCACAATATCCACACCAGTTCAGGACAAAGACAAAATATAACACTTTTACATAATAAATGAAAAACTTTTATCAAATGAGAATAGAAAGGGACAACTTCTGCTCCACAAAGGTCATCCTCCCCAATCCTAGAGCTTATGCCATAACTGAGCAGTGAAACTATAAATGCTTTCCCCAAAAGATAAGCAGCAAGGCAAGGACGTGTGTTGGTTTGAAACCTGGAGAGTTCCCAGTGTGAAATATGAAAACTGACCCTATATGTGAAGGGCAAGGAAACACCAAAAAAAAAAAAGGAGGCAGGAGTTCCCGTCGTGGCGCAGTGGTTAACGAATCCGACTAGGAACCATGAGGTTGCGGGTTCGGTCCCTGCCCTTGCTCAGTGGGTTAACGATCCAGCGTTGCCGCGAGCTGTGGTGTAGGTTGCAGACGTGGCTTGGATCCTGCGTTGCTGTGGCTCTGACGTAGGCCGGTGGCTACAGCTCCGATTTGACTCCTAGCCTGGGAACCTCCATATGCCGCGGGAGCGGCCCAAGAAATAGCAAAAAGACAAAAAAAAAAGGAGGCAGGCCACTCTAGGCTGGTAGAAGGCAGTTTTAATAAGCTTGTCTTGGGGAACCCATGAGACAGGTACATCTTTTAACCTGTCTGCCAGAATCCTAAAAGTACACAGAAAGGCCTTAACTGGATGCACTCATGTATGCAGTCCAGATGGTTTCCATCACACCTACTCTCTCAAGCCTGCATCCATGAGACGGCCACTAGTGTGCGGACAGTTGGCAGAGTGTGCCTTCTATGGAGAGGAGAGGATGTGAGGAACCTCTAACTGCGCAGGTTCAGCCTGCAGGTCAACCAGCGTCCACATTCTGTCAACGACAACCTTGCTCTTCACTTCTACGCAGCATCTCAATATTTTGCATGTATATTAGAGCCATCAGAAAAAACAAGAGTCATCCCACCAGGAAATAAAGACATGAAAATGTCTTTATTCTCTGATGACATAATCCCAGAAAAAAATTCTAAAGAATTTTCATTTCTACTAGAATGAAAAAAAAATTTAGCAAAGGTACAGGATGCAAGTACAAAGCGTCAACTGAATTTCTATATACTAGAACAGATAATTCCAAAATGTCAGAAAACTAAATATAGAACTACCACATGACCCAGAACTCCCACTCTTGGGCATATATCTGGACAGAACTTTCCTTGAAAAAGATACAGTCACCCATATGTTCACTGCAGCACTATTCACAATAGCCAAGATATGGAAACAAAATAAAGGTCCATTGGCAGATGAATGGATTAAGAAGATGTGGTATATATACACAATGGACTACTACTCAGCCATAAAAAAGAACAAAATAATGCCATTTGCAGCAACATGGATGGAACTAGAGATTCTTATACTAAGTGAGGTAACTCAGAAAGACGAATACCATATGTTATCACATATCTGGAATCTAATATATTGCACAAATAAACCTTTCCACAGAAAAGAAACTCATGGAGTTGGAGAACAGACTTGTGGTTGCCGGGGGAAGGAGGAGGGAGTGGGATGGACTGGGAGTTTGAGATTAATAGATGCAAACTATTGCATTTGGAATGGATAAGCAATGAGATCCTGCTGTATAGCACTGGGAACTGTATCTAGTCACTTGTGATGGAGCATGATGGAGGATGTGAGAAAAAGAATGTATATATGTATGTGTGACTGGGTCACTTTGCTGTACAGTAGAAAATTAACAGAACACTGTAAACCAACTATAGCAGAAAAAATAAAAATCACTTAAAAATGAAATTTAGCAAACAATTTTAGAATAACATCAGAAATAGAATACTTGGGAATATATTTAGTAAAATAATTTCAAGTCATGTTCAGTTAAAAATATAAAACATTTCTGTGATAAGTTAAAGGGGTTCCAAATAAATGGACTGGCATTTTCATGGATTGGAAGATAGTATTGTTAAGATGGCAATATATACCCAAATATTGATTTATAAAATCGATTATCATGTCTATCAAAATCCTAGTTGTATTTTTTGTTGAAATCCATAAACTTAAAATTTACAGGAAACTGCAAAGTTCCTTAAATAAACAAAACTATTTTGAAAAAGAAAAACACAGCCAGAGGACATTATACTACCTGATTTCAAAACTTACCATGAAGCTGACATAATCAATAGAGAGTGGTATTGGCATGCCGATGAGAATATAGATCAATAGAAAATAATTGAGAATCCAGAAATAAACCTTTACATATGGTCAACTGCCTTTTAGAAGAGCAGCTAAGATATTCTCCGAGGAAAAGATAATCTTCAAAAAAGAGCCAGGGAATTAGATATAGGTTTTAAGGAAATGTACATATCTGTTGCCAATCCAAAAAACTCAAGCTAGTGTGTTCCATTTGTCTTAAAGGTATTGATACAAGAATCAGACACATCTAACTCCCAAACTAGAAATGATCCATGTAATTAATCAATCTTACAGGGACTAAATGAATCAAAGGACAGGGTGGACTTGTGAGAATTTGTATTTCATCAATGAATACAGTGTTAATTCCCTGTGCATTTACTATTGCAAATGTTCTGTCAGAGGTTTTAGTCAATGCTACAAACTGAGGAAAAGCATCACATAGTATCATAACAAACTCCTATTGTTTTGGATTTGCAGTGTGTCACAATTTATTTTATTTTATTTTATTTCATTTTTTGTCTTTTTGCTATTTCTTTGGGCCGCTCCCGCAACATATGGAGGTTCCCAGGCTAGGGGTCAAATCGGAGCTGTAGCCACCGGCCTACACCAGAGCCACAGCAACGTGGGATCCGAGCCGCATCTGCAAGCTACACCACAGCTCATGGCAACGCCAGATCGTTAACCCACTGAGCAAGGGCAGGGACTGAACCCGCAACCTCATGGTTCCTAGTCGGATTCGTTAACCACTGCACCACGACAGGAACTCCTTTTTTTTTAATTTTATTTTATTATTTTATTTATTTATTTTATTTATTTTTTTTGCAGTGTGTGACAATTTTTAAGGACACGCACACATCCCTACACATACATACATACGTATTTGGAGTCCAGATGGCTATGGGTGCTGATTCTACTTCTTTCATTTATTAACCATAATTTATGAAAAATTACATAGAGATTGTAATCTTCACCATGTCAGATTGTTGTGAATTTCCAACTGGGTGACATGCAAACCAATTTCCACCATCAACCAATGAACAAGCTTGTTTGTTTGGGTATATACACACACACGGACAATCCTAAATGGTATGCTATCTTCTAGGGAGAATCTAATGCAGTCAGAAATCTTTCCACATTTGAGCCCAGGAGAAGTCTGGCTATTACATGTAAGGAGTTCAAAGTCTATTGTTAGTAGCTGTCAATCACAGGCAATACATCAGAAACAGCAATGACATCCCAGTTTCTAATCGGGAGAACAAAAGGATAATTTTCATTAATATGCTCTGAGACCGATATATAGTAAGACTAATGCCTCTTGGATATTTCCTACCCCAAGGGAATTGGGATAAAAATTTGCTTAAGTTTATCATGTGTATCTTTATCTCACTAGCACTCTGTTTGCCAACCCAGAAATGATTCACTACATGGTGTCTGAATATAAGATGCTGGCAGTAACTGCTGTGAGCAGGGAATTTAAGCTTTGGTTATATTTCCCTATACTTTCTCAGCAATGAAATGGTCAGAAAAATATAGGAGTACATCACAATCATTCAGAGTTGATAAGGCTGAACAGATTCTGGTTTAAAATTCTATGGATTTTCCAGACAAAAGTCTATGGAGACATAAAAACAAATCTGGAAAGAAATACTGATCTGTGACTTGTGAGTCTCCTTAAAAGTTAGACTTTCTATGATTACATACAGATTATGTGTAGCAGTGGTATTCAAATGTATGTCCTTTTATTGAACTAAGGATGTATCTTTTAAGAACAGTGAATATGTATTTCCTTAAGCTACTTGAACATGGCTTAGAAAATTTTGAATAAGAAATATATCAAAATTAATATTATGGAGTTTCTGTTGTGGCTCAGCCCAGTGGGTTAAGAAACTGTCGTTGTCCCAGGGAAGACGTGGGTTTGATCCCTGGCCTCGCTCAGTGGGTTGAGGATCCAGCATTGCCACAAGCTGCTGTGTAGGTTGCAGATGCAGATCAGATCTGGTGTTGCTATGGCCGTGGTGTAAGCCTACAGGTGTAGCTCCAATTTGACCCTTAGCCCAGGAATTTCCATATGCTGCAGGTACCACAGTAAAAACCAAAACCAAAACCAAACCAAAGCAAACCAACAACAAAAAACCAGTATTGTGTGGGGTCAAAAGGAATCACTATGCCAAAGAGCAGGCAATGTGAGATGGAGTTACCAAGAAACCTGCAAAAACTCAATGGACCAACCAAGCAATGGACTACAGTGGTTTTCAATCAACATTCACTTATTAATAATTATGGTGTGTTATTGTTTCACAATGTTTTCACGTGTAACCTTAACTACGGTAGACACATTTTATTGATGTGAAAAAAGTGAAGTTCACGGAATTAGGGGAATAAATCCCATGGCCATAGAGTGAAAGAGCTCCTCTCAAATCTGTTTTTCTAATTCTTTTTATTATACCTATGGTGTCTCATACAGCTATTTGTGTAAATAAGAGATTTATAGATAAGCATTACAATTACTAATGATAATAAAAATGGTACCATCAACATTCTGCAAACAGCAGATAAAGCATGGAATATCTATTCTCCTGCTCCCCTGTAACCACCAGCTACTTCATCATATGCATATTTCTAAATATTATGAATTATGAATTTGTCTACAGTTTCCTTCTGGAGCAAATAACCCCACTGTATGCACTAAGAGGGGACCATAAATCAGTAAATGCAGAAAATGATTGTTTTCTACTTCCTAATCAACACGGCCTACATATCCAGCCTCATTTTTCTTGCGCTACAATCTTACAGAATCATTATTCTTGGTTTTTTTTTAATTCTTACTCAGCCTATTGGAAGAAAGATTTATATTTTCTTACCATACACCTTGATACTGATATTATTCCCCAAGAAAAATGGTGTATTAGTGTTGATATAATGCTTGCTACAACACCAAAATGACAGAGAGTCTATCTGTAAAATGCCAATGTGAGAAACAAGATAATTCTATTTAATCAAGAAGAGTGCTGAACAGATAAGCCATGAAGGAGACTCAATAAAAAGTCTCACTTTTCTGTTCAGGACATATATAACACCTTGTACCTGTCAGCATATGGAGGGCAGCACCTTCATATCCACAAAGGCTGAGAAATAAGGGGGTCATTGAGCATCAAGCATGGATCAGTATCTGCCTATATCATAATGTTTAATTATATGCCCCACAAATATGATGGGGCAGCCCACACAGATAGTAAGTTACAGAGATAGGATCTGAACTGGAGTTTACATAACCGTCTTTTTATATATAAAAAAAG
This sequence comes from Sus scrofa, assembly GCF_054392235.1. Lineage (NCBI taxonomy): Eukaryota > Metazoa > Chordata > Mammalia > Artiodactyla > Suidae > Sus > Sus scrofa. The sequence continues at coordinate 135,896,574 of NC_139385.1, read as the reverse complement.
ATAACAGAACATAATATCACTCCTAGATTTCCCATTTAATAAAGGTAGAATTGAGGACCAATTGCATTTAAATGACTCACCAGAACCATGAAGGCAGGCAGTGGACAGTGTAGACTCCTATTCCTGGGTGCTTCACATTATGTTTTAACTGGTTTGGTTTGATGAACCTCAAGTATTCCACCTGTGCTACTTACATTCTAGTTGATATAAAAACAGGACTAATAAATGACTACATGCAATAATTGGGATTTTTCTGTTTTTTACACAGGGGCACTCAAGCAGATAAATATATATATATTTGGCTGTACCCAAGGCATGCAGAAGTTCCTGGGGCCAGGGATCGAACCTGCACCACAGCAGTGACAATGAGGATCCTTAACCATTAGGCCACCAGGGAACTCCCTCTAGCAGATATTTAAGGAATATCTCTATGGACAAGACATTGCGTTAGGGCTGGGGGTGAACTGGTGTACTACAACAATAGCAAAATATAGCTTCTGTCCTCACTGAACTTTGAGTTCTAATTGAACTCTTGGCCATTCTTGTAAGAGTACAGAAATTCCTCTGTTGGAGATATTTTTTCTGCAAGACTAAGGAGGCTTCTGTTCCAGTTAGTTTGGCTGAAAAGCATGCCAGAACACCTTCTCCACAGTCATACACCCACATACATGCTTTATGTAATACCACCAGAAGCTAATATTTTATTTAGTGAAGTATGCATGTTCTGCTCCGTGTATTTTAGACATGTTTACAACAACAAAATTTCAGGCTATCTTTCCTTTCACAGAAGAGTAAACAGAGGCATAAAAGGGTTTAAGTAGTGACCCTAAGCTACCAATTCTGGAAGTTATTGAACCAGGGATTCAAATCAAAACAATCTGGCTCCAGAGTCCACGGACACCTGTCATCATCTGGTAGCACTTCCTATATCTCCACTAGGCTGCCCCTTGCTACCTTATACCAAACACAGCCTTGACAGAGGCTGGTCTCCTCCCTTCTATATCCACATGTGTAAACTGTCCCCTGAATGCAAGGCCAAGTCAGGTCTAACATTCTCCAGAAGCCACACTGGAACTCACACCATTCATTTAGTTCTTATGCCTTATTGCATTCACCATACAGAAGGACTATCTTCACTGCGGCACATTTATTTTCTCTGTGCACTGGGGCCAAGAGCAGATGACTTTTATATATTATTTTTAATCTTCACAATACCTCTGTGAAGTGTATATTATCTTCATTAAATGGACAAAAATATTGATTAGTTTAGTGATTTGCTTAAGGTTACAAATTTCCTGTGTTGGGCTAGGATTCCAGAGCCATCTAATTTCTAAATTCAATGCATTTTCTATATTGCACTTCTTCTGATATTGAAAGACCCTGAATAAGACTTTGTTGTTTAGAGGCAGAAAACATAGCTATTAGTATACAAGAGAGAAAACAAAAATACCTACAATTATATTATGAAGTCTATACTGGTTTGCTATTGCTGCTGTAGCAAATAACCACATACTTGACCATAAAAAAATAACTTTATAGTCTCAATAGATCTGGAGATCAGCAGTCTGAAGTGGACCTCACTGGGAGGGTAGCATTCCTTCTGCAGGCTTAGAGGACACTGTTTCCTTGCTTTTTCCAGCTTCTTGAGGCTGTTCACATTCCTTAGCTGTTGCCCCTTTCCATTTGCAAAGCCAGTAAAAGCCAGTCAACCTTTTCTCATATTGTATCATTCTGACAAATCTTGTCTCACTTTTTTACTTTTAAGACCTTTGAGATTGGAATGAGCCCAAGGATAATCTTATTTCAAAATCAGCTAAGAAGAAACCTTACTTCCCCCTTGCTATGTAACCTTACATATTCACAGGTTCTGGGGATTAGGATGTGGATATCTTTATTTATTGGGAGAGGGCATATTCTGCCTGGCATAGCGTTGTAAACCCAATTCATTCATTTGAGATTTCTAAATTGCCTTCATGTACCTAAAGATAATGATATAAAGATAATGATGGTGTCAAAGATAATGATGTAAAGAATAGAACTACTTTTGTGCCATATATTAGATTTCAGATATAAGTGATATCATGTGGTATTTGTCTTTCTCTTCCTGACTTACTTCACTTAGTATGAGAGTCTCTAGTTCCATCCATGTTGTTGCAAATGGCATTATTTTGTTCTTTTTTATGGCTGAGTAGTAGTCCACTGTGTAAAAGCACCATATCTTCTTAATCCAATCATCTGTTGATGGACATTTAGGTTGTTTCCATGTCTTGGCTATTGTGAATAGTGCTGCAATGAACACGTGGGTGCATGTGTATTTTTCAAGAAAAGTTTTGCACAAATGAACATTTCCACAGAAAAGAAAATCATGCACATGCAGAACAGACTTGTAGGTATCAAGGGGAAGGGGAGAGGGAATGGGATGGATTGAGAATTTGGGGTTAACAGATGCAGACTATTGCCTTTGGAATGGATAAGCTATGGGATCCTGCCATGTAGCACTGGGAATTATGTCTAGTCACTTATGATGGAGCATGATAATGTGAGAAAAAAGAAAGTATACATGTATGTGTAACTGGGTCACCATGTTGTACAGTAGAAACTGACAGAACACTGTAAGCCAGCTATAATGGAAAAAATAAAAATCATTATAAATGAAAAAAATAACAGAATTACAATGGAAGGGACTCAGAGAAGGTTTCCTATAGTGTTTGACTTCTGACTTGAGTCTAAAAGATTAAGCAGTGATCAGTCAGTGTGAAAGTAGGGAAGTTGGTGATATAAGGCAAAATGGGGAAAAAAAAGATTCCTTAATGTGAAGAGCACTTTCCGTTAATTTATGTTATTAATTTTCTTACATTCTAACTGCCATTTGCAGTATGTGATAGGAAGTTAGCCCTGATGTCCAGATTTAAAGCAGTTTCATGGATTTCCCAGTTACGGAGCTCAAGCTCTGATATTTAATCCAACAGTTTAAGACTTCTTTTTTTTTTGAAATTTTATTTATTTTTTTACAGAATAAAATACATATATTTAAACACAACTACATTCACACAGATTATTATATCATGGATCTTAAGAAACAGATTAAGTGACTCCCTCTGGAGAAGTGGAATGGAAAATATGCTGAGACAAATAGGAAATTTATTCTATACTTTATTCCATTTTGTATGGCTGTCATCTTTACTATTTAGTATTATCTATTACATTTCAATTTTTCTTTAAAAATTAGCATTATATTAAAACTGTGTATATTATGCAACTAAAATCTATAAAGAAAGCCTTATATACCATTAAATATTTTATATAGCATAATAAAAAGAATAACTTAACTGGTAAGAATAACAAAAATAATATACCCTCTGAAAATAAGTAAAATATAAAATGCATACATTGGTTAAAAAACAGTGTAACTACATAAATATGTCCTCATAATTTGTTACATCTTATTGATTCCTCAATATAGGCATTATGTCGTTCTAGGTGATGTGATAAACAAGACATTACAGACCTTACATTGTACCATGGAGAGAAATGGTTATTAATAATACAATTGTAGAACTGTATCATTTAATTGTACAGTTGCATTATTTAATTATAATTATCATAAATTCTTTGATGGAGAGAAAATCAGAATCAGATGTAAGAAGACTTCAGCATTGCAAGAATGATGTCAAATGACCCCCTTAATGGTGGATTATGCACTTATTTACTATGAGATATATTTATTCTCCAGATATTCCTTGTTTGCCTTGTTTGTGTATCAGTTGTAGATTTTTGGTTTGCAGTTATTCTGAAGTTTTTATGTAAGAGTCTATATGTACATGAGATTGTTTTAAGTTGTTGTTCTCTTAATTGCAAGTTCATGTCCAGTGTCCTGATTTGTACCCATCTCTTCTCATGATTTCTGATTTTGGTGGTATAATTATGCATGGATGATTTCGTATCTTTACTGTATATATACCTTTACTGGTGAGCCTTGTCATTTGTGGAATTTTTGTTTCCTGTTGCTGTCTTTTCTTTTCTGCCAAGAGAAGTTCCTTTAGTATTTGTTGTAAGGCTGGTTTAGTGTTGCTGAATTCTCTCAACTTTTGCTTATCTGTGAAGGTTTTGATTTCTCTTTCAAATCTGAATGAGAGCCTTGCTGGGTAGAGTCATCTTGTTTGGAGGTTTTTTCCTTTCATCACGTTGAGTATATCATGCCACTCCCTTCTGGCCTGCAGAGTTTCTGTTGAAGAATCTGCCGATAACCTTATTGGGGCTCCCTTGTATGTTACTTGTTTCTTTTCCCTAGCTGCTTTCAAGATTTTCTCTTTGTCTTTAATTTTGGTCAGTTTGATTAATATGTGTTTCGGGGTGTTCCTCCTTGGGTTTATTTTGTATGGTACTCATTGTGCTTCCTGGATTTGAGTGAGTGATTCCTTCCCCATGTTAGGGAAGTTTTCAGCTATTATCTCTTGGAATATTGTTTCTGTCTCCTTCTCTCTCTCTTCTCCTTCTGGCACCCCTATAATACGGATGTTGGTGTGTTTAACGTTGTCCCAGAGTTCTCTGAGACTCTCATTTGCTTTCAATCTTTTTTCTCTTTTCTGTTCTGCATCTGTAATTTCCACTAATCTGTCCTCCACCTCGCTTATTCATTCTTCTGCCTCCTGTATTCTGCTGTTAGCTGCTTCTAGTGAATTTTTTATTTCAGTTATTGTATTTTGCATCTCTTCTTGTTTAAGTTTTATATCTCATATCTCTTTGCTCAGTGTTTCCTGTAAGTTACCCATCTTTTCCTCCAGTTTATTTCCAATGTCTTGCATCATCTTCAGCATCAATAGTCTAAAATCTTTTTCCTGAAGGCTAAGAATCTCCTCATCACTTAGCTGATTTTCTGGGGTTTTTCCTTTCTCCCTCATCTGAGTTACAGTTCTCTGTCTTTTCATTTTTATAGGTTTTTAGTGTAGTGACCTTTTTATAGATAATGAAGTTGCAGCCTCTCTTACTTCTGGTGTCTGCCCCCCTTATGGCTGAAGTCAGTATGGGGGGCTTGCTGTAGGCTTCCTGATAGGAGGGGCTGATGCCTGCCCCCTGGTAGGAGGAGTGGATTCTAATCCCTCTGGTGGGTGGGGCTTAGTCTCTGGATGGGATTAGAGGCAGCTGTGTGCCTGAGGGGTCCTTAGGTAGCCTGTTTACTGAGGGGGTGGGGCTGTGATCTCACCTGGATTGTTGTTTGCCCTGGGGCTTCTCAGCACTTACTGACAGGTGGGGCCAGATTTTCCCAAAATGGCCACCTCCAGAGAAAGGCAGCTGCTGAATATTCCCAAGAGCTTTGCCTTCAACGTCCTTCCCTCACAACAAGCCACATTCACCCCTGTTTTCCCAGGATGTCCTCCAACAACTGCAGTCAGGTTTGACCCAAATTCCTATGGAGACCTCGCTCTGCCCTGGGACCTAGTGCATGTGAACGTCCATGTGTGCATTTTAAGAATGGAGTCTTCGTTTCCCCCAGTCCTGTGGAGCTCCTGTGTACAAGCCCCACTGGCCTTCAATGCCAGATGCTCCGGGGCTCTTTCTCCAAGTGCCAGATCCCCACACAGGAGTGTTTCATGTGGGGCTCAGAACTCTCCCTCCTGTAGGTGAGTCTCTTCGAGCCAGTTAGTTTTCAGTTTGTGGAGCTTCCCACCCGGGAGGTGTGGGGTTTTTTATATCGTGAAATCACCCCTCCTACCTCTTGATGTGGCCTCCTCTTTTTCTTCTGGAGTAGGGTATCTTTTTTAAGGTTTCTAGTCCATTTGGGTGGAGATTGCTCAGTCTTTAGTTGTGAATGTTGTTGTTTTTAGGAGAGAAGTTGAGCTCCAGTCCTTCTATTCTGCAATCTTAATCCGGTCTCTCTCCAACAGTTTAAGTCTTATCTGATTCAAATAATACTCAGCCATAAAAAGAACAAAATAATGTCTTTTGCAGTAAAATGGATGGACCTAGAGATTATTGTTACTAAGTGAAGTAAGTCAGACTGAGAGAAACAAATACTTTATGATACCATTTATATGTGGAATGTAATAAAAATGATAAAAAGAAGAGTGGGATTATCATATACATTATATAGATAATAGATAAGTAACAAGGGTCTACCATATAGCACAGGGAGCTCTACTCCATATTTTGTAATGACCTATATGGGAAAATAATCTGAAAGATAATGGATATATATATATGATTCACTTTGCTGTGCATTTGAAACTAACACAATATTGTTAATCAGCTCTACTCCAATAAAATTTTTTAAATTAAAAACTATTAGTTTTTTTTTTTTTTTGCTTTTTAAGGCCACACCCACACCATGTAGAGGTTCCCAGGCTACAGCTGCCAGCCTACACCACGGCCAAAGCAACACCAGATCCTAACCATGTCTGTGACCTACACCACAGTTCATGGCAACAGAGATCCTTAATCCATTGAGCACGGCCAGGGATCAAACCCGCAACCTTGTGGTTTCTAATCAGATTCATTTCTGCTGTGCCACGATGGGAACTCCAAAATGTATTTGATTTTTAAATGAAAAATATTCTCAGGAGTTCTTTGTGGAATGCTTTTTTGGCCTAAAACATCCAGGTGTTACTTGTTGGGCCGAAGGACTACAAAGTTAAAACTAGTGTTATTTATAAAAAGAAAGAGCTCAGCAGGTAAGAAAGAGAACCGATGCACTGACCTCACATTAGCAATGGACACCTCATAGGTTCCTGCTACCTTGTGCTGTGGGTGGGCGAACTTCAAAGCTTTGCCTGTTGTTCCTCAGGTTTTCTCTAGAGAGCCGTAGATGGTGACCTGTACGCACTGACCACCAGTGAGTCTTGTAGATACAAAACATGGCTCAGGATATATGTGATAAAATCACCATGCTCAAAACAAGTGAAGCAGGAGAAATTTATTCTACCTAATTCCTTTGGACTCCGTAGGATGGCTAGCTGATACAGCCTCAGATTTTTTGAGCAATCTCCCAGAAAGCCTGACAGATATATTGCACACATAGCCATTCCTTCAGATTTGCAACAGTCTTTTTTCCAATCAGTATCCTTTTTTAACTTTTTGTTAAAGTATAGTTGATTTACAGGGCTGTGCCTATTTCTACTGCAGGATATAGTGCCCCAATCATACATATATACACATTCTTTTTCTCTTATTATCTTCTATCATGTTACATGCCAAGAAATTGGACATAGTCCCCTGTGCTCTACAGTAAGACTTCATTGCTTATCCATTCTAAATGTAATAGTTTGCATCTACCAACCCCAAACTCCCAGAAACAGTCTTTTAAACAGTCTTGTTTAATGGTAATCACTTTCGTTTTTAAGTACTTCATAAAATAGAAAGACATTTTTTGTCAGCACCTGAAAAACTAACTTCACATAGAAAGTGTCAAATAAATATTGCATACTGAATGTTTTATAGAAGAATAAATAGAAGCTTCAGGGGACTAGATAATATTTCTCAAGTCACATGGACATGTCTTTAACCTTTTATTTTTCTATTATTGTTTAAATAGACATATATTCAAAATACTTCATTGCAGCAATTAAAACAACTCATCATTCTGTTACCTTTTTCATTGTTTTAAATATTACAAAATTACCTCCCAACTAGAAGCAAACCTATGGTTTGACTTCAATTTTTAAAATGACTAGCCAAGTGGGGGCATACAGATGTTAGTATCCTAAGAGAGTATAGTTACCTGGTTATCAGTACAGAGGGACCCAGAATAAACATAAAACACACCCATAAGGACATCCTGAGGTCAACCAAGAGCTTTGAGCTTTGAAGTTTTATTTTTCTTTTTTGGCCGCCCCATGCATATGCAGTTCCTGGGATCAGATCCAAGCCTCAGTTGTGACCTATACCACAGCTGAGGCACAAACTTTTTTAAAAAAAAAATCTTCTCCCATTCATGAGATTATAGTAGTGAAGAATTTTTCTACTTTTTATTCAATTTAATCATTCCCCAGCCCCAGCCACAGGTGATAAACCATAAGACAAATGTTGACCAAGCTAGCGTAGAGACCATTCTACAAGAATAAAGGAAAGAAGAGTTAAATTTTTTTTATCATGTGAATAGTTACTTAAGGACACCCAAAAGTGCAGCCTTCAGAGAGAATATAGAAAAAAATAAATAAATCAGACTCTTAGAGGATAGAAGAGCAAAGGAAAATAAAGGGAATCTTGATCATTTTCGTAGTTGCTGGTTACTTCCAGAAATTTCTTTAGGCCAAGCTGTACTTTTGGTTGGTTCCTTAGGTACACCTTCTTATTAGAATTTTCCAATTGGTGTTAGCACTGGCTTGCCTTGGTGTGTACCTCTTTGCAACTACTTAAATGTGAAATCCGTAAGGGGACCAGGTTTTATTGGGTTTGTTCACTACCATGCCTCTAAGCATCTGAAATAATTCTTTCACACAGAATTCTCTCAATAAGTAGCTGTTGCATGAATTAACTGAATAGCAACAACAATTAACGTCCACATAAAGTCTCAAAGACTCCCTTATTTCATGTGAATTCTGGTTAGAAAAGAACAGGAATAAGGAAAAAAAAAAATCAAGACTCAACAATGAAAGAGAAAAGTATATCATCCTATGAGCTCAAAGATAAAACAATGAACTCTCTCAAGGTCTAAGCCAATCAGTGAGGTCTTCACTGACGTGGCATTTGGGCTAACTGTTGAAGGATGTCACAAAAAACAATGTGGTGATTCAGGTTGGGGAAAATCAGAACTTCAGAAAAGATTTAGATTAGGTTAGAATTTTCTATCCTGAAAACTAGAACAAGGAAACAGAACATGAAGATTCCCAGAAGTGCAAAAACCATAATGAATATATTCTTTTTGCCTAAAAATTACCTTGTGATTTACGGAGTTTGTATGAGAGTCTAATTATGGGTGATATTAGAGAGAACTGAGTAAAAGATCACTAGGTCTTGTAATCATAATTAGGATGTTGTTAATATTCACACAGACAGTAAGAACCCACTGAAAATCATGTCACTCCTTATGGTAACTCTTAATTTCCCCAAATTGTGATATGTTCACTTTCTGACCATTTGACCTCTTGCCAGTATCTCACCACTCCTGCTACTGAATGACAGATAAGGTGCTTACATTTAAAATTTTACATGTAAATTTAAAATTGGTTGGTTGATCTATTTCTATAGACCATTTTAGAATTCAAATACTAGTCATTTATAAATTGAAGCAGAATGAAATGTCTCACTCTAGCATAAGTGTTTAAAAGAGAAATTAAATACATCTTACAGTTTTAAAAAATGCAAAAAAAAAAGAGAAAAAAAATGATATTTTAGTTAAGGGAACTGGATTTCTTAAGCTAAATTAGAGTTTCCACAGAGAAACTGAAAAAGGACAGAGGTAATTTAGCTGAAATTGGCATGCTAGCTATTTACCATACGTATCACTATTTTCCAAGACACTGAAGTCATACCAGACTGCATCAGAATAGGAAAACAATCATTTTTGTAGACTGGGAATTGTTTCATGTCCACAACTAGACTTGAAATTTGTCTGATGTCCTAGGAAATTAAGGACCTCTACAGGCTCCATCAATACAAGAGCTAATCATTTGCTATACTCCAAGTATTTCCCATGGATTTAATTCCCTTTCCTGATAGTAAAGAACACTACAAAGTAGAGCTAGCCAGTAAGATACAGCATAGCAGCAAAGATATGAATGCAGGCTTCTGAAGTCAGAATGAGTGTGTTTTAATTCAGGTTAGGACACCTACCAAGATAAGAGCTTTGGGTTAGTTATGGAATTCTCTACATTTCAGACTCATCACTTCTATTGTCCATAGTTCAAAGCATGGCTAAAAAAATTGAATGAGATATTCCTAAGAATACCTGCCCTGTAGTGAACACACAATAAGAGGTCTTTTCAGCCTTTTGGACCCTTAGGTTGTGTGAGGAGGAGAAGGCAGGGCCTTTTAGAATCAGGAAATCGTGTAAGATAGATATATCGTGTAGACCACCAAGCTATATCGTGTAGACCACCAAGCTATATCTTATATATCTAAGGAAGATACAGATGCCAAGAAAGGGAAGCCTTACCAAAATGGGTTTCTGGGCTTTGATTGGAGGGAAGCAAACAAGGGAGTATTGTATGTTTTATAATATGTATATTGTGTGATAAATATGCTTTCATTAATATATGTACAAGAGGTAACAAAAGTATATACCAATTGTGATGGTTAATCTTACGTAGCAAGTTGACTGGGCCACAGGGTACCCAGATATTTGATCAAGCATTAATTTGGTTGTGTCTGTGAAGGTATTTTTGGGTGACTAACATTTGAACTGATAGAGTAATTTGATAGGTTCCCAGGGGGAGGGTGACAGAGTTCCCCACCCCTACCCCCTGGAATGCGGCTGTTCAAGTGAGGCAGTGAGAAACAACGGTCTGCAGAAAACAACTGCAGGGACAGATTAAGCACCTACAAGATTAACTGCCCTCTGTTATGGGGCTCAGCCCCACCCCCTCCCCGACCTTCCTCGCCTTCTTCTTCACTGTTACCACCACAAATTCCCACCATAACCCCCTGCCACAGATTTCTACCATGGATCCTTTATAAACCTAACATCTCTCAAAAAAAACCAAAAAAACTAAAAAACCCCCTAACTTCTCCTAGCAGTCAGGGCTGGCACCATCTTGAGCTCATCTTGAGCTCGGATGCCTTGATAAATCTCTCTGGCTTTACTGACTTGGCCTTGAGCATTCCTCCCTCAGCAAACCTCATAGCCCCCAGCCAATTAGTTGCAGGTCTAACTAGAACAAAAAGACGACTCTCTAGAGGGGCAGGATTCCTCCTGCTCAGGCTTTTCTTGCCTTCAGACTTCACCTGTAACGCTGGCCTTCCTGTCTCAAGCTTTTGGACAGAGATTTTACCTTTGTCTCTCCCGGATCTCCAGGTCTCTCACTTACCAACTACAGGTCTTGGGACTTCTCAGCCCCCATCAGAGTGTGAGACAATTCCCTATGATAAATCAATCTATCCGTGTATAACATATTCACACATCCATGTACATATACACATCCCGTTGGTTCTGTTTCTTTGGAGAACCCTGAATAATACATCAAGAAAACAAAGAAAGAACATTTGCTGCTGGGTTCAAAACAAGGACCTGAAATCAGAGAAGGCAAGAACAACAGGTCCCGTGCTTGGTACCTGTGAGGGAACTTTACCTGCCCCCAACAGAACTGGAATGAGTCCCGATTCCATATTTGCAAATTAGTCTGTAAGCTAAAATTTGTAACCCGAAAGTCAACAGTTCATGACATTTTCAGTTTATAGAAATAGGCAGTGTCAGAAAATCTGAGTCACCGGGGTTTCCCGGCTGGGTCTGTCCTGACTTAGCTCGCTTTCCTATGGTAAACAAGAGTCCTTTACGTGATCTCTTCACTACCATCTTTTTCACATTTGGGGTTTTGCTGTGATTCCACCGTTTAAAATGGCCCCACAGCATAATGCTGACATGCTGCCTAATGCTCCTCAGCACAAGACAGCGGTGATGTGCCTCATGGGACGATACATGTGCTAGATAAGCTTCGTTCAGGCCTGAGTAACAGTGTTGTGGTCTACAAGTTAACTGTCAATAAATCAACATCATAATTAGGTATCTTGAAACAGAAAAACACATAAAGCAAGGTATACATTGATCAGGTGATGAAATGTGATCAGAGGCTCACAGAAATATCCCTTGAATATCTCCCAGGAATAATTGCTCAATATTCACTAATTCAGTGTTCTCAGTGGCTGTAGAGTTGGAAGAATAGTTTAAAAATACAATTATTCAGCAATAATTGTATTTTGTATGGTTTACAAAATATTTACTTCCCAGCACATGATGATACAACCTACAGCTATATGCCTCTTTACCAGACTCATGGGTTCAGTAAGAGTCGGAGAAATGATGATCAGAGAGTAAGTACGAAGTCAGGACTAGGAAAAACTCTAAGGCCTGTGATATTTTCCCACAAGATCAGACTTTCCAGCCCATGCTGGGCTGCTAAGTGGGGCCAACTTGCTGGCGTAGAGTCAGGGCAGAGCAAGGGCAGATCCAGAGCAGTCACTAGACAAAGACAAAAAACCAGGGCATGCAAGTCACCAGCAGAGCTCTGCCCATGAATAAAATTGATGGAGAAAGAGGTTGTGGTAAAGACTGCAGTTCAGAGGACAATAATAACAGAAAACAAAAGAACAGCCACCATTTATTGGCAACCTATTATATTAGAAGGATCCTATTAAACCCTTTATGGTTAAGTTTCCTCCTAAAAATCTCATCATTTTAATTGTAAAATGTGTTTTCTTCCACCACATATTTAACGTATTTTATATGAAATCTATAAATTTATGTTGTACTCAATTTACAAATATAAATGCAAAAATATATATTTATACCTCCCGATATACCAGTTTTTTACAGAGCATTCAGAGTTTAATGTTTAAGTTTCTCTAAGTTTTTTGCACTCTTGTGTCCTTAATTATTGTGTTTCCTCTGTGTACATCTACCCTGTGTTCTTTCTTTTCATTTAAGGGATCAAAAGAAGTTCACACAGATTTTGTGTTTAGTGTGCAGTTGCAATAATACAAGGAGAACAACTTTTGGTAATGGAGGTAAGATGCCAGAGATACATCAGATAAGAAGTGGTTCTGACTTAATGATGGATTACGTGAGTGAATATGGGTGAAGCAAGGTGTGGAAGTATACTGGCTAATGTAATGATAACAGGGTATTGGCAAGTAGGCAAGTCCAAGTTGGGAAGCCTGAGGTTTATTGCATTTATAGAGTGGAAGGTAGGGGAGAGACTATTCAACAATGAGAAAAGTTTGAAAGTGATGTAATGGACCAGTTATTACATGCCACAGCCATGGCGGTGCTGAGAAAAGGGGGTATCAGATTCAATAAGCTTTTCCTGATGGAGGACATAGTTTCTCCACTGTTTCCTGCAGTTTACAAAAATGTATCAGGAAACATTTTATTCGGCTCTCTATCCCTTCTCATATGACTCCAACGAAAATGCCCAAGCTCACAGCTCCAAAATTAGATCCTAATTACTTTAACCTAATTACTAATTGCTTAATGAATATTAAGGTTTTCTTTTTAAGGTGGCTCATTTGGAATGGGCTGCTCTTCAATGTTGGTCAATGACATTTAAGGAGAATTTTACAGTAGGGCATCTTATCCCTCTGATTACTGCCATTTCTCCATAATGATGCCTGAAACTGCTACCATCCATCTGAGCATGAAGCCAATCCAAAGAGCAAAGTCAACAGACTCAAAAAGAAGTACAGGAGTTCCCATCGTGGCGCAGTGGTTAACGAATCCGACTAGGAACCATGAGGTTGCGGGTTCGGTCCCTGCCCTTGCTCAGTGGGTTAACGATCCGGCGTTGCCGTGAGCTGTGGTGTAGGTTGCAGACGCGGCTCGGATCCCGTGTTGCTGTGGCTCTGGCGTAGGCCGGTGGCTACAGCTCCGATTAGACCCCTAGCCTGGGAACCTCCATATGCCGCAGGAGCGGCCCAAGAAATAGCAACAACAATAACAACAACAAAAGACAAAAAGACAAAAAAAGACAAAAAAAAAAAAAAAAAAAGAAGTACAATAGAAGACCTCGAGTATCACAGGTCAAGTCATCTTCACTATTGATCTTACTGTATAAGGACTTTTCCTTATCATCAATCCATTTTGCATTGGATTACTATTAATTGAAGAAAGTGCCCCAAGAGAAAGGATCATTTGGGCCCCATACAGTAAGTAGAATGTGACAGGTATCCACCACAAGTGGTTTAATAGCAGAGTTCCTGTCGCAGCTCAGTGGTTAACGAATCTGACTAGGAAGCATGAGGTTGCGGGTTCGATCCCTGGCCTCTCTCAGTGGGTTAAGGATTGGACGTTGCCATGAACTGTGGTATAGGTCGCAGGTGCAGCTCGGATCTGGTGTTGCTGTGGCTGTGGCTTAGGCCAGCCACGACAGCTCCGATTAGACTCCTAGCCTGAGAACCTCCATATGCTGCGGGTACAGCCCTAGAAAAAGAGAAAAAAAAAAAAAAAAGTGTTAATAAATAAATACACAGATGCAAATAAAATTTTGCAAATTTTTGATATTTGAATCCTGAAGAGTCATCAGGGTAAAACCTTATTATCCCTGCCTTTTTATGTGGCTCAGTCAACTTGATTTAGATGAATTAGCCATGTCTAATGTTTCATGGGAAAATAGGATTTGTGCACAGCAACTTATACAAATATTTTTTAAAGCTGAGACAATTTGTAAAATCATAAATGATTTTTCCAACTTAATCAATGTACATTCAAATTAATTACATTTCATACAATGCCCCAGTATACCAGATTGTCAGTTACATCGAAGTTTTACAAGACACATATAGCACATGCATGAGTAACATCTATTTTTATTTATTCTTTGAATTATTGCATATTCCCTGTTGCTGTTGTATATGAGTACTTGAGAGGTTAAACTCCAGTTCATAAGGTTGGACTGAATACAAGTAGATGTTTCTTATTAGAGATTCATACTAGTTATTGACTCTCCCTAAAGATGCAACCAAACAATTCTCTGACTCTAGGGAACTTTTAATCTCCACTCAGAAAGCTTCTTTACTGCACTTTCTTGTGACTGGAGATTGAAATGAATGTAAGCATAAATCCACTTATATTGAGGCTCATTTATGTTTCTGTAAGAAGAATAAACCAGCTTATTGATAAATTCTATTTACCCACTCATTGCTTTAGAGTTCTAAGGTCCCACAGGAAATGCCAATCATTTGAAGAATGGGATTTTCTCTCAATGTCAACATCTGCTCAGTTGGATTCTGTGATAATATGTATAAAGGAAAAAAGTAACATCCAAGTAGGCACTGCGCCAATGAAAAATAATTGAGGAATTATGCTCTTGTGATTTCAACATATATCCATAAATAATGTATATCCTTTTAATGTATTTAACAGAGAAAAGAGGTAAACTGTTATCGAATTTTCTTATTATTTTCACCTTTATTCTTTATTTCTGACACTTAAAAATATTCTTTTGCTGTTCAGATCTCAACACTTTCTATTATTTTTCAGATTCCATCCATTTTCCACTTTTCTTACCAACTCCATACAGTCTTATGAAGTACTGAATCTTTTTTTTTTTTTTTTTTTTTTTTGTCTTTCTGCCTTTTCCAGGGCTGATCCCATGGCATATGGAGGTTCCCAGGCTAGAGGTCTAATCAGAGCTGTTGCCGCCGGCCTATACCAGAGCCTCAACAACGCGGGATCCGAGCCATGTCTGTGACCTACACCACAGCTCACGGCAACGCTGGATCCTTTACCCACTGAGCAAGGCCAGGGATCGAACCCGCAACCTCATGGTTCCTGGTCAGATTCATTAACCACTGGGCCACGATGAGAACCCCCCGAGTACTGAATCTTATAGTTTTCTTTCCCCAATAGCTCATTGTCCTTGGTTTACATGTTGCTTTTATTATACTTCTATTTATTTATTTGTCTTTTCTAGGACTGCACCCATGGCATATGGAGGTTCCCAGGCTAGGGGTCTAATCAAAGCTGTAGCTGCCGGCCTACACCACAGCCACAGCAATGCCGGATCCGAGCCGCATCTGTGACCTACACCACAGCTCACAACAATGCTGGATTCTCAACCCACTGGGCCAGGCCAGGGATCAAACCTGCAACCTCATGGTTCATAGTCAGATTCGTTAACCACTGAGCCATGACGGGAACTCCTACTATACTTTTAAAACTTAAAATGCTTCTAATAATGCTTCTCAAAGGACAAAATTTTCTTGAAAAGATATATTATCTCTTGGTTTCCTACAAGACTAGAGAAACATTTATTGCACCAAAATGCCAGGGCATGCGCTCTCATTTTTTAGAGCCTTATCATTTAAATTTTGCCTCCATCTTATCCCATATATCTGGTGTGGTAAGATGAAGGAATGGGCATGTGGGGTGTTGAATTGGACCTTTGAAGGCTAAGAAAGGCTAAAAAAAGGTCTTGGAAGCTAAATAGAAAGGGATTTGGGGTAGACAGATTAATTCTAGCAAATACATTCTCTTTTTTTTTTCTGATTCTTTGACATGCGATAAATAGGGAGTCAACATAAATATAAATAGGGTGTAGGAACAAATGAGACCCCAACATGTATCAGTGTGTTTTTATTTTTCTAACCTCTGCTCTTTCTTGTAACCTAGGAATGGCTCCCCACATTCTAACCTAGCTCTACTGTAGCCTATCTTACTTCATGTAAAGAGGTTTTAAGATACATGTGCACCATCTAAATATCCTCTCCTCTTGTCAACTACTGACTGTGGTTGGAGGAGATGAGTAGATCAAGATTAAAGACACCTAGGGAGTTCCTGCTGTGGCTCAGTGGAAATGAGTCTGACTAGCATCCATGAGAATCCCTGGCCTCGTTCAGTGGGTTAAGGATCCTGCGTTGCCATGAGCTGTGGTGTAGGTCAAAGACGTGGTTCAGATCTAGTGTGGCTGTGGCTGTGGCAGAGGCCGATAGGTGTAGCCTGATTTGACCTCGAGCCTGGAAACCTCCACATGCTGAGGGTGCAGCCCTAAAGACTAAACAAATAAATAAATAAGATCAAAGATACCTAGTCCCATCAAGTACAATTTCATGATAGTTAGGTCTTCCTTGACTCCAAATACTCTTTAGACCCTCTCCATATAAATTATTTTCACTACTTCAGTGACATTAGCATTTCTCAATTAGTATCTAGGCTAATCCTTTGTCAGCTTCTGATATCTGTATCCTGTTCTTTTCCAGACTCTCTTTATAATTCCATTGTGCTATGCTCTTCTGCTTTTTCTCCCACCTCATTGACTATTCTATCTCTCTTTTTGTCTTTTGCTCTGGCTAAGTATTTGCTCACTTGGATTTTTGACCCTGGGTTTTTTCTTCCTCTTTTCCTTGTCTTCTCTTCGTTCTCCTCTCACTTTCTCCTTCTCCTCCCCCTCCCCGGGCCTTCATTCTCCTCTTCCCTTCTTCCTTGTCTTCCCCTTTCCTCTCCCTCCTTATCCTATTTTAGGTGCAGTTCCTACATGAACTGCAGTTTTAGCTGAATACTACTTTCATATGACTTTTAAACAAAATATTGCCTAGCATGCACCTTTCCAAATTTTCAATTTAAGTGAAATTCTGATGAACATATTTTTCAATATTACTTTTCTCACTAGTCTGAAAGTACTAATTCATGAGATTAATCCACTTAACATTCATTGCAAGTACAGCTATATTAGGACTCGACTTTATCATATTAGTCCTTTGTTCCACTTAATGTATTTTGTTTTTACCTCCTTTTCTACTTTCCATTGGACAGATGTACTTTTCTTTTGATTTTGAAAATTATGCACACTAATTTTATTTTTATTTTCTCCTTAACTGAAACCATATTTATTTTTATTTATAGCTATCCATTGCATAAATTATCCTGTTGTTTTCCAATAAAGGTAATAAATATTCTTGGGTAAATCTGTTTCTTTCTATCTTCAACCTTCCATTCCATATATATTATATATATATACACACACACACACACACACACACATATGTATATATATGTTTTCTTTTCTATGATTTTAGGCCCGTTTTCTTTTGATTTTAGATACTTTCATATGGGCCTCCACCAACCCCAAACATTTATTCATCACATAAAATGAATGGTGTGTGTGTGTGTGTGTGTGTGTGTGTGTGTGTGTGTGTGTGTGTGTCTAAGCTGAGTCAGCTTAAACATCTACACACAGTTTTAACCCTGGACATTGAGCTGTACATCAACGTTGCTATATTACCATGTGCAACTGACATTTAAGTGTCCAGGTTGATTTTAACATTTCTCTTTAGATCTGCTCCTTTATTACCCCAACTCTCCACCCATCACTCTTCATTCAGTCCTTAAGTTTTGTTGATCTTTCCCCACGTCAGAAATTCTAACATGTATCACCTTGTCCCTGAACTCCTTGGGTAGACTTACTCAGGCTTCACAAATCAAGCTTTTAATAATTCATATCCTCCAGATATATAATAATTTAATAAAATCACAACTGATAATATAATTCTCAGTTCCAACAAATATTAATAAATAAATCCACCTCTGCTTTACATCTACTGCACTCCTCTAAACTCATGACTTCTAATTCCTCACCATTCTTTAAATATACCATCGTCTTGAATGTCTCTGTGATTATTTGCCTTTGTGTCTAGGATGCTTTTACTCTCCTCGGTTATTCAACAATAACTACATCTAGACGAACCATCCCTTTCTCTGCTAAGATTTCAGAGCAAAACACTGTTTAAGCAGAATTGTTCTTCCTTTTTTTTTTCCCATTAACACTTTTCCATGTTAACCTAATTAAGAGGTGTTATATTTAGCTATGTTTTTATTTTCTTAAGCTACATTATGATTTTCTTAGGAGAAAGACAATGCCTTAGTTGTCCTTTACAGTGTCAATTTCAACACCTTCAATGCCAGGTGGAATTTCTGGTTGTTAACAAATGCTGCAGTGTGTTATTGTTCTGAGGAGTAATAATGCATGCTAGACTGATGTGAGCTGTTTGTGTGAGTAGGTGTTAGTGTAAAGAATACAGTGGAAAAGGCATGCAACTGAGATCCAGACAAACTTCCAGAAATGTTTCTATTTTATTCTACTAAAAATATAAATTTAAAACAAATTTAGCATATATTTGTCATATATAATATTCTCTGCTAAGGACTACTAGAAATAAAAAAGATGAAAATCATAAAACCCCTGTACTTAGTTTACACAGTAGAAAGTCTTAGCAGTAAGATATGTATTGCTGATTAAATTCCCTGGGAAGCTTATCCAGAGACAAAGATCTACATGCAAAAGTCTTTTTAAGGAATGCCCTTGGGTTATCACCTGTGATAAACAGAATTAAGCCTAGACAGATGTTGGGCTAAAAGGCAGTCTTGACCTGGGGGGAAAAAAAAAAATCTTACTTGATCTCAAGGGAAGTTCTTAGCCTGGAATGGCCTTTCAAAGTTATCTCAAACTCAGAAGAGGGCTGGGTCTTTTCATCTTGATACTGACTACTCATCAAGCTGCCCAGGAAGTAGGATTAACCTTGGATTAAATTATGGTCTCCAACAGATGCTAACAGCTGAAAGCTATCTTTTGGAAAAACTCTAAAATCCTAGAAGAACAAATGATTCCTTCCTGAAGGAAGATCTAGATGTTATATCAAGACACTCACTGAAGTCCAACCCTTGCATTATGCAAACCTATATATATATATAGATACACACACACACACACACATATATGTATATATTCATTGGGCTAAAGAATGCAAATATATATATATATATATATGTATGTATACATATAAGTGTGTGTGTGTGTGTGTGTCTGCGTGTGTGTGTGTCTGCGTGTGTGTGTGTATTCTCCCTGCCCCCAGGGACAAACTACCTGAGATTCTGATGGGCCTGTTTTCCGGCAGGGGCACTTGAAAATCAAAGAAAGGTTAGTGGAACAAATTACAGCTTTTATCTGTTTTGGGGGCCACAGTTAATACACGTCATATTTATCCCCTACTCTTATTCTATATTTCCCCCTTCAGCTAGCAACTCTGCTGAACCAATGACATGACCCACATCCTCATGTCTGAGGAACTTGAGCCAGGGGTCAACATGCTGCTCTTAGGCCATCACCATCAGCCCTGTCCACTGACCATCAACACTGGGCTAGGGGATGCAGATATACCAAGTGAATCACCAGAATACCCAACATACTGCTTCACTTGTTCAGCAACATATCTTCCCCATTCCAGTGATAAGTCGCCAGCTTGTACTGCAGGCGCGTGCAATCAGGGCTACCATTGGGGTGAATTTTTGGTACTCCACTCTCATCCTGAAGGAACCAGAGGCCAGTCCGATGAATTAAAGAGAAATATAATGTGGATCGCCAGCCCTTCGGATGCAATACTGCATGTGGTTTATTTTTTGGCCCAGGTGAGGGACACTTTCAGAGACTTCTATTTACCTTCCCCATCTTGTTAGCTCTTATTCTACAGGTGCAAGAGTCAATGTCGAGGCTGTGGAAACTGCTAACCATGTCTGTCCCAAGGATGCATTAAGGAATTAGGGATAGAGTACCACCAGTGAAGGAAGCATCCATGTATAAATCTTCCAACTGTGGGCTGACCTGTGCCTGGACTCTTTAACTCGCTTTGATATGTTCAGGGCAATGCTTCAGTTTCTGGTATTATTATTATCTCGAACCCCATGTACAAGAGTCTTTGAAATATGTGAGTAGTCCTCTTTCTTAAGTATCGTTTAGTTAAATAAAATGCCTCAAATCTCTTTGAGGAAGGACTAGGATATGTCCTTACTTACACAGTATCGTGGAATCATATTGGGGAACCACACTCTTCCACATCAAGGAATTCTGTGTTTAAACTTGGCTCAGGTACAGAAATTGAAAGAAAGATGATGATTTTTCTTAGACTAGTTGCCCACAGCCTCCTAATAATCCATCTTTGAGGTAGTTGGTTGTATAGATTGAGCACTACCCTTATTGGCTGCCTAAAAAATTTGCATCTAGGAAGCTGTATTCCACTAACCATCTCATAACTCTCAGCAAGTAGATAGATCCTGCTGGTTAATATTTCAGTCTTGACTTTTGTGTCATCATCTGGACTCTGTTGTTTGGGCATTCTGTCATCAACACTTCGATTAATGAGCCCAATTCTATGATGTCAAGTCACACAATCAGTCATGACCATCAGTGGAGAACTATTACTGAACTTTCAAGTGATGCTAGAGTCTGTGCTGCCAGCACATTCCAAAATACACTCCAATGGAAGAGATCTTTTTGTTCGGGATCTTTTTTGTTTTTTTTTCAGTTTACATATTCCACTTCTTCGAGACTTCTAATTCTGTTATGCATAATCTATCATGATAAATCCAGCATTTCTCCCTCACTGAGGACAAGTTATCAGTTTCTCCATGTTAACATCCTAACTCTATATTTGCAATTTTTTTGTAAGGGGCCTGAATCCCTGGATAATACTCCATAGTTGATCAATACTTTCTCAGCTAACTTTATGCGTCCCTCCGCCAGCCCTTGACCACACCCTCTCAATCTAGTCTCATGCTTACCCTCCCATCCATTGCTGGTAAGTGCTGGCTAAACGCTTCTACTCTTTCGAGGTAGGGCTGCTTTATTATCTCATTAAGCCTAGCATGTCACCAGCTGGGTTATACTGTGACTTAACTCTGGTTATTGATCTAATGGCCAGAACAGGATGTGGAGGAAGATCCTCAGGTTGGAATATTTTATCATGCAAAAAGGAGATCTCTGTATCATTTTGATGCAAAGATGGTGCAACAGATGTTATCCCTTAAAAGGAGTGTGTTGGCCACTTCCTCAGGGACAGAGGCAAGGATACAGGGAAATACAGGGGTATACTAATTTCAGATGCATTAACCCAGATATTCTCATTCCATGAGACAGAGCCCCATTCTTCCCAACCTGAGTTTCAATGTTGTCATAGCAGACCTGTCTGTTGAGAATTTAACTTTCACTGTAGCTCTGCTACACTTATGATTGAGACCACAGCAGTCTCTGCTCTCTAGCTGCAACAAATGAGATTCTTTTCACATGCTACCAATATATCCACTTTTATTTCTGCTTATATTTTAATTTATATTAATGAGTTATATCTGTTATTTTTTTCCAAAACATACATCAAGCTTAGCAAGGCTATACAGTTCCACTCTCCTTGTAGCCACTCCACATCTGATATTTCTCCAATATTTAACACATCACATCACCTAGTGAACTCCCTTCTGCTACCTTCCAGAGGGTGTACATCTCAGTTCAACATCACCTAAAGTTTTAAGAACTGTTCTGCCACTTTGTGCCAGGCACTACCTGTAATCTACCTGCCACTTTTTCACCTAGGCAGGTAGTAATCTAACTTCAAAAACCCAACGTAGTATCTTCTTTCTTATACAAATTCAGATATCAGCTTATTTTGGTCAAATTCACCAAAAAGAAGGGCCTGATGTGGATATTAGCATGCAGAAGATTTATTAGGGGTTATTTATTTTGGGAATACTACCTATGGAAGATAAAGACAGGAAATAAGATTGAACAGAAAGAAAAGTTTCCAGTCTCAATGAACACTTCATCCAACTGGTATGAGGTCTAAATCTGGAGGGTCCTTTAAATCTGCTCGAAACGTAAGGAAGGAACTGGGCCTTTACAACCTACAGAGGCCAGTTACTGGATAGATGCTGCCCCAGAAGGAAAAAGGGACATTAGGCACAATGCCTCTCTTCATCTGAAGAATTCCAGTCATAGCTGAGAGCTATCTGCTGCAAGCTCTCTGCTGGCAGTATTCCAGCATGTGGAGGAATAAACCTCTCAGTGCTGAGGGAGGACCTTGGTAGATTACCACAGCATCCATGACAGAAACACACCATAACCTCATTAGCTCCACGTTTAAAGGAGTAGAAGGGCACTTTGTCAGTTCATGGCCTGGCTGATCGATTGATGGATCTGGACCTAAGCGCTGATCAGGAGATCAATGGTTTCCAATTGGGAGTGATTTTGTCTTGCACAGGACATTTGCCAGTGTCTTGAATCATTTTTGGTTGTCACAACTAGTGGAAGGAGCTACTGGCATCTAGTGGATAAAGGACAGGGATGCTTCTAAAGCATCTTGCATAAGACAAAGAATTACACTTCATAAGACATTAGCAGTGCTGAGGTTGAGAAACCCTGC
This sequence comes from Sus scrofa, assembly GCF_054392235.1. Classification (NCBI taxonomy): domain Eukaryota; kingdom Metazoa; phylum Chordata; class Mammalia; order Artiodactyla; family Suidae; genus Sus; species Sus scrofa. The sequence goes on along the minus strand of NC_139385.1, from coordinate 135,873,750 downwards.
TGTAGAATCTGTGCATACTCCTTTTTTTTAATGCATTGATTGTAAAAATATCAATTTAAGCCAACTGCTTTTTAAATAGAGGAAAAGCATTACTTTTAACCAAAAGAAATTCTAAATCTTTTTTTGTGTGTGTGTGTGCATGGAGAATGTCTTGGTTGTAGTCATTTCTTAATATTTCCATAAAACTAGAAATTTTTGAGGTAAAAGTGCACAGTCACTAATTTAACGGTTAGATGAAGTATACCATGAACATTTTCTCCTAGGTAATATCAGAAAAGAAATGCTGAATCTTGCTACTTGTTGGATTTTACATAATGTTTCATAATATTTGGTTATGGAAGACCAGGAGTTAAGGAAAGTTTGAGAGAATGTACAGCTATTCTTTTAATCCTCTCAGTAATTTCTTTAGGCTAAGGTCCAGGGTGTTCTTCCCATCTACAAACAGTGGCCCATCGTAGGAAACAGAGAACATTGAAACAGCTGTTGTAAGCATCTAAAAAGACAATGACAAGCTGCTGTAGTGGATATATGAATGGGTGTGCTGTGCATTAGAAATAGGTCTTGCAAATTACCATGTGTTCAGAATCAAAGAGCATGGAACATGGTAACACAAGTTTGAAATACTCCTGAGCCACTGACAAACTCTGTGTCCTTGGTTATGTCACTTGCTCCCTGAACCTGTTTCCTCACTTTAATATGATGATTCACACTTTGCAGTGCCAATATTTGCATGTGTGTGCATGCCCATATGTCTGAAGTTTAAATGCAAGTAAATAACTAAATGCACTTGAAAATATCTAGAAGCATGCCTGGCCCATAGCTGTTGCTCAAGTGCTAGGTAATCTTAATGACTAGCACTCAGTCCCTCCCTAAAAAGACAAGAACATCTTGCAAGTAATTACTTCTGTCTTCTAAGACAATCACTGCTGTATGGCAACACAGTAGGGATTCCCAGTAGAAGCAACCTTGTTCTCATTGCACCTGCTCCAGAGAAATCAAGAAATAATTACCTTTTTATTTGGTGATGTGATTGATGCAGCAACCTTCCATGTGGTTCTGGGGAGATAAATGGGGCCAAGGAGAATAACCTGGGTTTTATTCTACCCTGATTGCTCCCGTTGTGGTGATAATCTGAGTTCAGGGTGCAGTGTACCACAGCGGATCGAAGAGAAGACCTTGGGCACATCAGCTCTCAGACATCTTGATTACAGGACCTGGAGACTTCTGCTCCATGATCATGAATATAATGAGGAAGGAATACACTCCACAGCTTTCTGCTTTCTGTGAATACAAGGAGAAAGCCAGTTTAAGAGTCAGTGTCAATGCCAAAGGACCAGAATCATGACAAAAGTGGGTAGAGCTCCCCTCGCAGGTGCCTCTATGCCCCAGAGGGAAATACATATAATATATACTTGCAATTATTTGTAGTCACAAAAGAGCAATTATATCAGTTTTTTTTTTATTGACTAAAATGAAATTATTTGGGTAGCATTTATTTTGTTTAGAAAGTCTTCCTCTCTTAATGACAATAACGGCTAGAATACTTCCTAAAATAATCAGTTGGAAATTAACAATAAAATATTTTCACTCACACTTTGGAATGGTTTTTTTTTTAATCAAATTCCTAAATATTGTAAACTCTTCAATCACTCCTCAAGCTATCATGAATTTGGCTAACATCTTACAGTTTAAAAACATCTAAAAGCATCTAAAAATAAATTGAGTTGAGTCCTTAAGAGTTTTCTATATATAGTATCATGACATCTGCATACAGTGACAGTTTTACCTCTACTCTTCCTATTTGTTTGCCCTTTATTTCTTTTGTTTGTCTGATTGCTATGGCTAGGACTTCCAATACTGTGTTGAATAACTGTAGTGAGAATGGGCATCCTTGTCTTGTTCCAGATTTTGGTGGAAAGGCCTTCAGGTTCTCTCCATTGAGTATTATATTTGCTGTGGGTTTGTCATAATTGTGAAAGACTTGTATGCTGAGAACTATAAAACATTAATCAAGGGAATTAAAGAAGATGTAAAGAAATGGAAAGATATTCCATGCTCCTCAGTTGGAAAAATTAATATTGTAAAAATGGCCATGCTACCCAAAGCAAACTACAGATTCATAGCAATCCCTGTCAAATTGCCCGTGACATTTTTCATAGAACTAGAACAAACAATCCAAAAATGTATATGGAACCACAAAGGACCCAGAATTGCCAAAGCAATTCTGAGGAACAAAAACCAAGCAGGAGGCATAACTCTCCCAGACTTCAGGCAATATCACAAAGCCACAGTCATCAAAACAGTGTGGTACTTGCACCAAAACAGACATACAGACCAGTGGAACAGAATAGAGAACCCAGAAATAAACCCAGATACCTATGGTCAATTAATCGTTGACAAAGGAGGCTAGACCATAAAATGGGGAAAAGAAAGTCTTTTCAGCTAGCATTGCTGGGAAACCTGGACAGCAGCATGCAAATCAGTGAAACTAGAACACCCCCTCACACCATGCACAAAAAATAAACTCAAAATGGCTGAAAGGCTTAAACATAAGACAAGACACCATCAAACTCCTGGAAGAGAACATAGGCAAAACATTCACCGCCATCAACCTTACAAATGTTTTCTCAGGTCAGTCTCCCAAAGCAACAGAAATAAAAGCAAAAATAAACCCATGGGACCTAACCAAACTAACAAGCTTTGGCACAGCAAAGGAAACTAAAAAACAAAAAAACAAAAAGACCACTTACAGAATGGGAGAAAATAGGTTTGCATGATGCAATGGACACGGGATTAATCTATAAAATACACAAGCAACTCGTACAACTCAACAGCAAGAAAAGCCAACAACACAATGGAAAAATGGGCAAAAGACCTGAATAGACATTTCTCCAAAGAAGATATACAGATGGCCAACAAGCACTTGATACAATGCTCAACATTCCTGATTATTAGAGAAATGCAAATCAAAACTACCATGAGAGACCACCTCACACCAGTCAGAACGGCCATCATTAATAAGTCTACAAATAACAAATGTGGGAAAGATTGTGGAGAAAAGGGAACCCTCCTGTGCTGTTGGTTGGAATGTAAGCTGGTACAACCACTATGGGGAACAGTGTGGAGGTACCTTAGCAATCTATACATAGAACTACCATATGACCCAGCAATCCCACTCTTGGGCATATATCCAGACAAAACTTTCTTTAAAAAAGACACATGCACCCTTATATTCATTACATTCACAATATCAAGACATGAAAACAACCCAAATGTCTATCGACAGATGATTGGATTCGGAAGATGTGGTGTATATTTACACAATGGAATACTACTGAGCCATGAAACGAACGACATAATGCCATTTGCAGCAACATGGATGAAACTAGAGACTCTCCTACTGAGTGAAGTAAGTCAGAACGAGAAAGAGAAATACCATATGATATCACTTATACCTGGAGCCTAATATATAGCACAAATGAACCTTTCCACAGAAAAGAAAATCATGGACTTGGAGAGTAGACTTGTGGTTGCCAAGGGGGAGGGGGAGAGAGTGGGATGGACTGGGAGTTTGCGGGTAATCGTTGCAGACTCTTGCCCTTGGAATGGATTAGCAATGAGATCCTGCTGTGTGGCACTATGAACTCTGTCTAGTCACTTATGATGGAACATGATAATGTGAGAAAAATAATCTATATATGTATGTGTAACTGGGTCACCATGCTGTATAGTAGAAAAAAAAAATAAAAGTTTAAAGAAAATAAAACAAAATAAACTGAAAAATTGTCTAAGTTCTATAAACATTAATCAGGTAACTAGAGACTGAGGGAAAGAGTAAAATGCCTTAGGCAGGAGGGCTCAGGAAGCTTAGTAATTGTGGGTGAGGTATAATGAGTGGAGTTAAAAATCAGAGAACTTAGGTTCTCATCTTAAGCATCAGACACCAGGTTACCGGAGTTTTGCAAACCGTTTTATCCCTCTCAGTTTCAGTTTCCTACTTGCAAAGTTGGAAAGACAACTAGATCTATCTCTCCAAGTTTTGAGAAAATTACATGAGATTTTTTTTTTAATCTTTTTTGTCTTTTGTTGTTGTTGTTGTTGTTGCTATTTCTTGGGCCGCTCCCGCGGCATATGGAGGTTCCCAGGCTAGGGGTCCAATCGGAGCTGTAGCCACCTGCCTACGCCAGAGCCACAGCAACGCGGGATCCGAGCCGCGTCTGCAACCTACACCACAGCTCACGGCAACGCCGGATCGTTCACCCACTGAGCAAGTGCAGGGACCGAACCTGCAACCTCATGGTTCCTAGTCGGATTCGTTAACCACTGCGCCACGACGGGAACTCCCTAGATTTGAACATAATATGCTCTGTAGATTATTTTAAAACACCATGAGGAGTTCCTGTCATGGCTCAGTGGATAACAAATCTGACTGGGAACCATGAGGTTGTGGGTTTGATCCTTGGCCTTGCTCAGTGTATTAAGGATCCGACGTTGCCATGAGCTGTGGTGTAGGTTGCAGACGTGGTTCAGATCCCATGTTGCTGTGGCTCTGGCGTAGGCTGGCGGCTACAGCTCCAATTTGACCCCTAGCCTGGGAACCTCCATATGCCGCAGGAGCGGCCCAAGAAATTACAAAAAGACAAAATAAAATAAAATAAAACACCATGAATGTGCTAAGCATTATCATTAATAGCACTACGTAAAACCGAAGTAGTTTACTAAAAATGAATAAAATATATAAAACATAGTACAGAGCCCATAGCAAGTCTTTACTGAAGAGTGAATGTCACCTACAAGCTGTGTGGGGCTAAACATGCCATTTCTTCTTTTTAATTCTCAGTATCCTCATCTGCTATACGTTGAACAATGATTAACTCAAACAATGTACGTAAACACACTTGCAATGTTGAAGAAACATTAAAATTATAGATAGTATGGATTATACTGATATTTCTTTAACACTAGTGGAGGTAATGTTATAAGCAGAAATACTAATGCAAAGATTGTGTGAAATATAGCACATGAATACTGTCTATTTTGTATTCTCTATTGAGGTAACATTAGTTTTTCGCACTGCATAAGTTTCATGTGCACGACCTTATATTTCTACTTCTGTAAACATTACAGCATGCTCACCTCTGAAACTCTAGTTTCTACCCATCACTGTACAGTCGATCTCCTCTACCCATTCTGCTCTTTCTCCTGTTCCTTTCCCTCTGGTAACCACTGTGTTCATTTATTTTATTTGTTGGATTTTATATTCTACATATAAGTCAAATAATATAATATGTTTCTTTGTACGTCTGACTTATTTCATTTAGGAAAATAATCCCAAAGTTCATCTGGGTTACAGTAAATAGTGAGATTCTATTTATTTATTTATTTATTTATTTTTAGAGGCTGCACCCTTGGCATATGGACTTTCCCAGGCTAGGGTCAAATAGGAGTTGTACCTGTTGGCCTATGCCACAGCCACAGCAACAGCCAGAACCAAGCCGCATCTGTGACCAACATCACAGCTCATGACAATACCCTACATCGTCATGGATACTAGCTGGGTTCCTTTCCACTGGGCTCCGATGGGAAATCCCTGTAAATGATAAGATTTAAACTTTGTTTTGGCTGAAAAGTATTCCATTGTGTATGTGTGTGTGAGAGAGTGACATCTTCTTTATTTATTCATCCATTCAAATTATATCACAAGCATAAGTATTGAAGTATCATTTGGCATTCACTCCTCTTGATGATGTCTTTGTAATTTCTCTTAGGCATTAATTCTTAACTACATAGGTCCTTCTTCAGTCCTTGTTATGTCTGAGTTGATTTTCATTCATTTTTTAAGACATGATACAAATATAACCCATTTCAGGAAGATTTCTTTCAGTTCACGTTCTGATTTTAGGGTCCTTCTCCAATGTTCATCTTTATTTCAGCCATTTATATGTTGTTCAACAAAATATTTAAGTATATCTAGCCCTAACTTGAGTGCGAGCAACATGAGATTACAGGAAAATAGCAAGTATGCACTAAATCATTGATGATTATACATATAAAATCCATAAACATTTAATTTATTAAAGTAAAATTATTTCATAACACACCTATCCTGAGTTTAATTTTGTTTTGTTCTGTTTGTTTTTTTGTTAAAATTAAATGAATAAATTCATTGGCACTTTGCATCTAAAAGAGTTTGTTTTTTGATTATTGAACATGCAGTAAGGGTGATTCATTCTATTTTATTTTTATATCTTGTTTCATTAGTGACCACTTTGTAGATTCATTAATCTGAATTAAACTACTGATTTGAGCACGTGTTTCATCAGTGACTTCTTTCTCACCTCTGGAAGAGTTTCTAATTAGAATAACCTTTCACAGCATTTTTAGTTTGATAACTGTAAGTCTACTAATATATTCACTCCACATAAAAACATTTGTCAATAGTCCATGGAATGATTGAACATGCAATACACACCTCTCGTCCTTCACATTGATGTATATATAATACAGTCAGATCTGCCCCTTCATTAGCTCCAAAGAGCCAAATATGTCCTTTCCAAAAAATGTTTCTTCCAATCCTGGTTTGCAAAGAGAATTTTTACTGGGTATACCTTCATTTTCTTTTCACTTTTCTTTCAGTTTAAAAATTTTTCCACCATTATATTTTCAAAGTGTCATTGTTGATAAGAATTCCTGTCCTTAAGTGTCATTAATTATAATACTTTTACAGTTTCCATGTTTTTATTTACAATTTATTATCCAATAGCATTCAGTATCTCAACTTATTTTATAGAAAATTATTCAGAAGAATCACCTATATTGATCATCTGTGAAATTCCTTTTAATTGTCTACTTTGGTGTGTGTGTGTATATGCATGTGTGTGCGTGTATTTACATGGAATTTGTCGTTTTAACTATTTTAAGTGTATAATTCAGAGGCATTTTACATGTACAATGTTGTGCAGCCAACTATCTATTCCAAAATCTTGTCACTACCTCAAACACAAACTCCACACTTATTAAGCAATAATTCCCCTTTTGCCACTACTCTCACCTTTGGTAACCTTGCAATGAATATGCCTATTCTAAATATTTCGTCCAAGTGGAATCATACAATATTTATTAGTTTGCACCTGGTTTCTTTCATCTAGCACAATACATCCAAGGTTCATTCCTGCTGCAGCATTTATCAGAACTTCATTTCTTTTTACGGCTAAATAATACTCAATTTCATTCATACCTCACATTTTGTTTATCCATTCATCTGGTGATCAACACTTGGGCTCTTTCCAATTGTCTGGAATTTTTTCTCCCACATTTTTTGAACCCTCTCCAATTGAGCTTTGTTTCCAACACCCCATATTGATATAGATATAGTCCTCATATTCTCCGTATTATTAAATTGAATGATCATAATCATTCCACATCTTGTTTGATCTATCTGTAGCATTGAACAGAAACGACCCCACATTTATATCCATAAATACCTTCCTCACTGGATTGTATACCTCATAAGTAAGTTTTTTTAAAAATTGAAATATAGTTGATTTATAATGTTTCAAGTATACAACAAAGTAATTCACACACATATATACACACATATACACATTTTCAGATTATTTTCCGTTGTAGATTGTTACAAGATATTGAATATAGTTCCAGGCGCTCTACAGTAGGTCCTTTTATCAATTATATATATATATATATGTGTGTGTGTGTGTGTGTGTGTGTGTGTATGTATATGTATAGGTATATATATTATATGTATATATAGTATATAGCTGTTAATTCCACATTCTTCAATTTATCTCCAGCCCCATAAATGAGATTCAGAAGACAGAACTGCCTGTTCACAGATTCAGCATAAAAACCGAGGTACTTGAGGAATTCCCGCTGTGGCTCAGCAGATTAAGAACCTGACTAGCATCCATGAGGATGGGAGTTTGATCCTTGGCCTCGGTGGGTTAAGGATCTGGTGTTGCTGCGAGCTGTGGTTGCAGACACAGCTTAGATCCCAAGTTGCTGTGGCTGTGGCTGGCAGCTGCAGCTTCAATCCCTCACCTGGAAACTTCTGTATTGCCACAGGTGCAGCCATAAAAAACAAACAAACAAACAAGAAAGTGAGATACTTAAGGGCACCCACACCTTTTGGGAATATTGGAGGGTACTTTCACAGTAGTTTGGTAAACTACTCCAACTGTCTTATTAGTCTGTATAGAACACACCGTCATTTTTGATTCAAATATGGAAAAGGAAGATATTCTGATTTTCTTAGTCTGTTTAATGAAGCTATGACTAGCCTCCAGATCTCTTAAATGAGATTCACAAAATTGTTGGAGAGATGAATATCTGAAGAACTTTGGGATTCTGTTATGAAGGAAGAAGATGAGAGTGATGCTAGGTAGGCAACAAACAGCATTTACTATATGTCTGAAATCATCCATGGAATTATATTTCAAAAATTATTTCTATCTCGAGTACTGGTATTACCATGTATAAAATGTACTTATGTGCCTATTTAAACATTGGACCTTATTAAAAAACAGAATATCCCCTAGATTTTCTCTACAAATGGTAAAAACAAATAGAAAAAAGTCTTCCATTACAAACAAGACTCCTTTAATATCTGAATTCATCCCTTGAAATGCACTTTATAAAAGAAATGATGTGTACTCAGCTTCATGATGATTACAGATAAGATTTAATAGCTAGCCATCCAAATCAGTCCTGCAGGTGGTAAGCAATGGTCCATGCATAAAACAAGCAGCCCAATTTTCAAGAGGCTATCAATTAAATGAGAAGAACTGTTGAACTGATCTGCTGCTCCCCAAATGTTAATTAAAATCACAATATTGCTGTGGGGCAGCCAGATACACTGCAGCTCTCGGACAGCTGTGATGCAGCAGTCCAGCATATTGTAATCACAGTGATATATTGCTTTGATATCATCAGTAAGAAATGTAGTATTATTCCCTATATTTCCGATTACTCACTGCCTAAGGCATACATTTGTTATTATAATACTCTTTTTTTTTTTTCATTCTGTTTACTCCTCTGCTTAATTTATCTATCTTTTACCTGATGCCTGGGTCTCTGATACTAGGTCACAAGCTAATATTCTTCCAATCTTGGCCATGCAAATACATGAAACTGTAGGTGTAAAAATCATGGCTCACAAATGATTTCGAACTTGGTGCCACTATTTTCATGCCTCTTGCCTTATGAGAAAGATCAGATTTTGAGTTTTATTTGTTTTTAATTCTCTTTGTCCTTTAATTCTGAAATACTTCATTTTTGAGCCCTGAAGTATCATTAATTTGGTACTTACTATATTTTGTGGAGATATATGGGATATTAAACCTCTCTCTCCTGAACATCACACATTTTTAAATTGAGATAATAATAGACTGCAGTACCATAAAGAAACGATATAGAGAGATCCTTTTTATAATTTGTCCAGTTTCCCCTAATGGTGACATTTAATAAAGCCATGGTACAATATCACAACCAGAATAATGATACTAGTAAAATCCATTCATCTAAATCAGATATCTATAGTTTTACTGGTACTCATATTTGTGTATATATATGTGCATTAATTCTATACAGTTGTTTTTCAAAAACATTTTTACTGAATTAGAGTTGATTTACAATGTTGTCTTAATTCATGCTGCACAGAAGAGTGATTCAGTTTTATCTATATACATTGCTTTCCATTTTCTTTTCCATTGTGGCTTATCACTGGATATTGAATATAGTTCCCTGTGCTATATAGCTGGACCTTATTGTTTATCCATCCGATATATAATAGTTTGCACCTGCTAATCCCAAACTCCAAATCTTTCCATTACCTGCTTCCCTCCCCCTTGGCAACCGTAAGTCTGTTCTCTGGGTCTATGACTCTGTTTCTGTTTTGTAGACATATTCATTTGTGTAGTATTTCAGACTCCACATATGAATGATATCAAGTGATATTTGTCTTTCTCGGTCTGACTTACTTCACTAGACCCATTTATGTTGCTATAGATGGCATTATTTCATTATTTTTTATGGCTTAGCAATATTGCACTATATATATGCACCACATCTTCTTAAACCATTCCTCTGTTTATGAACATTTAGGTTGTTTCCATGTCTTGGCTCTTGTAAATAGTGCTGCTATGAACATTGGGGTGCAAGTATCTTTTGGAATTACAGTTTTGCCTGGATATATATCTAAAAGTGGGACTGTTGAATCATAAAGTAACTATTTTTAGTTTTTTGAGGAACCTCCATACTGTTTTCCATAGTGGCTGCACTAATTTACATTCCCATCAACAGTGTAGGAGGTTCCCTTTTCTCCATACCCTCTCCAGCATTTATTTTTAGACATTTTAATGATGGCTTGACTAGTGTGAGGTGGTACCTCAATATAGTTTGGATTTGCATTTTTCTAATAATTAACAATGATGAGAATCTTTTCACATACCTACTGGCCATTTGTATGTCTTCTTTGGAGAATTGTCTATTTAGGTCTTCTGACCATTTCTTGATTTTTTTTTTTTGTCATTGTATGAGCTGTTTGTGTATTTTAGATATTAATCCCCTATTGGTTGCATCATTGCAAGTTTTTTTCTCTCAGTATGTAGATACCTTTTTGTTTTGTTTATGGTTTCCTTTGTTGTGCAAAAACTAATAAGTTTGATTAGGTATCATTTATTTATTTGTGCTTTTTTCTTTTTTTATAATGATTTTTATTTTTTCCATTATAGCTGGTTTACAGTGTTCTGTCAATTTTCTACTATACAGCAAGGTGACCCAGTCACACATACATGTATACATTCTTTTTTCTCACATTATCATGTTCTATCATAAGTGACTAGATATAGTTCCCAGTGCTATACAGCAGGATCTCATTGCTTATCCATTCCAAAGGCCATAGTTTGCATCTCTTAACCCCAAATTCCCAATCCACCCCACTCCATCTGGACAAAACTTTCCTTGAAAAAGACACATGCACCGATATGTTCATTGCAGCTCTATTCACAATAGCAAGACATAGAAACAACCTAAATGTCCATCAACAGATGATTGGATTAAGGTGTGTGTGTGTGTGTGTGTGTGTGTGTGTATACAATGGAATACTACTCAGCCATTGAAAGAACAAAACAATGCCATTTGCAGCAGCATGGATGGAACTAGAGACTCTCACACTAAGTGAAGTAAGTCAGAAAGAGAAAGACAAATACCATATGTTATCACTTATATCTGGAATGTAATATATGGCACAAATGAACCTTTCCACAGAAAAGAAAATTATGGATGTGGAGAACAGACTTGTGATTTTTGCTTTTTTTTTTTTTCTATTGCCTTGGGAGGTTGACCTAGGAAAACATTGGTAGGAAAGAACCATCCCTCTCCTAAGCACCCTAGACATCTTGTTTTGAGTTTGACTCATCCTTGCCCTGAGAAAATTTTGTTTCTGGAGATTTATTCCCTTCTATGCCCACCCCACGCCCCCCGACCAATAAATCTCCATAAATTTAAATCAACTTGTCCTAATCGATCTACATCCTCTTCAATGATAACTTTGCATGGCCAGACACTCTTGGTTGATCACAAAAGGGTTTATTGCACCCTAGTCCTAGGATAACGGCTACTAGCCCTAGAATTGTCTAATTTAGAGGACTTCTCAGGAAAAGGAGGATAGAGAGTATTTGCTTCCATTATTGAAAGAGAAAGAGAGAGATAAGAAAAGGAAAAAGAGAAGGATAAATTCATAGCCACTACTAACTCATTCTCCTATTCCCAGGATCTTCTGAGGCAACACGGTAATGCTAATCTCTTTGGCCATCAGAAGACGGAGAGCATAGAGGGAGGAAGGCACAAGGGAAATGAAGTGAAGGGAGGAGTTCCCTGACCCAGTTGTTTGCTCTTCACTGTCAGATGTTCTCAAGCCATCTTAACCCCTCTTTTTCTTAAAAAACATTGGTTAAAATATTAAACTGAAATAAGAATATTGTGTAGACTTTGGTTCATCTTGTAATGAAGAAGAAAAATCCTCTTGTAATCCTGCCATCTACAGACTGCCACTGTTAATATTTTGACATGTTTTCTTAAGGAATATGTATTTATAGAACACATGAACTTAGACTTTGTATTAAACGTTCATCATAAGTCCACCCCTTCCAAGCCATTAAATATAATTTATAAATATGTCTTAATGCCTGCATGATGTTATTACTTCAATGCACACCCATGATATTTGGTTGAACATTTAGAATGTTCAGAGGATGCTGTCTTTCTTTCTTCTTCTTTTTTTTTTAACTAGTTATGTCACTCCAATGTAAACATCTTAGTCCATAAATTTTTCTGTTCTGTCAGAAAGACACCCACTTAGTTGTGGTGTATGATCTTTTTTCATGTTGTTGGATTTGGTTGGCTAAAATTTTGTTGAGAATTTCTGTCTATATTCATCAAAGCTATTGGTCTATAATTTTCTATTTTGTTAGTATTATCTGGTTTTGGTATTAGGGTGATGGTGGCTTCATAGAATGTCTTTGGGAGTGTTTCTTCTTCTTCAACACTTTGGAAAAGTAGGAGGAGGATGCTTATAAGTTCTTCTTTGTATGTTTGGTAAAATTTGCCTGTGAAGCCATCTGGTCCTGGACTTTTGTTTGTAGGGAGTGTTTTATTCTGGTATATATGAGACTGGGTCACTTTTCTATATAGTAGAAATTGACAGAACACTGCAAATCAACTACAATGGAAAAAATAAAAATCGTTTTTTAAAAAATGAAACAAACACAATGAAGTGTTATTGATTACTGCTGCTGGAATGTGCAACCTCTGTATCCTGAGGGGGCTGTCTCTGCCGCTCCTGGGACTGAAAAATCAAAGATTATCTCCTACACACTGTGGTATATGGAACAATTGGCCAACAAGGACCTGCTGTGTAGCACAGAGAACTCTACTCAATAGTTTGTAATAATCTATATGGGAAAAAATTTGAAAGGCAATGGATGTGTGCACAGGTGTAAGTGAATCACTTTGTTGCACCACAGAAATTATCACAAATCTATAAATCAACAAGACTTCAAAAAAACTTTAAAAAATGAAAAATAAACAAAAAAATAAGGTTATCTCTGGCAGATTTCCTACTCCATCGTGAGATTCATCTACTCTCTTCAGCTGAAGAGGCCAAACCACAAGCCAGGTAGATATACTGGGCAGAGCCTCTGCCTCTTTCTGATTTCTTGTTGACCTGAAGCAGATGTTGGCTTCTTCTGGATGATACAACTTCAGTGTTATATTCAGTGCCTGCACTCCTCTTTGCTACCCCTCCCAGTGGTCCATCCTTCTTTCCTACTACAATTAGATCCAGGTTAAGGTTGCCACCTCCTAGAGCATATTCAGCATTCCCTACAGTTTTGTGACAGTTTTGTGTATCCGCCATGGTAGTGAAGATACTAAACAGCACAAACACCGTGAGCATCCTTCCTGCTGCTCTTTGATATCCATACCCACCTCCTACCTGTTTTCCAAACCATCCTTAATCCTTGTCACTAAATTTGTCATTTATAAATAATACTGTCATAATAAATAAAACTATATAGTATATTATAGACTCTGGGAATTATTTTTATACTCATAATGATTCTCTGGAGATTTATCTCAACTTGTATGTATATATCAACTGTCAATCCTTTTTTTTTTTTATCGTCTTTTTAGGGCCACACCCATGGCATATGGAGGTTCCCAGGCTAGGGGTCCAATCAGAGCTGTAGCTGCTGACCTACACCACAGCCACAGCAGCGTGAGATCTGAGCCACGTCTGTGACCTACACCACAGCTTATGGCAACACCAGATCCTTAACCCACTGAGTGAGGCCTGCATTCTCATGGATGCTAGTCAGATTTGTTTCCACTGCACCGTGATGGGAACTCCATCAACTGTATATCCTTTACTATTGCTGAATAGCATTCCACCACATGTGTGCACTACTGTTTAATGATTCACCTGTGGAAAGAGATCTGAGCTGAATCCAGGTTTTAGCTATGATAAGTAAAGCTGCTATGAACATTTGTCATACAGATTTTTGTAAGAACATGTTTTTAATTCTCTGGGATAAATTCACAGGAGTACAATTACAGGTTGAATGATGGTGTGTGTCCAGTTTTTAGAAAGCTCCAAACTTTTTCACAGCAGTCATACTATTTTAGATCCCCACAAGAAATGCATGAGTGATCCAGTTTCTCCACATATATGACAATATTTGTGTTGTCACTACTGTTTTCATTTTAGCTATTCTAATATGTGTAAAGCACTGTGATTTTAGTTTGCATTTCCATGGTGAATAGTAATATTGAGTATCTTAATGTTCTAATTTATTTGCCATACCTGTATCTTCTTTACTGAACTGTCTTTGTCTTTTGTCAATATTCTAATTGGATTGGTTTTTTTTAAAAACAGTTGAGTGTACTGAGTTTTTCCTATATATTCTAGATACTAGTTCTTTGTCAGATATATAAATACTTTCCCCCAATATGTGGCTTGTCTTTTTACCCTCTTCATACAGGCTTTCATTAAGCAAAATTATTTCCTCTTTGGTATTGTGCTTTTGCTGTCAAATCTGACAAATTGTGCATTCGTCCTAGATCCTGAAGATTTTTTCCCATTATTTTAAAATAAGTTTTATAGTTTTGTATTTAACTCTATAGTTTATTTTAATTTAATTTTTGTATAATGTGTGAAGTTTAGGTAAAGATTATTTTCTTTTTCTTTTAGCCTATGAATACCTGATTTCTCTAGCACTATTTATTGAAGAGACTAGTTTTATTTCATTTAGTTGATTTTGCAACTTTGTCAAAAATCAGTTGGGCATATTTGTTGGGTCTGTTTCTGGTTTTCAAATCTGTTCTGTTGTCTTGTCTATTCTAATGCCAAAGTCACACAATTTTTATTATTAAAGTATGTACATAATAAGTCTTGAAATCAGGCATGCTAATTCATCCCTCTCTTTTGTTTTCAAAATTATGCTGGCTAGTTTAGTCTTTTGACATTTCTTTATAAATTTTATACTCTTGTCTGTATCTAACCTCCAAAAAGAGCTGGTGTTGTGGTAGGAATTACGTTAAATGTGTTTATCCAATTTGAGAACATTAACATCATTACCCTTGGGCTCTTCCAGTCTGTGAACACACAGTACCAGTTACGGCCCTCAAAACAGAAAATGCGTAGGTGTAAATCTAATAAAACTGTATAGAACGTTTACGTTGAAAACAGTACAATGCTGATGAAAGGCCAAAAGATCTCAAGTGGAAAACCATCCTGTGCTCATAGATGAGATATATCGGTATGGTTGCTCTTCCATGAAGAGTTCCTATTACTAAGTCACACGCTACTAGAGAGACCTCAGACAATTCTCATGCAAGCTTCTATAACTCCGTATCATAAAACCTCAGTGCTCACATAGACTCCCAACATCTACATTTGGAAGTCAATGGATATAGTCAACACATAGAAGCCAAAAATGAAAAACTGGGGGATAAGTAGCAATTCAAAACCTTGCATTAAAGATTTCTGAGTTCTCTGGTATTACTCTTTTTTTTTTTTTTTTTTTTTTTTTGGCATTTCTTGGGCCGCTCCCGCGGCATATGGAGGTTCCCAGGCTAGGGGTCTAATTGGAGCTGTAGCCGCCAGCCTACACCAGGGCCACAGCAACGCAGGATCCGAGCTGCGTCTGCAACCTACACCACAGCTCACGGCAACGCCGGATCCTTAACCCACTGAGCAAGGGCAGGGATCAAACCCGCAACCTCATGGTTCCTAGTCGGATTCGTTAACCACTGCGCCACGACGGGAACTCCCTGGTATTATTCTAACTTTATGACCCTAGTCTGGAGAATGTGAATTATTTTGTTTTATGATTCCAAATCAGTTCACTGAGTCCTTTAAGTTCCAACCTCAACCCTTTGATTGATATTTAGAATCTTCAGGATATTTGCAAGAGTTATCTAAAAACATATAAATTGTCTCACTATGGTAACTATACTAAAAAAACCTGCTTGGTAAGCTCCTTAAGAATAATATAACTATAATAAAATCACTGGTAATATGTCAGATATAATTATAGGTACTCAAATCAGATTCTGCAACACCACATTGTCTGCTTATAACTGATGTGAGCTTGGATAAGTAATTTTACTTTTCAGACCATCAGTGTCCTCAACTGGGAAATCTGACTCTTAAAGTCTTTAAGAGGTTTAAACTAGATGATCTACTAAAATTGACTTCAGTACTGCCTGGCACAAAAGAAGCCCATTTCCGTTGTTTCTCTTTCATTCACCCATAGTACCCTCAGGCCATCATGTCTCTTCTAAAACTGGATGACCAAAGTGTTAGCAGGCTTGTCTCAGCAGTTGGACATAGGAACAAAAATTAAAACAAATGAGAGTTTTCCACCATTCTTCATCTTTGGCAGAATCCATTTTAATAGCTTGTCTCATCAAATAATCATTACACTCAATAAGTTGTCTAACACACTAATGAAAGGCTAAATGACTGGCAACTGGCTCAGGCCAGCCTTGCCCACTGTGTAATGACAGGCTGTGGCAGGATTTCTGTCTTATTATATCACTGAAATAACATTTCTAGTAAAATTATGCACTCATAAAATTGAGTTGGCCTGAAAACCAGAGAGTATTTTATTCTAATATTTTGAGGACCATGAAATATATCTAAATGAGAGAACAAAGCAGAGATGGTTAGCAAAATTAATCTGGCTCCTGAGAGGTAGGCTGGAAACAACCGGAAAAGATTGCTCATAGAAGCCCAGTGTGGGGACAATGACAGAAATGCATTCAAGAAACAAAAAAAATTTTATGCAAATAATTAGCCAGTGGCATAACTTCACGGCATCTGTGTTTCCTCATTGGTAAAATATTAAAGTACAAGTTAGGATGTTATTTTGTATATATGTAATTTTGAATTTTACATTTTCAATTTTATTGTGATTAATGTAAGTGTAGCTATTTTTAATGCGCTAAAATTGAAAAACTGAATACAATCTTTTTAATAATGTCTAAATCTTTTTGATTATGTTGAGGATACAGCTTTAATCCCAACATATCAATGAAATCATTTGTAAAGCTAAATACAACTAATGTAGAATAAATTCTGTACATTATGAGTTTTTCTGCTACAACTTTTATCAAATCTTGCATCTTGTATCAAATAAGAGATATTTTTCAACTTGTTATTTCTACTATAAATAATTCATGTTCTGAAGTATGGTGAACTGGAAATTACGCCAATGTAGCAATCAGGACCCCTTAATTATATTCGTAAATCAGATTGGCTGCCTGAGCTTCAGGAAATTACTTTATTCCCTTTTATCAAAGTTTCCTCTTTTGTCAAATGAGCAAAAATATTTCACTTAAAAATTTAAAAATGCATATTCTCAATTCCAAGATACTTTTTTTCACATATGAACATCATTGAAATCAGGTGTCTCCTAAAACTGAATGTATATTGTCATAAATATTGGAAGCAAACTAATTTTTACTCGTAGTGGTATCAAACATAGTGATTTACCCTTTAATTGGTGGTTTCTTAGATTTGGTGCAATTTGATATTAACTAAATTAGTCACTGAGGAAACTGAGTATAATTATTAATCATATTCCACAGATAAAGATATTGAAGCATGGAGAACTAAAGTAATTCGCTTAAGATCACCAAATTTTAAACTTGGATGCTTGATCTAGAGTCCATGGTTTTGTCCATTGCATTGTACTCTTCCTCTTAGATTGTTGTTGTGACTATTATGTATACATTATTTGAAAATCATACACTATGTACATATATATATATAATTTAAAATTTTAAAAATAAACATTTTAAAAGAGAAAATATAAAATCTGGGTAATTCCTACTGAGGTTTGTATTTATTGATGAAAAATTCAGGATGATGGTAAATACATATGTGTGTGTATATATACATACACATATTTTTTAATTCACTGTGACATGGTAACACATGGTAGCAAACATTTCCTTGATCAACAACCCTGTCACTGAATTGTATCTTTTTTTGTTTGTTTTTGCTTTTTAGGGCCATACCTGCGGCATATGTAGGTTCCCTGGCTAGGGGTCAAATCAGAGCTACAACTGCTGGCCTACACCATAGGCACAGCAAAGCAGGATCCAAGCTGCGTCTGCGACCTACATCACAGTTCACAGTAACGCCAGATCCTTAACCCACTGAGCAAGGCCAGGGATTGAACCTGCGATATCATGGTTCCTAGTCAGATTTGTTTCCGCTGTGCCATGACAGGAACTCCTGAATTATATTTTTATGTCAATTTAAACTAATTCATTTGGTACTAATATGTCTGAGATATTGACATCTACAGACAGGTATTTCTAATATATTTTCCATAGTTTGATTCATGAACCACCTGTTTCTTACTTGCCCAGAATCCTTGCTAAAGATGTAATCAGTCAAATATCTGACTTCCCACAGGTATGTCCGCAGGGACATCATCTGGGAGTCAGAAACATAGGGTTATGTGTCAGGATATAGATACAGATGATACAGGTACATAGATCACGGTTACACAGATGGAGCATGAGACATTTTATGCTGAATATACTGGGGATAGTATGATAGAACAAAAAGACCATAACTTGGAAATCAAAAGCATTTGATTTTGGATACTAACTACACCATGTAGACCACATCACTTGACTGTTTATACCCCATAGTTTTTTTGTTTTGTTTTGTTTTTTGTTTTTTTGGCTTTTTAGGGCTGCACCTGTAGCACATGGAAGTTCCCAGGCTAGGGGTCTAATTGGAGCTACAGCTGTTGGTCTAAACCACAGCCACATCGACCTGGGATCTGAGCTGTATCTGCAACTTACACCACAGCTACAGCAACGTTGGATCCTCAACCCACTGAATAAGGCCAGGGGTCAAACCCGAGTCCTCATGGACACTAGTCAGATTCGTCACCACTCAGTCATGACGGGAACTACCCCACATAGTTTTGACCTATAAAATGAACAAAATTAATGCTGATCTTAAAGCTTATGTGACAAGTAAGATAAGGTTTTTGAAGCACCTGAACACAGTGCTTGACAAAAAATTCTCAATAAATATCACATAAATATCATTATTTTAATTATCATGTTTCTTATCAAAGTATATTTACATAGGTCAACTAAATGTTTAAATTCCAACATTTTTTGTATACTAAAATAAAGTGAAAAAGTTATTATATTCAAACAAAATATTCAGAAATAAAATTCAACAATATTTAAAAAAGAATTATATACCACTACCAAGTGATATTTATTCTAGAACACAAGATTAGTTTACCATGTGACACTCAATGAATGTAATCAATTATGCCAAGAGATAAAGAGAAAAAAGCCATATAAATTTATGTGTAAAAGTATTTCATGTAATCCAAAATCATTCACGCACATACACACATACACTTACAGGCACACAAATGAAATCTCAGTAAACTAGAAAAAGAGGGGAAAGGTCTTACTGTGATAAAAACTATTTACAGAAAACCTACAATAGTAATAGCTAGCATGATAAGTAAAAAAATAAAATGAAAAGTTTCAAGGATTGAGAAGAAAGCACTGAAATTGTCTTTGTTCACAGATAACATTATTGTCTATGTAGAAAATCTCAAAGAATTTGCAAAAAAAATCCTGAAACTAATAAGCCAGAGGTAAGAGACTTGATATCCTTCAGATATAAAAATGCATGTGCTTAAATTTTTATATTTTGCGTCATGGATGTATTCATACAAGAATTTGCTATAATCACACAAGTATTTGATTTTGAAATTTTGTAACTCATTTGAGATCTCTGGAAAATGGTTAGCCTTAAAATATCATTTATGCTCCAAAATAGAGACACAAAACTAATATTTCCTATAATTGCATTGAGTTTTTGTGTCAGTTTTCAATAACAAGAAATTTTTACATTGATTTCTTATGGGGTTTTTAGTGCTAGTTCTCAAAAAAAATCAAGAAGAAAACTAAATCCCTGCATTTTTGACACAATGAGGAATTTTTTCCAATTATGTCTTTAATAAAAATAATTAAGCTTCTCATAATGCTGTAGCACTTATTAAGGTAATGGACAAAATATAGGTTCTTACGAATAGAGGATATTAAATTCTAATACTGCGTTAATCATATAGACATATGAAGTGTGATTATATGTGTGCTTGAGGATCAAAGTTTGTACTGAATATATTACTAATATAGACACACTTGAAATGGCATGTCAGTAAACTTTTTTCAAGGTAATTTATGCAAAACACTAGTGGGCAATGAAAGAACAAGAATATAAAATTTGCAGTCATACCTGCGGCATATGGAAGTTCCCAGGCTAGGGTTTGAATGGGAGCTGCAGCTGCCAGCCTATGCCATAGTCACAACAATGCCAGACTCAAACCACATCCGCAACCCATGCTTCAGCTTGTAGTAACGTCAGATTCTTAACCCACCGAAGGAGGCCAGGGATTGAACCCACATTCTCATTATGTTGCATTCTTAACCTGCTGAGCCACATGGGAACACCAAGAGTATAAAGTATTATAGAAGTCAGTGGAATCTTTGAAGAAGTCTGGTAATTCTTACGGCTAGAGTGCAACGCGTGTGACATGGAGGAACTGAAGTTGAGGCTGAGGCACTGGTTGAAGTCAGATCCTGGAAACCCTTTAACACCGCGTTTGGGAACTTAGAGACCATCACCAGCTGTACTTGATTTGTCTACAGGGACTTCTGGTTGAATCTGCGCTTTCAGACTGTCAGGCTAGATGTTCAAAATCCTAAAGGGAAACATGGTGTTTGCCTTTGTGAAACATTTTAACCAGTCCTTACCTCTATTAACATACCTAGCAATTGTTTTCTTAGAAATTTTGTGCTCATTTATCTGCCTTCCTCCATTCGTCTCTGAACTTCTCTTAAGGACAACAGTGTCTTTTTATTTTTGTTTACCTAGTACATTACCACAGTTGCTGGGACATAGTTTCATGTATGTAACATGAACAGTTCCTATTGTGGTATGTTCTAAAATAATGAATTAGTATTAGCATAAAATTATTGACCCACAAATTATATGGGTGATGCCATTTCAATTACTCTCAGTATTTAAGGAACACAATGGCAGTAGCAGCAATAGTCTTAAAGTTCTAACTTATGTGTAGAGAGAAACTTGGAAGATGATAGAAGAGTTGACATGTACTTTAGTCCTCTTGCCTAAATGTATGGATAATGGTAACTTTATTTAGGGGGATATAAGAAAAATATTATGAAAGGATCCGGCCATCTGTGATCTTTACACAACCCTTCCTGGCACAGAGTAGGTTCTTAGTTTATGTTTGATAAATGAATGAATGAATGAATGAATGAATGAACAAGCAAAATGACTGGCTGTTTTACATTTTTAAGGAAATTTACTGATATTTAATTTGAATCTTCTGTATCTTTACATAGATATTTCCTACTATCTTGAGTGTTGTGAACATTCCTGTCATGTAGCTTTTTATTTTCACAAATAATAATTGTGGTATGACAGAGACACCTAATAAAAATCATCCCAACAGGAGCTCCCAATGTGGCTCATTGGATGAAGAACCCAATGTTGTCTCTGTGAGGATGGAGGATCAATCCCTGGTCTCACTCAGTGGGTAAAGGATCTGGCATTGCCATGAACTGCAGTGCAGGATGCAGATTCAGATCAGATCTGTTGTTGTCATGGCTACTATGGCATAAGCCAGCAGCTGCAGCTCTGGTCTGACCCCTGGTCCAAGAACTTCCATATGCCATAGATGCTGTCATCAAGAAAAGAAAAAAAGAAAAAATCATCCTATCAAATATAGCAACAGAAGGGGGCACAATTCACTTATAAGCCAATAAATGTTAAGGAAAGAAAGGGGGGAAATTTCTGAAGCTAAACACTTGAGATCTTTATAAATTACATTCAGATTTTTCAATGTGTGTACCCAAATTCAACTTGAATTGATACCTGCAAGACATATTTAATACATAGTTACATATTTTCCTAGATATCATTCAGAACTATATATACCCATGTGAATAAAGCTTAGTCTCTTTCCTCATGTAGGTTGCAGTCTTGTTGAAATGAAAAGAAGCAAGAAGAAATAATACATTTTGATGAAATATACACACATCTTTCAAAGCCTACTTCAAGTGTCACCTTTTTGCAAAACATCTGTCTAATCCATGTCTAAATGACATCACTGCATATTGCACATATTGCAAACAACTTTTTACAGAGTACAAAGTAAAAATAAAATTTTTCTCTCTGTACTTTTTTACTTATTAAAAAAAAGGATTTACAAGAGGACTTGAGAGGAAAGTAATACTTCCTGTTGGACTATCAAATGAATTCCCTCTTCATCATTAACTTTTCCATCTGTAAACTGAAGTGAATAGGGCCCAGAATTCTTGCCTGTTTAATTATACTTTTCTTTAGAAAAAAAGATTAACTTTCAGAAGTTTGAAAAATTCTTCTTTTAGATGTTACACAGAAGTACTTTCTACTTTAGTATTTTCTTTACATTTTTCTATTATTATTTCCCCAATACATTTTTTTTCAACTGTACAGCATAGTGAGACAGCTACACATACATGCATACATTCTTTTTTTCTTGCATTATTACGCTCCACCGTTAAGTGACTAGACATAGTTCTCTATGGTACACAGCAGGATCTCATGGCTAATCCATTCCAAAGGCAACAGTTTGCATTCATTAACCCCAAGCTCCCAGTCCATCCCACTCCCTCCCCCTCCCCCTTGGCGATCACAAGTCTACTCTCCAAGTCCATGCTTTTCTTTTCTGTGGAAAGGTTCACTTGTGCTATATATTAGACTCCAGGTATAAGTGATATCATATGATATTTCTCTTTCTCATTCTGACTTACTTCACTCAGTAGGAGAGTCTCTAGTTTCATCCATGTTGCTGCAAATGGCATTATGTCGTTCTTTTTATGGCTCAGTAGTATTCCATTGTGTAAATATACACCACATCTTCCTAATCCAATCATCTGTCGATAGACATTTGGGTTGTTTTCATGTCTTGATATTGTGAATGTAATGAATATAAGGGTGCATGTGTCTTTTTTAAAGAAAGTTTTGTCTGGATATATGCCCAGGAGTGGGATTGCTGGGTCATATGGTAGTTCTATGTATAGATTGCTAAGGTACCTCCACACTGTTCTCCATAGTGGTTGTACCAGCTTACATTCCAACCAACAGCACAGGAGGGTTCCCTTTTCTCCACAATCTTTCCCACATTTGTTATTTGTAGACTTATTAATGATGGCCGTTCTGACTGGTGTGAGGTGGTCTCTCATGGTAGTTTTGATTTGCATTTCTCTAATAATCAGGAATGTTGAGCATTGTATCAAGTGCTTGTTGGCCATCTGTATATCTTCTTTGGAGAAATGTCTATTCAGGTCTTTTGCCCATTTTTCCATTGTGTTGTTGGCTTTTCTTGCTGTTGAGTTGTACGAGTTGCTTGTGTATTTTATAGATTAATCCCGTGTCCATTGCATCATGCAAACCTATTTTCTCCCATTCTGTAAGTGGTCTTTTTGTTTTTTTGTTTTTTAGTTTCCTTTGCTGTGCCAAAGCTTGTTAGTTTGGTTAGGTCCCATGGGTTTATTTTTGCTTTTATTTCTGTTGCTTTGGGAGACTGACCTGAGAAAACATTTGTAAGGTTGATGGCGGTGAATGTTTTGCCTATGTTCTCTTCCAGGAGTTTGATGGTGTCTTGACTTATGTTTAAGCCTTTCAGCCATTTTGAGTTTATTTTTGTGCATGGTGTGAGGGGGTGTTCTAGTTTCACTGATTTGCATGCTGCTGTCCAGGTTTCCCAGCAATGCTAGCTGAAAAGACTGTCTTTTCCCCATTTTATGGTCTAGCCTCCTTTGTCAACGATTAATTGACCATAGGTATCTGGGTTTATTTCTGGGTTCTCTATTCTGTTCCACTGGTCTGTATGTCTGTTTTGGTGCAAGTACCACACTGTTTTGATGACTGTGGCTTTGTGATATTGCCTGAAGTCTGGGAGAGTTATGCCTCCTGCTTGGTTTTTGTTCTTCAGAATTGCTTTGGCAATTCTGGGTCCTTTGTGGTTCCATATACATTTTTGGATTGTTTGTTCTAGTTCTATGAAAAATGTCATGGGCAATTTGACAGGGATTGCTATGAATCTGTAGTTTGCTTTGGGTAGCATGGCCATTTTTACAATATTAATTTTTCCAACCGAGGAGCATGGAATATCTTTCCATTTCTTTATATCTTCTTTAATTTCCTTGATTACTGTTTTATAGTCCTCAGCATATAAGTCCTTTACCTCCTTGGTTGGGTGTATTCCCAGGTATTTGATTTTCTGGGGTGCATTTTTAAAAGGTATTATGTTTTTGTATTCCTTTTCTAATATTTCATTGTTAGTATACAGAAATGCAACTTATTTCTTAATGTTAATCTTATATCCTGCTACTTTCCTGAATTTGCTGATCAGTGCAAGTAGTTTTTGGGTTCAGTCCTTAGGGTTTTCTATATATAGTATCATGTCATCTGCATACAGTGACAGTTTTAACCTCTTCTCTTCCTATTTGGATGCCTTTTATTTCTTTTGTTTGTCTGACTGCTGAGGCTAGGACTTCCAGTACTATGTTGAATAACAGTGGTAAGAGTGGGCATTCTTGTCTTGTTCCAGATTTTAGTGGGAAATCTTTCAGCTTTTCTCCATTGAGCATTATATTTGCTGTGGGTTTGTCATAAATGGCTTTGATTATGTTGAGAAATGTTCCCTCTATACCCACTTTGGTGAGAGTTTTGATCGTGAATGGATATTGGACTTTGTGAAATGCTTTCTCTGCATCTATTGAGATGATCATGTGGTTTTTTACTTTTCTTTCGTTAATGTGGTATACAACATTGATATTTATTCTATGAATTTACCTCTTGGTCCCACTGACTCCTGCTTAAACTTCCCCTATGAATTTGGCTAGAGTACCTGTTAGCACCCACTATCAGGGATAAAGTCCTGTGAAAATTATATCTTTAAATGAGCCAGAACAAACCCAAGTCATCAAATATAATTTCAACAATGAACCTCAATATTTTCCATTTGAATCCTTTCCTAAATGGCTACAATTTATTAACGTCAGATTAAAGGGCTCCATTCATTTTTCCTATTCAGTAAAGAGACAGTTAATGAATGTTGCTAACTGGGCCCTGCTTCTAATGAGTGATTCTGGAAGTATGCAGCCCTCAGTGTGAAGAGACTCACTAATGCCAGCTGATATTGACATGGTTTTCATCAATGAAGAATATATCTCTTCATACAACTTTCAGCTAATGAGATGGTAATTATGCCATCAAAACAAAATATAAACACTGGGCTTAAGGCTACCTTCTCTAAGTGACCTTATGTGAAATAATGCACGGCTTCTTAGTTTCTTTACTTTCCTTATCATGGCTGCATTGCTGCTGAAAGATTTCCATAGCAAATGAAGAAATAAATGTTGAGGGCTGGTGCTTATTTTAAAAACTCTGGGTAATGAAGAAGGGTAGAGAAAAAAAAAATACTTAGTATTCATATTATTACCACCAGTACTGATAAACACTTTGGTTTAGTCTCTGAACCGGACCTATATTTATCAATATTGATAAACTTTACAAAGTTAATAGAGAAAGTCTCCAAAAAGGTTTAAAACATGAAACAGTTTTGTTGATGCATTATGCATGCACAGGTCTGAAAGCCTGCAGGGCAGGGGGAACCCTAACTTCCCACCGATGGTTAACTTGGAGAGGGATTGCAGAGGATGAAAGAGTGGAGGGAGGAGGCATAAAAAGATGGAAGTAAAAGCATAGCTGATTCAATTTGGTTTTCTTTTCAGAAAATGTATCAGTATTCTTGTATCAAGCTGCTTTAATTTGGCAATTCCAGGCTCTAAAAACTGTCCTAGTGCATTAAGATACTGACTAGATTGTTCCATTTGCTCATCTAATGCATTTCTCTTTTTAAATGTAATTTTCATTGTTATCAATGTGATAGATGTACAATGGGATACAAATTGAACTACAAAGCTGATAATAAGAGCCATAATCTGAGCCACCTCTTTCTTCTAATGATTCCTGTTCCAGGAGAGCAACAGCTTTCAGCGGTTTCAGCTATTTATTCTGGCATTCAGCCCATATTTCTAAACAACATTTATATACATTTTTCTTGCTTATTGGCTTTGGGTATTAGTTAAAGAAAATACTTTTGTAGAAAAATAAGAATTAGCTCTCTGTCTTCTCTTTCTCATATTCTGGTGGATTCTCTTTCTTTTTTCCTTTTTTTTTTTTTTTTTTTGCACCATGGCCCACAACATAACAATGACAATGGTAATACTGAAAATGATTAACTTTTATGTGAATGATTACTTTTAAAGGAGGCATTGAGCTAGATATCCTCATAAAATCTCTGTGAAGAAAGTATTATTTCTTCTGTTTATAGGTGAGCAAATAGGACCAGTGATAATAACTTCCTCTTAGTAATATAGCTAGTGATTTGTAGAATTGAAATACAAATTC
Source organism: Sus scrofa (assembly GCF_054392235.1). Lineage (NCBI taxonomy): Eukaryota > Metazoa > Chordata > Mammalia > Artiodactyla > Suidae > Sus > Sus scrofa. The sequence continues at coordinate 135,847,130 of NC_139385.1, read as the reverse complement.
TGATTTGTCTAGTCAACAACTGCAGTTCTAAAAACTACGTAGAATGTATTCTCCTTGAAATCTTGTAATTCTGCATCACTTTTTCACTTGACATGCTTTCAATATTCTTTTATATCATTAGAAATATGATATAAAAGGAGTTCCTGTTGTGGCACAGCGGAAATGAATTCGATTAGGCACCATGAGGTTGTGGGTTTAATCCTTGACCTCGCTCAGTGGGTTAAGGATCTGGCGTTGCCGAGAACTATGGTTTAGGTCGCAGACGTAGCTTGGATCCTGCACTGCTGTGGCTGTGATGTAGGCCGGCAGCTATAGCTCTGATTGGACCCCTAACCTGGGAACCTTCATACGCTGTGGGTGCGGCCCTAGAAAAAAACAACAAAAATATCATCTGAAGAATAATGTTTCTGTTCCTAGGTTTTAATATTCAGGGTTTATCAATGGGGGAGAGTAGTAGTTGTAATTCTTTTGTAATTATTCTCTTTTCAAATAAAGCTCAGAAATAGTCCCTCAGCAACAGCACAGCTGGTAGAACAAACCAGGTCCTTTGACTCCTTAGCAGTAGCTTGAGAGGTTTTGATTTGTTTGGCTTCAATTTTATTTAACTGAACCCCTCTCTGTTTCAGATATATAGAAAAGAAAAGATTGCTCTGAAACTGCAAAGCTCTAAGTTCTACATCTTCAGAATATGCCATATTCTGGAAACATTCTGGGAAAAGGAAAAAACAAGCAAACAAACAAGGGGAAACCAAAGAACTAAGAGACCCTGAAATAAATCACATAGCAATAAGGCTTTCCAGGTGAGCATCACGGAGCCCACAAGGTGTTTGTCATCGACGTGGACTTAGACACACCTCACTTATTATAAATACATGACATTACACTTCATTTCTTACCACGTCCCCTCAGAAACAATGACTACTTTTCAAAGTTCTATTTACATTAACATTCGTAGTGAATTTAAATGTATTTTATGAATGTACTGTCTAGTCCTTAATAAGTGCTTAAAAATGATAGTCATTTATTTGCAAAATGAATTTACACATAGTTGATTAATACAACAAAAGATAAAGGGCTTTGATATTAGACCACAGGCACTTTCACGAAAATAACTTTGCATTTAAAATATCTGTTTTCGATGTCCTTCCCTTCACATTTACTTTCAAGGGAGGCTCCTACATTCTATCGCTTGCTTCACTCCACTTGCGTAATTTCATGGAACTAAATTTCATTAAAATTTTGGATGTCTCCTAATTCTTGATTGAGACAAAATATCATCCTTGAACAGATACTATATGACGCCATCTATCTAAGCCAATAGGCAACGCCATCGATCAGGTTTCTGGGGAACTAATAAGGTTTCTCCTTTTCAAGTAAATTTCCTTTTTCTGTTATTGACCTTAGTCTGAATTGATTTTATGGCATGTCATGTGGTACTTCTTACATACCACTGATTTTGATAGCCACATCCAATACACTGACAACCAGCACCTGAAGTTCAGTGAATAATTGGCATCCTGAGGGTAAGTATTAAAATAATTAGAATATTCAAATCTTAAAATATCAGCATTGAGTGGAATCTCATGTACAAACCAACCCACAGATTACGCAACTTAAGACGCACAAGCTTAGAAAAGGAAGGTCATTTTTTTCTAAAGTTAACTATTATATACATGCCAAAACCAATGTCACTGTCAAGAACTGAAATAGTTTGGATTTTACCCCACTTCTAAGTTAATCTTCACATGTAAACTTCAAATCCTTACATAGTGACATAAGACATGAGACTCCTGGTTCAGAAACAAGGGAGCCTGTTACTCATGGCAGGTAGAAGAGCTTTATGCTAACCATGGTTGTCCCCCTCACTCTCTCAAACCCCACTGAGTGATAAAGAGGTAACGCCTAGTAGATTCTGCGTTTACAGTGAGTTTATAATACAGATGAATAACTCTGAAGTTAGATTACCTCAAACATGAAAAAGGGATTATTAATGGACTTGCTCAACCTTAGCTCCAATGGAAGATACCATCTTTGTTAATCTTAACAGGAAGCAAATCTGTCTTCTTACCTATATACATTCAAAGGTATGTATGGCTAGATAGGTAGATAGATTGATACATAGATAGACAGATACATAAACGAGAGATAGAAGAGAGATAGAGAGTGTGGATATGGATATAGATGAGGATATAGGTAGAGAGAGAGAGATTTTATTCTGAACTAATAGCAAAAGTCAGTCTGATAATTAAGATTTATTAGAAGAGGTTTTTTTTAAGCATATTCAATCCACAAGACAGAATCATTTATTTTTTGTTATATTTGCCAAAGACTAAAATTAATCCTAAGGCATTCTTTCCCTGAGTATGTAACATTTTGATGGATACAGCTTAATACATGTGCCTAGGAATCTGACTCTCAACCATATATTGGGCCCAAGGCCTTGTCCCCTGAGGTTAGCAATAGATGCCTAAAGCAGCCTGTATAGTTGCATATTAAATTTTAGCTACCTATTCCTTTCTGTTTCCATTAAATTTACTTTTGTAAGTTCATCTATGCAGTGAAAAGATACTATATTTCAAGATGTTTGAAGCAAAATTTTTTTTACCATAATTTCTGCCAATAGTCCCCAAAGTGAAAGATGCCACTATTTATTTTTATCTTTAGACATACGGATTATATCTTCAGATATAAACCATGGCCCAATTTTCTCTTGCATCTTTCCCTTTGAGTATATTATTGAGTTTCCTGGACAGTTCTCCCTCTTATTTCTATATGTTGAATTTCATTAGTCTTTCAAACTCTATTGCAGATATCTCCTTTTTTTTTTTTTTTTTTGTCTTTTGTCTTTTGTCTTTTTGTTGTTGTTGTTGTTGTTGTTGCTATTTCTTGGGCCGCTCCCGCGGCATATGGAGGTTCCCAGGCTAGGGGTTGAATCGGAGCTGTAGCCACCGGCCTACGCCAGAGCCACAGCAATGCGGGATCCGAGCCACGTCTGCAATTTACACCACAGCTCACGGCAACGCCGGATCGTTAACCCACTGAGCAAGGGCAGGGACCGAACCCGCAACCTCATGGTTCACTAGTCGGATTCGTTAACCACTGCGCCACGACGGGAACTCCGCAGATATCTCCTTTTGAGGAAGATTGCTTAATACCAAATGTAAATATGATATTACCAAACTTTGAAATCAGTTTTGATATAGATCTTATCTTCTCCAACTATCATTAGGTTTTATTAGTAGCAGTACTAATATTACTAAAAATACCATCATGAGAGCACCCATAATTTGAGCCAGGAACTGAGGTATGTGATTTATATGAATTATCCCTAATCCTGGATAATTTTATCTTTCAATGTAAAATTTTTTTATCTTTATTTTACAGTTGAAGTAATTATACCTCTAATAATATTCCAGAATTTATACAAGTAGCGAGTTCTAGAAAGGGAACTGAGATCTACACATTTTTTTAAATCCCCAACCCCATGACACAAATGGAAATGCTACAAAAGCAAAAATTATATAAATATTATTTTACAGGGTGTTAAAAATATAAATGCCTTGTCTAAGTTAGGTCCTTGGGTTATGTTTTTTGCTTCATAAAGTTCACAATAAATATGCAAGTTTGGGGACAATAAAATGTTAAGTTTGGTAATATTACTGTGATTTACTCAACTCAGTGAAAACAGAACACCTGACCCATCCTATCTGCCTATAATTTACTTTGTAATGGGTATGAGCAAAGCTATGACCAAATAATCTGCACAGTTATCTGTCACTGAGGAAAACATGCCTCATATTAGATTACCTTGGGGGATTCCATTTAACGTTCTTACACTGCTTACATTGTTATGTTCCCTAGCAAGTTCATGGAAACTCTGCTGACACCTATGTGGGAACAAAGAAAATTGAACCACACATCACAGACAAACAGCCCAGGGCAGAATCAGTAGCGGAATCTGGAAAACACCTCTAAGGCAAGTTTTTTAAACTGAAGGCCGCCAAAGAACATTAGTCTTGGGGTTAGGTCCTGAAGACAGTACGATTTAAAATATTTAAAATATTATAAATCGAATAACCTTTATGAATGTTCACTATCACTATCACAAAAATACAAATGAAAGTGCGAAATGATTTAAAACTCTTTCTTTAAATATTTTACTCCTTAATATTAAATAGATAATGCTGATTTTTTAATGTTAAGTAAAATAGCAAAGATTTAGATAAATTTCACTATGATACTAAAAATAAAATCTTATTCATTATGTTCAAATATTTAAGTCCTTCCTGCATTCTAAAGTGGGTAAGTAACTATCTTTTCTTTTTCTTTCCAATGTCTATTTATGTGTCTATTATTCTCTCTCTCTCTCCTCATAACCATCTATCTATCACACCACGCATAATTCTTATGTGATCATCTTTAGGAGATTATTATTTTCTATGCTCTGTTTTCACAGTTTGCGCCAACAGCACATTCTTATCTTAAACACAAATGGTTTTGCAAAAGGCTAATTAGACAAAATGAACCTAATGAATGGAAAAATCCTCAATAGTAACTTTTTGATTTTTAAAATTTTCACAAACATTTCTTTACTGATTATCTAACCTTCATATATTCTTATAGAGTGAAATTTCCATTATGCTCATTCTCTCGTTAATTGTGAAAGAAATTATTCAGGGAGGGTTGGATAGGTCATTGAAATCTCTGCAGTAGATCTGCTGACATTCATGATGCTGCAAAGGAGTATCCCTCACCCAGGAGGTAGCTGGTCATTTCCCTTTTGGAACTTTGAGACTTTAACTTACACCCTAAATTAAAGTGTCTCTCTCACATAACTAGCTTTTTTTTTTTTTTTTTTTCTTTCCCCAAAGCTTCCTCTTATCTTCATCCCTGTCAGTTCCAGGCTAAGCAGACAGTATACCAGGCTTGGTTATTCCCAGATACCTGATGTAATATTGAAAGACCAATATTTTGCTTTGTCGGAATTAGTAAGTGTGAGATCAAAGAAAAGACCATGCCCTTGAGGGTGCCTGTGAGATAATATTAAAATTTTATTTTCATAAAATAATAATGTATTATTTATTGAGTTTATCTAAAATGGGAATGTTTAGTGAGATAGAGAAAATACATATTATATGAAATAAATTTGACAAAGTCAGTGCTTTGTTTTGATATTTTTTGATACACTTTAATTTTCAGGATGTTCAAGATTCTGAATTTATTTTATTTTTGAACTGCTTCATCAACTAGAGAATTAGAGCATGACTTAAACATGACCAAGTGACCAATGAGGTGTGACATCAGAGAACAGAGAAGCCACTCTAGAGAAATATGTCAGAGTCACTCATGAAACAAGAGGAAATTCTGAAATACTAGAGAACAATCACAGCAATGCTTATGTATTATGTAAGTATTATGTATGCAAGAGAACAGTTCAGTAGATTTCTGTTCAAGCATTGTCTTAGCTCAGGCTGTTATCACAAATTACCATAAACTGGGTGGCTCAGTAACAACAGAAACTGATTTTTTATAGTTGTTTATGCTGAGAGTCCAAGGTCATGGTCAGCGTGGTCAGGTGCTAGTGAGAGCCCTCTTCTGGACAGAGGGCAGAGAGAGAGAGGGCTGACTTCTGGTATCTTCGCCTGGCAGAAGCTATGTGAGCTAGTTTTCTGGCCTGTTCTTATAAGGGCACTAAACCCCTTCATGACACTTCCACCCTCTTGACTCAATCATTTCCCAAAGGCCCCATTTCCGAATACCATCGCATTAGGGATTAAATTTCAACATAGCCCTTTGAGGGGGATACAGACATCCAATTCATAAACCCTATGTTTTTTTTTTTTTTCTTCTTTGGTGTCATTACACTTACTTATAATGATGAATCTAATCTGCTATATCAAAGTTGGAGATATGAAGTCTTGTTCAGCTTGGTGGATTAGATGGAGAGTCTGAAGCAAGAATTTGAAGGAGTTACCAGTATAATATATAAAGTATTAGAGATGAAATGGTGGAGAATCATTGATTTTTGCAGTGACTGTCTGTCAGAACCCTGCATGCATATGCCCACATATGCAAAGAGATCTCTATAACAAAAGTATGGATGCTGAGTTTTTCCTAGCAAAATGAGCCTCGTACGAAAATTCACAATCTTCTTTTCATTCTATTTGGTGCCAAGGAATGGGATGCCATGTAGAATATCACAGCTCTCTATAAATCATGATTAGAACAATAACAACAGCAGTAGCTACTGTGACCCTATCTAATATAATACAGCAACGTAACAGGAGGTTTCCACAGAAATTTTTCACAACTAGTGCACGAGTCATACCATTTTCTCCATTTTGCAGATGATAAACCTGAAATTGTTCATAAAGGAAAATTAGAGGCCAAGGGCAGGTTTTTATTTTAATTTACAAAGAAGTAGAAGAACAGAAATGCTAAGGGATTTACAGCCATGCCGAGAGCAGCTAGCCGACTCTGGAAAACCCTGCTGACACAATTTAAAATTTTTCTTCAAAATGTGTCTTGGTTATATGATCTTAAAAGATGCTGTCTGGCTTTACAAATTCACTGCACAAAATCGCATCACCCCTTCTATCACTCATAATGCTTTTCATACAACTTTCACTAAATGGCTGTTGAATTAAAACACATCATGAGGTAAGCTGAGTTTCTCTCAGAAGGAAGCTGCAAATTGCCTGCTTTGGGGTCTGGTATGTACATTAAACCTTTTCTCTTAATGTGAGGTTTAAGAATGGGCAGCATTACTCTGGTGCCTGCAATCAGTAATGCTAGTTGAGAAAGACACTACTTTCAGTACAATTGAAAAACTGCTGTATGATTGAAAAAACTTAATACATTGTTTCTATAATGGAAGAGACTGGCATTTCTTTTGGAGAGTACCTGGAAATGTAACTGCAATGAATCTCAAAGTTAGCGGCATGTTGGAGCTCATGGCATGGCTTCTATTAATCTTAGAAATAACAAAAACTAATGCTGAAAGGGAAGGAGTAGTTCATTAAGTTAATAGATCTAGATAAAAAATATAACTTTATGCACTCGCTGGCTTGTGAATGCATTCAAGGAGCATCTATAGAATATGTTCTATATGTGCAAAGTGCTACATCCTCAAGAGACAGAAAGGAAACCACAGAGGCGAATGTAATACAGGACATGGTGAGGTGGGGACACTACAGAGGGATGTCTGGTTTAACAGAGGCAAGTTCAAAGTACTGAGGATACGAATGCATCATGAAGAATCTTGGTCTCTGACTGCATGATTTTAGCTCTGTCCAGTAAGCTCTTTTGTGTGCACTTTGCACCTGGATGTGATTCCTCATAAGTTAGTACATTTATAGAATATAATTCTTAAAAGAAATGAGTTTTACTGGGAATATATTATAGGTCAGGCACTGTAGTAGTACTTTATGTATATTACAATTTTATTGTTATTGAAGATGTCAGTGATAAAAACATTTAAATCATATGCAATATAAAAACATAAGGAAATAAATGTCCATGTAACCAATATGCTTCTTTTAAAACAAACAGTATTACTACAATTGTTAAAATACCTCTGCCCATCCTTAAGTCCACCCCTCACTAGATCCCAAAGAGTACCATTAATCTGAAAATTTAAATAATTTCTTTATTTGTACTTACAGTTTGACTATAAATGCACATAACTTAGCATGAATGTATTTTTGTGTGATTTTTTTTATTATATTTTTATTATTTTCCCCAATATAATTTTTTTTTTCTATTGTACAGCATGGAGACTGAGCTACACATACATGCATGCATTCAATTTTCTCACATTATTTTATGCTCCATCATAAGTGACTAGATATAGTTTCTAGTGCTACACAGCAGGATCTCATGGCTAATCCATTCCAAAGGCAATAGTTTGCATCCATTAACCTCAAGCTTCCAATCCACCTCACACCCTCCCCCTTCCCCCTGGCAACCACAAGTCAATTCTCCAAGTCCATGATTTTCTTTTCTGAGGAATGGTTCATTTGTGCCATAAATTAGATTCCAGATAGAAGTGATAGTATTTGTCTGTCTCCTTCTGACTTACTTCACTCGGTAGGAGAGGCTCTAGTTTTATCCATGTTGCTGCAAATGGCATTATTTTGTTCTTTTTTATGGCTGAATAGTATTCCATTGTGTATATTTATACCACATCTTCCTAATCCAATCATTTGTTGATGAACATTTGGGTTGTTTCCATATCTTGGCTATTGTGAATAGTGCTGCAGTGTGTGAATTTTTTAATGTTTTTGAAATTTAGAGTAAAAAGAGAGCTAATGTATCTACCCTTCTGCAATTTCTTTTTGTTTTCAACTTTATGTTTGTGAGTTTCATCCACCTTGACTGGAATACATCTGGGTCATTCTTTTTAACACTATAGTCCAAAAAAAAATTCCATACATCATGGCAAAAGTGAATCAAAATGCTTATATACATTCTCCTTTCCATGGACATTAGGCTAAAATATCACCCATCCCAAAAATCTCCTCAGAGCATTACTGAAAATTTCTACGGAGTTACATATACAAGTGGTACCTAAGAATATGTTCTCCATCAAAATGCTGGACCTCAGGGAAATTTACACGTTTATACTTATGTAAATATTTAATACTTTAACAGAAATATTCAAAGCTGCGCTTATTTATCAAGAATAAATACTATATAAATAAACAGTAAATACTATATAAATAAATAACTAGATTTATGCTGATATATTTATAAAGTAATTTAACACTAACTTAAAATTAGGATAAAACTTAGGATGTAAGTAAGGTTATGAGTTAAATTAAGATTACAGTAAATAAAATTAGGAGAGGCTAACAGCTATGACAAAACAGAACCCAAACATATGCTTTCCAATGGCTCCAACACTAAATGGAGTGTTTCCTTCTCACTCACATATGCAGCCTGAGGGGCGTCCAGGCCAGTGGAGCAGCACAAGAGAGTCTACATGGCACTGGCTGAGGATAACTCTGTGCTCACTCCCTCTAGAAGCCCTTACTGAACCTCCGTGATCTTGTTTCTGAAGTGAGTAAAGGGTTCCATCCTTCCGTTCCCATAGAGTTTTGTGATCTCCCTCATGTATTCACTTGACAAAGACTTGCAGCTTTCTATTTATTAGAGGGAAGAGTCTGTGGGGTCTTCAGGTAATATATAAAGCCCAGATACCCCAAACACTTGTCTGTCATTAAATTATGCCTAGGGCTTCCCGTCGTGGCTCAGTGGTTAATAAACCCGACTAGTATCCATGAGATTTGCAGTCAATTGTGCAAACTCTAAAGAGAGAACACCTATAATGGCATTACTACCTTGGACAAATTAATTGTTCTAGGTATCTTGTTAATTGTGTGTGTTCTCCACCGTAAACTGTTTATATGAAGAGTAAGAGTTTTCGGTGAATTGTTGTGATAAATGATTTAATTCATTTAGTGGCTTAGAAATTGCCCCACATATGGGTTAACAGTTAATAAATCTTAGTAAATTATATTATCTAAAATATGTAGCCTAACAGTAGGGTATGAAAACTTTCAACTTCATGTAGGTTATACAAGGTTAAAAAGATCATGCCATGTCAGTTATTAAACACAGAAACATTAGCTAGAAGAAAAAATATATAAATAGCATTATCATTAATACATATATTTGATCTTGTTTGAAAAGGACAAATGCATATCAAAGGAAGAAGGGAAAACCGCTTTTCTGGTTTCACAGCCAAAGAGAGATACGTGCTTTTACAATTTCCCTTCTGCCTTTGGGAATGTTTTTTGGCTCTCCCCATCCATTGTCCCCTCCCTGACATCTCCCTCATCTTAAATTTCACATTATGGTGGCTACTGTCTGACTCTCCAAGGAAAGAACAAATTGCCGTTTGTTTATTTCCTCCATCAATCAGGCAGAGCAATAGGCTATTTCTTCAAACCCAAGAAATGTGTCCAGCTCAATTCAAGCCCCAGTGGTTGGAAAGTGTCCAAAGTTAGAATAAAGGATGTGAGATCTGAAGACCCGAGTTCATAAAAAAGTATGTGTGCCCACTTGAAAATTTTAATTGTGCTCTTTCTGACTCCTGGCAAAAGTGAATAGTTTTTTTGTGGAACAGTGAAAAATCCATCGGAATGAAGATTAAAGGTCTTCATGTTATTGCTGTTTCGAGAACAGACTGTCCCCTTCATTTCTTTCATTTACTCAGATTCAGGACAGTATAAAAAAATCTTCAGCATAACGTTTAAAGCCTTCTAAGTGTGTTGTTCAACTCCTTCCACCTCCATAGTTCATCCTCATACCCTCACCTGTCACCACTGCTCATTTCCTGGTCCGAATAAATCCCCTGCAATGTCTCTGGATATTTTTTCAAAACAATTTTTTTCCTAGGTGGAGTTATTTTACCTGTACTCTTTGTCAACCTTCCTAACTTCTAGGCATTATTTAATATGTAGCAGAGATGCCATAGCTCTCCTTGCATTTGGATTGTTCACCTTCTTTGTGTCTTTGCTATACCTAGTTTATGTCAAATAATATTACGGTGCTTTGTGTATCATTATTCATTGCTTGTATATATCCCATCACCTACCCACCCCCAGCCACATGCAGGTAACGTGGACCACATTTTACTCATTTTAATGCCTAGTTTATATCATGGTGGATAAAAAGGCTAAACAATTTTTGTTGAATGAATGGATTGAGACGTAAAACTCAGTTCCCCATCAGTAAAGTGGGGAAGCGGGACTGTGAAATTCACTTCATCTGTAAAAATAATCTATGCATCAGACATTGCAGATATACATAGCAGATGTCAACACACAATAAAAAATTATTTATTTCTTAAGTAAGACAAAATTGGACCATAAAATGGGTCATCTGGTAAACAGAGGTTTTATTTTGGCAGAAACGAAGGTGTAGTAACCCAAGTCACTCTTCAATGCCCTGCTTCCCTTGTACCCAATGAGCAGTTGATTTAGAAAATCATTCTGTACTCAAGTTATTCACATTCGATTCCACCTAATCATTTCTCATCACCATCAGCAAGTACTCAACCCACACCATGACCACTTCTTGCCTCAATTACATTAACTACTTTAAGCGGTCATCTTACTTTCCGGTTATCATGTTCTCTTAATCAGTTTTCCATACGGCAGATAAATAGTTATCTTTTAAAAACAGATCATGTCACTTCTCTGATTAAATTCCTCCAACGATTTACTGTCAAACTCAGAACTCAGTCTAAACTCTACCGCAGCCCACCTGACCTGACACGAATCAGGCTCTGCTTTACTCTTTAAACCCATTATCTATCACTTGCTTCCTTGCTCATTATTTTGCTTTGACCACTCTGGCTCCACTGCCCTTCCTCACACACAGCTCAATCTCAGAGCCTTTGTACTGACTCTTCCTAGAATGCTTTTCTGCAAGTTTTTGCACTACTGAGCCCTTTTTATCTTTCAGATTTATATCCAAAGCTTTCCTTCTTAGAGAACTTTCCTGGTTACCTTGTCTAAAATATCTTTTAATACATATATTTTCCCCTAGAACTTAAAAGTTGTTAATGGCATATTTCATTTATTTATATTCTATCCTCTTATTAGAATATCATGTCTTGTGTGGCAGGGGTTGATTTGTGTTTGTGTTTTGTGTTTTCCTCGATTCTTGTTTGTGTTTTCCTAGGTTCTTACACAAGTGTCTGGCACATGGTAGGTATTAAATATTTATCAAATGAACAAATACTGTGTATCATACTTTATAAAATATTTATATTATAAATAACTTCATAGCTTAGTAAATAATTCCAAATGCATTTATGTTGAGTGGCTTACTAAGGATTAAAATCAGGCATCTCTTATCTAAGGTGCGTTCTTTTTGTTAAGAATATAATTCTACTTAAAATGTGAATAAACATTATGATAATAGCGAGTATTCATTGATCGTAAGTATAACAAATACTACATTTCAGGGACATCATTTCAATCTATACTCAAAATGATTATTTATATCAGGTACACTTTTCTCCATGTTCCAGAAACAGTAACTGAAGCTGAGTAAAGTTATATTACTTGTCAGAGGTCACCCAAATGAAGGTGGGCCCACTAATTAAAATTTAGATCTATTTGACTCCAAACCTATGCTGCTTATACCAACTATCTTTTCAGATTAGAGTCCTAATCTCACTTATCTATACTAGTAATCAATAATTTACATCTACTTACAAACTTTGACTTTATTTTTTATTTTAACTTAATACTCATTCTTTCCTATGTTTAATTGGTCTAAGTCTGACACAAACTTTAGTGGATTAGTTTTAAAATTAATTCAAACTAACTTTAAATTAAGAAGGATCTGTATTTGAAGATCTGTATTTGAAGGCTCTGTATTTAATACCTTCATTTCCCATAAATGCTCATGACAGTCAGACCTCACCTCTGAACAACATCGGTTGTGGCTCCTGTGAATGCTTTTGCAAATCCTATGGCTGTTATGGTCTGTACACTCTGCTAGAAGGAGATCATTTGTGTAGGCTCCAACAATTTGCAAGACAGGGACTTGCATAAAACAGATTTCCAGATATCCCTCAACAGAGTGTCCCACTGTTGGGACAGAATGGCATTTGGCTGCACTAAAGAAAATGCAGCCTAATAAAATGCATATACATGTGCCTACCTTCTCTGAGGCACTATGCCAGGCATTGCAGTCAAAACAGAACAGAACTGCCTCGCCCATGAAGAAGTTATAACACTAGTAGATGGAAAGGGCTATTTATTTATTTATTTATTTTTGAAGCTAAGATTTCGTTTTCTTTTCTTTTTTTTTTTTTGGTGTATTTTTTTTTTCATTACTCAAATAAATTTATCACATCTGTAGTTGTATAATGATCATAACAATCTGATTTCACAGGATTTCCATCCCACAGCCCAGGCCCCCCACCCCCTAAACTGTCTCCTCCGGAGACCATAAGTTTTTCAATGTCTGTGAGTCAGCATCTGTTCTGCAAAGAAGTTCCGTCTGTCCTTTTTTCAGATTCCATATGTCAGTGAAAGCATTTGATGTTGGTGTCTCATTGTATGGCTGACTTCACTTAGCATGATAGTTTCTAGGTCCATCCATGTTGCAAAAATGCTGGTATTTCGTTCTTTTTAGTGGCTGAGTAATATTCCATTGTGAATATGTACCAACCCTTCTTGTTCCACTCCTCTGTCTATGGACATTTAGGTTGTTTCCATGTCTTGGCTATTGTAAATAGTGCTGCAATGAACACTGGAGTACACGTGTCTTTGCGAGTCGTGGTTTTCTCTGGATAGATGCCCAGGAGTGGGATTGCTGGATCAAATGGTAATTCTGTGTTTAGTTTTCTGAGGAATCTCCATACTACTTTCCACAGTGGTTGCACCAATTCACAATCCCACCAACAGTGTACTAGGGTTCCTTTTTCTCCACACCCTCTCCAGCACTTATTGTTTTTAGACTTTTTGATGATGGCCATTCTGGCTGGTGTAAGGTGGTACCTCATCGTGGTTTTGATTTGCATCTCTCTAATAATGAGTGACGTTGAACACCTTTTCATGTGTTTCTTGGCCATCTTTATGTCTTCTTTGGAGAACTGTCTGTTTAGATCTTCTGCCCATTTTTTGATAGGCTTGTTTGTTTTTTTGGCATGAAGCTGCAGAAGTTGTTTATAAATTTTGGAGATTAATCGGAAAGAGCTATTTAAAGTAGTGGCAAAATTCCTTTGTTTTCTGAAGAAGAGGCTAATCCAGCTTAGGGAAATCATGCTCTGTTGGATAAACCTACTTGCTATAATAGGCTGACTCCTCGTTTTCACTGGATTTCTACTCAAGAGAAGGGTTTGCGTCAACATGCTTAGTAATCTTCATGGCCACAGCAATCTTACCTGTGGGCAGATTTGCTATTTGCTTACAAAGTAAGAATGCCCAGCTGCCGTCTATTACTTGCTTTCCAATGACTCTCACTTATTTGAGACAGACTACCCTTGTCAAATATGTTTGCTATTATTGCAGTCAAATTGTGAGGAAAAAACAATAGTAATTCAATTTGGAAGACATGTACTTACATGAAAGATTAGTGCACTCTCTTTCTCTTATGTCTGTGTGTGTGTGTGTGTGTGTGTGTGTGTGTGTGTGTGTGTGTGTGTGTGTGTGTGTATTAACCCATAGCTTTCATCTTGTAACGACAGAAAAAATACTTAGGGATATATAAAACATCACACATTAGATGAAACTTCAGCAAAATATTGTGAACAAGTCAGTTTACTATTTTATTTTTATTTTATTTAATTTATTTTTCTATAGCCGGCACTGAAATATTGACAGCAATATTCAGGAAGTGTGACCCAGCATGGGACCTGTTTTATGACACTGGGCTTAAATATTTTGTTAGAGGTAATGTAAAGGCAATGAAAGAGCTAAAATCGACTTAACCCACCTTGGCATGAGTACAGGTTACCATACAAAGAGCATGTGTATGCACACATGTACAGACTGCATGCCTGCTGAAATTTAAATACTAAAAGTCGACATTGTGTTTCACTCAAAGCTCAACTCTACCCTCTCCACACAGAGACACTTCAGTGTATTTCCCCTCAGTTATCCTCGGCTTTCAAATATCAAATCCTGGGTAAAAATTGCCTTCTCAATCCTTAACTTATGCATTTAGCCCCAAAACACAAATATTTTAAAAGCCATGGAAAACAAAAGCACATCTCAATTATTGTCAGTTATTCTCCAAGAGAAGAGAAAAAGGATTAACAGAAAGAACACAACAGTTATCTTCATGAATTACCCAGCCACACTTGAATCTAGTCAGACTTGAGCCCAATTTTTTTTTTGTTAAAATTTATTATTTAACTTTACTTTTGATTTCTTTTTTGATTTTCACTTTCTTGTTTGTAGTTTTCCAAATATTTGGGGATTTTAAATATTTTTGTTCTTGATTTCTAATTTAAGTACTTTGTGATTCTAAAACTTTGTGCATTTTCAATTTTTTGAGAGTCCTTTTATGCCCTAGCATATGGCCCATATTGATGATTACTTCACTTTGAGTTGAAAATAAAATTTATTCTGCTGTTAGCCATAGAGTGTTCTATGGATTTCAATTAGGCAAAATTTGTTAATAGTGCTTTTCAAGTCATATATATTTATGAATTTTCTTTCTATATATTATATCAGTTACTGAGGGGTACTGTTGATATATATACATATCTCAAGTTTTTATTTTTAATATAATTATATACATTCCCACTGCCTTCTGTGTTGCCTTTCATCCTTGCATTCAAAGCTGCTCTTATTCAAAATATTGAGACAGCACATTTCCAAACTTCTCCTGGAATGAGTGGCCCCTGCCTATAGGTTTAAGATTCTGCTTTCTCCAGTCTCACAAGTGAAGTAAAATCATCCACTGATCTTAGAGTTTTCAAAATTCTCTGGAAATACTTTGTTGTTGCCATCTCTTATCTCATTCTCTCCTTTTATTTTGAGGTTATGCTTTTTTAAAAAAAAATTTATTGTCCTTTTAGGATGGATTCTGGAGAGGCAACTGAATACATCTTTGTGTCCATCACGTTTAACTGAAACCAGCATTAGTCACCACAGTGAAAATTGTGAAACAAATATTAATGTTTAATAATAGGAATTAGCTCAGTAGTTTATAGTAATTCTGCTTATTGGAACTACATGCCATAATTAAAATCATTTTTATAAAGGTTACATCCTTATATGGAAAAAGCTTGTGGTGAAGTACAGAATAATTTTACAGTCAATGTGATTGCAGTAGTGTCTTTAAAACATCCTATAATGGGAAAGCAGTAGAATTAACTGGTACTCTCCAACACGTTAGTAGTGTGCAGAAGTGATAAAACTATAAATTATTTGTAATCATCTTTCATCATGTCTGTGTCCTCTGTGTTTATTTCAATTACTGGATAATATATTGATAATGAAAAAGAAATTGGACAGTAAAATACATGCATAGAAAAAGGCCTTATTCACATCATAAACGCTTCATTGCCAAGTCTTTTGTTAAAATCAACAGTGCCCCTTCCATACCTACCCAGCCAATTGTTTCTACCAGCTGGACATATTGGCAATTCACCAAGAGAATGGAGATCACATCTAGTTTCCATAATTATGGAAATTGTTTAGCAGCTGTTATTTCCTTTCTATTTAACCTCTCTATAGGAATATGTATTTTGTAAAAGGATTTGAGAATGACAATTAGTTTGTCTTTGTACCATCAGTGTAGATAATATAGACAGGGAGCATAGCTTGCCCTTACCCAGCTACCTAACTATAGAAAAACAAGGTATCTTTTCTCAATAGAAACATTTTATCTGTTGAGTGAAAGTTTGGCTTCACCATAGCTATTAAAAAATACTGTACTCATTTTGTATACAATAACAGAGAAAACTATCTGAAATTATTTATACCAATTGTTTTCAAACTTTCCTAGTGAATGGTGCCTTTAACATTTTAGTACTTTTTTTTTTTCGTGGCACATCTTAAAGAAGTACCTAAAAGTTTCATTTATTTATTAAAAAGTTTCAAAAAGTTAATGAGTATTTGCATCCCAATAGCTAGAGCTTTGAAAAAATAATTTATGGTAAATGAAAAATTGTTTCATTCTTGAATAATCATGATTACTGATATTAAATGTGTCTTTTCGGCTCCATATCACCTTTCAAACCTTGAGATCAGGTTGGACGCCACCATGTTCATTTCCTATTCCACACTGATTCTCTTGCTTTACATTTGTACTTATTTTTTATTCTAGAAATCAGTGAACCCAGCTGCACAAAAATAGGACATTACTGAAAGATAGGCAATGGGATCCAACACTGAAACTGTGAAATATCTCAAGCTAGTGTATGTATAGTTCCTAACAGGCACTGAGTATATCTCCCTGTGTCTCAAAAGACTTACATTGTCCCTCAGTGGTCCTCTGGACTGCCTCTACACATGGTTTTAGAATTTTGGATTTACAGATATAACTCGAAATATTTAGAAAGTTAATATATATTCTACCTTTGAAGATACGTCTGGATTTAAAGAAATTAGAAGATTCCTCCAGAGAAGTATTTGTAAGTCCCCAAGCTAAAAGAAGTCCTAAATGTATCTAATTCAATTAATCTGCTTCACAGATGAAGACATTAAAATAAGTAGAGGAGTTCCCGTCATGGCGCAGTGGTTAACAAATCCGACTGGGAACCATGAGGTTGCGGGTTCGGTCCCTGCCCTTGCTCAGTGGGTTGACGATCCAGCGTTGCCGTGAGCTGTGGTGTAGGTTGCAGACGTGGCTCAGATCCCGCGTTGCTGTGGTTCTGGCGTAGGCCGGTGGCGACAGCTCCGATTGGAGCCCTAGCCTGGGAACCTCCATATGCCACAGAAGCGGCCCAAAGAAATAGCAAAAAGACCAAAAAAAATGAAATAAAATAAAATAAAATAAGTAGATTGTAATGCTTGCCAAAGAACACAGAGATAATTAATAGCATACCACTATAATATTACTTTTGACGTTTTATCAACAATGTTGTGTTGACTTAACAACCTTGATCCCTGAAAAAGAGGAATCATGTCTTTAGCTTTCATCTCCCAGTCTTGGCACAAAGGGATTTTATGTGCTCAAAAAATGTCCCCCTAACTTATTTAAGATAGACATTCATAGTAATTCTAATTTTTTTTTCATATCATGATAGCTTTGAAAAATGAATTCTTACAGTCACATGACACAAAATTCATTTTGCTCACTCACTTTATAGAAAAGACAGTAGTCCTCTTACTTCTTGATGCCAAATCTTTAAAACTATCCACACTTCATTAGAATAGCTTTCTTTCAAAGCATCAGCTCTAATCTATATCTGCCTTAATATCACTAATTTTCATCTTATCTAACCACCTAAATTTTTTACTATTTCAAATACTCTCAACTATTTTTATGGCACTCACACATAAAAAAAGTCTAAGAAAAACCAAGGAATTGGTTATAAAAACAATTGATTATTAACTAACTCAGGAAGAATACAGAACTGTATGCATTATTTTATTTATATGCTACTTTATTCAGCCTACCAATTTAATTAAAATTTTCTTAAGTTCCATATGCTGCTGTAGCTTACAGGAATTCAATACAGTGTAAAATGCTTACAGTTGGTAGTTCAAAATCTAGTAAAACACAGAGAAACATCAACAACTAGCTCAGATAAAATGTGATGAATACTATAGCAGAGCAATCCTAACACCAAAGACAAAGAGCAGTTTATTGTATCCATAAAGTTCAAAGAAGAATTCAGACAGGACGGGACAGCTGAACCAAGGGAGAAGTTCTGGCCAGGATGACAGAGAAGCATGAGCCCAATGAATCACAGACATGTAGGAAATTTCTGGGAGAGAACACAAAGGTGGGTGGGTTGCAGTTTGGAAAAATGGAAAGACAAAGATGGACTATTACTCTGGAAAGGTATGATTGAGGAAGCTGGGTTGCAGAGAGATTCGTAGCTCATGCTACCTGGGAAGGACTCGTCACTGGAACTCAGACCCCTATAATGTACTCACTTTTGATAAACAGCATGTTTCCGCCACAACAAACATTCAGCTATGGTTCTAATTTATGTCTTCAGAATATGTCACAGGCGCCAGCATCATCTGTTTGAGCTCTAATCATCATCTCATCTTGGAGTCTTGCTTATTTTCTCATATCTTTTATTTCCCCATCATTAAGTGTGGATAATACAAATTTTGAGGGGTTTTGGTAAAAACCCAAGGAGACAATGCATTTACATTGCCTAATGCAATGTCTAGCGCACAAAAGTGGGTAAAATAGAAAGAAGAGAAAAGAAAAAGTTAGATACTCATCTTACTCAAAATTCATTAAACTGGAGTCTGTAATTCCCATTGTGGCTCAGCAGAAATGAAACCAACTAATATCCATGAGGATGTAGGTTCAATCCATGGCCCTGCTCAGTGGGTTAAGGATCCAACATTGCTGTGAGCTGTGGTGTAGGTTGCAGATGAAGCTTGTCTCTGGCAGTGCTGCGGCTGTGGTATAGGCTGGCAGATGTAGCTCGGATTCACCCCCTAGCCTGGAATCTCCCATATGCCAAATGGGTGGCTCTAAAAAAAAAAAAAATCATTAAACTGCATCACTTAACATTGCCTTACTGTTTTAATTTGCTTTTGGCCTTTTCCTTAAGGTGAGCAAAAGCCAATAACCAAAAGTGACGATTAACATAGCTGAGAGAAGACAACAAAATTAAAGTTGATATGGTTATAGTGTGCCTTTGGTGGGGACTGCAGAAACCTGGACAGCTCATGCCCTATTTAAAGAACATCCAATGTTAAGTTCAAATTCAGCTGGAAAGATGTCATGTTGAAATGTAGGCCAACTTTGTCAGATCTTCGAGTTTTTCAAAAGGAAGCTATAAAACTGGATTTTTAAATGCACAATCTTCAAATTCTCAAGTCCTTCCTTTCAGCATTAATCATGTACCTCGTGTACTCCCTATAGCAACAAGACTTCAATTTCATGACTATTCTGGACCAGTGATAGAGGAGTGTTTGGTTTTTATGCCAAGCTATAGAAACTTTTCATAATTTCAAGGGTCTTTATGCTGCTGTATTCACACAAATGACCTGCCCTCTAATACTCCTGCCAGGGAGCTAAAACGACCTTGGGAAAATGCACATCACTCATATATCTCATTTGTGGGTATCTGAAGGGAACAGGGCTGGGATGAACTACGTTAGCTTCCCTGAGTTGTCTTAGTTCTTCCAGACAGTGAAAACAGAGTAGATTCTGGGGAAAACAACCACTTGGCATACAAATCAGTTTCTGGGATAACAAATAAGGTGAAAGACTTGGCTCCCTTTTCAGAATTACAAACTTTCTGAGCTCCAGGAATTGGGTGACCTGATTGGCCTGGACCACAGCTAGAGGATGCAATAACAATGTGAAGGAGAAAGGAAGGAAGGTTTCCCAAGAGGCAGATTCCTATAGAGAATACCCCTGAAGCACTTAGGGAAATAAATAGATTCTGCACCTGGGACAATGCAGCTGCATCCCAAGCCTGGCACATGGCTCAAATCACCTTGGGCTGAGACTGGACATCTGCCATCACTTGCCCTCTTATACTCACTACCCACTTGCCTTTGATCATCTTTCTCCTACTTCTCTTCCTCCCCCACTTATTTTCTTGTTAAATGGAATAAAAATGTCATCCAGTAGGGTCTTTAGACAAAGGCATTTGTTAAAAACTATCAAGAATTAAGACAGAAGGCAATTATGGCGTCTTATTTTTAACACTGTTTAATGACCACTTAGGTCTCTATATTTGCTTTACTGTTCCTCTTTATTGCCCGAGGCTGCTCAGACAGCAGAGTGGGAAGAGCATTGATTTGGAGACCTAGGTTGAATCATTCCAACAAGGACACATGAGGAAACTAACTTCTCTGAAAGTTGGGCTTTTCAACTCTGAAATTGTCTTAAGTCTCTTGTCATTGAATTTCACCGAAGGTTAATGTGATTTAGATAAAATCACTACTATTCTTCCCCTCTCTGAAATTGATTTGAATTAGCATGTGTGCACACACACAATTCATAAAAAATAAGAATAAACAAATCTATTCTATGTAAAACTAAGCAAGAGTTTATGGTCTGGATGACAGAAATCTAACAATGATGTTAAAGTCCATTTGAATCTGCACAGCTATTACAGTTGTTAAATTCTGCTCTGACTAGCCTAAGATACAAGATAAAAAGGAGGCTATATAATCCTATTTAAAAATAAAGTCCAGTGGGATCACATCATATCTATCATTACCATTTGTCTAATCGGCATTACTTACCCACTGAAGAACTGCACGTTGACTAAAATATGTGGGTTACCTCAGGTCCTGACTACATTAAATTATTCATTTTCTCACCAGAATTGTGAGAAACTAACTGGTAAACTACAAGTGAGAAATGTTATTTTGTGGAGGAAGGGAACAGAGAATGATAAAAAAATGCTTGAAATATTCTTCAGTCTTTGATGTTCAATTGGTGCCTACAACTTTGCAATTTGTCATTTGATATGTAGACAAAAACTTTAGTGATCACTACTCTTGACGCTTTTTGTTTTGTTTTTGGCCACGCCGACAGCATGAGGAAGTTCTTGGGCCAGGTATTAAGCTCAAGCCACCACAGTGACAACACCAAATTCTTAACCTTCTAAGCCCCAGGGAATTCCAACTATTAACTTTTTGACTTAAAGATTTGTCTTTTAATGTGTGAAAGTGCAATGACAACCAACTACTGAATCTGAGAACTAGAATTTCCTAGAATATATTACTCTGAATTGGGATTTACTTTCCTAAACAGCGTTTCATTAAACTTGTACTTGAAAATGTTAATGAAATGGAGTTGTGCAAAATATTTAAAGTAAAATATAACCTGATTATGGAGGCATTCATTTGTGTGGTTTATTAGACCTGTACCTAGTACTGCATATCTTCCTGGAAAGCACAGACCTGGTACAAAACCACTACAGAGGACAGGAAGGAAGTAGCAACTGCAATTATTCTTCTTTTACAGATTCAGTAAAAGGGGGAAAACATATACACACAGAAAGGACTTCCATTCTTTGTACTGAGGGTCTTTTAAACAGAGTTAGTCCTGATGATCTGGATGAAAAATAAAACCCTTCAAAAGGATAGTTATTCAACAGGAGGAGAGCTCAGATATTCACAAGATACAGCACAAATGAACATTTCCACAGAAAAGAAAATCAGGGACTTGGAGAATAGATTTGTGGCGGCCCCCGGGGGAGAGGGAGGGAGTGGGAGGGATTGGGAGCTTGGGGTTAATGGATGCAAACTATTGCTCTTGGAAGAGATTTACAATGAGATCCTACTGAGTAGCATTGAGAACTATGTCTAGATACTTATATCGCAACAGAACAAAGGGTGGAAAAAAATGTATACATGTAAGTGCAACTTGGCCCCCATGCTGTACAGCGGAAAAATAAATACATAAATTAAAAAAATAAAAAAATAAACAGCAGCAAGCAAGGATTCTCTCGCACCAACAGGATATGATTCAGCAGTTTCTGAGGGTTTCCTCCAATGTCACCTAATCATGAAAACCCATTTCAGTAAAGTGAAATTAAAAACTACTGAATAGCATAACCTTGAATTTGATTCCAAGACATTGTTAAAGCTGTAATGTTTGACTTTAAAACTTACTGCTTCAATTTTGCAAAGTAGTTTGCTTTTAGAGGATAAATGCAAAGAAATTGTGCCTTTTTCCACAGAAAAAGTTTGTTTTGCCACATATGAATTAATATCTATGTATTAAACACCTACGTTTGCCACATAAACATATATCTATGTAAAAAAACAAGCAAACAAACAAATTTTCAAGGAAAATAGTGCAAACACTACAATCTCTTTGCTTCCCAAAGAAAGATTGGAGAGTGGGAGCTCTGTTTTCTCGCTGTTGAATTTCCACGCCTCATTCAGAGACTTTTTCTTTTTCTTTTAATTTTTATTTTTTTATTGTTACTTCCCCAATACATTTTTTCCCTACTGTACAGCATAGTGACCTGACCCAGTTACACATACATGTATACATTCTTTTCTCTCACATTATCATGCTCCATCATAAGTGACTAGACATAGTTCTTAGTGCTTAACAGCACCTCACACCAGTCAGAATGGCCATCATTAATAAGTCCAGAAATAACAAGTGCCGGAGGGGGTGTGGAGAAAAGGGAACCCTCCTGTACTGTTGGTGGGAATGTAAACTAGTGCAACCACTATGGAGAACAGTATGGAGGTACCTTAGAAATCTATACATAGAACTACCATATGACCCAGCAATCCCGCTCTTGGGGATATATCTAGACAAAACTTTCCTTTAAAGAGACACATGCACCTGCATGTTCACTGCAGCACTATTCACAATAGCCAAGACATGGAAACAACCCAAATGTCCATCGACAGATGATTGGATTAGGAAGATGCAGTGTATATATACACAGACTTTTTCAATCATGATTCCCTGTATAGAAAGTTTCCATCACAATGACTAGGTGGAATCTTTACCTTCTTCAATATTCCATAGATATTCCTAATGATTATTCCAAACAGCTTCTTTACACATTTCATCATGACTCTCCATGGGCTCAGCTTAGCCCTGGAAAGGTAAATCTCTTGCACACAGAGGCTGGATCCACCCTATACCAGAAGTGTGCCTTGTGCAAAACAGGTGCAGCGGTAATCAGCGGAGTCATACTTGGCCTGAAGAGAAACCTGAGAGGATCCTCCATTCAACCTACTGTCAAAAAAGGAGCTCTCTCTTTAAGAACGATGGGAGCAAGCTTTCTCTAATGCTAATGACACCTCTGTCTCTACACAGCCTGCACTGGCATGACCAACGCCAGGTATGGGAAAGACTTAACCACCTGCAAAACACATGTGCTTCACATCTCCTCCCTGTGTAAAAATGACATTCAAGCACCTATTTTTCCTGATTAAGAAGCAGTCTTCCTTCTCCCAAGGAAATGTGAAATCAACTTATTACCGTAATGCTTTGTTTGCTGCCACTAGGTGCAATTTTGAGGACTATTTCTACCTGATTTAATGAGTGTCCTCTGTTGCAATGATCATTTTGCAAATATGCATTCCTCCTGGCAACATCATGCTGCCTCTCATCAGACTTCACATTTACTGCTATCTCTTTTCAGTTTTATCAGCTCAGCCACCTTCTCCACACCACACTCAGCCTTCACAATGTTCTAATTGGGTTTTTCACCAAGTCTATTTGTTTAGCACAGGTACCAATTCAGATTTCTCTCTTAAGGAATTCTGTTCTCAGATCCTTGTTATATTTTGCTTCCCAGCAGAGTAATTATAGGGTCACATGGTTCATACAAATAGGTTTCCAAACACTGGATTCTCAGGGTCTTAGAATTTGGGGTATTGTCCTCTCCCTTCCTGGAAGTCCCTGTGCTCTTTATGTAAACTGGCCATTTCCTCTCAACAGTACAGATGCCCAGGTCTCTCAGAAATGGCAGGCAGCGTTGTCCAAGCCAGGGCAAATCAGTCTGATCCCTCCACCCAAGTAATTGTTTATATTTGCATAATGATAAAGAAAAAACCTTCTTAAAGATTCCTCCCATAATCATGAAAATCTGCTCAAGGTGATTGCTGTCCCATCCTGTGCACATAGAAGTGATGAGTGTGATTATTATTTACTCGTAGAAAATCACAAATAGCAATTTCAGAGACATAATCCTCCATAATGCCCAGTGTGCAAAAACAGCAAAGCATACTTCTGGGGTTTATGTAAAAAAGCACCTCCTTTATTACCAGAAGAACAATGGTTTTCCACATCTGTCTCTGGCACTGTGGACTTACTGCAACTAGTGCTCCCTGGGCGTCAGTTTCGACATCTATCATGTAAAAATCCCAATGTAATTTAACAAAACTTTTTAGTATGATTCATCTAACACGTGTTTATTTTAAGTTATTACTTGTCAGGGACACAAAGTTTTTGTCCTTTAAATGTTCAAAATATATTGGTTGAGAAGAGAGTCACAAAGAGACTGAACAGCAAACAAATCAAAACATAATTACTGAAGTAGAATTACAGATAAAGTACAATGGGAACACTGTGAAGTCAGTTTTTAGCTTAGGGAAACAACATTTTGACCAAACAACAGATCTAGAGAACAGCAAATGTAATGCTTTTAAGTCAGGGCTTTCTGGGTCCAACCTTAAGCTCTTTCCATTTCAGCACTGCAATCCACAATAACTGCATAAATATCAAATTGAATATCGTTCATGATGGGAAATTTCAAAGTAAAAATTGTTTTTTAACATTTCATATATAAATGCTACTAATTATAATAATTTTGATACATTCTATGTCCTTCCAGGTCTATTAAATACCCTGATCTGCATGTCATTTGGGGAAAAAATGTGTTGCCAATGCAGTGGAAAAAAACAGGAGCTGTGGAGTAGATTGCTAGCTATTTCAGCTCTCCAAGCTTCAATTTCCTCATCTGTAAAAAGCTCTGTCACATTCAGAGGGAAATTAAATGAAAAAGTGAATATAAAATGCCCAGCATACTATTTGCACAAATTTGCTCCTCTAGAAAGGTCAGTTATCTCTCCTTAAGAGAAAATGTTCCTTTAGGTCAATGTTGCAGAATATTAGAAATAGCAAGAATTTTAGTGATAATCTAGCTTAATTCATTATTTTTCCTGAGGTAGATGATAAATCCCATAGATTTGACTTTATGATTTAAGAAGATAGTTTTCTAACATATTTGAGACCCCTTTCCATGCCCAGAGTAAGGCTTCAGTGCCTAATGACAACTCTGGGCTGATTTTAGAAAATCCATTCAACGCCACATCTAAAAAGTGAAACAGGCTGAAAAGATGCTGTGAATGGCATCAACAAAACTTTCATCATTCTTTCTCCAAGACACTGGTAATTGTGCTAAGAAAATTGAAACGGTAGATGGTAGTGCATAGCAAAATATATTTTATAAAACAAATAATTGCAAAAAGTGATTTTAAATAAAATTTTCACCATATGACTGATGCTTAACTCTACATAGGCAATTTGGAAAATTAACTGATTTGACAAAAAAATTCATGTTCCAGAAAACCAATTAACCAATTTTTATCATTGCATTGCATAATAAGGTTAACTAAATCATGTTAAAACCACATTTAAGCCTTTCTTTCCATTCAAGCTCAACCCAGGAAGTATTGAGAGAGGGAAAGAGGAACTTATGTATAATAGAATTACTAGAGAAAAGGCAGTTTATTTTGTTTGATTGGCAAGTTAATTGATTATTAGTGTTGCCTTTTGTGAATTTGTGACACTTTTCAGTGAAAATAATTAGGAAAAATTTCTTTTATTTTGGTAAAATTGCCAGGATGATTCTTTAGTTACACAAATAAATCAAACAAAAATTAAACCAATATTTTGCAGGAAGTGGATAACCAAGCATCTTGCCTAAAAAGTCCTAATTCTAACTAAATAGTTTTCAACTAACTAAATAGTTTTCAACACTCACTGATACGAAAGCTTCAGTTGGTAGGTTCCAGAAGTATTTTATGAGGGAAGGGTCCAAACTCTCCCATTCTTTCAATGTGATAACATGCATAACTTTTGTGATCCAACCTAGGAAAGTCTCCGGCACAGAGTATGCACTTAGGAAAATTTAATACCTTCCCTTACGTCTCTGGGTTTCACTATTCTGTAATCTACCATGTGCATCAGTTTCCTCTGTGGCTCAGCAGTAATAAACCGGACTGGTATCCATGAGGTACAGGTTCAATCCCTGGCCCTACTCAGTGGGTTAAGGATCCAGTGTTGCCATGAGCTGCAGTGTAGGTCACAGATGTGGCTTGGATCTGGCATTGCTGTGGCTGTGATGTAGGCTGGCAGCTGCAGCTCTGATTTAAGCCCTCGCCTGGGAACTTCCATATGTCTTGGGTGTGGCCCTAAAAAGACAAAACAAAAACAAAAACCACAATGTGTATGTTATTGACTTTTCTGAACCAGGACCTTCATTTTAACTTGACAGCTTTGGTACATATTTTTGAATTTTAGTATTTGATATTAAACATTTTCAGCTTCATCATATATTCTCTGCTACCCATGGGTTCTTCCTATTCCCTTTAAGCCTTTCTTTGGTTTCCTTAATAAATCACCATATTCTACACCCACAAGTAGGAACTTCTGACACCTCAGTGTGATGCTGACCTCATCAACAGGAAACTTACCAGCAACTCAACACTGAGAATAAGGCACCTTTAGATATGTATACATGTATTTATTTATTTCTTCCCGACATTGAAATCAATCAAGATTAAAATTCAGAATATATAAGAAGCCATATATTTCATGGATTTTGCATTCATGTTGCAGAATATTTTTGTTAAATGCTATTTATATGTAGTTTTACATATTTTATACAAAATGTGGAAAACAGGCAAGGGGATTTTTTTAATAAACAAAGTTAAATTAAAATGTGTGCAGTGACATGGATAATAGTCATGTAATAGGAAATCACATGGACGAATAAAGCCATTTCAGTGAATATGTAATTGTGAATTGGGGGAAGGGTATTTATGAGTGTTACCGTATGATAAAACCTGTAACACACTAATTATTTCTGGGTTTCGTTTTGGTTGCATAGTGTGAGCAAAACTCTGATTCACGCACTTATTAACTACAAACAAGGACAATGTTTAATTAAGAAAAGAATACAGCAAAGACAATTCTGTTACACTCAAAAAACAGTTTTAGCTTGAACTACCTTAGCACAATACCTAGACTGAGGCCTCAAACAACAGAAATTTATTTTCTCACAGTTCTGGAGGCTAGAAGTTCACCCTCAAGGAGCCAGCAATGCCACTTTTTATAAGGGCACTAACGCCTTCAGTAGCTGCACCTTCACAACCTTAACTTCTCAAGGCTCCATCTTCACATACCACAGCTTTGGGGGTTGGGGTTTCAACATGATTTCTGGCGGGGACACAAATTAGTCCCTAGAATAATAATAATGTTTAATTTAAAAAGAATGCAGAAAGACTTTATTCTGTTCCATTCAAAAAAGGAGTTAACTGAGCTTTTGCTCCGCAAGGGACACAAAGTGTAAAAATTGTACTATAACACATTTAAATGTATAATTTTTCAGGCTTTTTTTTCTTAAGTTGAATGTGATTTAGAAGTGAAATTCTGGTCACAATTTTGTAGAATCCTAGAAGTACCTCTGTTGACCTCTAAGGAAAATTGCCTTGCTAGTCTGACCCATTTATTTACAGGAAGAGAAAGTACAGTTCAGAAAGAAGTAACCCTGCTGAAATAAATAAGGAGCTCACTAGTGTAGCTGAGAGCCAAACTCTCACTATTGCCATTGCTTTTCCAACCTTAGTTTCCCAATAAGCCACTACACAACTATCTCCATGTGAAAATATATCCACTTGCCTTTCATTTTCATTAATTGCCTTGCCAATGTCTTTTTGGTAGTGGCAATTTAATTGAAAAGCAAAGTCAGTAAGTATAAAGATGGCTACCTTAATTTTATTGTTTCAATCCATTTTCTACATTTATGATGCATTGATGAGGTAAATTATATCTCCAGCTGTGATCTAAAGTAAAAAGGAGAAAGAGAGAGAGATTGAGACAGACAGGAGGAGAGAAAGAGAAGACTGGAGACACATAAGGTGTCTTGGGCAATTGTGAAATGCTGTTTTAAAACATGGAGCTTCTGTTGTGCTACCATTTGTAAATTATATTTCTTGAAAACATACATGGTGGACAAATGCTGCACATAAATATCATTCATTGTGGAATCACCCTTAGTAGTGGCTAGGTGTGCTAAAGACATTTCTACGTAGCAAATAAATCAGTAGTGAAATTATTACAGAAATCCTTTGTCATTAATTACCTCAATGCCAAATAAATCCAGGGTTTATTTTCTCCCGGTGGAAGCATGGCCATTTATAATGATTGCCCACTTATTGTTTTAAATGCTAGCATAGCTTTTAATGAAGATATTGACAGAGTGACAGCAAAACAAAAGGAGTGGAAGAGATAAGTTATGCTCTTCACTACCAAGTAAGAAACAAGACCAGTTCAAAATTGGTCAATGTAATGGATGTTGACTAGAGTGTTAGTCAATGGAAACTGAAATATATTCCTACTGCATCACCCAAATATTCTACTCCTAAGCATTTACTAACGGGAAAAATAATCTTATATACAAACAAAATTATACATAACTGTTCATAGTAGCTTTATTTGTATTAGACACAACTGGAAACAATCCAAATTTCCTTAAGCAAGTAAACATATAAGCCAAATGTGGTATATACATTCTACTTAGCAATAAAAAGAAAATATCTATTAATTAGTGCAATCCCAAAGACAAAAACTCAAGATAATTATGATCAGAAAGAATGCATATCAAAACCAACAATACATAATAGATGATTTTTAAGTAAATATTAGAAAATGCCAATAAATCTGTACTGACAGAAAACTGATTTTGGGTTTTTTGCTTGCTTCCCTTTTTTTTGTTTGTTTGTTTGTTTTTTAGAAAGAAGGACATGGACTAGGTGAGAGATGGATAGGTTGTAAAGGGACATGAAGAAACTTTCAGGGATGATGTGTTTATTCATTATTACGATTTTAGTGATGATTTTCTGGGTGTAAATTCACGTCAATTCTTATAAAATTGTCCATTTAAATATTTCTTCTTTTTTTTGTTTTACAGCTTCACTTGCATCATATGGAAGTTCCTGGGCTAGGGGTGGAATCAGAGCTATAGCTGCTGGCCTACACCACAGCCACTGCAACATCAAATCCTTTACCCACTGAGCGAGGCCAGGGATCAAACCCACATCCTCACAGAAACAACTCTGGATTCTTAGCCCACTGAGCTACAACAAGAACTTGTAAATATTCATTCTTTATTATATGTCAATAATTCCTTGTCAAACTGCAGAAAATTTAAAAATAACACCAAATATATGCTACATATTAGATACATAAGAGTGAATTAATAATATATAAACTCTCACTCAAATGGTATCTCTCACAGTACCTAGCTCAAAAATGACAAGTCTTGGCCTAGTTATTTTTTGAGAGCCTGATTCAGTTTTAAAGATAACAGATTAATTTAATCATCCTTAACATTTCAACTTTACCAACACGCACACTCTTCTTCAAAAAAGTAGATTGTGATTAGTTAGAAAGTCATACGACAAAAACTGGAGCCATAAAAAAAACTATAGCAAACAAAGCAAAAAATACATTAAAAAGTAAAAAGTCAATAAGGAAGATAAAATGGAATCTTAAAAATACACAGAATTAGTACAAATGCAGGCAGAAAAAGAGGACAAAATAATTCAAGAAAATCTGTGGTGAAAAGAACAACTAGCAAAATCATAGATAGACATTAGCCCCCAAATATTACAAAATAAATAACTATCTAACCATCATATGCAAAATATGAACCTTGGGACCCACAGCCATTTGTTAAAAAACCATAAAATTTCTAGAATCATACATAACAGAAATCTTGTGACCTGCATTTAGACAAAAATTTCTCAAAAATCACAGATAAGCGCATACATACACTCACAAATACACGAAGAACAAAATAACAAATGGCACTTTACCAACTGAAAACTTCTGCGGTACTAAATTCAGTGTTAAGAACAGGAAGAAGCAAGTGATGTACTGGGGGACAATATTTGAAAAATATAATCAACCAAAACTTGTATGCAGAATGTTAAATAATATTTAAACTCAGTAATAAAAAATGTAAAGGCAAAAAATGTTTCACCCAACTCTTTACATATGTATACATGTTTATATGCGGCACTCAAGGTCTCTTACTGATGAAATGTAAATTAAAATCACAATGTGACACTATTACTCACTAATTTGAATTTGAATGGTGTATGAGTCTCCTAGAATTTCCTTACCCCACTAGCACAAACTGGGTGGCTTAAAACAGTTGAAATATTATAATTTTGGAGGCCAAAAGTCCAAAATCACGTTGTTGGCAGAGCTGATTTCTTCTAGAGGCCTTAAGGGAGAATCTGTTTTATTTATTTATTTACTTGTTTATTTACTTATTTTTATTTTTCATCTTTTTATTTGTGTTTTTGCAAAATGTGTATCATTGTATTTTATGCATATTTTAAATTTATGTAAAGGGGTTGTATTATATATACATATATCATATTTCATTATTCCACAAGATATATTCTACAAGGTATATCGTTTTTCCCTGTGAATAGCAAATCTATTGTTCTGAGTGTTGTATAATATATTATGGCATATATCCACCAATAATTTGCATACCCCTCCTTCTGGAGATGGACTCCCAATTACCTTCTTAACCATAATAATACAAAAGAAGTTTCCATATACAACCTTGCACATGTCCCCATATGGATCTGTGTGAGAATTCTTTTTGGGAGATATAGTATACTCAGAAGTAGAACTGCCAGCAGTGGGCCAGATTTAATCTTTCTTTACATTTATTTTTTTAATATTCTTTTCCAGTATGGTTTACCATAGGATATTGTATACTGTCCAACTTTGCCAATACCACTTGCTGAAGAGATGTTTTTTTCCCATTACATATTCTTGTCTCCTTTGTCAAAGATTAATTGATAGTGTGTAAGTCTATTTCTGGGATCTCTATTCTGTTCCATTGATCCCCATGTCTGTTTTTGTGCCAATACCACACTGTTTTGTTTACTGTAGCTTTGTAGTATTGTCTGAAGTTTGGAAGAGTTATGTCTAATGCTTTGTTCTTTTTCTTCAGGATTCCTTTTGTAATTCTGGGTCTTTTATAGTTCCACATAAATTTTAGGATTATTTATTCTAGTTCTGTGAAAAAAAATGTTACGGATAATTTGATAGGGATCACATTGAATCTGGACATTTATTTGGGGAGTATGGCCATTTAAAAAATACTAATTCTTAACACAGTATTACAATATTAATTCTTATATCAAGAGGTTGGGATATTTTTCCATTTCTTTGAAGTTTCTTCAATTTCCTTTATTAATGGTTTATAGTTCTCAGCATATGTCTTTTCCCTCCTTTCATGATAGAAAACAAAATAGATATAGAGGGAACATATCTCAACATATAAAAACTATTTATGACAAACACATAGACAATATAATATTCAATGATGAAAAGCTGGAAACCATCCCACTAAAATCTGGAATACCACAAGCATGCCCACTCTCACCTTTTCTATTCAACATAGTATTGGAAGTCTTAGCCACAGCAATTAGATGAGAAAAAGAGAAATAAAAGATATCCTATTTGGAAGGGAGGACATAAAATTATTATTATGTGCAGATGACATGGTATTATATATAGGGAACCCTAAGACTCCCAACAAAAACTACTTGAACTAATTAACAAGATAGCCATATGTAAAATTAACATACAGAAATCAGTTGCATTTCTTTACACTAACAATAAAATATCAAAAAGAGAATGTAACAAAACAACACCTTTTAAAATACCCCCAAAATAACATATCTAGAAATAGGGAGAATCTGTCTTAGACCTCTCTCCTAACCTCTCGTAGCTTGGAAAATTCTTGATATCCCTTCACTTGTAGGTACACCTTTGCTCCCATCATTGCCTCTAACTTCACATGGTCATTCCTCTGTATGTCTCTGTTTACTATCCCTTCTTTCCTTTTATAAGGACTTGTTCGATTTTAGATCCCATCGTATTCCAGGATAATCTCATTTTGAGATTTGTCCTTTATTTACACTGGCAAAGACATGTATTCCCATAAAGGTCTCATTCTGAAGTTCCAGGTAGGCATATCTTCTGGGAGCCAAAAGTCAACTCTCTGCTAATGGTTACAATACATTTTTTTTAAGTGACATAATCTGTTCCTGGTGATGATATAGAGAAACTGAATCACTTAATACATTACTGGTAAATATGCAAAATGCTACAGTCCCTTTGGAAAATAACTGGATAACTTCTTATAATGCTAAACATATAGTTATCATATAGTTACACCAGGTATACCACTTCTAAGTATTTACCCAAAATAAATGAAAATTTATAGTTACATAAATCTTTTATGTGAAACTTTAGAGTATAATTTTATGTGTAAATGCCACTGAAGGGGTTCAGAATGAACCGTCCCAAAATCTGTCACTTTGACACATGGATAATTTTGTGCTGAAGACAATCAAGGCCCCAAAGGTCAGGCAGAGCTTTTTATCTCCACCTTAAACTACCTAAAATAAATTAGGTAGAGGGCATAGCTCAGAAAGAGAGGTATTATCAGAGAGAAATTTTATCTGAAATACTTTTTTTATTATTTATCTGAAAGACTTATCTCTGAGGCAGAACAAATTTCTAATTACCAAACATCTGCTCTTCTTATTGTTCTATGATTACCCTCCTTTTCTTTGAAGGCCAGGCTCCCATTCCATTTCTTTTTTTTTGTCTTTTGTTGTTGTTGTTATTGTTGTTGTTGTTGCTATTTCTTGGGCCACTCCCGCGGCATATGGAGGTTCCCAGGCTAGGGGTTGAATCGGAGCTGTAGCCACTGGCCTACGCCAGAGCCACAGCAACGCGGGATCCGAGCCGCGTCTGCAACCTACACCACAGCTCACGGCAACGCCGGATCGTTAACCCACTGAGCAAGGGCAGGGACCGAACCCGCAACCTCATGGTTCCTAGTCGGATTCGTTAACCACTGTGCCACAACGGGAACTCCCCATTCCATTTCTTAGTTCAGGATGGCATATAAGCCGCAACTGTCCTACATGTCCTTGAGTCTCATATTTTCCAGGACTCCCTTATGTACCAAATTAAATTTGCTTTTCTCTTATTAATATGCCATTAATATGCCATTTGATTATTAGACCAGACAAAGAACCTAGAAAGGTAGTTTTGTTTGTTTGTTTGTTTTGCTTTTCTGTTCAACACCTCAAACTGGAAATAAAACAAATGTCTCAACTGACAACTTGATAAATATCAGATGTCGCTAGAGAAACAGACAGCATTATCAGTGGTTGCCAGCGAGTATACATGTGGTGAGGGTGCATGGCAACTTCACAGTGATCTGAGGAGATTTGGAGCAGTAATGCAGAAGGTTCCACATCGTAATGGCAGCAGTGAGTAAACCTGATAAAAGATATTGAATTCATGGTCTCATTAAATTTGATCATCACGCCAATTGCATGAAATAGGAATTTCAAATTTTGTTTCTAATATCTGAAGAGTAGGTAATCATGATGTCAGATATATGAATCATCTTAAAACCCAGGTTAGTTCATTCCAAATTCCACAGGCTTGCAACGACTCCATACTGCTCCTAGAAGGCCATTTAGGTGATGTCCTGTACTGGAACTTGGACCAAAAAGGGGCAGGAAAGACCACTGAATGACACTGTGTTTCAACAGCATTTCAATCAGAGGAGGTGGTGAGAGAGAAAAAAGAAAGAAATAAAAATAGAGAAAGAACATCACCAGATTCCTTTCATCTGAAAAGAAGGAACTGAGTAAGATTTTCTGACTATATGAAGTTGTTTTTCTCTCCATCACATTCATGTGCAAATATTGCTATTTTGTGTTTGAACACATTAACCCTGATTCCACATCACGTCCACCATAAACAGACACTCCATGGATTTCAATCTAAATCCACGTGGCAACGGACTGAACAATTTAGCCACCCCAGCTGTTAGACTTCATAAAAAGACAGTCCTTTGAAATTCACCCTAGCAGATTTTCCATACAACAGGAAGAAAGTTGGTTGAAGTGGGGAAGAAGATTGGATTCTATTTATTTCCTCTTCCCTTGCTCTTGTCAGCACATAAGGAGTGAACATACGTTATCAAAAACACAGCTATGGAGACCAAGGCAGTAGGCATATAAATTTTACTTGTCTTCTTACTATTTGCACACTTAATAAAAAGAAATTAGAAAAGAGGTCACGGGCCACACTTGGCCCATCCCGTCTTTTCTGGACTGCATATCTTCTCTTCTAGTGCCCTAAAACATGCATTTAGCATTCAGAATCAAGAGACTGAACCACACGTGGAGGTGAAATACATTCCTTGGCGTGCTTTCAGAAACAGCCTTCCTGCAAAGAAAATGTGATTTTTCTCCACTTTTGCTCCCACATTGTAAACCCACTGGGACAAGGTTCCTCAGCCCTGCAAATGCTCAGCCCACTTCAGAGGGAAAATAACCAAGCTTTGATGCTAGTTTCAAGTGTACACAATATCCTTCTATTCAGCTTTATCAGCAACTAGTTTTCTTGCATGAAACCAGTATCTGTTTCTCAATTAATTCTAGAATTTGAGAGGGAAAATTTTCATCCTCAAACTTCATTTAAATATCCATATATTAAGATGAAAGCAAAGGCACATTTCTTCAAGGAAAATGCTAGACATAGTAATTACCTTATTTTCTTTCCTCATCACATGGAGGTATGAGGAAAATTTATCTGAGGGGCTAAGACAATCTTAGAAGAGGTTGGCTTTGCAGATATTTTGTCCTTATTTCAGTAATAATGAGACAGATGCTCATTCAAAAATAATACCCTGTGAAAGTATTTTGCTCAGAGTGTAACACAGTCCACAAAAATATTGGAACATGCTATAGTGTTATGCTTTTGATAGACATGTAGTTTCGTAGGTAAAAGAGTGTGAGAAAAAGGTAGACTTTAGAACAAGCTGATCTTTCAAAGTCCTGCACAGGCCAATGCCTTCATTCTTTCATGTCCAGACATTTTAGAATACAGAAAAATATCACTTACAAGTTAAGTGACTGTCCATAAGATTGTAAATATCATTCTGAATTCCTTCATCTGCAAAATGAAACTATAGCAAGCAAACTACAGTGCTGTTGTAAGGATAAAATATGAAATATAATGAAAACACTAAGCCTAATAATGTTTAGGTTAAAACGAAAGTTAGTACTTAATAAAATGTATCCTCTAGAGAGAGGTAAAACTACTAGAATTCTATTTTTTTTCCATAGCCGTGATTCACCAGCATAAATGTCTGGGAATCCATTCTGACATCTTGGAGCACCTACTCTTGTCAATCATTCCTCTTTTACCTTTAGTTTCTAAAAAAGACCTAATACTCAAGCAAAAGAGCATTCATTGTATGCTAAGTCTCTGGATATTACATTTTAAAGATCTGTTTAAACAGTATGTGAAATAACCCCCTCCCTTCCAAAGAACAGAAGGAATGTATATAGCTACCTGCACTTAATGGATGTACAAGGGAGGCTGAAGTGGAGCCTGCTGCGAGCAGGCTGATGAGTGATCACTAGGGATTCGGTGCTCAGCAGCTGCCTGCCAACTTCTGCAATCTGTTCCTGCTCAGATCGAGCTCACCGAGCTCCTACAGTTCCAAGGCAAAGGAAGACACTGTGAGAAATAACTGAAGGCAAAGTAGGACTCAGAGGAAAATGAAATTGCTACTAAATAATAAGCAAAAGAAGGAAATCATGAATGGATGTAAACAGAAAAAACAGAGGTAGAAAAAAATGAGAAGCAGCTTAATGGATATGTGTCAGGCTACACATCCTGTAGTTCATACACTACCTCAGGCACATATTCACT
Source organism: Sus scrofa (assembly GCF_054392235.1). Lineage (NCBI taxonomy): Eukaryota > Metazoa > Chordata > Mammalia > Artiodactyla > Suidae > Sus > Sus scrofa. The sequence goes on along the minus strand of NC_139385.1, from coordinate 135,810,953 downwards.
GGATGTCCTTAAAATAGCATTTAAACTACTTGAGCCTCAGTTTCCCTCCATACGAAAATGGAAATAGAAATGATCCTGTATGGCTGATAAGATGGTTAAGTGAAAATGCATGGAAATTCATTATACTACTGCTAGCACTGCAGATATATGAGACCTATGTTCAGAGGACATAAAGGAGATCAGAGAAGTTCATTCCAGAGTGAAGAAAACATAGCAAAAGAACAAGAGCTTTGAAGTCAGAGAAACCTGGCCTTGATTCACAAATCTAAGACTTAGCAGTACAAGACTCTGCTAGATTTTGACACTGAGACTCTAAGCTTAAGTTTTCTTATTCGTAAAATGATGACGAGAAGACCTAAATACCAAGACTATTATTAGCATTAGAGATGATACATGTAGCCTATTTATTAATGTGCATAGGACAGTCTATTAAAATTGTATCACCTTTACCTGAAAATTATAACACATAAAAATGAAAAAAAAATAATGTTGCCCCTAATCTTTCAAAAATTTGTAAAGGACATTCATGTTCATTTATTCACATTCATTCGCCCACTGCATCTGTAATATTTCTACATCGTACATACACAAAAAATAACATGATTTCCACATGAGGCAACTGAGGTCTGAGAGGTTAATTAATGAATATCTAGTGGCAGGGCAAAAGCTGGAAGTCAGCTTTACTTCAGTGGAAGCCTAAGCTCTTTAAACTATGCACCCTTCCCACTTTGTTCTTGTATCAATCTGGGGAAAAAAAAAAAAGGTTTATTGGTAATAAACAACCCAAAAATATTACTTTCCATAAAAAAAAAAAACACATCTGTTTTTTTCTGAAACTCTTGGACATGCAAGGACTGTGGCAACTATCACGTAATTCTCTTTAAAAAATGGTTGTGTGACAGCAATTTATAATAAATGACAGAAAGATGTAAATGCCATCAAGAAAACTGTGGGAAGTCTTATGAAAGGAAGGCCTCCATAGCCGAGAGACCAGTGCCTCAGGGCAAAGACATATGTATGACTGAGGAGCAAAGGAAACCTTGAGACTGAACATTTGTGAGTTAACGAGGGTTTCAACCGTGCCCATCAGGATCACCTTTATAGCTTTTTCAAGATGCTTGCTCTCAGGCTGAATCCTTGCTGATTACCAAAGGGAGTCCACTCAAAGGGAACCAGGCTCTCTATTTCTCCATATTGACAACCCGTTTCCACGGCCAAAAGTCTGAGGAGAGAGAAAATGACCTGACATACACTGTTCCAAAAGCCTCTGGGAGGAAAAGGAACCGTCTATCCATTAGGCAAAATCCAGGCTTGAAGTCAGAGGGCAGTTTGTATAATCCTTCAACAGGGAATGGACCAAATATATGTAAACAGTAGTCTACAAGATCACAGCTAATAACTAACTACAAACCTGCCCAATTGTTAATTCACTTTTCCACCAGGGTTATCATTTATTTCATTAAAAAGAATAGAAAGAAGTCTCTTAGGATAGACAATCAAAGATTTTCTGTCCAGTTATACAACTGTGCTGAGTAATTTTACAGAGGAACAGGTGATAGCTTTTATGGTTTCTTAACGATTCTCAATTAATATGAGAATTAAAATGGCCTTAGAGTTAAAGCCATAAAGAAGAGACCATAATTCATCTATTTCATTCAGTAAGCATTTTGTTGGCAGGTAGCATTCTTGAACCAGCTCCTTCCTTGGAAACTTGACTTGTTTCCATCAATAATACTCATATGTAATGGAAAGAAACTGAGAACTAAACAAGTAGGGGTCTCCAACCATTCCATACACTTTAACATCTATTGGTACATGGTTTGTTTTTGTTTTGTTTCATTTTGTTTTGAGGGAATGGACAAATGAGAGAGTAACTTTAGATCAGGGTAACTTTTAATTTTCAGTATCATGGAAAATAAAAAATCTTTAAGGCAAACTCAGGATACAGAGTAGTTGTGAACAATGGACTTAAAAGCCCAGGATCATTTCCAGTAAGTAATTTCCTCACTTGGTATATACCACTATAAGGAAAAAGACCAAAGCAACTGACATAAATTCTTTCAAGCCTCTGTAATGTACTTGAAAATAACACTGGGGACCATCGAACAAAATAGAAAACTAATAAATCAAAATGAAGGCTCACGAATGGAACTACTTTAACAATTTGGAAGAGCTGAGATATACATAGATTCTGTCCTTTGAATTTTCAATTCAGCACAGTATTTACAGTGCTGTTTCCAGCTCCAAAAAAAGTATATAATATACAGCACAAAGCTGAGTGTAGAACCTTGACTTCATGTCCGAGGTCTACCACCAGCACTCCTGTGACTTTAAACAAGTCTCCAATCATCCCTAGGTCTCATTCACTTAAATCTAAAGCAGCTCTCACATTCGATCCAGCTCCAGTATTCATGAGCCTGAATACATGCTCAGAGAAAAATATCCTTAAGTTTTCACCATCAGAGGAAATGCAGACAAGACAACTAGAACATCTTACCAGATTAGTTGGGTTCTCCAGAAATATATATGTACATATATCCACATATATATTTTACATATATAATTCATATATATATGAATTTCAGAGACAGAGAGATGGTGAAGGGGGAAGGGAAAAGGAGAGGCAGAGGAAGAACAAGAGTTAGTATAAGGAAATGGCTCTCATGGTTTTGAAGGATGAAAAGTGCTATGGTCTACAGTTGGAAAGCTGCCGACCCAGGATCGCTGGTGGTGGAGACCCAAACTGAGTCTGAAGGGCTGAGAACTGGGAGAACTGATGATATACTTTCTACAGTAAGAGCAGGAGAAAACTGATGTCTCCGTCAGGAGTCAGGTAAAGAGAAAGCGAATTCTCGCTTACTCAGCCTTTCCATCTCTTCAGGCTTTCATCAGAATGGATGGATGATGTCCATACACACAGGGGAAGTCAACTGTCTTTACGCAGTCTACAGCTTCAAATGCTAATCCTCATCCATGAACAACCATACAGATACACCCAGAAATAATGTCTAACCAAACATCTGGGTATCCCATGACCTGATATTTTGACACGAAATTAATCATTATGCTGTTCTTAGGTATTTTGACTGGATCGAATGCCTCATAAAATAAACAAGATTAGAGGAAGAGTATCTCATTGATATTAAAATACATTAAAATACGTTCTGATGCTGTGGCATGAGGTCAAGCAGCAGAAACAAGCTATAGTGTCCTGGAAGATGCTACCATAAGGACAGTTTATTTCTATACTCAAGACTCAGGCTAAGATTCTTGCTTAGGTAGCTGGAGTAGAATTATAATTTGGTCACATGTTCTACTGATGATTTTACTTCTCATGACTGAGCCGCTCTAGAACTCAAGATGCACCCTGAGGATAATGGCTATCTCTAAGTGAAATAATAGAGCTGAAATGCTAAAGTGTTACAGTGGAGTCAGGGCAGTTTCTGTGGGCCACATGGTCCAATACGACACTGCAGGGAACATCGCTACTGCTCATACATGTAAGGACCACGAGGATCTAAAAGGACGAATGGAGGTCGCTTCTGAAAGTATGAAGAAAGTAAACATGCAATGAAGCTAGCAGTGATGTGACTGAATTCTGTAATTTAGTATAGGCCATAGCAAGATAATAGTATCACAAGAATAACCAACTGCGAAGAAAAATTCAAGAGGCCAATGCTTGTAGAATCTAGCCTCAAGGTATCCCATTTATGCTTTTCCTCAAATGTCCCTACTTCAATAACTGGAAATAATTCCTAGACAAATATAAGTAAACTTGGTATATTTAAAAAATCAAAACCCTAGTTAAAATGTTAAAGGCTTGATGTCATAGTAATATATTTTAAAGAACATAGGACTTCATATTGTAGACACAGAATGGTGAGGCCAAGACTTTTAGCTTACACTAAGAAAGCCAACTTCAAATGCATTATTTATTTATTTATTTATTTATTTTGCTTTTTTGGGCCACACCTATAGCATATGGATGTTCCAAGGCTGGGTGTCGAGTTCCAAGGCTAGGGGTTGAATTGGAGCTATAGCTGCTAGCCTACACCACAGCCACAGCAACTCCAGATCCAAGCTGTGTCTGCAACCTACACCACAGCTTATGGCAATGCCAGATCCATAACCCACTGAGTGGGGCCAGGGATTGAACCCACATCTTCATGGATACTAGTCATGTTCATAACACACTGAGCCACAACGGGAACTCCCTAGAATGTATTTCATCTAAAACAGTTTTCTACTGTTAGCATTCTTTTAAAGTCAAAATATAGATTTTAATGTTGGTAGAAATGAAAGAAATGCAATAACTTTAATATGGAACACAAAATAAAACATGAAAAAGAGAAAGCAACCAGGCCAAGTAATCTCACTAACCATTTCTAGAAAACATTTAAGAAGCCATAATAACCACTGTATACAATCTCTTCCACAAAATAGAGACAGAAGGAATTCATTCTTAACTTAATGTATAAGCTAAGTGTTAACCTAATTTCAAATCTAGATAAAGAACACAATAAATGCATTTGTGTACTGGCCGTTCCAATGACCAGGTGTTTCTCCATCTCTCTACACTCTTTGGGTATCCTTATCTCTTGGGACTCAAGAGTATTGAAATCAAGCCTGTTAATATCCTTACAATGACCTCTAAGCATTCAAGTGAAAAGAAGAGTTACTTATCTCTCACTTTAACAGCTAGACATGATTAAGCTTAGTGAGGAAGGCATTTCAAAATTCCAGACAGGCTGAAAGCTAGGCTTATTGCACCAGACAGGCAAGTTGTGAACGCAAAGGAAAACCTCTTGAAGGAAATTAAAAGTGTTCTACTCCAGTGAACACAGAAATGATAAGCAATCAAAATAGTCTCATTGCCTATATGGAGAAAGTTTCAGTGATCTGGGCAAAAGATCAAACCAGCCATAACACTGACTTACACCAAAGCCAAATCCAGAGCAAGCCCTAACAATCTTCAATTCTAGGAAGGCTGAAAAAATTAAGGAAACTACAGAAGAAAAGTTTGGAGCTAACAAAAGTTGGCTTTTGAGAGTTAAGAAAATAAGTCATTTCTATAACATAAAAGTGCAAAGCAAAACAGGCAGTGCTTATGTAGAACTAAGTTATCCAAAAGATCTAGCTGAGATAATTAATTAAGGTGGCTACACTGAGCAACAATTTTTTTTTGAATGTAGACAAAACAGTCTTATACTGGAAAAGATGCCATCTTGGACTTTAATAGCTAAAAAGGAGAAGTCAATACCTGGTTTCAAAGATTCAAATGCAAGGCTGACTTTCTTGTCAGGGATTAATGTAGCTGGTGACTTGACGTTGAAGCTAATGCACATTTACTGTTCTTAAATGCTAGAGCCTTTAAAAATCATGCTAAATTTACTCTGCTAAATTAATGCTCTCTAAATGGAACAATAAAACCCAGATGACAGCACATCTGTTTATAATATGGTTTACTGATATTTTAGGCCCATTACTGCATCCTATTGTACAGAAAAAAAAATGATTACTACTTATTGACAATGTAACTAGTCATCCAAGAGCTGTGATGGAGATGTACAAAAAGGTTAATGTTTTTATGCGTGCAAACACGACATCCATTCTCTAGCCCATGGATCAAGGAGTCATTTCAACTTTCAAGCTTATTATATAAGAAATACATTTCATGAGTTCATAGCTATCATAGATAGTGATTCCTCTTGATAGACTTAGGCAAAGTAAATTGAAAACCTTCTAGAAAGTTTTCACCATTCTAGATGTCATCAAGAACATTCACAATTCACGGAAAGAGGCAAAAATATCAACATTATCAGGAGTTTGGAAGTTGATCCCAAATTTCATGGATAACTTCTGTGGAGGAAGTAACTACAGATGTGATGGAAATAGTGAGAGAACTAGAATTATAAGTGGAGCCTAAATATGTGACTGAATTGCTGCAATCTCATGAAGCATTTCAATGAATGAGGAGTCGCTTCTTACGGATAACCAAAAAAAGTGGTTTCTTGAGATGAAATCTACTCCTAGTGAAGATGCTATGAAGATTGTTGAGTGACAACAAAGGATTTAGAATATTACATAAATTAAGTTGATAAAGCAGCAGGGTTTGAGAGGACAAACCCCAATTTCAAAAGAAGTTCTGCTACGGGTAAAATGCCATGAAGCAACATTGCATGTTACAGAGAAACCACTCTTGAAAGGAAAAATCAATTGATGCTGTAAATTCAAATTGTCGTCTTTTTTTAAGAAACTGCCAGAGTCACCCTAGTCTTCAGCAACCACCACCCTGATCAGTTAGCAACCTTCAACAGCAAGGCAACACCCTTCAACAGCAAAAATTACAATTAGTTGAAGGGTCAGATGATGGTTAGAATTTTTAGGCAACAAAGTATTTTTAAATTGAAGTATGTCCATGTTTTAGATGTAATTTTATTGAACACTTAATAGACTATATTTTAGTGTAAACGTAATTTTAATGAAGTTAACTGAGTTACAATGTTATATTAGCTTCAGATGTATAGCATAGTGATTCAGTATTTTTACAGATTGTACTGCATTAAGTTATTACAAGATGTCAACGATTCCCTTCACTCTACAGCATATCATTGTTGCTTATTCATTTTATTTTATTTTATTTTATTCCACTGTACAGCATGGGGACCAAGTTACACTTACATGTATACATAATTTTCCCTCCCATTGTTGTGTTGCAATGCAAGTATCTGGACATAGTTCTCAATGCTACACAGCAGGATCTCATTGAAAATCCATTCCAGGAGCAATAGTTTGCATCCGTTAACCCCAAGCTCCCGAGCCCTCCCACTCTCTCCCTCTCCCCCGGGGCAGCCACAAGTCTATTCTCCCAGTCCATGATTTTCTTTTCTGTGGAAATGTTCATTTGTGCTGTATATTAGATTCCAGTTATAAGTGATATCATATGGTGTGTCTTTCTCTTTTTGACTTATTTCTCTCAGTATGAGAGTCTCTAGTTTCATCCATGTTGCCATAAATGGCATTATGTCATTCTTTTTTGGCTGAGTAGTATTACATTGTGTATGTATACCACATCTCCCTAATCCAGTCATCTGTTGATGGACATTTGGGTTGTTTTCATGTCTTGGCTATTGCAAATAGTGCTTCAACGAACATGCAAGTGCATGTGTCTTTTTTAAGGAAAGTTTTGTCTGGATATAGGTACAAGAGTGGGACTGCTGGGTCATATGGTAGTTCTATGCATAGTTTTCTAAGGTACCTCCATACTGTTCTCCATAGTGGTTGTATTAGCTTACATTCCCACCAACAGTACAGGAGGGTTCCCTTTTCTCCACACCCCCTCCAGCAGTTGTAATTGGTGGATTTATTAATGATGGCCATTCTGACTGGTGTGAGATGGTATCTCATGGTAGTTTTGCTTTGCATTTCTCTAATAATCAGGGATGTTGGGAATTTTTTCATGTGCTTGTTGGCCATCTGTACATCTTCTTTGGAGAAATGTCTATTCAGGACTTTTGCCCATTTTTCGATTGGGTTGTTTGCTTTTTCGCTGTTGAGTTGTATAAGATATTTGTATATTCTAGAGATTAAGCCCTTGCCAGTTGCATCATTTGAAACTATTTCCTCCCATTCTGTAAGTGGTCTCTTTGTTTTCTTTTTGGTTTCCTTTGCTGTGGAAAGGAAAGTCAGTTTGATTAGGTCCCATTGGTTTATTTTTCCTCTTATTTCTGTTGCCTTGGGAGAATGACCTGAGAAAATATTCATACAGTTGATGTCAGAGAATGTCTTGCCTATGTTCTCTTCCAGGAGTTTGATGGTGTCTTGTCTTATATTTCAGTCATTCAGCCATTTTGAGTTTATTTTTGTGCATGGTGTGAGGGTGTGTTCTAGTTTCATTGATTTGCATGCAGCTGTCCAGGTTTCCCAGCAATACTTGCTGAATAGACTTTTTCCCATATTATGCTCTTGCCTTCTTTGCCAAAGATTAATTGACCACAGGTGTCAGGGTTTATTTCTGGGTTCTCTATTCTGTTCCATTGGTCTGTCTGTTTTAGTACCAGTACCACACTGTCTTGATGACTGTGGCTTTGTGATATTGCCTGAAGTCTGGGAGAGTTATGCCTCCTGCTTGGTTTTTGTTCCTCAGAATTGCTTTGTCAATTCTGGGTCTTTTGTGGTTCCATATAAAGTTTTGGACTGTTTGTTCTAGTTCTATGAAAAATGTCATGTGTAATTTGATAGCGATTGCATTGAATCTGTAGATTGCTTTGGGTAGTATGGCTATTTTTATAATACTAATTTTTCCAATCCAGGAACATGGAATATCTTTCCATTTTCATACATCTTCTTTAATTTCCTTGATTAATATTTTATAGTTCTCTGCATATAAATCCTTTACCTCCTTGGTCGGGTGTATTCCCAGGTATTTGATTTTTTGGGGTGCAATTTTAATAACTATTGTATTTTTGTATTCCTTTTCTAATATTTCTTTGTTTCATTGTTAGTATACAGATATGTGACTGATTTTTGAATGTTAATCTTATATCCTACTACTTTCCTGAATTTGTTGATCAGTGCAAGTAGTTTTTGGGTTGAGTCTTTAGGGTTTTCTATATACACTATCATGTTATCTGCATACAGTGACAGTTTTATCTCTTCCTATTTGGATGCCTTTTATTTCTTTTGTTTTTCTAATTGCTGTGGCTAGGACTTCCAAAACTATGTTGAATAGCAGTGGTTGAGACTGGGCATCCCTGTCTTGTTCCAGATTTGAGTGAGAAGGCTTTCAATTTTTCTCCATTGAGTATTATATTTGCTGTGGGTTTGTCATAAATGGCTTTGATTATGTTGAGGAATGTTCCCTCTATACCAACTTTGGTGAGAGTTTTTATCATAAATGGATGTTGCTTATTTATTTTATATATAACTGTTTATATCTCTTAACCTCATACTTCCACCTTGCCCCTTCCCCTTCCCTCCCCCCATTGTTAACCAGTAGTTTGTTATGTATACACATGCATGTCTTTCTGTTTTGCTATATACATTTGTTTGTTTGGTTTTTTCTTTTTTTTTTTTTTTTTTTTAGATCTTACATATAAATGATATGCATATTTGTCTTTGTCTTTCTCTGACTTATTCCACTAAGCATAATACCTTCTAGGACCACCCACAATGATTCAAATGGCAGAATTTCATCCTTTTTTTAGCGGGTGTGTGTGTGTGTGTGTGTGTGTGTGTATACGCATATATATTGCAAATTAAATATAAAAACTCAGTGTCTGTATGCTCACAAAGGAAAGTTCTTTTTGTATTTATTATTTCTACCTACCGATATGCATGTGACACTAAAGATCCTGGCTAACATGGCTACAACTCTGGCTACACTGCGTCACTGATTTTTACTTGCTTGCGCAAAAGAGGATTTCTCTATGGGCATTATGGGCCTTTTCCTCTCTGTTCAAGTACACAGAGATTATAATTTTAAACGAATCTATATCTATATTTTAGAGTGAGAATTCAGCAGACGACTTTAATTCAGCTACATTCTCCTCACCCACACTTCAACATCTTGTTGCCTAACAAACAAGATTATAGTCCTTTTCTTTTAATCTTTTTTTTATATATGCCTCTGACTGCTTCCCAAGACATTTTTCATTCTTTACTGTTTTCCTTCCTTTTCTTCCTTATTTCTAAATGTTAGAAATTATAGGGAATAGTATTTTTCCCCTAAATACTGGAAAAGGGTCTAAGATGCTACAATGTCATTCTGACCTTGGCCAAAGTATTCAAGCAGTCTATCTTCTTTGTTTTCAACTATATGATGAGTGTTGGGGGCTAACAATTATTCAGCATAATAAATATTATCTGATGTTTACTGCTATCATGTTTCTTTAAATGTAAGCAGTAGTAGTAATAACGAGAATAATACAGAAAAGGAGGAGGAGAGGAAGAAGTAAAAGAAAGAGACAGAAAAGGAAAGCAGTGGGGGGAAGAGAGAAGGACCTATCATTCAATGTTTCGTATAAACTACGGGGCACAGAAATAATTTTATAAATCATGCCTAATTTATTTTTTATTCTTCCAAGTATCACTGGGAAGCAGTCCATAACTCCTACTAGAGTGAATGATTTATGACAGGGTTTTTGTTTTTTTTGTTTTTGTTTTTTTAGGGCCGCACCTAGAGCATATGGAGTTTCCCAGGCTAGGGGTTGAATCAGAGCTGTAGCTTCTGGCCTACACCACAGCCACAGCAACACCAGATCCGAGCCATGTCTGTGACCTACACCACAGCTCATGGCAATGCTAGATCCTTAACCCACTGAGTGAGGCCAGGGATCGAACCTGTGTCCTCATGGATACTAGTAAGATTTGTTACCATACCACTGAGCCATGATGGGAACTCCTAGGAGAAGGTTTTTAAATTTCTTTCAACATTGCATTTCTTTATTTTAAGACTAGAGCTAAAGTAAAAATAAACAAGTCTTCTTTCTTCTATACTTTATTATGCCTTTCTCATCTTTTTAAAGAAAACTCTGTGATTCCCTGCTGAATGAATTTCTGATTAGGTTTAATTTTACCAAAAGTATTTTTTAAAAGGCCAGAGGAAAAACACCAGTATGCATTTTGAACAAACCAAGAGATGTTTTTATATATGTTAAGATAACACCCACCAATCTGAAACAAGAAAACAGACTGTTTTCATCAATTGAAACTATGTAAATCTCTTCTGGGTAAAGGCATTTTTCATTATTTTCATAACAAAAATCCTGAGTGCTTACATGGCAATAGGCACAGTCAGTGACAGATGCTGGAATGGTTTCAAACCTCTCTGGGCAGGATTGAGCCCTTGAGCTTAGACTGAGGGAATGGAAGTAGATTCCCCATTGTTCAGAGAAACCAAGATCATTGCATTCTTAGAGTTCTCTGGAGTCTTCAATGGATTACTTTCTAACTACTTCATACCAAATAGCATGCAAGTCATATACAGCAATAATGTAACAAAAGGAAATATATGCTGTACAGGATCTCTAGGGTTGACTAAATTATTTATCACAATTCCTCACTCCCTTGGCATTGAATAGGAATTTATAGGCTTATCTGTCCCCTTTATGGGAAGAGTATACTTTCCATCCCCTTGACTTTGAACTTAGCTGGGTGACGTATTTTGGCAAATGTGATTCATAGTGCATATGATGAGAGCAGAGGCTTGAAATTATCTTGTAAAGTTGACCCTGCCCTGTTTACTTCCAGTGATCTGTTGTGAGATTATCCACACCCAGATAACTGGGATCCTTTTCATTTTGGACCCAGAATGAAAGAACATGAAGTTAACAAAAGCATAATCCATACCTTGGAGTCCAGACAAGTGGAACCCTCAGCTTAATGCAGAGAGACTCAGAGCTCAGACTATACTGGTTAATACACAGTTGAATTCCTAACCTCCAAACATCATACATGTTTGTTCACCACCAAAATTGTGTTTCTTTATCATGCAGCAACTGTCTCATTTTCTAACAAAGTTTCATATTCTAAGGAAGGCAATACACATTAAAAACAATTGCAATGCTGTGCATTTAGTAACTAGAAATAGGTAAAAGTTACCAGAGTAACACAGAAAAGAAGCGATTATTCAGAGATGGAGTAGAGAAAGTTTTATCTAAATAGGTATCACCTGAAACAATGACCCCCCCCCCCGGAAAAATGGGAGAAGTGGAATTTCAGGAATGTTATAAATAGGCTGGTAGAGAGGGAAATTATCAACCTAAAAGAAAAACTACAGTAAATATTTTAATGTGTTAAAGTTATTATGCTGACTGCATATCACAAGTATGTTTTTCAACAACCTTCATGGTAGGAATTTTTCACAGATAGGCAGACTGTGGCTTTCAGGGATGACATAGTTAGTGAGTAATCAAACTGGGATTTATACTCATGCCTCAATAACATTTTATCTTTCAAATACATTATCTTTCCACTATTTCATACTAAAGTGTTATGATACCAAATTTCTGATCTCACTTAATAATATTCTAGGCCTATGTTTTTCTACTATCGAATTGGATAAATGTGTGATTATATAAACTTTTCCACCTGTTCTGAAGAGAATAAATTATTTCCCTCTTGGCTACAGAAAGGAGCAGAAAAACAACTTAATGATATCCCTTATGGAGTTGGTGATGATTAAAAGCACTGTGGCATTTAGGTTTACTTCTCAAGAGGAACTAATAATGGGAGTCTGATAAAAAGCCAAAGAAGCTCCGCTCTCTCTTTTCTGCCCCCAGGCTTCTAAAACGAGATAATGTGGGTGCCTACTGCATTTTGAAGAAGAGAGTTCCTTGTTCAACAATAAGGCAGAGCATCTTTTAAGAGATGAATGTAATGGGGGTCACAGCCCGCATGCTTTCTGTTACCAACAATTTGAATGTCAGTGTGCTCTGTTCCTGCGGCTGTTTGCCTGGGGTCTTGCTCACCTAAACTTCTGCTTCCTTATGACTCTTGTTTTAAGTCCCCCTGACACTATTCCCCGGTCTTAATGCCTATAAATGTATACTGTACACACACACACACAAATGCACACACACACTGGCAGACAACTTTTTTATGTGGGTAATAAGAAAATCAAAATAAACTTTATGAGGAGCTATGACTTCCTATGATTTTCAAAGTTAAACCCAAACGGCTTAACATGGAATATATGTCTCCTCAAATACCACACTCTGTGTTCTTTCTGAGAACTGTCTTCCTGTTCAGTACATGATGCTTAAATTGATAAACTAGTAAATTATACAGAAAGATCCAGGACACATGACTTCTAATTACATACTACAGAGTGCTCTTTATAGTTTATCAATATTTAGATAGGTATAATATGCAAAAATATTCATTTATATATTTACATTTCCCAGAATTATTTGAACTTTAGGTTAAGCATAGTCTACCAGAAGACTAAGTCTACCCAACCATAAGTTCAAGGATTTCTCCAGACCACTCTCAGATTTGATGATTCACCAGACCCACAAAACCCCCAGAGAGCTATGATATCTACAGACCCCTTTATTCTAGGTGAAGGGTACAAGTTAGAACCAGGCAAAGGAAGAAGGCATAAGGTAGGATTGCTATAGGTTCTAAAGTGAAGCTTCTAGTTGTCCTCTTCCTGCAGAGTTGTAGAAAACATTAGCTCCTCCTGGCCAAAATATCTGACAAAGTGCACAGAGTATTGTCAACCAGAGAAGCTCACTCCAGTTATGATGTCAGGAGATCATACTGAGGCTCTGCATTTAGCTTAATTGAAATATTGCCCATATAGTTGAATTCAATCTCCAGTAACCTCCTCCCTGGAGTCTGGGCTAATCCATGTGGTCTAAAGCTGCCAAACCTCTAATCACATGGTCAGACCCACGTGGATAACGGCATTCTATCACTTAGGAAATTCCAAAGTTATAGGGATACTAGGACCTGGGATAAATACAAGACCTCTCTTTGGAGGCCAAATTCCTTACAACACATTAATATATATTCCAGATACACAATGTACATGTGTCTCTAACAATGACGCATCCATACATCCATGTAATCTTAATATATAATCTAGATTGCATGTATGTGTGCATGTGAAATTATGCTATCACTGTAATTCTCTGCAGATGTGAAGAAAAGATTAATAATATTTTCACCACAAAATACTGGAAAGGAAGAATGGTATTGTACTCATGTTTATACACAGAAAATCCTGTTAGAACATTTTAGGACTCTCAGGCACCTTATTTAGTACTCCCAGGGGACACGGGATTAGTGATCGCACTCAGGTGATTCCTGATTCGTGAGTGTGATGAAAGTCCTCTGAGTTGACTCTAGGTTTCTGCCTGAACCCAAGAAGCATGAAATTTCTGCCATGATTTTTAGCCCCCAAGAACAGGTTGCCTTGAGTAGGATTTAGGATTTTTCTTGAATTTTTCCTCATTAAGTTGCATTATTAATCCCTAAATAACAATAATTTAGTATATATCTAAACTTACACTTCTTTTCCTAGAGTACCATTCAATTAGGACTTGTCCTCAGTTTTCCTCATTATGTTGTATAAAACATTCCCTGCATAAAAATAAATTAGTATATTTCTGATAGACTTTTAAGTGTTTTTCTAGCTCCTGTTATGATTTCAACTAGTAGTGTCAGAGGTAAATGCAGAATGAAAATAGTTCCGAATTAACACATGAATAAAACAGAAGATGATCAGTAATCAAGTTAACAGTCTTTCCAGATGTAACTAAAATACACCATGCAGGAGTGAACTCAGACAGACAAGAACAGCTAGAGACAGCCCACTCCTAGTCTTTGAACAACAATACAAAAAGTAGTTGATGCAGCTGTCCCTACAAGCTACCTTGTTTACCAAACAATTGGATCATAAAACATCTGATAAGCTGTGAGATGGACAAATTCAATCAGGCCCCCACATGGAAAACTCAATGGAACATGTGGGAAATTACAGGTAAATGAAATATGTGTAAAATATAAAGGCTGGGGGGTCCCGCCACAATCACAGAGAAAACTGGAAATACTCTTGATGTCACGGTAAATCTCAGTTACTTATTTTGCTGTATTACTTGACAATATTTTCATTTAAAAAATCCTGTACCATTGATAAAGTTTTTAAGAAAATGTATAGTTTATAAAATAAAACTAAGTTCTAAAATGCTTCATGATACCTAAAAGAGAGCTGCAGGAACTGATCCAGAAGTCACATCCCTGGCTATATGGTGAAGCAGGAAGCAGTACACCAGCAACTCTGCTGGAAAGCATTTGCTGTATTTTATCTTTTTTAAAATATTCATTCACATGGTTTTAACTAGCTACATTATTGCTTTATCTAATTCCATAAAACAAATAAAAACAGGTGAGAAAAAGGTGAGGTAATATTCATATCCTCTGATGGATATTAATAGCAATAAGAAATAATTGGTAGCTGTTCAATGCCATAGCAGAGAATGAGGAAGAGTGAAGGAATAAAGTACATCATATCTTACGAAAAAAGACAAATATCCCCTCATCTACTAATTTAACTGTTATGTTACAAAATAGCATAAAAGTGAAATTTTTGAATAATTATGACTTTGAAATCTTTACAATGGCAGGGAAGTATATGTCAATTTTTTGAGATTCCAAAAAAGTACTAGTAAAAACACACAGCATCATTTGATAAGATGGAGTTATTTTTAAAACTCCATTTAGCTGGCCCTATATATTATAAAGTATTATAGTAGAAAATTTCAAATGATACAATGTTTTTGGAAAGGAATGAAAGATTTTGAGATGAATTAGAAAAGTCCTCACAATATATTAGCAAGTGTTGAGGTTCAAAAAGATAATCACTTCCTATGAAGTGGGAGAATCTTGACTAGAAGCCAGTGATCTTAAAACACATTACATGCAGTATACATTTTTAGATACACTGAACATTTGGGGAGCTTGATATACAACTTTTAGCATGAAACATTAATTTATCAATGGGAGCCTTGGATCAAATATGTTATTAAACCCATCATAATGATGCTATTTGAAACTCTGTCGTCCTTAAGATACCAAGAAGGACCACTTTGCTGCAACTTTTTGTACAAATCATTGGACAATTCAGACATTGGAATTGCAACCCATTTTGACCATGATTATCTCCTTCAGAAAAGATTTTTCACTACTTGCAGCTGAGAAAAATGAAGGCCACAAAAAATGTCATAGTAGGTGATAATATCTTTGATATCATTTTTAGGCTTTAAGGAAAGTCATTTTATCTTCTCAGCTACTGAGCTGGAAGTCTATTCAGCCAAGTATATCAACCACCAAGAAAGAGCAAGCATTAACTATTATAGAATCAGTAAAGTTCCATTTGTCATTCCTGAGAACTTTCTGCCTTTCTGAGGAAGCAGCAAGGAGACATTAGTTATGATGCCTTTGGCAACAAGTAAAAAAAAAAAAAAAAAAAAAATCCAATCTCAAACTGATTTAAATTGAAATGATGATGAAGTATTTCTTATTTCAACAATTTCAAAGGTAGAGTATCTCCAAGACTGGCTGATTGGGTGACTCAGTGAAATCATTAATACCTGGGTTCTTTTTATTTTTCTGTTCTGTCATTTCCACATTTTCTCCAGCAAGTTAATTCACTTCATGATATAAAAGATCCTATAGCAATTCCAGGGATCAAGTGAAGAATCAACAATGAGCAGAAAATTTTTAAAAGAAAATGGAACAGAAAAGAAAGGAAAGAAAAAAACTTCTTACATGTGCTTCATTTTGACACCAATTAAATGACAAACAAAACAATAACGTTTCTTTTTTCATTAAACTGGCAAGAGCACTGCTCTCCTTTGACAAATTATGGTGGTCCTGAGAAGGTCTTAAAAACTAAACCAGCTGATACTTTAGGAAGAAGTCATAGATGATTTTTTCTTTTTAATTTTATCACCTTCATAATGGTTGTCTTATACTCAGAGGAAAAACATAACTACTAGTAAGATTAATTTCTTTTTTTAAATTTATTTTATTTTTTTTATTACTCCAATGAATGTATCACATCTGTAGTTGTATAATGATCATAACAATCTGATTTCACAGGATTTCCATCCCACAGCCCAGGCACATACCCCCACCCCCCAAACTGTCTCCTCCAGAGACCATAAGTTTTTCGATGTCTGTGAGTCAGCATCTGTTCTGCAAAGAAGTTCGGTCTGCCCTATTTTCAGATTCCACATGTCAGTGATAGCATTTGATGTTGGTGTCTCATTGTATGGCTGACTTCACTTAGCATGATAGTTTCTAGGTCCATCCATGTTGCAAAAATGCTGGTATTTCATTCTTTTTAATGGCTGAGTAATATTCCATTGTGAATATGTACCACACCTTCTTGATCCACTCCTCTGTCCATGGACATTTAGGTTGTTTCCATGTCTTGGCTATTGTAAATAGTGCTGCAATGAACACTGGAGTACATGTGTCTTTGTGAGTTGTGGTTTTCTCTGGATAGATGCCCAGGAGTGGGATTGCTGGATCAAATGGTAATTCTATGTTTAGTTTTCTGAGGACTCTCCATACTGCTTTCCACAGGGGTTGTACCAATTTACAATCCCACCAACAGTTTACTAGGGTTCCTTTTTCTTCACACCCTCCCTAGCAGTTATTGTTTGTAGATTTTTGATGATGTCCATTCTGGCTGGTATAAGGTGGTACCTCATAGTGGTTTTGACTTGCATTTCTCTAATTATTAGTGATGTTGAACATCTTCTCATGTGATTTTTGGCCACACAAGACTCCAAAGTATGTCTTCTTTGAAGAATTGTCTGTTTAGATCTTCTGCCCATTTTTGGATGGGGTTGTTTGGTTTTTGGTATGGAGCTGCAGAAAGTGTTTATAAATTTTGGAGATTAATCCCTTGTCAGTTGATTCATTTGCAAAGATTTTCTCCCATCCTGTGGGTTGTCTTTTTGTTTTGTTTAGGGTTTCCTTTGCTGTGCAGAAACTTTGAAGTTTAATTAAGTCCCATTTGTTTATTTTCATTTTTACTGTCATTACTATAAGGGGTGGATCTGAGAAGATGTTGATGTCGTTTATGTCAGAAAGTGTTTGGCCTATGTTTTCCTCTAAGAGTTTTATAGTGTCTGGTCTTAGATCTTGGTCTTTAATCCATTTGGAGTTGATTTTTGTGTATGGTGTTAGGGAGTGATTTAATTTCATTCTTTTCCATGTGGCTTTCCCGTTTTCCTAGCACCACTTCTTGAACAGGCTGCCTTTTCTCCATTGTATATTCTTGCCTCCTTTGTCATAGATGAGTTGGCTGTAGGTGCATGGGTTTAATTCTGGGCTTTCTATCCTGTTCCACTGATCTGTATTGCTGTCTGTACCAGTACCATACAGTTGTGATGACTTTTGCTTTGTAGTATAGTCTGAAGTCTGGGAGCCTGATTCCTCCAGTTCCATTTTTCTTTTTCAGGGTGTCTTTGGCTATTCTGGGTCTTCTGTGCTTCCAAACAAACTTTAAAATATTTTCTTCGAGTTCAGTGAAAAACGTCCTTGGTAATTTGATAGGGATTGCATTGAATCTGTAGATTGCCTTAGGTAGTATAGACCTTTTGATAATATTAACTCCTCCAATCCATGAGCATGGTATATCTTTCCATCTATTTGTGTCCTCTTTGTTTTCTTTCATCAGTGGCTTATAATTTTCAGAGTTTTTGTCTCTTTAGGTAGGTCTACTCCTAGGTATTTTATTTTTTGGATGTGATGGTAAATGGGATTGCTTCCCTAATTTCTCTTTCTGATCTTTCATTATTAGCGTATAGAAATGCCATCAATTTCTGTGTGTTGATTTTGTATCCTGCGACTTTGCAAAATTCATTGATGATCTATAACAATTTTCTGGTAGAGTCTTTAGGATTCTCTAGGTATAGTATCATGCCATCTGCAAATAGGGATAGTTTTTATTTCTTCCTTTCCAATTTGGATTCCTTTTACGTCTTTACTTCTCTGATTGATGTAGCTAGGACTTCCAAATGTGCACTGAATAGTAGTGGCGAGAGCAGACATCCTTGTCTTGTTCCTGATCTCAGCGGGAATTCCTTCAGCTTTTCACCATTGAGCATGATGTTCGCTGTGGGTTTGTCATATATGAGCTTTATCATGTTGAGGAAGGTTCCCGCTATGCCCACTTTCTGAAGGGTTTTTATCAGAAATGGTTGTTGGATTTTGTCAAAGGCTTTTTCCATGTCTATTGAGAGGATCATATGGTTTTTATTCTTCAGTTTGTTAATGTGGTGTTCACACTGATGGGTTTGTGGATATTGAAGAACCCCTGCATCCCTGGGATAAATCCCACTTGATCATGATGTACAATCCTTTTAATGTATTGTTGGATGCAGTTTGCTAGTATTTTGTTGAGGATTTTTGTATTGATGTTCATCAGTGAAATTGGCCTGTAGTTTTCCTTTGTAGTGGTATCTTTGTCTGGCTTTGGTATCAGGGTGATGGTGGCCTCCTAGAATGAGTTTGGGAGAATCCCTTCCTCTGCAATTTTTTGAAATAGTTTCAGAAGGAGAGGTGTTAGCTCTTCTCACAATGTTTGATAGAATTCGCCTGTGAAGCCATCTGGTCCTGGACTTTTGTTTGTTGGAAGTTTTTTAATCACAGTTTCAATTTCAGTGCTTGTGATGGGTCCATTCATCTTTTTTATTTCATCTTGGTTTAGACTTGGAAGATTGTACTTTTCTAAGAATTTGTCCATTTCTTCTAGGTTTTCCATTTTATTGGCGTATAGTTGCATATAGTAGTCTCTTATGATCCTTTGTATTTCTATGATGTCCGTTGTTACTTCTCCTTTTTCATTTCTAATTTTATTGATTTGAGTCCTCTCTCTTTTTTGCTTGATAAGTCTGGCTAGTGGTTTATCAATTTTGTTGATCTTTTCCAAGAACCAGCTTTTTGTTTCATTGATCTTTTCTATGGTTTTCTTTGTTTCTATTTCATTGATTTCTGCTCTGATCTTTATGATTTCTTTCCTTCTACTAACTTTAGGTCTTGTCTGTTCTTCTCTCTCGAGCTGTTTTAGATGGAAAGTTAGCTTGTTTATTTGAGCTTTTCCTTGTTTACTGAGGTGGGCTTGTATTGCTATAAACTTTCCTCTTAGAACGGCTTTTGCTGCATTCCATAGGTTTTGGAGTGTTGTATCTTCATTGCCATTTGCTGCCAGGTATTTTTAAATTTCCTCTTTGATTTCTTCAGTGATCCATTGGTTGTTTAGCAGCATGTTGTTTAGTCTCCACGTGTTTGTGTTTTTTGCAGTTTTTTTCTTATTGTTGATTTCCAGTCGTATAGCATTGTGGTCGGAAAAGATGCTTGATATGATTTCAATTTTCTTAAAGTTACCGAGGTTGGATTTGTAGCCCAGGATGTGATCAATCATAGAGATTGTTCCATGTGCACTTGAGAATGTGTATTCTGTTGCTTTTGGATGGAATGTCCTATAAATATCTATTAAGTCCATCTGATTTAATGCTTCATTCAGGGCCTGTTTTTCCTTATTGATTTTCTGTCTGGTTGAGCTTTCCATTGCTGTAAGTGGGGTGTTAAAGTCCCCCACTATGATTATGTTATTGTCGATTTCTCCTTTTAAGGTTGTTAGCAGTTGCCTTATATATTGTGGTGAACCTATGTTGGGTGCATAGATATTTAAAACTGTTATATCTTCTTCTTGGATTGTTCCTTGGATCAGTGTGTAATGTCCTTCCTTGTCCCTTAAAATATTCTTCATTTTAAAGTCTATTTTGTCTGATATGAGTACTGCTACTCCAGCTTTCTTGTGATCCCCGTTTGCATGAAATATTTTCTTCCATCCTCTCACTTTCAATTTGTATGTGTCCCTAGAAGTGATTTGTTCTTTTGAAGACAGCATATATATGGGTCTTGTTTTTGTATCCATTCAGCCAGTCTATGTCTTTTGGTTGGGGCATTTAGTCCATTAACATTTAAGGTAATTATTGATATGTATGTTCTTATTGCCATTGTATTAATTTCTTTGGATTTGTTTTTGCTGCTCTTTTTCTTTCCTTCTTCTCTTGTTCTTTTCTGCCTATAGAAGTTTCTTTAGTATTTGTTGTAAGGCTGCTGAATTCTCTCAGCTTTCACTTATCTGTGAAGTTTTTGATTTCTCTTTCAAATCTGAATGAGAGCCTTGCTGGGTAAAGTAATCTTGGTTGGAGGTTTTTTCCTTTCATCACGTTAAGTATATCACACCACTCCCTTCTGGCCTGCAGAGTTTCTGTTGAAAAATCTCCCGATAACCTTATTGGAGTTCCCTTGTATGTTATTTGTTTCTTTTACCTAGCTGCTTTAAAGATTTTCTCTTTGTCTTTAATTTTGTTCAGTTTGATTATTATGTGTCTCAGGGTGTTCCTCCTTGGGATTATTTTGTATGGTACTCATTGTGCTTCCTGGATTTGAGTGAGAGATTCCTTCCCATGTTAGGGGAGTTTTAGGCTATTATCTCTTGGAATACTGTTTCTGTCTCTTTCTCTCTCTCTTCTCCTTCTGGCACCCCTATAATACGGATGTTGGTGTGTTTCACGTCGTCCCAGAGTTCTCTGACTCTCTTCATTTGTTTTCAATCTTTTTTCTCTTTTCTGTTCTGCATCCGTAATTTCCATTAATCTGTCCTCCACCTTGCTTATTCATTCTTCTGCCTCTTGTATTCTACTGTTAGCTGCTTCTAGTGAATTTTTTATTTCAGTTATTGTATTTTGCATCTCTTCTTGTTTAAGTTTTATATCTCATATCTCTTTGCTCAGTGTTTCCTGTAAGTTACCCATCTTTTCCTCCAGTTTATTTCCAATGTCTTGCATCATCTTCAGCATCAACAGTCTAAAATCTTTTTCCTGAAGGCTAAGAATTTCCTCATCACTTAACTGATTTTCTGGGGTTTTTTCTTTCTCCCTCATCTGAATTATAGTTCTCTTGTCTTTTCATTTTTATAGGTTTTTGGTGGTGACCTTTTTAGAGATAATAGAGTTGGAGCCTCTCTTACTTCTGATGTCTGTTCTCCTATGGCCACAGTCAGTATGGGGGCTTGCTGTAGGCCTCGTGATGGGAGGGGCTTATGCCTGCCCCCTGGTAGGAGGAGTGGATTCTAATCCCTCTGGTGGGTGGGGCTTAGTCTCTGGATGGGATTAGAGGCAGCTGTGTGCCTGAGGGGTCCTTAGGTAGCCTGTTTACCTAGGGGTGGGGCTGTGATCCCACCTGGGTTGTTGTTTGCCCTGGGACTTCTCAGCAGCTGACTGACGGGTGGGACCAGGTTTTCCCAAAATGGCCACCTCCAGAGAAAGGCATGGCTGCTGAATATCCCCCAGAGCTTTGCTTTCAATGTCCTTCCCTCACAACAAGCCACATTCACCCCTGTTTCCCCAGGATGTCCTCCAAGAACTGTGGTCAGGTTTGACTCAGATTCCCATGGAGAGTTTGCTTTGCCCTGGGACCTAGTGCATGTGAAAGTCTGTGTGTACCTTTTAAGAATGGGGTCTCCATTTCCCCTAGTCCCGTGTAGCTCCTGCGCACAAGCCCCACTGGCCTTCAATGCCAGATGCTCCAGGGCTCTTTCTCCCCGTGCCAGATCCCCACACAGGAGTGTTTCATGTGGGGCTCAGAACTCTCACTCTTGTAGGTGAGTCTCTGTGAGCCAGTTAGTTTTCAGTCTGTGGAGCTTCCCACCCGGGAGGTATGGGGTTTTTATATCACGAAATCACCCCTCCTACCTCTTGATGTGGCCTCTTCTTTTTCTTCTGGAGTAGTGTATCTTTTTTAAGGTTTCTGGTCCATTTGGGTGAAGAGTGCTCAGTCTTTAGTTGTGAATTTTGTTGTTTTTAGGAGAGAAGTTGAGCTCCAGTCCTTCTATTCTGCCATCTTAATCCCGTCTCAATGAACAATGATTTGTCCAAAGTTTTTTAAAATCTTCTTTGAGCTTCCCAGACTGGATTCTCCTACCCAACATCACTCTGCTCTACTCCCAGGGACGCCTTCAGATTCATGAGAGAGCAGCTGCCTGGCTGTTCACTCAAGATTACTTTCTTTAGATTTCTGATAGATACCTAGAAAAGTTTTTCTTTTAAAAAAAAAGATCAAACTAAAGGATGCCAGTTGTAAAGTTTACCCATAAAAAAACAATAAAGGGATTGTTGACATAAGTAAGAAAACTTACCATAACTGAAAATTAGTTATAAAATATTTATCTGATATGTGTTGATAGGGATAATAGGGTAAAGAATATGGTAAAAATAATAATTTAGGAAATTATAAGTAGTTGTACTTTATTTCATTTTCCTGGTTATAGTTGCAACATTCTAGTCAAAATACCTCACCTACGAACTCACTACTTTATCTGGGGACGAATCAATTTACTGGAATACCCTAAACTTTTTTTCTCTCTATCTTTAATATTAATGTATAAATTGTTAATTAAAGGTCTTTTAACTCTATTTTAAACAATGGACTTGGGGGAGGTGCTTAAATACACTTCATAACTATCTACTTAACAGGTATATTCATTTTCCTGGGACAACTTTCCTCATATGCTTTGAAGATTCTCTGACCTAATTTTGTCATCTTCTTTTATAGCCAAGAGAACTGGCTTATGGTCATAGACAAGGTGGTGGGTCCAGATCACCAGAGATTTGTACATAGTTGATCAGATGTTTCAATAGTTAAGGCTCATAATCTTCTCTGAATGAAGCTAACTTCTCTTGCGGCTCAGGGAAGGCTATCCCAAAACATACCTCAATGACATACTGATTATTTTGCATTAAAGTTACTTGAAAAGCAGCCATTACAGGAAGGACACTTTGACCCTCCCTCTTCTCCCTGAATGCTGGAAATAAATACAGTATTGTCTCAGCTCCAAGATGTTGGGAGAGACATCCTTATGAGGATAAGGAACTGAATGCCAAGAAACCTACATGAACAAACCTTGTTACCTCTTAACTAATACACTATGCAAGCCTTGACTTTGCTCAAAATCTTCATTAATTAATCAGCCTAACCTAAGCTTCCTTGGTCTTGTCAGATGCTCAGGAATTTATTATTTCTCTCTATAAAAAGTTATAAAAGTGGCCTGCTTTGCTCCCTATATAAGCATTATTTTCATGATTTTCCATGTAGTATGAAATTGCATTTGCTTTACTCCTATTAATCTCACATCATTTTAATTTTTTGAGCAGCCATACGAATTTAGAAGGGCAGAGGAAAATTATCTTCCTCCCAAGAGTTATTGACCACAAAGGGACAAATTTTCCTGACTATATCCTAACCCTCTGAGGTACCTGCAATTGTGAGAGGTTGGGATATCTGACAAGTGTCAGTAGAAGGTAAGAATTCTTACCATCTCAGTCTGCTGCATCTCTGCCTGAGACTCCATAGGAAGAGAGAATGGTAAGAGTCTTCCCTATTTCTAAATTTAGACTAGCAGGAAAAAAAAATGTCTGTGGGATTTGTTCCTTGGGAAATAGTAACTCAAGTAAAGATGGCAGAGTACATTTGATTTTATTGATCCTTTTCCTCTCATAGATGATGACTATTTTTCTTTGTCTTTTTGTTCTTTATGACCAATGAAAATATTCTCTCAGTCCCTGGTGGGGCTCAGGAGGTTAAGAACCCAACATAGTGTCCATGAGGATGCTGGTTCAATCCCTCGTCTTGCTCAGTGGGTTAAGTATCTGGCATTGCTCCAAGCAGTGGTGTAGGTCGCTGATGTGGCTCCCATCTGTGTTGCCATGACTGTGGTGTAGACTGGCGAGTATAGCCCTGATTCCACCCCACCCCTGGAACTTCCGTGTGCTGCAGGTGTGGCCACAAAAAAAAAAAAAAAAAAAAAAAAAATAGTATTCTCTCTGTTCTCTGCCAGCTGGAGGATGCATATCTAACTGGTGGGTAGGTGAGCAAGCTGTGGATCTGAGCTTACAAAACTTAAAAAACAAAACAAAAAAGGGTAAACTTTTGGCTTGGTAAGAAGAGAAGGAAAACATGATTCCTTGTGTTTGGGATTGGCTGTTTTTAAAACAGTGGATACCCTAATAGCTACCCTACTCTAGTAGTTACCACTTTTACTTTCTTAGGGTAAATCAGGGAGTGAACCTTCTGGGTCTTGTGGGACCTTTTTTTTTTTTTTCATTTCATTTTTCATTGTGTGAGAATTCATGAATCTTTGTTTAAACCATTAAAAAAAGTTTGGGGGGTTGCTTTTGAGCTTTATAGACCCCACTGTCAATGACCAAAGGATCCTTTGAATTGGAAAAAAACTTACAAATTGAAAATAAAGAATAAGAAAATAGAGCTCTCATATTGATAGAAGGAATAGCTATTAAGACTCCTTCAATTAGATTTAAGGGTAGAAATTTGAACAAAAATCAAAGTCAACACAGACTCCTTCAAATATTTGCAGATAGTGTTAAAAAAAATCAGGCTATTGGAAGCCCAATTGTCCCACATGTCAAAAGAAAAAAAAAGAAAATACACAGCAGCTAGACTTAGGAACTTCCCAATAAGATAAAAAATTAAAAAAAAATTAGATTTAAAACAAAATTCCAACATAAACCCTCCTTCTTAAAAACCACCCCATCTCCTAAGCAAATTTCCAGGCCTTTCTACAAATAGGAAATTAATGAGCTGAACGCCAACATCCAAGGGCTAATGAAAACAATCATCTTTATCTTGCAAGTCTCCACAAACCAGAAATACAACTCTAGATGCAAGTAAGCCCACCCAACTTTACCAGTATCAATGTTTTTCTTGTTTCTCTCAAGTTGCTTAACAATATTATAAAAGATCAGAGTATTAAAAACAACACTGTCTTGCACTTTTTAAAAGGAAGGAAAATTTTATACAGCAATTACCCTGAAACTCCTAGGGAAAAAACTCATATTCCTTATCTGTCTCTCAAAGTTATGTAAATTTTACCATGCCATTAAAATATAAACACTCCAAAATCTAATAGCCTACAATCACCTGAAATTGAGCCCAGCTCACTCAAACTATAGAACCTAAAACTGAAAGGTAAGAAAGGGGACAAAAAGTTTTTTAAATATAAACTCTACAAAGGGACAACAGCTTCCTTAAGATTATTTCCAGGGACAAATATAAATCTTAAAAGTCTTTTCTACAAATAGCAAAAAAAAAAAAAAAAAAAAAAGCATTAGCCATCTGAGCAGATAACCTTAGCTTATTCCAACTGTTATTTATAAACTAGTGAGTTTTGTATTATACCTAATTTATGATTAAAATTTTAAAATAAAATCTATGAAATTTGTGCGCCTATCTGTATGTATATATGTCTGTGTGTGTGTACATTATGGATATAGTATTTATCTACCTTAAAACGGTATCACCAAAATTAACTCATTAAAGGAGCTTTACTTAATTGTCTTAAAAATAAGTACTCGGAGTTCCCATCATGGCGCAGTGGTTAACGAATCCGACTAGGTACCATGAGGTTGCGGGTTCGGTCCCTGCCCTTGCTCAGTGGGTTAACGATCCGGCGTTGCCGTGAGCTGTGGTGTAGGTTGCAGACGCGGCTCGGATCCCGCGTTGCTGTAGCTCTGGCGTAGGCCAGTGGCTACAGCTCTGATTTGACCCCTAGCCTGGGAACCTCCATATGCTGCAGGAGCGGCCCACGAAATAGCAAAAAAGACAAAAAAAAAAAAAAAAAGTACTTATAAATTGTTTCTAAAATTTAGAGATATGATTAAAAGTAACCCATTTTTTTTTTAAGTTCATGTGATCAAGAAAAATCTTTGGAAAATAGCAATTAATTTTAAGTTTTTTGGCTTAACTAGTAGAGGTATGTCTTCAAGTTATCAGCATTAAATATGTTGCAGATAAAATTTTGTTCTATATGGGTCAAATAAGCTCATGCTATCTTTACTGCAATGCTTGTCAGCAAAATCATCATCTTCATCCTCATCTAAGATTATGACCAACTGCTTTAATGTCTCATGAAATCTTCAGAAGTAACCCAAATAAAATTGAAGAGAAAAGAGATCAAATAGATGTAAGTAAGATAAATTAGGTAAACTTACCAAACTTATTAGCAATGAATTAGGTAAACTTATGATTGTTTATGATAATGATTTTTACAATGTCTTCTTCAAGAATTTCTCAAATCTCTTTGGTAAGTTACAAACTTAGAGTTAAATAATAAAAATGTATTAAACATCTAGACAGTTTTCAAATAAGATAAAACACAGCAACACTGGTTTCTGAACCTGTGTCTGTTTACTTTTGGCTTCCTTTACAGAGAAACTAGAGTTATTTGGGTTATTAGTAAACATGCCTTGTGCCACTTCTATATGCAAAAAGGCAGGATATGTTTTCAGATAAGAAAAAGTATGAGACAATGAAGATAAATTTTCATTAGGCAAAAAAAATTTTAAAAAAAGTAATTCTGTCCTAAAATACAGCTGGTACTTAAAAATGAGGAACGGAACAATAAAGGACCAAAAAAGTATAGAAGGTTTATGGAAAAGAATCTTGGGAAAGAAATTTTATGTATGGTTAAGCTACATAAGATTGAATGAATTTATAATAAGTATTTTAAAAAATAAACTTTAACATAAGTAGTGTGCTTATGTGTAACTAAAATGCAATTTTCTTTCATCCGTAGGAAAAAAAGCTTTTCTTGGATTATTGATCTGCTTTTGAAAGCAGATTATGAATATTTCCCTGTATTTTAAGTAGTGCGAAAAAAAAAAAGTAAGACAAGTGACAGGGATGCTGTTTTTGCCAAAACAATTTCCTATGTTTACTGTCTTTATCACTAGATATTTAGTTGGTTTAAAAAGCTGAGTACCTTCTATTAAAAGAGCTAAGTTTACTTTTTTGCAGTTATTGAACTTTATGTATTTGCTTGTGAAGTCTTCTATTATCATTTTAGTTAAATAGATAATTAAGTTTTATTTCATAATAATCTGTGATTCTATTTAGTCAAATATTCAATTTGATATTTTTGACCAACTTCCCCAAATCGAATTTTAAATAAAATATTTAGATCATAACTAACTTTGATATTTTCAGAGGGCCCTTGAAATATTTCAAAGGTTTTTTCCTTCTCCTTTTAAAGAGGAGATATTAAAAATTAGATTTGTCTGACATGTTAAATTATATGAGGAGTACTGCCAAATAAGAAGTAATGCTAAATCTTCTTAGATTATATTTGTGTGACTATTAATATGCATTCTAGAAATTATAAAAAATTTCTAAAATTCTGATATGTCCTGATATAATGTTATCGCTTGTAATTCTAATTATCTTAAATGTCATGTGTCCCCCAAATAAGCAAATTTCCTTTCAATTGCAACTGACCTTTAACTGTGGTCATTTAAAATCTTTGTCATTTATAAAGAGTTATTGTTTTAGTCTGATGCTCTTGCAAATATTTTTCATCTTAGAGAGGTTCATGGGGAGGACTCCAACATTTACTCTGGAATATAGATTTATGATAAACTTTCAGATTATAACATAAAACTGGGTGAGAACTTGCAGAATTCTAGTGGAGACACTGATTGTTTCCCCAAAACTGCTAACATCAAGATCAATAAGAATGACACGAGATTAAATGAACTAAGGAGAAAAATTCTACGTATTTTTTACATTGCTTGTTCTTTAGCCTTTTATTTTCCATATATAAGGAAACTTTCCTTTTAAGATAACTATGACTTTATATGTTGAAAAAAAAATTTTGGTTGAAAAGATACAAAAAGATAACCATGACTTGCAATAAGTTGGTAAACTTAACTTTGTAAATAGAATTGAAAAATTTACCTTTTTCTCCCTACCTAGTCCCTCCAGAATTTGGAAGCCCTTAATGAATACTATTATTTTCCTGACAATATAATTATTTACAAAAGTTTAATGAGAACCCGTTCTCCTAACAGGACACGATTGTAAGCTGTTTATATTACCAAGGCTTTGAATGGAATGTCATATTTGAGAGAGACACAGATAAACTCACATCTGACCATCTGAGGACTTTATAGAACCAAATAAAGATTGGTACCTTGCTTACAGGGTTCCCAGTATCTTTACCAGGTAAAGAAAGTCACTTTCTGACAGATATAAGAACCACAGAATATTTTGTGGACTTCAAGAAGAGAGATTATTCAATCTATAGATATTACAGGCAATGTCTGATGGCAAGTATTTGACTTGGCTCCTCAGCCTTGTGAGGCTATAAAAAATTTAAGTTTCAGCAAAATAGATTTAAAAGATCCTATATAGTCAATCACTATTCTTGCTACTCTTCTGTAAGGAACTAGGCTAAATTTATTCAAATTAGACTTATTTTGCAAGAAAATTTATCTTTTTTTTCTTCTTTTTACAGTTGCACCTTCAGCATATGGAAGTTCCTGGCCCATGGGTCAATTCAGAGACTGCAGCTGCTATAGTCACAGCAGCACTGTATCTGAGCCACATCTGTGACCTACATTTAGCTTGTAACAGATCCTCACCTCAGGATCAAACCAACATCCGAATGGAGACATCAGATTCTTAACTCCCTGAACCACAGTGGGGACTCTGCGAATCTGTCTTAATTTTCTAACTGAGCAGGGCCTTCTGGGGTTCCTGGGCACACAAGTTTTCTATGTCCCCCATTTCTTGTTTTTAGGAAATGGGCCTCATTTAGCCTCCATGGACTTCCCTGAGTTCCAAGGGACAGATTCAGACTGTTGCTGGCTAGGGAAGGAATGGGATTCAAAGACAAAGGAGGAATAGTCAAGAAGCAATAGCAGTCTTGGGACAGGATCCTGGTTCCCTCTCAAGGGATATACATAATGATGGAGGCATCTTATATACCTGAGCAAAAAGTTATATTCCTTATGCTTCTTTTAGAAATGAATACTTTAAAACAGAATAGCTTAGAGTCGTTCCTTGTCCTTCTCCTTGGCTTAACTGCAGACTAAACACAATCACCCATGAGCTAAAGATTAGGCACCCTGAGCACAATTGCCTATGGGTTAAAGATTATGCGCACATGCTGTTTTTCAGGAACTTTCCTAGTTTGTTCTAATCTCTGATCAATATGTGCTTTTCACAAGTACTGTTATTCTCGGCAATAACCCAGAAGACCACCGTCATGATCATGCAGAGATCACCCGAGTTCAGCTTTGATGATTCAGAGTCCCCCAAAGAAAGAAGAATGCATGTGTGTCCCAATCCTTATTCCTGTCTGAAAACCTGTTTTTCTCCTTTTTACTATAAAACTCCTCACAATTCTTCCCATTGGGGGTGGGGATGGGGGGGCACCGTCTTTAAGGTCTTAGCCTGCTGTGGCCTCTTTTGCCTGGCAAAGCAATAAAAGCTATCTTTTTCTCCTTCACCCAAACTCTGTCTCTGTGTTCCTATTTGGCACCAGTGGACAGAGGCTGAGTTTCTGCAACAATCTGACTATCAGTAAAAATGAGGGTAATTTTACAGGGACAAATTTTGTTTCAGTAGAAGGTATAATACATATTGGTGGATATCAGATCTAGCGCTATTAGCTTTTGTATAGGTTTTGTTATTTACTTGAAAACTGGACTAGATTCTGAATTTTCTTAGTTTCTTTCAAATCTGGCTACAACTCCCCAAACTTACTTTTCTAATTTTCTCCTACTTTTTTGACTTGTAATCATTGAGAACTAAAAACACCCTTTTCCTATAGTCTTACAAACGGAAACTATGTCTTGATATACACGTCACAGAAATCAGTAAAATAGCTCAAATTTAGACAATCCTCTGAGGGCCTGTTGCTATAGGGGCTACTCAGAATATTTACCTGAACATCTAATGACATCAGTAGAGACATTTACATTGCAAAGTCTGCTTTCATGATGACATCTAGAAGTCTTTTCAATTGGCTATGCTCAGAAGTCAATAACTGATTTACATTTGCTCCAATTACTAACAACTGTTTCAATTCTTTCCATAGAAATCCCTCTAATAACTGTACCATACACATAATTTTGGGAGCTCATATGAATCACCATCTCATGAAATTATTTTAGCTAAATGTACCTATCTACCTATTTCAACTAGATGGAAAAATCTATCAGGTCATAAAATTATGGAATGTCTTTATTTTTTTAATTTTATTTTTGTCTTTTTAGGGCCACACCCATGGCATATGGAGTTTCCAGGCTAGGGGTCTAATCAGAGCTGTACCCACCGGCCTATGCCACAGCCACAGCAACACCAGATCCAAGCCACGTCTGTGACCTATACCACAGCTCACAGCAATGTCGATTCCTTAACCCACTGAGCAAAGCTAAGGACCGAACCCACAACTTCATGGTTCCTAGTTGGTTGTGTTTCTACTGCTCCACGATGGGAAGTTCTCTTTATTTTAAAATATGTATATTCATAATATTTTTAATCACAGGGTATTTTATTAGATGATGTGAAAATACATTTTATAAAACACTTATATTTTATAGTTGGGAGGAAAATTGAATTGCTCATAAAGAATATGAAATTTAAGCCTTAGAGCCCTTCACTTGAATGGATCTTCTCTCTGGGAAGGACCTGGCAATATATTCAAGTGGTTATATGTCGTCAAACTTTCAAGATGATATACTTTGACCAAGATTGGTTAACAAGACTCTGAACAATGTCCTTTCACATTTTCCCCTCTGCTAGAGGCATTTCAGTGGTTGCTGGTATTTTGGGGATCCCTTAGGAGTTAAGGGAACAACTCATTTGGATTTAATAGAATTTATGAATGTGGCTTATCATCACTTCTATACACAATTTATTTATTGCAATTAGACTGAATATACGAACAGAATATTCTATTATCAATGAATTGTGCCCACCCTCCTAGCACTTGACATGAGGGGATAGGGCTAGAAGTCTTACATAATATAAATATAACCTGAACTACCTACTACCGTAACTGTGTTGTGGGCAGTGGAGGAGAAACATAGTTGAAAACTAGTCTGTAGAATATTGTCCAATTATAAGACATAAGAAATTATATGCTAAATTTTGATTTGAAATCTAGCCAAAATAAAAGTGTTTTTTTTTTTTTTGAGGGTGTAGGAATATCAGTAAGAAAGCACATACCATAATAAACAAATAAATAAATACATATACGTAGGGGAGGCAAATTACTTAAATATGTAGGGGAGGCAAAATGGTATATATATATATGTAGGGGAGGCAAAATCATTTTCTCTGACCTCATAGGTTCTTGGCTGAGACTCCTGCCATAGTAAGTGAGTAACAGGAGAAAACTAAACAGAAATTTAATGACATGTGTACCAGCAGCATACACGGGAGAGTCCCAGGAAAACTGAGTAACTTCTTGAAATGTTTCAAATCATCGCCTTAAATATCACTTTCATCTTAAAAAAAAAAAAAAAAAAAAAAGATGCTGGGGGCTGAGGGAAGGCCTATTAATGGAAGTTTACCAGGAAAAGCACAGTAGGAACTAACCAGGTCCTTACACTAATTCATTGCCTTCTAATCTCTAGAACTCTTACAACTTTCATTGAAAGAGTTTCTAGAGATTTAGTCATCCTTCTCTTATTTGTACACAGAGGCAGACCCCTTACAAATGGAAATTTCTCTTATAAATGTAAAATTCTTTTATATAGAGGTAATTTTACTGGGATTTCAGAAATTCTCCTGTGTCTGCCCTTTCTTAAAAATAATCAGTCTCAAGATAATCCTTATGCCAAATAGGCATATTTTGGGGATGCAATTCCTGCTCCCCTTCACATGCAAATATTTTTTTGCATGCTAACCTCATGAAATAGATAAAAATTCATGAGTTTAAATTTCTTATTTGATACAAAGTACTGTCTGAAAAAATGCCACTAGAAGGAGAATAGCAGCAACAAACTAGGGAATAACTTTCTCCAATTCATCACTGCTCAAGAAACTACTACTAATAAAAATATTTACTATCAACCATATCATAGAAAAGATAAAATTATCTGTCTACTTCTTAAAAGTATTAAAAATTCCTTATAATACTTAAGCTAAGACTTTGCAGCAAAAAAAGGTAGGAAAATTATAGGTGCCTGTCAAGTAGTTAATACACCTATTATCCTACTTCCTGAATTTTAAAATATGTTTGCTATTTCTCCACTATTACCCTTTTTCATTCTAAATAAATATTTATTTTCTTACCTATTGTGTGTTGAATTGTGCCCCCCTCCTCACAAAAATGAGTGTTTATTTGGGAGATCCATTTATTCTATTGAATGCAAGTTTAACCTTCTCATTTTCATTTTCATTCTATTCTATTGAAGACCATATTTTTAAAGTTGATGTATAGTTAATTTACAATGTTTCAGGTTTCTAATAAAGTGATTCAATCACATATATTTAATTAAATATTTATTTTTCCTTTTTCAGATTCTTTTTCAGTATAGGCTTCTACATAATATTGAATACAGTGACCTGTACTATATAATAGGTCCCTGCTGTTTATCTATTTTATATGTAATAGTGTATATCATATGAGCCTTGAAGACCATAATTTTCAATTATTGTACTCTTAATTACCATATGGGAATTTTTGAGACATATTTTTTTAATTGCATATATTTTAAAAAAAAAATTTCTTCATACGCGGTGTACATACTTCTATTAAAGTACAGGTAATAGGTCATGAAATAATTTATAGAGCAATCCCCTCAATCCACTGGGTTTGGTTCCAGGACCCTCTCCTACCCCTCATGGATACAAATATCCACACTGCTGAGATTCCATATCCTCTGATACAGTGGGCTGACTACATCTGCATATAACTTATGCACATTCTCCAGTATATTTTAAATCATCTCTAGATTACTTATAATACCTAATACAATGTAAAATGCTATGCAAGTAGTGTAAATAAATACAATGTAAATTCCATGTGAATAGTTGCCCATAGGTAGCAAATTCATTTGGCTTTTTGAAAATTTTTGGATTTTTTTTCAAATATTTTTAATTTGTGGTTGGCTGCATCTACAGATGGAAAACCAACTGTACACTTAAGTTCAGTAGAAGCTGCAACTTGTTTTCCAAGCTGATTGTGCTACTTTGTGTTCATACTGTATCCTCTATGTTCCTCATAGACAATCCCTGTTAAAATAGAGATTGAAGTATCTAAGGGAACCCAAGACAGAGAGCATCTCTCAAAAAGATTTGTCATTGTGACTTTTTGTATAATGGAGTAAATTCCATAAGATTCATGAAAGGCTTCACATAACTTGTAAGATAATTGTGCTAGTGAAAGCCCAGCAGCAGGGGATGAAATGGACTGAGAGCAGTGTGAAAAGAGATCTTGAGACCTTAAACTCTATGTAGGCAGAAAACTGTTAGAGAAAGCTACATTCTGCAACCAATGTCACTTCTTATAAAAAAGAAAGAATAATTCAGAGTGCAGAACCAAGAACCATAAAGAATAAACCCAGGAGGTCTAATAATTTCACTTAGAGAAATTTGCCAAAAGGCAAAGTAAGTTCCAGATTAGTGTGCCTATAGACTTCCTGATTTGAAGCATTAATGCTTGTTTTTATATATGTAATTTTCACTGGGCCAATGTGAGATGCATGCATGCATGTTGGATAAATGCCTATGTTACTGTTTTTTTGCCATTCTGTTTTCTAGGATTTGCCTCCTTAATGTCACTATTAGATTATTTTTAATAGAAAAAATGTTTTTCAAGATGGCTTCTTAGAATTTAATATCTGATGCTTACTTAGTTTACTATTTAAATACAAGACATCTGTTATTGACCCTCATCTAGAAAGCGCACACATAGCCACATGCTAAAATACTTTTCAAATGTGTATACATCCAATGGATCTTTTAATGGACCTCTGCCCAAATGTAAAAATAGCTAGAGCCATAACTGATGAATATGCATATATACCAGGGATTGCCAGTCTACAGGCTTCCTGGATTTATGCTGTCTCCCAGAAAATCCTCTTTCTCTTCCTCTTTCTTTCTCTTTTAAAATTCTATGCTCAAATTCTTTGTAATCCCACCAAGTATCATGTCTGAATGCCACCTGTGTATTTATACCTGTAAATTTATACCTGTATTTATATCTACAATATGGGTCCATTCTCCAAACTCCAGACTTTATTTCCAACTGCCTTAACTAGCATTTCCAATTAACTTTGTAGTAGTCATTTCAAACCATTAACATATGCTTCTCTTTATTCCAATCACTCCCTCCCAAATATGCACCCTTTAATTCTTTCCCATCTTAGTTGATATCAATCAACTCCATCTTTCCAGTTATTTTTAAGTCTATCTTCTTTCTCTTTCTTTCTTTCTTTTCTTTCTTTTTCTTTCTTCTTTCCTTTCCTCTTTCTTTCTTTCTTTCTTTCTTTCTTTCTTTCTTTCTTTCTTTCTTTCTTTCTTTCTTCTCTCTCTCTCTCTCTCTCTTTCTTTCTATCTTTTTAGGACTATACCAGTGGCATATGGAGGATCCAGGCTAAATGTCAAATTGGACCAATCAGAGCCACAGCCACAGCAACATCAGATCCAAACAATATATGTGACCTATGCCACAGCTTGTGGCAAACCAGATACTTTAACCCACTGAGTGAGACCAGGGATCGAATGTACATGCTTATCGATACTAGTCAAGTTCTTAACCCATTGAGCCACAACAGGAACTCCCTCCAGATATTTAATTCAAAGAAAAATATGGATTTGTTTCTGTCTTCTAGGTTTTCTGCTACTCCACCTACAGTCTACATATTCAAAATCCATTCCATATTCCACTAATGCATTCATGATGTGCTAGTCTGGGTCTTCTGACAATCAGATGCCAAGACAGGATTATATATGCAAATACTTTAGGAAAAAAAAGCCTATGAGACAAAATGAGGATGAAGCCTAGCTCAGCAGAACAGTCAGAATGAAAGTCAGGTCTGATACCAAGTCAAGAAGAAAGAAAAGTTAGGTGTGAGGGTCTTTACCTGTGGAACAATTTTTTTTTTTTTTTTGTCTTTTTGCCATTTCTTGGGCTGCTCCCACGGCACATGGAGGTTCCCAGGTTAGGGGTCAAATCGGAGCTGTAACCACTGGCCTACACCAGAGCCACAGCAACGCGGGATCCGAGCCACGTCTGCAACCCACACTGCAGCTCACGGCAACGCCGGATGGTCAACCCACTGAGCAAGGGCAGGGACCGAACCCGCAACCTCATGGTTCCTAGTCGGATTCGCTAACCACTGCACCATGACGGGAATTCCACCTGTGGAACAATTTGAAGGAGAGTTTTGCAAGGCCATTGGAGAGCCCTTAGGCTAAAGTCCCCTGTGAGAAGATGTCTGCATTAGTTAGAAATTAGCTTGCCTTAGAATTCCTACTATGCTTACTGGTTGGCTGGGTAGGCCATGGAAAACATGGCCTTGACTGGAACCTACTGACTCCGGCAGTCAGAGTTCTGAGATGTGCATTCTTATGGGGGTCGCACACTGCTATCAACTTGGTCTCGACCATTATCATCTCTCAATAGAATTATTGGGATAACTTGTTAACTGGTCTTACTTATTTACCTTTCTCTCGCTTTAGCCTTTTCTCAGCACAACTTCTGCGGCGTCCCTCTAAAAACATAAATCAGATGCTATCACTCTCATCTCAAACCTTGCAATAGTCTCCTATTTTTGAGTAAACCACAAAGCCATTGCCGGGGGTTACATGTCCCCATACCTATTGGCCGGTGCTTCCTCTCTGACCTTCCACAGCTCCAGCCTCCCTGCTATTTTTCAAGCATAGCAGATATACTCTAGCCCAGGAATCTCTGCACTTGCTGCTCCTTCTGCTCAGAACTCATCCCCACCTCTGCCCTTGTGTCCACAACACTCAGTGTCTCTCCACTTAAACTACTACCTCATTTATTTATTTATATCTTCCATGTCCCTCATGATATAGGGACATATGAGAGTAGGGGTACCTATCTAATTGCTGCATTCCTAGTGTCTATACTATTACCTACATAGATTAAGTGCTCAGAAAAAAAAAATTGCCTTTATAAATGGCAACAATCCCAGGAATTCAAATTCTACCTTTAACAACAAATATTTCTCTCCAAAGAAATCAATTAGCTTCTGTACCTCAGGTTTCTCAGCTATAAAACAGTAGAATATCAAGTCCAGAAATCATGTGTGTCATGGATACAGGAAATCACAAATCTTTATAACCTTTCAGCTGTTGCAGAAATCCCATTTATCACTGCAATCTTTATCCAGCTAGATTGGAGTCTGTCATCCTGTGATTCCAAACCTAACTCTTGTGGGTGATGACTGGGTTACAACACAGATCTGAACGTTTTCACTCTGAGTTACTTTGTTTTTAATTTCCTTGAGGGATCATAAATCACCTTTCCTTCCTGACCAGAAATATTTCAGAGAGTATAAATTAATGGACACTGAGTTTTTATTCATGTGGATTGGGAAACTGGCTTTGCCTCACTGGGTATGTAAACAGACAAAAGTTATTTTATGGCTTTCAGACATAGTTTTTTCATCTATAAGGTAATGACAGTTATACTTTTCTCTCCAAGAGGTTCTGATTTAAAGTTAATAAAGTATCTAAGATAGATTTATACTGAGTATCCGATACCCTTAAAGATGTCATTTTCCGGAATGTGGCAGAAGGTCAGTGAGTCTCAATTAAGATAGGAAAGTATTAGATCATTGCCATATACCTGAAGGGCATCGTTCCTTATTCAACACTATTGTCTCTATAGCACTGCTTCTAAAATGGCTAATGAAATGAACTATTAGTATTCTAAATTCAGTGTATCACAATTTTGGGATGACTGAAGAAAAAGATAAAGTCATCATCAAATAAGATCATCTGAGCATAAAACACATTAATCCCTCAATTTCTTTCCAGGAGACACACTACTTTTGACCCGAGAGGTCCTATGTCAATATGATGTACTGGATGAATTATTTTCTGTTTAAAGCTAGAGCAACAACATGTCTTTTCTTTATTGACCTTGATATCTCATTTTTAGAAATATAAGCACTAGAGTTTCAAAAGATCTGCTAATGTCCTTGCTCTTTTTACCATGGATTCTTTTAGTTGCATCATTATCTTCTACCCAAGGTCCAGATCCTCCATGCTGTTCTGTACATTCTTCAGAATACTGACTTATTCTCTACTCTTTAAATAACATGTGGTCAAATAGAGAGAATCCGTACAAAATTGATTTACAAAAACATATTAATGTGTATTTGGCCTGAAAATTTGCTCCCATATTTCTAAGACATGGTGCTTTATCTCAGAGCATAAAACTGTAATTGATTATATTTTGTCACAATAATTTCTTACATAATAACTAGTTAGTTTCACACATTGAATTGCCACTCATTCTTTCCGATGAGATGTGCTGTTAAAAAGCAAAGCTTGAGGTCACTGCACTACCAACTGACAGCAATGGGACCACCAACGCCTTAAAAATGTATTTTTCCCCAGAAACTATGCTGGTTGAATTCAACAAATATAATTATAACATAAAGATGTCCTTTATTAGCAGTCTTATAATAAATTAGAAGTCTTATAATTTTCCACCTAGCCAGGATACACTTGAAAGTGTAATTAAAATTATACCAAGACATCAGCAAAAACTCAATCTGTTCCAGAAAAATTATGGAATAAGTTCACCTTGTTTATCAGGCACCTACTCTGTCTTCTGATGCCCTTAAAATTGATTACTCCTGGTTTTTCATATAACAAGCATGTTAATAACCTACCCAAGATCACACCAACTTATCTAGTATTTGAACACTTATTTTTCCCACCCAGAAAATACATGCACTGTGCTACATTGTCTTCATCTACACATGTGGTTCAGATCAACCCTTTGCAAAATATCACACAAACAGATAAAGAAGTGAACATCTATGGTAAAGACACTGCTTGCTTAGAGGTTACAGTCCCTTGGGAAACATGGAATGTAAATGCGAGGGAAAGCACATATGTATAAGAGAGATTCATTGTCAGAGAGGTACTTCCATTTTAACATAGTGACAGACCAGATAATCTGTAAACACTTTCAGAGCAATACACTTGAACAGTTAGCTAAAGTATAAAACATTCATTTTAATGCATAGCTGAGTTTGCAAGAAAAGAATAGAAATACTCAAGCTCCCAAAATCTTGAATGACAAGGGTGTCAGTGAGAGCTAACCTGACTCCATGGAGTGTGAATTTCTATTTTTTAGACTGAAAATACTCAAAGGTATACGGAATGGAGATACAAGATCTCAGGCTTTCCTGAGGTAGAAAATGTACCAGAAACACCTGTTCACCTCTGAGGTGATGGTTCTCAGCCAGAGGTGGCGCTATCAATCACAAAACTGGATTCTGGTACTTTTGTATGGCCATGTTTTGTTTGACAAAGAATGGAGGGGTCACTACCTAATTTAGAAAAGTATTCACTTTTTAAGGTATAAACCAAGAAGAAAGAGATGACTGTGGACCATAGAGAAAGTTTTTTTTGTTGTTGTTTTATTTGTTTGTTTGTTTCAGTCTTTTTAGGGCTGTACTTGTGGCACATGCAGGTTCCCAGGATAGGGGTTAAATCAGAGCTGTAGCTGCTGACAGTCTCAGCAATGCCAGATCCAAGCCATGTCTGCAAACTACACCACAGCTCATGGCAACACCAGATCCCCAACCCACTGAGCAAGGCCAGGGACTGAACCTGTATCCTCACGGATAATACATTAATTTCTGCTAAGCCACGACAGGAACTCCTAGAAAAAGTATTTTTTAAACTGTAAACATTTATTAAATTTTCTTTGGCGGCTCAATTACATCTCCATAATGAAAAATAATCAGAAAAATAAATGTCATATATTCTGTATAAATACTGATTACGACCAACATAGTATTGATGGCTTCATCCAAAAATGCAATTATAAAATTTTCAGAGTTCTAAAAATAGTTTAAACTTCCATGTAAGTAAATAATTTACTATTTTTATTATTTTTATTATTTTTAATTTTTTTACATAAATGCCTTAATTTGAAGATACTTTCTTAAATAATATACTTAAAATAAATATATTCTGGGTTCTACTAACAAGGCCACCTTCAGAAACTGTGAGATAAGAGACTATAGAAATTAGCATATATTATCTTCAGTCTCTTTGATGTGGTTTGTGAAGAGGAAACATCTGTTGGCATAAATAACAGCTCATCTGAAAGCATAGAATGTGATCTTTAATAATCAATATTTTGTATTCACTGAAATGTCAGTATTTATTTTCTGCTTCCCATTCTGGTTAACTTTATAATCCTCTCTGTGGATTATGTGTTAAATTTAATCACTGGAGGGTGTTAGGTGGAATTAAAACTGGCACGGTGTTTGTGGTTACACAGAACTAGAATGAAAGCTCAGCTCTCAATATCTGTCTGA
Source organism: Sus scrofa (assembly GCF_054392235.1). NCBI lineage: Eukaryota > Metazoa > Chordata > Mammalia > Artiodactyla > Suidae > Sus > Sus scrofa. Next base: position 135,771,018 of record NC_139385.1, on the reverse strand, counting down.
CCAAGGACAAGTACTTAACCTCCTGGAGACCCTGTATTTTTCATGTTTTAAATAAAGATAAGCATTTTATAGGATGGGTGTAAGAATTGTTAATAATGCATGCAAAGCCTCTAGCATAAAGTAGATTTTTTAAAATGTAGCTATTATTATCACCATACATCAGAATTACCTGTGGGGTATTTTAAAAAATAAGACCCACATCTAGGAAATTTTAGAGTCTATGAATGTGGCCCATTACCAAGACAGCAGATAGATACAGATAGCAACAGAGACTTCTTATTCATATTAGTTTAAGGACAACTATGAAAATGTTTCTTGCTTTACCCATATTCTTTCTAAGCCTCATACTTTGCAAAAGCTTCATTTCTTCCCCCCACAGGAGCCTCAAAATAAGATATGATTGATTTGGTGACTACATTGTTAGGAACCTTCATCTTCAAAACCACTGAAAGAGGTCTTGAACTCTGTGTTATAGTAATTAGTGAGTTAATATTAATTTTCTAAGATGATACAAGTAGTAAGCATGAAAGTGAAATTTGAACTCAGGTTTCCAAGATCTGCAGTTGAATCCTCTTTCAATACCTAGCTCAGACAGCTCCATCTTTTAACGTCTTTTCACCAGGTAGAGTTACAGCTTCTACTAGCATTTTAATCCATATCCATTATGACATTTTTTACTCTAATATGTACCTCCTTGCTTGTACACCTAACATACTGAATGTGGGGTACTACAGGGAAGGGACTCTGTTATTTGTTTTTCTGCAACCATACTCTACATGCTCCTTTCATAAAGTAACTGAACTGTTAAATGATCTGTACTTGGCACCATTTTCTTTTATTCCCATGAAAAATGAATTTGACAGGAACTCAGGGGTGCAATGCTAAACCTTAAACTCTATAACTCAGATTCTTACTAGAGGAAAGTTATGTTATCAAAATAACCAAATGATTGGTAGAAATTATATTTCAAAAAGTATCTGTGTGATTAGATTCAGCCAGAGGAAAGTTCAGAAATTCTTCATGAAGAAATATTTTGTTTATACATCATGTTGCAATGTATGGGCCAAGAATTAAACCTAAGGGAACTCAGCTATTTATTTAAAACAAGATTACAACTGTATGGTGTTTTCTGTCTTAGAACGTTAAAGATATTCACTTGTTTTTTTTTATAACACATGGTATTACAAATATGATTCTCTTTCAGAATAAAATAATTTTGTTAAACAATTACAATCTTATTGAAAAGTTGCAAGTACCATATGCAAATGGCAAAAATTGCGTGAACCATTTGATGATAGGCTTCTCACATACTATCTCATTAGAACCAAATATTTTAAGGTATTTTCCTACAAACAGGAATTTTATGTAATTCCATCTCAGTTCAGCTTTCAAAATCATGAACTTAACAATGAATTGCTGCTAGCATATATTTCTCAGACATCATTTAGATTTGGCCAGTTATTCCAATGATGTACTAAGAAAAGGAATCAATTTAAAACCATGCATTGCAGTTAACTCCTTGTTATCACTATAATTTTCTAAATATTTCCACTGACAAGGAAAACAATGCTTAGTAGTGCTAGGACCTAAAGACATTCATTTTGGTGGCCTGCAACAATGTAAGAGATCTTTGAAAGTGTATGTTTTACATCAAAAATCAATGTAAAATTGATTCTCTAATAATATATACGTGCACTTTAAAATCTAAGCATCTTAAAATAAAGTTTTTCCACATTTGGAATAAAACTTATAACCTAGTAAGAATGTGACTTGGGCTAAGTCTTTATAAAAAAGGCCAGTATCTAATACTGCCTTCTCCTTTTCATTGTCAGAAAGCCATAGAAAGCCACCTTCCCACAGAAGACTTTCCATTGCCATCAAGTGAGGTAGGGTCTGCTGCAGTTTTGGGAACGAATGAATCAGAATCAGTTCTAGAGCTTTAGGAACAAGATCTGTACAACAAATCTCACATCAAGCCTAGCTAGTATCAGCAACTGGACTCAATGAAGACCTTGTCTGTAAAGAAAAACTGAATCAGAGTGTAAAAAAGGCACAGAAGTCAATACTCCATGGTCATCAGTTATTCCTTATAAACCTAAGAAAATATTATTTTCACAGAGCCACATACCTGTAGATGCCAGTTTTAGAAACCAATAGAGCTCTTGCAGAATTCAAGGTCAAGTAGTGGCCACTGCGAAAATCAAACTGTGGGATAAAGTGGTTGCAAACAATAAAGGAAAAAAAGCACATTCTAGCTGTGCAAGAGAAGGAAGTGGAAGAGTTGAGTGCAAAGGAATAAAAGGTAAGGAAATCAAATTGGTCATGATTCAGGAGAGGGTGTATGGCAAGAATGTAATTTGGACCCTGAAGAACCATAGCAACGTAACTGTAAATGCTATGAGAACACACATGATGTAATCTCTTGGAAATGTGGATTCTTTTTTGCAGTCTCAAGTGAGTAATATCAGTCTCAAAAGAGTAAGGTGTGGTGTATCTAACAATTTTTGTATTTGCGGCTTCTTCTGGAATAATTAAACAAATACTGGGATGAATCACATTTTATTTCTTCATTGATCACAAAAGTCATGTATAGAGATACCTACACTGGACAGTAAATGGATATTTTGATAAAATGATTCTTTTGTTAAGAGTATGCGGAGTTCCTGTCATGGCTCAGTGGTTAACAAACCCGACTAGATCCATGAGGACGTGGGTTTTTTTGTTTTGGTTTTTTGTTTTTTGGGTTTTTTTTTTGTCTTTTTGCCATTTCTTGGGCTGCTCCCACGGCATATGGAGGTTCCCAGGCTAGGGGTCCAATCGGAGCTGTAGCGCTGGCCTATGCCAGAGCCACAGCAATTAACGTGGGATCTGAGCCGCGTCTGCAACCTGCACCACAGCTCACGGCAATGCCAGATCCTTAACCCACTGAGCAAGGCCAGGGATCGAACCTGCAACCTCATGGTTCCTAGTCAGATTCTTTAACCACTGCACCATGATGGGAACTCTGAGGACGTGGGTTTGATCCCTGGTCTCACTCAGTGGGTTAAGGATCTGGTGTTGCCATGAACTGTGGTGTAGGTCGCAGACATGGCTCAGATCTAGTGTTGCTTGTGGTTGTGGCATAGGCTAGCAGCTATAGCTCCAATTGAGCCCTTAGCCTGGGAACCTCTATATGCCATGGTTGTGGCCCTAAAAAGACAAAAGACACACACACACACACACACACACACACACACACACACACACACATACACATACACACACACACACACACGAGTATGCTATGGGTAAAGGAATTATGTATGACACCTTCTCAAGAAAAGCAGCTCTTCCAATTGTGCTTTAGTCTACTGATTTTGTTTCCAATTTAATTGAGGCAATTGATTTCCAAAAATCATGAAAATTAATTAAGCTTATAGTTCTGGTAGAATTTAATCTCCAAATTATTATATTTAGCTTTATTCAAGCATCTTTAAGTTACAATGACATTCATTTATTGAATAATTCTTTATATTTAGGATTTAAATGTACTGTTTGGAACCTATTATTTGTAATACAAAGTCTCTAATTATTGTGTTCTTACAACCATATTCACGCCATTTAATTTTTTTACAGAGCTTTCTTGCAAAGGGCACATAGAGGAAAATCATAATATAATGGATTAAGACATTTTCTTTTTCCCGTTTTACCAAGTATATTTTAAAGCATTAAAAGAACAACATTTGCAAATGACCCACTGAGACTCACATATGAATTTCTTCAAATATATGATAAAACATGAAAGTTTAATATTGGGTAATTCTCTAATAACAGATCAAATACTCAGCATCGCTTGCATTGTATTTAGTCTTTGTGCTTTGAATAAACTGCTGGAATATAGTGTCTTTTTATAGCAATTACAAATAAAGTAGTTCACATAATTATTCTTTAATAATGTAATTGTTGCCATGTAGACTATAGAACATAAAAAGCATTAAGTAATTGTAGTGTTATTTATGGCCTGAAAATTGTCTGGCAATTATGCTAGAGGTAATAGTAGCATGAAATTCATGGCTTAATTGTTACTTGATTTTAAAATGTACAATGTGAGGGGTTTTTTTTATTATTATTATTATAGACCTAAGCACCTAACCACATAATTATATCACATGCTCTGCACGGAATGGAAAATTGGGCACAATTCAATAGAGAAACACATTCTTTTATTTAGTTTGAAGTACTTGAGAACTTAGCTATTTTTTAAAGTGGTTGTGTCACTCAATTTCCACATTTTTAAAACTAGGAAGTTTGGTTTAGGTAGTTATATGATACTGTTCTTTAGGACTCCTTAAGTCTTGTGTGTGTGTGCCCATGCATGCCAGAACCTCCTCTATTCTTTAAAAGCACCATTGACTAGGAAGCTGGCATGGTTTTTGATAAGATTATATATCAGAATTTGGCACATATAATATATTCCATCCCTTGTACCAATGGGAAAACTTACTGAGAATAAGTTAGAGTCCCTTTGGAAGACTTAACTGAGAAATGTAATTGATAGTCATAGTTTATTTTTATCAGAGATAAAGTTTGATATAGAGAAAATTTGCCCTCCCTAACCCCCTATCATTCTCAGCTTCACTACCACTACCCACCCTGACTGAATCCATCAGGTTCAATTTCATTCTCCTCTTTTCACCTTGTTCAGTCACCAAAACAATATCCAGAATCCCAGATTCACTCACACATTCTTGTCCTTATAAGGCTCCTGATGTCCTTATTAAGTTCCTTTTCTCACCTCTTTCAAGATTTACGGCCCTTCCTCAGAGCTTACAAGTTAGTTAATTTTTTATTTAATTCTCATAAAAATATTATTTGTCTTCATTTTAAGAAAATTGTTTATGTCAACATATCCATATTATCCAAAGTAATCTACGTATTTAATGCAATCCCCATCAAAATATCTATGACCTTTTTCACAGAACTAGAACAAATAATTCTAAGGTTATTTGGAACCATGAAAGACCCTTAAATGTCAGAGCAATCTTGGGGAAAAAAGAACAAGGCTAGAGGTTTCATGCTTCTCGATTTCAGACTAGCTATAGTAATCAAAATAGTATGGTACTGGAGAAAAACCACACAGATGAATGGAACAAAATAGACAGCCCAGAAATAAACCCACACAACTATACTCAATTAATCTATTACAAAGGAGGCAAGAATATACAATGGAGAAAAAACAGTCTTTTCAGCAAGTGGTGATGGGAAAACTGGACATCTACATGTTAAAGAATGGAATTAGTACATTTTCTCACATGTACTAATAATGTAAATGAAATAAACTTAAAATGGAAAGCCTTACATGTGAGACCTGAATCCTTTACATAAAACTCCCAGAAGAAAACATAGAACAGAACGCTCTTTGTTTTAAATGATAGCAATATTTTGGAGGATCTGACTCCTAAGGCATAGGAAGCAAAAGCAAAAATAAACAAATAAATAATTAAACTTAAAAGTTTTTTTTTTAACAACAAAGGAAATTACTGACAAAACTAAAAGACAGCCTACTGAGTCAGAGAAAATATTTGCAAATACATGACCTACAAGTCATATCCAATATATATAAACAGTTCATACCAACCAATATATATATAAAAAAAAATGGTCAGAATACTTGAATAAATATTTTTCCATGGCCAACAGACTCATGAAAAGCTCCATAAAGCTAATCATCAGAGACATGCAAAAAAAAAATGATATATCATCTCATATCTGTCAGAATAGCTATCATCAAAATGTCCATAAATAATCGTTGGCAAAAATGTGCAGAAAATGTAGTACACTTGATGGGAATGTAAATTGGTTGAGTCAATATGGAAAAGAGTATGAAGGTTTCTCAAAAAAAAAAAAAAATAGAACTACCATATGATCCCGCACAATTCCACTCCTGGGTAAAAATCTGCAGAATATGAAAACACTAACTTGAAAAGATACATGCATCCCAATGTTCACAGCAGCAGTTTGCAAGAGCCAAGACATGGAAGAAACCTAACTGTCCATTAACATAAACGAAGGATAAAAATATATGGTATATACGCAATGGCATGTTACCCAACAATAAAGTAATTAATTCTGCCATTTGAAACAACATAGATGGATCTAGAGGGTATTATACTTAGAGAAATAAGTCAGAGAAAGAGACCTATTCTATGTTATTACTTATATATGGACCCTAAAAATAAAACAAGCAAATGACAGTAAGGTGGACTATCTCCATAAATGATCCATATCACCTGAATAAAAATATGCACAATGATGTTAATAGTGGAGTATTCTATAAATATTATCATCAAATTAATTAATAGTGCTGTTCAGGTCAACTAAACATTACTGATTTTCTACGTATGAAATCTACCAATTACAGAACAAGGGTTGAAATATTTAACTATAGTCATGAATTTGTCTATTTCTGTTTGTAGTTGTATCAGTTTTGCCTCATTTATGTGATGTCTTGTTGTTATATACATATATATTTAGAATTTTAATATCTTTTGGCTAGACTTACCCCTTTAACATTATGGAAAATACCCTCCTTATTTGGTATCTTTGCTTTTAATGAAGTCTTACTGTGTTTGAAATTAATACAGCTACTCCACTGTAGTATGGGATCTGTTACTCCCTCCCTTTACTTTTATCCTATTTCTGTCTTTATATTTAAAGTGGGTTTCTGGTAGAAAACATACAGTTGGATTTTGGTTTTTATCTACTCTGAAAAATCTTTCTCTTTTTTTAAGATGTGTATGTAGACCATTCGCATTTAAAGTGACTTTGATTTAATTGGATTAATATCTTCTATACTTTTAACTGTTTGTTTTGGTTGCACTTGTTTTTCTTTGTTTTTTCCTTAATTGGGAATTTTATATAATTTCATTTATGTAATTTCTTAGTATATAAACTCTATTTTTTTAAACTCTAGGTTACCCTAGGGTTTACATATACATTTTCAGCTTATGTAATTTTATCTTCAAATACCTCTAGACTACTTCACATGTAGAACAGGTATATTTGTACAGAGTATCCCTAATTCCTCTGTTCCATCTCAAATTATTTTTATTATTTTTTTAATTTTTAAAAATTTTTTATTGCTATTTCCAAGCAAATTATTTTCATTCATCTCATTTCTCCATATGCTATAATCATGCAATGCATTATTATTACTTTGAACAAACCATATACTGAATGAATTAATAATAATAAAAAGATTTTATTTTACCTTTATTTAATACTGCTTCAAGTATTTTTTTCATTTTTTATGTGGATCAGAGTTTGCAACTCTACAATTTCCCTTCTCCTTGAAGAAGAGCATCTCTAAAACATCTTGTGCAATATATCTTCTGCTTATGAATTCCATTTTTTCTTCCTTTGTGGTCTGAGAAAATTTTTATTTCCCCTTCATCATTATAAATTATGCTACAGGATAATTTTGTTGGATATAAAATTATAGATTTGTGTTTTCTTTCATTGGTTTAAATATTTCACTTCACTGTCTTCTTGCTTACATAATTTCTGACAGGAAGTCTGCTAGTCTGCTGTAGTTTTTACCTTTGTTCCTCCATTAGCATATTTTTCGACATCCCTTAAGAAAGATTTTGTATTTATTTTTATACAGTTTCAAAATAATATGCCTAATGGTAGGTTTTGTTTTGTTATTTGTTTTCTGTATTTATGCTGCTTTGTGTACTCTGAGATTCTTGATTCTGTTATTTGGTGTGCCATCATTTCTTCAAATATTTCTTTCTGTTCCCATCTCTCATTCTTTGCTTTTTGATAGTCCAACTACATGTATGTTACACATTTTGGAATTTTCACACAGTTCTTATATATCTTGTTTTTTTCTTTCATTCTTCTAATCTTTGTTTTTTCCTTTTGTATTTAATTTGGGGAAGTGTTTATTGATATGTATTCAAGCTTACTGGCTCTTTCTTTGTCATGTTTATTCTATTTACCAGGTTTTGCAAAGACATTCTTCATTTCTGCTACATCATTTTTAATTTCTATAGGTTTTCTTAGAATTTCCATCTACCTGCTTACATTATGCACATTGAATTTTCCATTAAAGCATTTGATATATTAATGATATCTATTTTAAATTCACCATCTAAAATTCTAGATCTGTACCATATCTGAGTCTAGTTCTGATATTTGCTTTGTCTCTGCAGATTGTAATTTTTTGTTGAAAGCTGAGCATATTGTATCACATAATAACATTTGAGTTTAAACAGTGCCTTAGACTGAGATTTTATGTTAATCTGGCTCTAAATTTATATGTATTCATTTTTTTTTGTAACAGTAGTTATCAAGGTTTCAAATTACTCTGGTATCTATTTTCTTTGGATTTTCCTAAGAATTCCTTCTTAAATTGAGTTTTATCATTGCTGTTCTTTAATTTATAATCTACTATTATTTTACTGAGGCCTTATTGGTATGGTGTTAAGGAATGGGACAAGGGGAAAAATCATAATCTAACAAATGCCAGTTTTCTCATGGATCATGAGATAGGTTCAACCACATTTTAACTTTACGTTTTAAAGTTGCTATTATTGCTTTCTTCCTTTCCACTTTAGATGACAGGATTACTAGAAAGGATTAATTTGGATAATTATCCTTGAGCATATGTGACATGAGACTCTGGCAAAGCCTTTTTCTATAAAGAATAGATTTGTTAGGAGAACACACTAAGCATATTTCACATTTTTACTTTTTCCCGCCCTCTGCTGAAGATAGGGTGATTTTTCTCATCTTTCTCCAAGAGGACTTGATGGAGACCTGGAAGCACCCATAAAAGTGTGTAAGATTCCCTAAGACTGTGTGCTCTCAGAATTTTCTTCCTCTCAAACGAGTCCACTGTCATCAAATTACCATTTAAATATTCCTGCCAGTTTAGAGCTCCAGCAACTTCTGCTCTAGTTAATCTGATCTCTTTTGGGGTTTTTAGTATTTACTTGTATCTCCAGATTTTTGTGTCCCAGTTTATCCTGAAACCTGAATTCTCTGTTCCAGGAAAAGTAACTTATTTTCAGCTTATTCATATTTTTTCTTGCTGTAAGCACAGAGTGAGGACATACAGCTCTTTACACGTAGGAAATGGATGGCACACTTTCTTAATTGGCTATATCTAAAACTTTCTGCTTTGTTCCAGATATAATGATCATAGAGTAGTAGATAATTTTTCTCTTTTAAAAAATTATTAATATATTTAATACTTTGACTATTTAGCCTAAAAGCCTAGAGGAATGCCTTGATTGTGTGTATGTCACCAGAGATTTAAAACCATGCTCAATGTATCATTCCCATCATAAATGGCTTTAATAGTTTCAGAAAAAAAAATCATTAATTTTAATAAACAGGAAAAGAAATAGCAATTGGGTACTTATCAAGTAACACTATGAACATATTATTTAGTCACAGTAAATAGAGTTTTGATGTGTCCTTCCTGCAACTGATTAATTAGGCACGTGCACACACACACACACACACACACACACACAAACACACACACACACATTCATCCCTTAGCATATAGATGTTAAGTTCAACCAAGAAAAATGGATTTATGCAGACACTATCATAAAACCACTATTAGTGCTCTTCTCTCTAATTTTATGCCTTGTTGACATATCTCATTTAGATGACTTGTCCATTGATACCAAGGCTGTAAGTCACCTGTCACTTAGAAAATATTTAATAACTGGAGAAAAAAGCAAAATGAAATCTGCTAGCAACTGGGTGCAACTGTTCTTCTCTTATGGTGTATTTTATCTAAATATTTACTTTCTATTATTTTTCAAGACAAAGACACCTATATTTGTTGCCATAAAATAAACACTACTTTGGTGTCTTTGCTTGAATCAGTTGTTCACAGCCAGAGGTGATTAACTTCAACCAAGAAAATTTTGGAAATGTCTAGAGACAATTTTGCTTATCATAACTGGTAGGTTGTTACTGGCAATAGAGGTTCAATATTCTTCTCAACAAGGCACAAAACTATAATACAAGACCGAGAATTATCTGTCCAAATATGGTAACAGAGCCTCATGTTAGAATTCCTGACCTGTTTTAATGAATTGTCTCTGCTAAAAGGACTTTTCACATTGCTTTCTTTACTGTTTGTTCTTCTTATAGATATAACTCTCCAATGAGTCTCTTAGTGCATATACACCACAGTGCATATCAGTTTAGTGTTTTCTAAGATGACGTTTATCTCCAAAGATATCTTCAAGGATAGAGATCCAAAAGAGTAAATTTGATAGTAGATTCCCATATGCTGAGACCTGGCTCATAGTAGAGGATCTATTTTGCCTAAGGATATGGTTTGATAATGGCGAAGGAAATATTTGTGGTAGACAACAGGGCCTCTCAAATTTTACTTTCCTGGTTTACATTTTAATTGACATTAACATAAATTCAGTTCTTCACATTGAGCTATAAAAACCCCAATAAAAATATTCAATACTTAGGTGCTAGTAAATACTGAAAATTAGTTTCCTTTAAATTTTGGTAGTTCTACGACATATCATTGTGGAATAATGAGATCAATTTATTTGAATAGGGATTAAAAACATGGTTTCAATGTTTTCATTTAGTTTAAACACATTAAAGATGTTTTTGATACATAGCATTCAAATTAAAGAAAAGTAAATTTTGTTTCCTAAACAACTAAAACTCGCCTATTGAGATCGATGAGAAGTCCAATATCATTTTTTGAGAATCCTTTTCCACTTATGAATTATATAAAAAAATATAGTCTTTTTGTGTAAGCGAAAATAAAAGTAAGGCCAGATCTTTAAGTAAATGATATATCATACATCATTTATTTCCAGGGACGAACAAAATAGCACTTACTGGATAATCTACAAATATTTTGGACTGAATGGATAAATAAATACAGAAGTGATTTATTAAAAATGTATAGGAATAGCACAGAAATACTTTCTTCAATGACAAATCATTACTACAATATTTTGCTAGTATTTTCTTGAAAATATGAATTATTTTTGAAAATTTAGTAATACTAAAAAGGTTCTTCTGAGAGTAATTTCCACAAGGAATATATAATTGTAAAAGTAACAGGGAAAACAGCAAATAATTTTGCTCCTATTACAAAGATAATATCCTCGACAATTTGCACAGCCATAGCTTTTTTTATATCAGAGATCTGATATAGCAAAGCAATGAGGCGCACTGAATTCTAGAGTAACAAGCCCCTCAGAGGGACACACTAGTTATTTCACTATTGATACAGCACAAAAAGAAAATGAGCAAGAAGGAAATTAGGTAAGAAGAAAGCAAGAGAATTACAGTGAATTCTAAAGGACAAGGAGAGGTGAATGAGACACTTTAGACTACTTGAATGCCCTAGAAACGAGTCTTTTTGTGTGCTCAAGAGGAAGCTGGGGAAGGCCACAGATCATGGCACAGACAGACATGCAGCAATCATGTGTCACTGGTACAAAACCCAGAGCCTCATCTCACGTGAAACAAAAGCTGTCTACTGAAGAGGAGAGTTGAGAACCCCCCTCAGGGGAGAACAGGGAAATGATTGGTCACTTCTAGTGAAAACAAAGGAAGGGAACCCATCTGATTCCAGGGGAAGGTAAAGATAAGCACTCTCATCAAGGACCCTGCATTGAAATAAATCACCAAACTGCAGGAAAATTATCTCCCTAAAGATTCCTCAGTGTTGCAAAATGGTGTTTTGCTGACTGTTATATGGTAACGGAAAAGGGGAAAAACCATCTTGAGGGAAAACACCACGTGCAAGCCCTTCTGCTAACGGAGAACCGCAGGCACACCTCACTCCTTCCAGTCCGGCTGGAGCCTTATATTTAGTACACACTGCATCAATCTAACACTGAAAGAGGAGCAAAAGATGAAGAGAGCCTCTCTGTGTCTCAGATGTACAAGGTCTGTTAAGAATTGAGAGCAGATGGAGCTCCCGTTGTGGCTCAGTGGTTAACGAATCCAACTACGAACCATGAGGTTGCGAGTTCAATTTCTGGCCTTGCTCAGTGGGTTAAGTATCCGGTGCTGCCATGAGCTGTGGTGTAGGTAGCAGACCTGGTTCAGATCCCGCGTTGCTATGGCATGGGCCGTCGGCTTACAGCTCCGATTCAACCCCTAGCCAGGGAACCTCCATATGCTGCGGGTGTGGCCCTAAAAAGACAAAAAAAAAAAAAAAGAAAGAAAAGAAAAGAAAAGAATTGAGAGCAGAGCATGGCATTGAGAAAAACCATGTGGCACTCCAGGGCTTACAATAATCATGATGTAGTTATGATGACTGATGAAGGCATTTGAAGTCTATAGTTCACTGAAGGTGACTGGAAATAATAAAAGCAAAACTCACTTAACTTATAATTAGACTAATTCAATTTCCTATACTAAAAGACTGAGAAATGAAAAGCCATGCATATTTCTGGGCAAGAATAAAGTTTTGCTCAGTATCTTTTATGCATAATATTTAAAATTTAATAAAATATATCATATATACCATAAAACAAGAAAATTACTTAAAGAGAAAAGACAGTCAACAAAATCAGACTTAGAAAGGCCCTGTTGTTGGAAATCTCTGTTAGGAATTTTGAAGTAACCATGATTATCACTTAAAATAATGAAGGAATAGTAGAAAAAGTACACAGCATGGGCAAGGAGATGGGAAGTTTCAGCAGCGAGATAGTAACCCAATAGAATCTAATGGAAATACTTGAAATGTAAGACACACAAAAAATCATTTATATAATTCCTTTTATATGATATTCCCCAAAAGGTAGAACTCCAGGGATGAAAAAAAAAAAAAACAAAACAGGTCAATCATTGCTAAGGGCTCTGGCTAGAGAGGAGGGTATAAGGGAATTTTTGACTTGATGGAAATATTCTATATCTTAAATGTAGTGCCCACTTTTTTTCAAAAGTCTTCGAATTGTTCACTTAAAAGGTTCAATTATATTGTATGTATATAATGACTTAACATGAATAATTTGCTTTAATATTAAAAGAGATGCTCTTATCCATCCTACACTATTTGAACAGAGTAATACTATCTACTCTGAAATACTATATTTAGGTCAATATTATTAAACACCTCATCAGGACCATTTATTAGAAGAAGCTTCAGGCGTGGAATGAATTCAGTGCAGGGTTTCAATTTCCTATAGTTTTTGATGGCTTTTTTTTTTTTTTTTTGTCTTTTTGCCATTTCTTGGGCCACTCCCACAGCATATGGAGGTTCCCAGGCTAGGGGTCGAATTGGAGCTGTAGCCACTGGCCTACACCACAGCCACAGCAATGCAGGATCCGAGGCGCGTCTGCAACCTACACCACAGCTCATCTAATCATTTATGAAGCCAATCCTCAGCTAAGCAATATGAGTAGAGCCCTGGCTGCCAGCCCAGTCCAGGCCCTCATCATTTCATTATGCCTGGATCAATGCAAAGTCTTCTTCATTGATCTCAATGGGTCAAGATAACCCCTACCTTTCAACTTCTCTCACTCCTTAGCTTCATACTATGGTCTCCCTCTATAAGCACATTTAATTTTTTTTTTTTTTTTGGTCTTTTTGTCTTTTCTAGGGCCACACCCACAGCATATGGAGGTTCCCAGGCTAGGAGTCTAATTGAAGCTGTAGCCGCAGGCCTACGCCAGAGCTACAGCAACGCCAGATCCGAGCCACATCTGTGACCTATACCACAGCTCACGGCAACGCTGGATCCTTAACCACTGAGCAAGGCCAGGGGATCGAACCTACAACCTCATGGTTCCTAGTCTGATTCATTAACCAATGAGCCACGACGGGAACTCCGATGGGTTTTATTCATGTTACTTTTGAACTCCAAAAATCTCTAGGCTGATTATTCTCCATCAAACCATATTTCAATAAACTTAAAATATGTTAGTTTTGACTAACTTACTTAAGTTTCTTTACTTGCAGAAGCCTCTAATGAAATAAAACTAAAACACTTTCAAAGTGAAACTTCTAAAGTGCATTATCAGAGCATCATAAATAGAAGATTGGTTGGATTTTATTAATATTCAAATCTATATAATTTAAATGAAATAAAAGCATTCTGTAAGCATTTCTGTACTTTGCAAAAAAAAAAATAGTTGTTTTTATCCATTTCAGTTTTACTTAGAATTATAGTATAGATCCATAAATAATAGCTCTTACTCAGCCATTTTCAAAGCCTAACAGTAATTTTACTGGGAGCAAAGATAATTTATTTCATCTTTATGGTGGACATTCAGGAATGCGATTTTTTTAAAGTAAGCCTAATACAGATATAAAAATAGTTATTTTTCATCTGGTATAATTTAAGATGCCACATGTTTCCCCTCTGAGTACAAATGTGAATATGTATATATCTTCACACTGTATTTCAGTTGAATGTTTTGTTTATTTGATTTGTTTCATATATCTATTTTATTTTACTTTACCTCTCAATTATGATAACTTATTAAATAAAGGATGGAAAAATATATTTTACCTCTATTTTTTCAACTCTGAGACAAAATAGTCATTATGTATAAATGGAAGATTTATTTTCAGCTATATATTGAAATGGAAAAATAATCCAGAAAAGTCTTAAACCATGAAGAGATTTAATAATCAATCATCACAGTGTAGTTGGAAAAATAAAAATTACTTCTTTTAAAAAAATTAAAACAGATAATGCTGGAGTTCCTGTCATGGCTCAGTGGTTAATGAATCTGACTAGGAACCATGAGGTTGCGGGTTCGATCCCTTGCCTTGCTCAGTGGGTTAAGGATCTGTGGAGCAGTCTTCAGTACCACCAGCTGACATTTGAGCCCTGGGGTCAGTACACAAGCTGAGTCTTTGGGCATTGCTCTCCACTGCTCCTTAGGCAAAGCACCCTGCTGAATGAGATGGCCTTACCACCACCAGGCAGGGGTACCTCACTCTGGCACAGTGGAGGCTGCAGTCTTCACTGGCTCTCCTTGGGGCATGTGCAGGGCAGTGCCTGAGTTGTAGGCCATGGCAAATGCTGTGGGAGCGACTTTATCTGGGACTGCTATCATGTGGATGGTCTAACTCAGCAGAAGCTGGAAATGAGTTACTGCACATGCCTGTGAGTGCTGGGTATCTAAGTTCCTCGTCTCTTTCCTCACAAAACTCCACGACTGGTCAGTCTGACTTAGAGTCCTACTGACAGACCTCGCAGATGCCGAGATTAATTAGGAGAACATGTGGCAATGGAAACCCTAGTCCTCATTGTCTGTTACTCTGCTCACTTCACAGCCAGCATCTTTACTAACCTTAAACTTTATAATTGAACAATTTGACATAAATGAAGTATGCTCTCAGTTTGGGCAGGCAATACTGGAAAATGAAATCATCATTAACTGCAGAGAGCATTAAAATATGTGCCACATATACAACATTTATCTCCAATTAAGAATTAAAAAATAATAAAATGATTTTATGACCTACATATTTGAAGCCTAAAGAAACTGTTATTGAATGACAGTGCTAAGAATCAAGAGACAGTCATAAATACAACATTCTTTATTTCTACACAGGAAGACTGTCATTATCTATCCATCCACTTGAAGAGTCACATGAGTTTAACAATAATAAAAATAACCAGTTCTAACAGATAACAGATGGTGTTGAGTCCCTTGGGATAAACTCAGTATCAATTTAGAAACCTCAGCACACCTGGCCTGAATCATATTTCCACCTACATATGCTGTCCATCTGCTATTTGATTTAAATTCATAATCATACTTCTTTGAGACAGTTTTCCTTGGTGCCATCTAGGCAAGTTGTTTTTATAATTCTAGACTCATTGAAACGCACTCCTGAAATGAACAATGAAAATTATCTGGTCCAAGCATATGCTCAAGGTGCAAAGACTTGTCTCTTGATCCTAGCAGATGGAAACCCTCCTTGCTTGTGCTCAAGTTTTTTTAGTTTGACATGTTCTCTGCTGCATAGAGCAGTCCACATTTTATTTAGGGGCATTTCTAGTTAGTGAATAATTTTTCATTACCCTATAAAGTGCTTCCAACACAGATTTATACAAGAGGAATCATTCCCTTATTAAAAGTTTACTTACCCCAAAACATGCCACGGAAATTTATGACAGCAGTACCTGTACTTTACAGTAAACTGTGAGGCAAATTACATGTAAATTATTGGAAAATTCATGCTAAATTACTATTGAGTGATTTTATGCCCTTATGTGATAAAATAAATCTGAACACAATTTTCTAGGTTGATTACTACTGAGAATAGGATTCAGTTTTTTTTAGGTAAAGCCTACATTTCAGCATATACACAATTATTCTGGGAATTATATGGAATTTTTTCATACACAACCATAGACTTTGTACTGATATGATTAAAAATTAAATTTAATTTTCCTATCAATGCTTTTGAAAAGTACTTACTATAAGGATCCTTAAAAACTGATTTTTTGAGTTCTTTCTAATGTATCACATGAATATCTTCATTTGATTGACTCAAGTCAACATATATTGAATACTGACAAGTGTCAATGACTACATTTAGAAATACAGTATGGGAGATGGGATTAAGATGGTGGAATAGAAGTACTGGAACTCAACTTCTCTCCTAAAAAACAACAAAATTTAAAAACAAATGCTGAGCAATCTTCAACCAAATGGACAGGAAACTTTCAAAAATATATCCTACTCCAAAAGACAAAGAGGAGGCCACATCAAGAGGTAGGAGGGGCAATTACACAATATAAGCAACCCCATACCTCCGGGGTGGGAAGATCCACAGACTGGAAAGTAATTGTATCACAGAGACTCACCTACAGGAGTGAGAGTTCTGAGCCCCACATCAAAACCCCACACGTGGGGATCTGGCACTGGGAGAAAAAAACCCTGGAGCATCTGTCATTGAAAGCCAGTAGGGCTTGTGTGCAGGAGCTCCATGGGACTGGGGTAAGTGGAAGGTGCACACAGACTTTCACGTACACTGGGTCCCAGGGCAGAGTGAGGTCTCCATGGGAATCTAGGTTGAACCTGGCTACAGTTTTGGAGGACCTCCTGGGAAAGCAGGGGTGAATGTGGCTTGTTGTGGGAGAAGGGCATTGAAAGCAAAGCTCTTGGGAATATTCAGCAGCCATGCCTTTCTCTGGCCATTGTGGGAAATTTTGGCTGTACCTATCAGCACTAAGAAGCCCCAGGGCAAATAACAATTCAGGTGGGATCACAGCCCTGCCCATCAGTAGACAGGCTGCCTAAAGAACCCACAGGCACATGGCAACCTCTAATCTCACCCAGAGACAAAGCCCACCAGAGGGACAGGAATCAGCTCCACCTACCAGTTTGCAGGCATTAGTCCCTCCCATGAGGAAGCCCACAGCAGACCCCTATACAAATTTCAGCCACAAGGGGGCAGATGCCAGAAGTAAGAGAGGCTATAACTCTATTATCTGTAAAAAGCTCACCACACCAAAAACCTATAAAAATGAAAAGACAGAGAACTATAACTCAGATGAGGGAGAAAGAAAAAACTCCAGAAAAACACCTAAGTGATCAGGAGATTCTCAGCTTCCAGGAAAAAGACGTTAGACTGTTGATGCTAAAGATGATGCAAGACATTGGAAATAAACTGGAGGCAAAGATGCATAACTTTAAGGAAACACTGAGCAAAGAGACACAAGATCTAAAACTTAAGCAAGAAGAGATGCAAAATGCAATAACTGAAATAAAAAATTCATTAGAAGCAGCCAACAGCAGAATATAGGAGGCAAAAGAATGAATAAGTGAGGTGGAAGACAGATTAGTGTAAGTCATGGATGTGGAACAGAAAAGAGAAAAAAGATTAAAAATAAATGAAGAGAGTCTCAGAGAACTCTGGCATAGCATTAAATGCAACAACATCTGTATTATATGGGTGCCAGAAGGAGAAGAAAGAGAGAAAGGGACAGAAAAAATATTCAAAGAGATAATAGCTGAAAACTTCCCTAACATGGGAAAGGAACCACTCACTCAAATCGAGGAAGTGCAACAAGCATCATATAAAATAAACCCAAGGAGGAATACTCCGAGACACATATTAATCAAAATGACCAAAATTAAAGACAGAAAATATTGAAAGCCACTAGGGAAAAGACACAAATAACATATTGGCAGATTTTTCAGCAGAAACTCTCCAGGCCATAAGGGAGTGGCATGATATATATACTTGTGATGAAAGGAAAAAACCTCGAACCAAGATTACTTTACTCAGCAAGGGTCTCATTCATATTTGAAGGAGAAAACAAAAGCTTCACAGATAAGCAAAAGCTAAGAGAACTCAGCAACACTAAACCGCCTTGGTTAGTATGTGCCTTACAACAAATACTAAAGAAACTTCTCTAGGCAGAAAACAAAAGACAGCAACAGGAAACAAAAAATACCACAAATGACAAGGCTCACCAGTAAAGTATATGTACAGTAAAGATACGAAAGCACCCATGCATAATTATGCCACCAAAATCAGGAATCGTGAGGAGGGTAGAAATGCAGGAGATGCACTTACAATTAAGAGACCAAAAACTTAAAATAGACTCGTACATATGTAGACTCTTATATCAAAACTTCAGAATAACTGCAAACCAAAAAGCGACAATTGATAAACAAACTAACAAGAAAAATCAAATCAAATACAACACTACAGATAGTCATCAAACCAGAGAGGAGAGAACAAGATAAGAAGGGAAGAAAAAAGAGCAAAAAAAACAAATCCAAAGCAATTAATAAAATGGCAATAAGAACATACATATCAATAATTACCTTAAATGTTAATGGACTAAACGCCCCAACCAAAAGACATAGACTGGCTGAATGGATACAAAAACAAGACCCATATATATGCTGTCTTCAAGAGACCCACTTTACTTCTACAGACACAAACAAATTGAAAGTGAGAGGATGGAGGAAAATATTCCATGCAAATGGGTATCAAAAGAAAGCTGGAGTAGCAATACTCATGAGACAATATAGACTTTAAAATGAAGAATATTTTAAGGGACAAGGAAGGGCACTACATAGTGATCCAAGGATCAATCCAAGAAGAAAACATAACAATTTCAAATATCTATACACCCAACATAGGTACACCACAATATATAAGGCAACTGTTAACAACCTTGAAAGGACAAATCGACAATAACACAATAATAGTGGAGGACGTTAACACGCCACTTACAGCGAAGGACAGATCACCCAGATAGAAAATCAATAAGGAGGAGTTCCTGTCATGGATCAGTGCTTAACGAATCCTACTAGGAACCATGAGGTTTCGGGTTTGATCCCTGGCCTTGCTCAGTGCGTTAAGGACCTGGCATTGCCGTGAGCTGTGGTGGAGGTTGCAAACATGGCTTGGAACCTGTGTTGCTGTGGCTCTGGTGGAGGCTGGCGACTACAGCTCTGATTTGACACCTAGCATGGGAATCTCCATATGCTGTGTGAGCAGCCCAAGAAAATGGCAAAAAAGACAAAAAAAAAAAGGGAAAAAGAAAATCAATGAGGAAACACGGGCACTGAATGAAACATTAGACTAGACAGACTTAAAAGATATTTACAGGACATTCCACCCAAACAAAACAGAATACACATTCTTCTCAAGTGCGTATGGAACATTCTCTAAGACTGACAATATCCTGGGCTACAAATCAAGCCTCATTAACTTTAAGAAAATTGAATTCATATCAAGCATCTTTTCTGACACAATGATATATAACTGTAAGTCAACAACAAAAACAACAAAAAACTGCAAAAAAAAAAAAAAACACACGTAGAAAATCAACATGGAAAGACATACCATACTCTTAGATTGGAAGAGTCAATATTATCAAAAGGACTCTACTACCCATTGGCAAACAACCAATGGTTCACTGAAGAAATCAAAGAGGAAATTAAAAAAAAAAAAAGAAGCAAATGACAACAAAGATACGACACTCCAAAACCTATGGAATGCAGCAAAAGCCATTCTAAGAGGAAAGTTTAGAGCAATACAAGCCCACCTCAGTAAACAAGGAAAAGCTCAAATAAACAAGCTAACTTTCCATCTAAAAGAGCTCGAGAGAGGACAAGAACTAAAGTTAGTAGAAGGAAAGAAATCATAAAGATCAGAGCAGAAATCAATGAAATAGAAACAAAGAAAACCATAGAAAAGATCAATGAAACGAAAAGCTGGTTCTTGGAAAAGATCAACAAAATTGATAAACCACTAGCCAGACGTATCAAGCAAAAAAGAGATAGGACTCAAATCAATAAAATTAGAAATGAAAAAGGAGAAGTAACAACGGACATCACAGAAATACAAAGGATCATAAGAGACTACTATATGCAACTATATGCCAATAAAATGGAAAACTTGGGAGAAATGGACAAATTCTTAGAAAAGTACAATCTTCCAAGACTAAGCCAAGATGAAATAAAAAAGATGAATGGACCAATCACAAGCACTGAAATTGAAACTGTGATTAAAAAACTTCCAACAAACAAAAGTCCAGGACCATTTGGCTTCACAGGTGAATTCTATCAAACATTTCGAGAAGAGCTAACACCTCTCCTTCTGAAACTATTTCAAAAAATTGCAGAGGAAGGGACACTCACAAACTCATTCCATGAGGCCCCATCACCTGATACCAAAGCCAGACAAAGATACCACTAAAAAGGAAAACTACAGGCCAATTTCACTGATGAACATCGATACAAAAATCCTCAACAAAATACTAGCAAACCACATCCAACAATACATTAAAAGGAGTGTACATCATGATCAAGTGGGATTTATCCCAGGGATGCAGGGGTTCTTCAATATCCACCAATCCATCAGTATGATACACCACATTAACAAACTGAAGAATAAAAACCATATGATCCTCTCAATAGACATGGAAAAAGCCTTTGACAAAATCCAACACCCATTTCTGATAAAAACCCTTCAGAAAGTGGGCATAGCGGGAACCTACCTCAACATGATAAAGCTCATATATGACAAACCCACAGCGAACATCATGCTCAATGGTGAAAAGCTGAAAGAATTCCCGCTGAGATCAGGAACAAGACAAGGATGTCCTCTCTCGCCACTACTATTCAATGTACATTTGGAAGTCCTAGCTACATCAATCAGAGAAGTAAAAGAAATAAAGGAGTAGTAAAAGAAATAAAAGGAATCCAAATTGGAAAGGAAGAAATAAAAACTATCCCTATTTGCAGATGGCATGACACTATACCTAGAGAATCCTAAAGACTCTACCAGAAAAGTGTTATAGCTCATCAATGAATTTGGCAAAGTCGCAGGATACAAAATTAATACACAGAAATTGATGGCATTCTATATACTAACAATGACAGATCAGAAAGAGAAATTAGGGAAGCAATCCCGTTTACCATCACATCCAAAAGAATACAATGCCCAGGAGTAAACCTATCTAAAGAGACAAAAAGACCTTTACTCTGAAAACTATAAGACACTGATGAAAGAACTCAAAAGATGACACAAATAGATGGAAAGATATACCATGCTCATGGATTGGAAGAGTTAATATTATCAAAAGGTCTATACTACCTAAGGCAATCTACAGATTCAATGCAATCCCTATCAAATTACCAAGGACATTTTTCATAGAACTCAAACAAAATATTTTAAAGTTTGTTTGGAAGCACAGAAGACCCAGAATAGCCAAAGACACCCTGAAAATGGAACTGGAGGAATCAGGCTCCCGGACTTCAGACTATACTACAAAGCAAAAGTCATCACAACTGTATGGTACTGGTACAAAGACAACAATACAGATCAGTGGAACAGGATAGAAAGCCCAGAATTAAACCCACGCACCTACAGCCAACTAATCTATGACAAAGGAGGCAATAATATACAGTGGAGAAAAGACAGCCTGTTCAAGAAGTGGTGCTAGGAAAACGGGAAAGCCACATGGAAAAGAATGAAATTAGATCACTCCCTAACACCATACACAAAAATCAACTCCAAATGGATTAAAGACCAAGATCTAAGAGCAGACACTAGAAAACTCTTAGAGGAAAACATAGGCCAAATACTTTCTGATATAAACGACATCAACATCTTCTCAGATCCACCCCTTAGAGTAATGACAGTAAAAATGAAAATAAACAAATGGGACTTAATTAAACTTCAAAGTTTCTGCACAGCAAAGGAAACCCTAAACAAAACAAAAAGACAACCCACAGGATGGGAGAAAATCTTTGCAAATGAATCAACTGACAAGGGATTAATCCCCAAAATTTATAAACACCTCCTACTGCTCAATACCAAAAAAAAAAAAAAAAAAAAAAACCCCATCCAAAAATGGCAGAAGATCTAAACAGACAATTCTTCAAAGAAGACATACTTTGGAGTCTTGTGTGGCCAAAAATCACATGAGAAGATGTTCAACATCACTAATAATTAGAGAAATGCAAGTGAAAACCACTATGAGGTACCACCTTATACCAGCCAGAATGGACATCATCAAAAAGTCTACAAACAATAAGTGCTGGAGAGAGTGTGAAGAGAAAGGAATCCTAGTACACTGCTGGTTGGATTGTGCATTGGTGCAACCACTGTGGAAAACAGTATGGAGATTCCTCAGAAAACTAAACACAGAACTACCATTTGATCCAGCAATCCCATTCCGGGGCATCTATCCAGACAAAACCACGACTCACAAAGACACATGTACTCCAGTGTTCATTGCAGCACTATTTACAATAGCCAAGACATGGAAACAACCTAAATGTCCATGGACAGAGGAGTGGATCCAGAAGGTGTGGTACAGATACACAATGGAATATTACTCAGCCATTAAAAGGAACAAAATACCAGCATTTTTAGCAACATGGGGACCTACCAATTATCATGCTAAGTGAAGTCAGTCAAAAAATGAGACACCAACATCAAATGCTATCACTGACATGTGGAATCTGAAAAAAGGACAGACGGAACTTCTTTGCAGAACAGATACTGACTCACAGACTTTGAAAAAAGTTATGGTTTCCAAAGATGATAGTTTGAGGGGTGGGAGGATGCACTGGGGGTGTGGGATGGAAATGCTATAAAATTGGATTGTGATGATCATTGTACAACTATAAATGTAGTAAGTTCATTGAGTAATAAAAAAAAAGAAATATAGTATATAAAGCCAAGTGACATGGAAATAAGTATTTAGAGAATCTTATATTCAACAAATTACATTGTATATTAACCAAATATTAACAAAATAAGTGATTTAAAAGTACATGTGAATTATTTTGAGGAATTTCAACAATTAGTTCAAGGGTAAACAAAATTTCTTTTGCTAAGAAATTAGAACTTAAACATTCTCTTCCCACCAAAAAAAAAAAAAAAAGGAGAAATAGAATCTTGCATAAGAATATAAAAATCTGGCTAAAGTCCTTCTTTTGACGTTACTGAACTTATTCTGCCTAATAAGAAGTCTTGTCAAATCTTGACAAAATATAAACAAATTGAAAATTTGATTGCTGTTTAGAAGTTAGAAACATATATGCTCATTTTGGAGCTTGCTGTTGTTTTACAAAAAGATAAAAAATGAATTATCCTGACTGTATTTCCTCAGGTTGTTTTCATCCAATTAGCCTATGAATTTTTTCTGAGGGTCAGAGTAGTACCCTAAAATATCACCATAATGACAATTTCTAGAATAAAGTCCAGAAAAATGGTAACTCATAAGCATCTTTATGCCCTTTCTTTTTCAGCTCTAACTCAGCCAATTCTCCAGAGGCAAGGAGTTTCCGGGCCCTGTGGGTAATTAAGTGGGAAGGAGGACTTTGGATTTAAGGGAATATAATAGAACAGAAGTGGTACAAGACTTTTTGCTGTCAGTGTGGAGACTAGAAGCTGCAGTAAGACAACTGCAGTGTAAAGAGAAAAAACATATTATCTATATATCTATTTCTATGTACATTTATTTCTTTTTCCTATAATGATCCTGACCTACAAAGTGTAAGAATAATACCGATTACGTGTGGGTTTGTCTTATCTACTTGGTCCAAGGAGCCAAGACGTCTGAGTCCTCCTACACATGAGGGTAGGAAAGTAAGGAGCATTGCTGAGTAGTGAGAATGTGCACCCTACTTGCTGCAGAGAGACAGCCATCTTTACCTTGCACCATCTGTATAGCCACCATTACTCAAGGCTTTCCAACAAAATATATGAGCTCCAGTAAGCAGATAAATAAAACTAACACTGCCTGTAGGGAGTCTTGGAGCCAATTCCAGGGTAAAGAGAAAATCTTATAAGCTTAGGATGAGAGAAAGAGTTTCTTAAAAAAAAAAAAAGAAAAAGAAAAGATCACAAAAGTATTTCATTATTACAACACCAGAATCTAAAAAGTGGGGGAATAACATCAAAAGAAAATGACTGTGACACATACATGTTATACCCAACAAAAATATTAATATCTTACTAGAGAAAAGAAGGGTACTGGTGCATATTTAAAAGTTTATCACCCATGAATCTGAATTAAAAGAGATACTTGATTGAGGGCTCTAACCAATGCAGTAATTTGCAGAACTGAAACAGACTCATAGACTTTGAAAAACTTACTGTTACCAAAGTGAATGGTTGGGGAGGGGGCGGGGCTGGGGGTTTCGGATTGGCATATACACACTGATGTGAATGGAGTGACTGGCCAACAGGCACCTGCTTGATAGCACAGAGAACTCTATCCAGTCTGTGATGGTCTATGTGGTAAAAGATTCTGAAAGAGAATGGATGTGTGTTTACATATAACCAAATCACTCTGTTGTACAGCAGAAATTACCACAACCATATAAATCAACTATAATTCAATAAAACTTAAAAAATAAAATTTCTACAGTGAGGAAAAACGTTTAAAAGAAGAAAGTGATGAGTTTTCAAATATGCAAAAATATAACAATACACAACTTATATAAATACCTAAGGATAAACATATAATTAAGTATAAAATAAACATTGGCAATATATTACAAGTTAAAGAAAATCTGTAGATGACTAATGAGACAATCTTATAGATTTCCAACGCATTACCCGATTTATTTTTTCTTGATAGTATTTATTACTTGACATTTTATTGTGTATTTTTTAGCTTATTGTTAGGATCTCTTTTCTCTTATCTATTTGATTCAACGCTTTATTCCCATGCCAGGAAGAAACAATAAACAGTGGATAATCAATAAATATTCATTGAGTAAATTCATTAATTTCAGGTTAAGAAAGTTAACAATTAATAGAATAGAGAAGCATACTAAATTTTCCAAGTTGGTCACAGGAAAAATAGAATAAATAGTAATTTGGTCAAACCGGAAAAAAAAAGTAAAATGCAAAAAAGGAAATAATAAAGTAACCAATTAAAATATAGAGCAAGTAAAAAGATAACAAGACCACATCCTGTTTACTAAAAAAATTAGTCTTCTGGTTTCAATTCCAATATGTAAAAGTTGGAAGCTATCACTCTCATTCATCCTAATAACAAGAAAAATGTGAACAAACTGAAAAGCAATGATTTCTAGAATGCATTGGAGCAAAGAGGTTATGGTACAACTGCTTCCTGGAAACCTAGAGAGACAGGTGTTTCCAGAGAGTCCCAGCTGAGGAGACATAAACTGGTAGGATCAGTTACTTGGTAATCTTGATGAATTGCTTGAAGCAGAAGGTGGACTGGTTAACTGAAAAAACCCTAGAGCATCAGTCCCGTTAGGGGCACCCATTAGCATGAGGTTTACCTTCAGTTCATGCTCATATTCTCACAATGAAAATCCTAAAAAGTTTCCACAGTAAGTGACAAAATGTCATTCTTTTTTATGGCTGAGTAGTATTTCATTGTATGTATAATCTTCTTTATCAATTCATCCATTCTCCTATTGATGGACACTTAGTTTGTCTCCATACCTTGGCAATTGTAAAAAATGCTGCTGTAAACACTGGGATGCATGAATCTTTTCAAATTAATTAATTAATTAATATACTTTATGTTTTTTTGGATATATACCCAGGAATGGAATTGCTAGGTGATTTGGTAATACTATTTTCAGTTTTTTGAGAAACTTACATACTCTCTTCTCCACAGTGCCGTGGATGGACTTGGAGGGTATTATGCTAAGAGAAATAGATCCTATAGAGAAAGATAAATACTGTATCATATCACTCACATGTGGAATCTAAAAATAATAACACATTAGTGAATAAACATAAAGGACACAGACAGACAGATATAGAGAGCAAAGCAGTCGTTACTAGAGGGGAGAAGGAAGGATCCACAGCCATCCTTCCTATAAGGTTTAGGGAAAAGGGGTTACTATCACATTATATGGAATTGTATATGTGAAACTTTTGAAAACTATAAAGTATTATAGAATTTAAAGAATTTTTCATTCAATTAAAAAAATGTTTCCATCGTGGCTCTGGGGAGAGATTAAGGAGAAAGGACAGGACACTGTTAAGAGGATGAAAGGAGAAATCACAGGCGGCAGGAAAACATTTGCTAAATATCTATCTTATAGAGACCATCCAAAATATACAGAAAAACCCACCAAAACTCAACAACAAGTAAATAATCAACCTATGTGAAAAACAGGTGAAAGACCAAACACCTCAGCAAAGAAAACAACTAGCTAAAAAATCAGCATATGCAAAGATACTCAATATTATTTGTTCTAAAGGAAATGTAAATTAAAACAATGATGAGGTGCCACAATACACATTAAAAGAGCTAAATTCAATAATAATAATAATAACAACAATAATAATAATAATTTTAAAAAACCCACTGCACTACCAAAATGCTAACCAGGAAGTAGAACAAAGTAACTCTCAGTCATTGCTGGTGGGATTGAAGCATGGTACAATGCTTTGGAATACCATTTGATAGTTTCTTATAAAGTTAAACATAATCTTACTGTACACCCCAAAGGTCACTTTCCTAAATATGTAGACAATTACCATGAAAATTTATATTCACATATATAAAAATTCAAAAATATTATGCATGAAAGTTTATAGCACTTTTGTTTCTAATTGTCCAAAAATGAATCAAGCAAGATGTCCTTCCATAGGTGAATGGATAAACTGTGGTACTATTCAGAATTGGTCGTTAAGCCGTGAGAAGACACGAATAAGCCTTAAGTACATATTAAGTGAAAATTAAGTGAAAGAAGCCAATCTGAAAGGATTACATTCTATATGATTCCAACTCTATGACAGTCTAGAATAGTTGAGTGGTTCCAGGGGATGAGGAGGAGGTTTTTGTGGTAGGAGGATTGTACACATGAAGTAGAGAGGATGCTTTAGAGCAGTGAACTCTTCTGTATGATACTGTTATAGCAAATATATTACTCTATGCATTTGTAAAAACGTGTAGAACTTTATAGCTCAAGTTGAACTTTGATGCATGTAATTCAAACAAAAAAATTATTTAAGAGATCAGTGGACCCTGGGATAGAATGCAGATGTGACAAAAGAAATCTGTTTCACACATGTATGACAGAGTTTTGTGAAGGAGGTAGGGTAAAAGGTACTGACTTAACTTAGGTGATGAGTGGGGTCTGTGAGACTAAAAAGAAAAAGTATTATACAAACACTTTGTACTTTAACAAAATTGTGTCCCACAGAGGAATGAGCAAACGATTTTGGAAACATTATACATGTTAATTTGAAAAGAAAAATTCTAATTGGCTAGTGAATTGAGGGACATATTTTCATGCTGGAGTAGAATAAACAAGTAGAAACAGATAAACAATTGTGAAAGGACAGAATGATCCCATGATCCTTTGGTAGGAGATTAGAGGTGGACATGAGTATGAACTCTTGTTTAACTAAACAGATACAGATGGTAACATATAAAATTATGTAGAGATACGTGTATATGTATATTCATTTCCTAATGGAAGACCAGAGAGAGTCTATTCTGGAGGGAGGGAGAAATCTTATCTATATGAAATTTTGGACCTTCTAAATTCAACTGTTCATACAGAACAGTTTCTCTGTGCGCTGTATAACAGGAAGGGGTGAGATGATGAGATAACATCAGGGGCAGGTGTCAAAGTCAGAAAAACCTAGATAGAATCTAGGAAAATTGGGTAATAGAAAAACACCATGCTGAGCAGGTCCAGGAAATAAATAATTGATGTATCCCAACATGAAGGTCACCAGACTGGGACATCCTTACAGTACAGAGCATAGGCTCTGCCCCAATGGACCACAGAACACCCCACAGTCAAGCTGTATATACTCTGTTTTACAACCCAGATAAGTCATGCATTTGGCAACAAGAGCCATGATGCTTCTTTGGAGAAGAAAATCAACAAAATCCCAAAGTCCAAAGGAAAGAGAGTATTATAAAAAACAAAACAAAACAGTAACAACAAAATAACCTTCATCAGTAGCATGACAGTGATATCACACAATTCTCTGCTTCCCTTTGTGTCAGATTCTTCTTGAACACAATGGGAATTTTAATACCTAATTGAAGGTCACTTTATATTTAATTTTTGCCACTAAAATAAATAGACAAAATTTTCTTTTGGTATTTTTATTTTTATTTATATGTTTTTTAGGGCCGCACCTAAGGCATTTGCAAGTTCCTAGACTAGGGGTGGAATCAGAGCTATAGCTGCCAGTCAAAGTAATGCCAAATCTGAGCTGCTTTTGCTACCTACACCGCAGCTCATGGCAACACCAGATCTTTAACCCACTGAGCAAGGCTAGGGACCGAACCTGCATCCTCCTGGATGCTAGTTGGGGTCATTACCACTGAAACATGAGGGGAACTCCCATAAATAGACAAATTTTATGAGCAGCTGTTTAAGTGAAATAGCCAATAAATAACAGGAAAAGGTGCTCTGTCTCTCCTGTAATCAAGTAAACAAAATTTAAAAGAGTATACTATGGGAAGAAGGGAAATAGTAAGTTTAAGAGAAAAAGACTGCAAACTCTCAGTCAGGTAGGTGCTAAAGATCAGCACCAAAATAATGAGTCATATTGATAGCATTAACCCTTGATATATAGTGATAATAATGGCACCTTAGCTCTCTAATATTCCTCCCAAAACAACATAACCTCTTCTAGTCATGAAAAAAAAAAAATCAGATAAATCCAAACTGAGAAACATTCTACAAACTACTGACTATACTCCTGAAAATCCTCAAGATCATCCAAAACGAAAAATGTCTGAGAAACTGTCTCAGCCAAGAGGAGCCTAAGGATAAATGCCAATAAATGTAATATAGCCTCCTGGACAGAATTCTGGAACAAAAGAGTCAGTAGGCAATAACAAGGACATTTGAATAAAATATGGAATTTAGCTAAAAATAATGTGCATATATTATTCTATCATACTAATGTAAAATGTTAATAATAGAGGAAAATGGGTGTGAATGTATGGGAATTCTGTACTATCTTCTTAATTTTTCTGTATATCTAAAAACGCATTGGGGAAATAAAAAAATTAAAAACTAAAAAAATAATAAAAATGTCCTAAAAGTAGTTTATTTAAAAAAAAAACAACCTCTAAGTAGTTAAAAATGCATTAATAGTTAATACTGGACTTAAGAGAATTTAGGAAATATGTAGGAGAGTGTTACTGAAAGTTTCTCCAAAGATAGAACTCTTGAAATGACTTATCAAGGACAAAAAAAAAAAAAAAAAAAAAAGTTTTCTTAAGATCACTGTGTTTTCCAAGCAAGAGTACAGTATATTGTAAATATCTACTACCTGAGATTGAAATAATATTCTAAAACATATATTTAATAACAGAACGAATACACCAGAGGGAAGGAAATATTTGAGACTGGGGAGCTTATAAGGAAAAGGACTATAGGAACAGGGATGATAATAAAGGGTCTTATAAGCCATTCAGAATAGTCCAGTAGTAATTAACTTTTGGGGTCTTTAAGAATGTGGGAAACCTGGAGACCAGAAGGTCAAAGTGGAGCAGGTGAGTGAGTAGACCAAGGAAGCCGATGTTGGAATAAATAACTCAGAATCACAGGGAAGCACAGGATAGCATGTTAAAGTGACATTTCTCACTGGCAGATGCAGGCAAGGCTAATAACTTATTAATGTTTTTGTGTTTTTATACATCTCTAGAAGCTTGTTAAAGGTCAGAGCCAGAAGTTCATAACTGAATTCAGAACAGCCAAGACAATGACTCTAGCCTGAAATGCACAAATAAACCCCAGCATTAGGAAGTAGATTTTAATAGATTCATGCATCTATTAATCTCTCTATAAAGTTTAAGATTTCAATATTTTACAATTTACTTAAACGTACTTATAGCACAGCATAGAGGCTAAAGAGGAATTTGGAAATTTTCTCCCTGCTGGGCAGTAATGAGTGACCCTCTTCCCCACCCCTGTGTCAGTGGAGAACATATGGGATCCTGCTACCTCCGCCCAGGGTAATGAGACAGTCATCTAGCTGGAGTGATGTGAGAGGGGACCTCGTCAGAGTGAGGGCTTTGGACAGCACCCAGGAAAGAACTATTTTCTAGAACTATCTCCCCTTGGGTGTCAATATTCCACTCTATGAGGAAGCAAGAAGGCAGTGCCCTGCTTTCCCCAGGTGGAGTATCATAAAAGGCAAGGTAAAACAGAAGATTTAAATAAGACTGAGAGACTTAGCACATAATATGCCAAAATCTAGTGGTTTTCACTAGAAACCACCTGTCATAACAAGAACAGTAAAGTCTCAACTTGGATGAGAAAGCAATTAATAGATGCAATATCAAGATGACAGACATAATATCTGATAAGAATTTCAAAGCAGGCATCATAAAAATGCTTTAATGAGCAATTGTGAACACACTGCAAAAACCAAAAAAAAAAAAAAAAAACTTAACAAGGAAATGGCAGTGTAAATTATAATCATGCTGAAAAATTGTTTTGCAGGATTTTTTTATTTATGTAAATGTACACTTAGCATATTCAGCAATTACACTTCTGGACATTTCTCCAGAGAAAATGGACATTTATACTTTCATTTAAGTCATAAGAAAATCATGGACATGGAGAACAGACTCGTGGTTGCCAAGAGGGAGGGGGAGGAATTAGGAGGAACTGGGAATTTGGGGTAAATAGATGCAAACTATTGTCTTTGGAATAGATAAGCAATGGGATCCTGCTGTATTGCACTGTGAACTATGTCTGGTCACTTGTGGAGCATGATAATGTGAGAAAAAAGAATGTACACATGTATGTGTGACTGGGTCATTTGTTGTGCAGTAGAAAATTGACAAAACACTGTCAATCATCTATAATGGAAAAAATAAAAATCACTACAGAAAAAGTTTTTCCATAGCAGCTTTATTTGTACTTTGCAAAATCTAAGAGAAAAATTTTCCCATAAACAAGCTATAGTAGATCCATGACATGAAATATGTATGCAGTAACATATTATATGCATACAGTGACTAGAAAGAAATTAAGAAACTATTGACATACCTAATGCCTTGAATGGATCAAAAGAAAATTATGCTGAATAAAGTAAAAGAAAATTCAATATCGAAATTTTAAGATTCCACTTATATAACATTTACTACATTCTTAGGATGACTGGATTATGGAGATGGAAAACTGACTAGTGGTTTCCAGAGGGCTAGAATTATATGTTGAAGTGGATGTGACTGTAAAGAAGCAGCATGAGGGAAATTATTGTGGTGATAGTATACCTCTGCATCACTATTGTGATGTGATTACAGAACCTACATAGGATAAAATGCTGAACTACACCTATACATTGTAGCAATGTCAATGCTAATTCCCTGATTTTGATACTGTATTAACTGGGTAAAGAATAGGCAAAACTTCTCTGCTACTCTGTTGCAACTTCCTATAAATCTATAATTGTTTCAAAATTACACACACACACACACACACACACACACACAATATTGCATCGATTTATCTATCAAGTTGTAGTGGGTGATAAGAAATTGATAGAACACAGAGAGTCTGGAAAGTTAGTTATTCATGATAATCAGTGTCGAGATGCTTGGTGAAAATGTTGCTTCTGATAATTTGGAAATTAGATAATGAGCATTTGGGGATGACAGGTCTAAAGGAAATCATTTTAAATACTATTAGGGGTGCATGAATCTTTTTGAATTATAGCTATGTCCAGATATATGCTCGGGAGTGGGATTGCTGGATCATATGGTAATTCCACAATTTTTTAAGGAACTCCATACTGTCTTCTACAGTGGTTGTACTAATTTACATCCCACCAATAGCGAAGGAGGGTTCTCTTTTCTTCACGTGCTCTCCAGCATTTGTTATTTGTAGACTTGTTAATGATGGCACTATTCAAAATATCCAAGACATGGAAACAAGCTAAATGTCCATTGCCAGATGAATGGATTAAGAAGATACAGTAAATACACACAATGGAATACTACTTGGCCATAAAAAAGAAAGAAAGAATGCCACTTGTGGCAATATGTACACAACTAGAGATTCTCATACTAAGTGAGGTAAGTCAGAAAGAGAAAAGCAAATAGCATATGATAAAACTTATATGTGGAATCTTAAATAGGACACAAACGAACCTTCCTACAAAACAGAAACAGATTCACAGACATAGAGAACAGATTTGTGATTGCCAATGGTGAGGTGGGAACGAGTGGGATGGACGGGGATTTGGGGTTGGTAGAGGACTTAAATAAAAATAAATAAATAAATAAATAAAATGTTAATGTCTATGTCAGGCACAATAGTGGTCCTCTCATGTCTGCGTCCTCATTTCTGGAACTATGATCGTATCGCTTTACATGGAAAAGAGGAATTAAGGTTTCAGATGTAATTAAGATTAATGATCAGCTGACTTTTATAAGGTAGACTGTCCTCAGCTATCCAGATTCAGCAAATGAAAATCACATGAATCCTTAAACATGGAACAAGGAAGGAGGTAGAAGAGGACAACGAGAGAGATGGTAATGTGAGAAAAGCTCAATTGGATATTGTTAGCTTTACTGATGGTCGAAATAGTCCTTCAATAAAGAAATGTGAGTGGCCTCTAGAAGCTGCAAAAGACAAGGAAACAAAATCTCCTCAGGGTGAACAGAAGGGAATGTAGCCCTGCCAACGACTTATACTAGCCTAGTGAGACCCTTTTCAAACTTCAGACCTATAGAAAATAAGATAATTAATGTGTGCTGTTTTAAGCCAGTAAATTTCTGGCAATTTGTTGCAGGAGAAATGGAACCTGAATATAGTTACATAAATGACTATGGGTTATGTTTCACAAAACATTAAAAGAAAGAGATGAGATCAAAAGAAAGATGAACAGATTTCAAGCATAAGGAAAGAAAAAGAAATTCCATTAATTGACTATGAGGAGGCGGTTAATGATTTCTCTTTAGCCTCACACAGAAACAAACACAGCTTTTGAAGCCCATTAATAGGATGCCTGTATCAAAGATCAGATAAAGAATATGGTTTTACCATTGAAGTTTGAGGTCCCCAGAGTGCATGTCATTAGGACTGAGGTGGAAGGGGCCAGCACAGTGGCTAAAGAGAAAAATGCTAATTTGAGTACATTATCAAGAAAATAACTCTGCGTGTGCTATTGGAACATGTGGCTACTTAGTAACAGGTGAATCGAAGTTTACCATGTTTTTTCAGAAATTGATTTGCCAGAGAACATTAAGGCCAAATCTCTTAAGAATCATAGCTATCTTTGCCCATTAGAGAATTAAGATAACCTTGAGTCACTAAGTTTCTTTCAGCAAAAAACAGATATCAAAATGTGAATGGCCTTCAAGAATTGTGTATATCCCAATCCATACTTCATAAATGGCAATAGAGGATAGAGGACAGGGAATGAAGATGCAGGGCATAAGGCTACAAATTAGAGAAAAGAGACAGGGAATTCTTCTCAGAGAGAAACATTAGCTGTAATCAGAACATCTCCTCCTAAAGCCCTGGACAAAGGAATTCAAACTGTCTCACCGAATTCCAGTATTGTGAATGTTGTGTGTTTGCCCTAGGTTCTTACCCTATATTTGCGAGTGTTTATATGCAAGATAGAGACAAATAACTTGACTTTTTGGTTCAAAGTTGTCAAATCATGAAGTACTATTTACAGTCTTTATGGAAAGTTCTGCACATGGTCCTAAGAGTCTAGATTTACACTGAAAAGCATGATTGGATGGGACACTGGGTAATCTTTATATGGATGAAAGAAATTATGAAATCCATTTTAGGAAAGATATTGATGGAAGCAAGTCTATATTGCAAAAGCTATGATTTATTTTTCTCCTGGGGATGAATGGATGAATAAATAGATAGATATATAAGTAGATAGATGGAGAGACTATATTCTCTTGCCTTTCCTAAAGATGAGTGAATCTTGGGTGTGAATTCTGATGAGCAGTGTGTGGCTAAAATCTATCATGAAGTCTTTCAATTACTATTGCCATCACCATCACCGTCACCATCACCATCATCATCATCATTTGCTATTTAACTAGATGAAAATGAAAAACTAAATAATGGAGGTGTCTAATTTATGGAAGAACAAAACCACGGATAAGTCTCCTGAAAGACTCTAGAGCCTCCTGATTAATGAATTGGACCACAGCATGAGTCAGAAAAAACATTTTATTAAGTGAAACCACTGGGATTTGTAGTTGGTTGTAACATCAGTTAACAAAGCTTATCCTTTTAAAAAATTTTTTATTTAATGATTTTTACTTTTTCCCTTTTAGCTAGTTTAGTGTTCTGTCAATTTTTTACTGTACAGCAAAGTGACCCAGTCACATATACATATATAAATTCTTTTTCTCACATTATCCTCTATCATGCTCCATCGCAAATAACTAGATATACTTCCCAGTGCTATACAGCAGGATCTCATTGCTTATCCATTCCAAAGGCAATAGTTTGCATTTATTAACCCCAGATTCCCAGTCCATCCCATCCGCTTCCCCTCCTACAGGCCAAGAAATAATTATTTCAAACTGACACTGAATGACCTTACAAACTGTAGAACTGTCACTCAGCTTCAAAGTAGATTACTTCTCAGTAATATTTGTTCCCGTAGCACTATGTCACATGATCAATTATAGATTGGCAACCACAAGTCTGTTCTCCAAGTCTGTGAGTTTCTTTTCTATGGAAAGTTTCATTTGTGTCATTTTGTTTGATTCCAGACATGTGATATCATATGGTGTCTTTCTCTTTCTGATTTACTTCACTTAGTATGAGAGTTCTAGTTCCATCCATGTTGCTGCAAATGGCATTATGTCGTTCTTTTTTATGGTTGAATAGTATTCCATTGTGTATATATATGACATCTTCTGAATCCAATCATTTGTTGATGGACATTTGGGTTGTTTCCATGTCTTGGCTATTGTGAACAGTGCTGCAATGAACATATGGGTACATGAATCTTTTTCAAGGAAAGTTTTGTCCAGATATATGCTCAAGAGTGGGATTGCTGGGCCATATGGCAGTTCTATATTTAGTTTTCTGATATTTTTGTCATCAACATACTGTTTTCCATAGTGGTTGTACCAATTTACATTCCCACCAACACTGCAGGAGGGTTCCCTTTTCTCCACACCCTCTCTAGCATCTGTTATTTGCATACTTATTAATGATGGCCATTCTGACTGGTGTGAGGTGGTACCTCATAGTAGTTTTGATTTGCATTTCTCTAATAATCATTGATGTTGAACATTTTTTCATATGAGTGTTGGCCATCTGTATATCTTCAACAAAATTATCTTGATTGATACAGATTCACTGGCATGTAATGCATATAAACCCAAGGGGTTAGAAGAGATAAAGAAGGAGGAGAAAAAATTGAGAAGTGGCAGCATTCTTGGAATATTCAAAGATGAAGTGACACTAGAGCTAATCTCATCTTTTACAGCAGAGGGATGGACAGGAATTCTATGCAGTTCTTTGAAAGTTAACATTTCTAAGTCCATGGGATATCATTCATATGAATACACATAGTAGGCCTCTCTTGGAGTTGTGCAAAGCATTTGCCTTGAAGGAGGGATTTAGACTAAGATAGGGAACATTACTGTGAAAGATAAATGAAAGTAAACAAAAAGAAACAACAAAAATCCTATTTTTATCATAGTGGACTTCGGCAAACTGAATGTTCTATATTTTAAATTCAATGCACAAGAAACCTATTCTCCATATACCTTTGCATGAGTATATATGTGTTTGAGGAAATTCATATTCTCCTTGGTTAGAGTTTTCTTCTTTAAACTTGAGATAAATAGTTCTTCTCAGTGGACTTGTTCAAATGGTACTGCAGCACTCTTTTTACTCATTCTTCATGAATTGGAAAGTAAAATATATTTATTGCAATATCAGTTCCTAAACAATGCATGCATCTGAATTCTCTACATAGTCTATAATGCAGATAATATAAAATTCTTTCCAACCAATTATTTGTGGTCTGCTACTATTGCGATCAGAAGGAAAGTGGAAAATGTCCCACCATAAATATTTTTCTTTTTTGTTTTTCACAGGCAAAATTCATTGAAAACGATAATTAAAAACAAGCTGCCTTTTATTTTTTGATCTACAGTATTTTAATGGTCATAACTACTGTGGTTAAGCACACAACATTTCTTTATGGGTCAGATTTCCTTCAGTTGTGTGCACCAGGTACTTGCATGATATACAGACTTTTAACTCCCAAAGGTCTCTTTTCATTATAGTTGTGGGTGAGTTCTCAATTTTATTTTTATGGGAATGCCCTATGGCATTGACAGGAAATGAAAAATCATCTTGTTTAAAACAGGGGTATAGGAGAGAAAGAAAGAGTTCTGGTTGTGCAGTAAAGACTGAACTAACTAGTAAAGGAAAATGAACCTTCTTCAAGGACTAGTCTGAGGGATGAAGTAAGTGTTCTCATTTACAAAATCAGATGCAGGACAGAGAACTATTAAATACCTCATATGAACGTGAAACGCTATAAGCATCTACTGAGTACTTAATAGGCGTCAGGTAACTTTCAATGTGGTATAATTTAATCATCTCAAAAATCCTGCCAAAGAACTGTCATTAGCTTCATTTTTACAAAGAGGACATTGGGGTTCACTAAAATCACATGGTGTCCCCCAAATCATTGGAGGTGAGTGAAAGCTAAAATCTTGCCCATATTTTCCTCTGCACTTCATTTACTACTTAGGGTGAACCATATTTTTAAACTTGCTGTAAGACTGCTTTCTTGGATGGCAGGTTTTCTCTGGCATGCACTGTTATCATCATTTCTGGTTTGGAAAAATAATTGTATTTTAAAGTTTGGATACTCTTGAATGGCACTGGAGGTTCTGGATAGAGGAGAGGAAATGCAGACACTCTGTAGAGTTATCTAGTGGCTTCTGTCCAGACTGTTCCCACTATGTTAAATGCTTCCTTTAAGACCATGCAAATTTAAGACCATGAATGGTATACAAAGTATTCAGTTTTCCTGAAGGTATACCTTTCACAGAGGTTTCAAAATTTGCAACTGAAGCATCTAAAGATCCTGCAACAAAAATCTCAATGATTACTACTAATGGGATAGGAATAAATCCTGCACAGACTACTAATGTTTTTAAGTCAGGCTATTGGAAATACTATGAAAATGCTAATATTCAATGAAATCATGAAAGAGATCCTTTTGTCCCTTCTTGTTATTCATATGACAGTGTGAAAAGGAAATTCCATGAGATTGTCACCAAAACTGAAAATCCTCTTTCTTTCATTGTAAACTAACATGAACAGGTAGTTCATTGGGATAGAAAAGGTTTATCTGATTATTTTTTTTCTAATTAGAGGTTATTTCTGACAATTTATTGTGAAAATAACTTGGAAATAATAATTTACTGAATCTAAATCCAAGCTAGTGACTTAGTAGATAGTCACAAATTGATTCTAGTACTTATGGTAAAAGACAAAATACCCAATACAGCCAAAACAAGACTGGAGAACAGAGTTGGAAAATGGATACCACCCAATTTCAAATCTTACTCTAAAGCCATGATAAGTACAGTGTAGAAATGGTGGTAAAACAGATACATAGATTAGTGGAACAGAATAGAGACTTTATAAGACATTTTGACAGTTTCTTATAAATACCATCTTACCATAAAATGCAGTAATTGCACCCCTAGGTATTACCAAATAAGCTGCAAATTTATATCCACACAAAAACAAATACATGAATGAATGTATCAAATTTATTCATATTTGGCAAAAATTGAAAGCACAAAAACATCCTTCTATAGGTTCTTGGATAAACAAACTTTGGTGCATCTGCATAATGGAATAGTATTCAGCACTAAAAATAACTGAGCGACCAAATCATGAAAAGACATGGAAGAACCTTATATGTGTATTGCTAGGTAAAAGAATCCAATTTGAAACAGTTATATACTACATGTGTCCAACTACATGGCATTCCTAAAAAAGACAAAACATAGGGAAAGTAAAAAAAAAAAAAAATCAGTTGTTAACAGGATTCAGGGGTGAATATGTGGAACAGGGATTTTCAGAGCAGTGAAGCTATTCCACATGATACTATTAAAGATGAATATATAACATCATGCATTTGGCAAAAGCCATGGAACTGTGAAACACATTTTTCTTCCCACAAATTGAAAACTTTTCTAAAAATAAAATCTATTAATAAAACTTAGCGAATCTTCTTTTTTGTCTTTGAGTTAAAAATAATGATGCATGTATAGCAGTTTTTTGATATCATCTTATTTTTAAGACAAATACCTGGATTATTAATCATACAGAGTGAAGCTGAAGGTAATAGATACCCTAAAGATTACTTAAAATCTTAACTTTTTTATCATTTAGGTTATTTCCTAAAAGTTTCAAATACTATGTGTCCATATGAATTTTAATTTCTTATCATAGTGTGAATATTTAATTTTTTAAAATCTGGCCCTTAAGTTTACAAGTTGATATCCCACACCAAACAAAATGGTTTGAACTATGACCTTGCATAATCCAATAGTGACATAAATTGACGATATGTTAGAAGGATCCTTTGCTGAATCATGTATTTCTTTAGCAGTCTATCTTATTGCCAACTTAAAGTAGAAACCACTGTCTTCTGGAAGAGTTCTCAATGTCATCCCAAAGGAGAATATTCTTGCAAAGAAAATTTCACTTTCACAACAAAGCTCAAGTAAATGTGAAGGACATTCATTTTACTTTACAAAATATAGATATTTTGTCCTTTTGATTCAAATCTAAAACCCAAAATTTAAGTAGGTGTTAAGATCAGCTACCCAAGACGAATAAAATGGTAGAAAAAAGGAAGATGAAGAAATCCCAGTGGCCAGACGTCGAGTCAGAAGGAACCAACAAAGTACAAGAATGAAGAACGGGAAGCTTGAGCAAACAATCACAGAAAAAAAAAGCCAACTGGATTGAAAACTACAGAAGGTACACTGGAAGAAGCAAATATTTTGTATTGCCATAGTGGAATAAAGGAATTAAGTAAATCAGAACATAGTCCTGTCAACATATGGATTTTAAAATTAATCTTTTGAAATACAAAAAGTGATGTGCATTAGAGAGGGTGTTGCTTACCCC
The DNA here is from genome assembly GCF_054392235.1 of Sus scrofa. Classification (NCBI taxonomy): domain Eukaryota; kingdom Metazoa; phylum Chordata; class Mammalia; order Artiodactyla; family Suidae; genus Sus; species Sus scrofa. The sequence goes on along the minus strand of NC_139385.1, from coordinate 135,731,427 downwards.
AATAGAGGGGCTATCTAGTCAAACTTCAAAGAATGATGATGGCTTTTAGTGATTCTCAAAGAGTACTTGACTAATTTTCTAGACCGTGAGCTCTCTGAAGACAGAGGCAGTACCTGTCTTGATCTATCAAGGAGGATCTGGGAATATTCCTTGCTGTATATTTGCTGAATTAATTCATGAATAAAGTGTTTAAGGCTCATTATCTAAATTGGATTCAATGTGTTCCCTATTATTGCAGGTTGTACATTCATGGAGGGAAAAATGTTAAAAGAAACTGAAAAATTGACACCATCAGAGGGTGACATTGGTAGTTAAATTTAAGAAGTTAATCAGATGTGGTTCATAAATTTGACTGATATATAGTCGTATTCTGAATTATCAAAAAATATCTTGATGAAGTAAAGGGTACATCACTGTTTTTTGGGGCATTTGTTATCTTTATGAACAAAAATTGATACTCAAAGGCCTTCAGTCCTACCAAAATTTAATTTAATTTTTAACCAGAAATTTATGAACATTCATTCTTTGAATTGGTGGTTTAATTTATATATTTCTTCATTTTGTTCCCAGCATAAAAATCTGCTGTGGTGTTATGTATATAAGACCATCATGTCATACCCAATAATTGATTTACTCTATGTTTTTTGTAATTTGCTTTTGAAATTTTATTGTACTAGGTTTAAGGATTTTTTTTTTTTTTTTGGCTGTGCTTACAGCATGTGGAAGTTCCCAAGCCAGGGACTGGGGATTGAACCTTCACCACAGTAGTAATCTGGGCCCCTGCGTTGACAACATTGGCTCCTTAACCTTTTGCATCACAAGGGAACTCCTGCAGTAAGCTCTTATATTAAAAGCACTTTATATCCATACATTTTTATTAGATAAATGTAATCTGAACACTTATTTTGTGCACGATGTTTTGAAATAATACATTTATATTAAATGAATTATACATACATAATGTCATATGGAAATATGTTTTGTTATACTATTAAAATTTACTTACTCTTTATAAATAAAATGTTCTGGCTCTATTTCTTCTGTTCTAAGCCAATGTTAATTACCATATGAGTAGCCTCTGAGAACAAAGAGCTTCACGATCATGTCAAAGAAATCTTGGATACTGCTGAAGTTTAAATGCAAAAAGACAGAAATTTGGTGTGTTAGGAGTCAAAGGGATTGCAGAAAGCCAGCTGGCAGAAACAGAAAAGCAGCAGGCAGATTAGTCTCCTAGGAGGGAGAGTTAATTTGGTGAACTCATAACGCCCCAAAGTTGGTCATCACACAGGGCCAAACAAGAAATGGGCTTTTTCAGTTAATGGAAGTGTTCAGAGTCTTATAGCTTGACTAAATAAAGAAGTCATCAAAATAGAATCTGTATGTTGAGCAAGTTACATATACAGATATAGCCTTTCAGGATCTTATTCAGAAAACCAAATGAAGCATCCTGAAGGAGTTTTTTGCAGACAGAAATAGAAGGATTTTGAATTAAAAAAAAAAAAGTAATAAAAATATCGCTCAGTGACTGAGGACACACTATGTGCTATTCTCCATTTGTTTATTTATTTTTAGGGCTGCACCCATGGCATATGGAAGTCCCCAGGCTAGGAGTCAAATTAGAGCTGCAGCTGCTGGCCTACACTACAGCCATGGCAACACTAGATCTGAGCCATGTCTGCTACCCACACCACAGCTCGTGGCAACACCAGATCCTTAACCCACTGAGTGAGACCAGGGATTAAACCTGCATCCTCATGATACTAGTTGGGTTTGTTACAGCTGAGACATAATGGGAGCTCTCTATTCTCTATTTATTAACTTCTTCAACTTTAATAGCAATTATGTGAGATAGAATGGTATTCCCTTATTTGAGCTGAAAAAGTACTCAATCCAGCCAATCTAGTTCCAAAGCCTGTGTACTTTAGAAAAATTTTAATAGCTTGTGTTTCTCTATTCTATTTTGATTATATATTAATATTTCAACATCTGTGAGATGAAACCCTCAAGGGAAGCAGAGTCAAGTATACTATTGACTGGGGTGCTTATTTGACTGGGGTGGAGTTATTCAGGGTCTTTTTGCTTCCATAATTTTTGTTGTTGTTGTTGTTGTTGTTGATCTAGTTCTGTGAAAATTGCCATTGGCAATTTGATAGGCATTGCATTGAATCTGTATACTGCCTTGGGTGTAAATTTGTTTTGACAATATTGATTCTTCCAATCCAGGAACATAGAATATCTTTTCATCTGTTTGTGTCATTTTTTAAGTTCAACAGTGTCTTATAATTTTTATAATAAAGGTTTTTTTTGCCACCTTAGGTAGGTATATTCTTAGTTATTTCATTTTTTTTTGATTCAATGGTAAATGGATTATTTCTTCTATTTATCTTTCTGATCTTTTGTTGTTAATGTATAGAATTCTGAGAGATTTCTATGTATTAATTTTGTATTTTGTATCTAGAGACTTTGCTGAATTCATTGATGAGCTCTAGCAGTTCTGAAAGTTTATGATTTTCTATGTATAGCATCATGTGATATGCAAATAATGACAGTTTTATTTCTTTTCCAGTTTGGATTCCAAAGCTGTGTTGAATAAAATTGGCAAGGGTGTATATCCTTGTCTTGTTCCTGATCTCAGTGGAAATGCTTTTGGCTTTTCACCATTGAGAATGATGTTAGCTGTGAGTTTTTTATATATGGACTTTATTATGTTGAAAAAGGTTCTCTCTACGCCCAATTTCTAGAGGGATTTTAAGAATAAATTGGTGTCGGATTGTCAAAAGCTTTTAATGTATCTATTGAGATCATCATATGGTTTTTATTCTTCAATTTGTTTATGTAGTCTACAACACTGATTTTGTGGAAATTGAAAAATCCTTGCATCCCCAGTATAAATCCCTCTTGATCATGTTATATGATCCTTTTACTGTATTTTTGGATTTCATTTGCTAGTATTTTGTTGAGGATTTTTGCATCTATATTTATCAGTAGTATTGGCCTGTAACTTCCTTTTTTGTGATATCTTTGTCTGGTTTTGGTATTCTTAATTTTGAATTTACAATAGTATTCAGCACTTTATTAAAAGCTTTCTTTTTTCTGCTTCCTAAAACATAAATGCTGATTTTTAAATGCTTAACACCCATTCTTGTCTCTTCCTCCAACTTTTCTTTTTCCTCCTCTACTCACATGAGTCTAATCTCTCTATCCACAATTGCTTCTCTTTTAATTTTTTACCTCTCCATCAGGGGATTCATCTTCTCTGCAACTAACATCAGTAATTTCTAAATCTACATTTCTAGCTTTGGAAATACTTTTATTCTTGCCTATTAAATGGCCTGTTCTCTATTCAACAAACAGAATATTAAAAAATGAACTCATTATCTTTTTGTCATCAAGTTCACTTTTCCCATTGATGTTATTATTTGAACCTTCATTAATGATGTGCTAGAATAAATCTTTTAATTTTTAAAATGAAATGATCACTTCTATTGTTTTTCACAGTGCTAGATTTAACTGAATAATCGATGAGTATGGTGTGACTCATGAATAAGTCACCTTCTCTCAACAGGAAGCATAGGTAGTCAAGTGGTGTGGTAAAGAAAACAGTATGAAGCAGAACAAAAACCTGATCTATCACATGGCACTGAATAGACTGGCACATGAGGGGAAAAATGTCAAGGGATAGCTGCTTTCTTTCCTTTAGCACCTCTGGCCATCGGGTCAGACAAATGGGATCTACCTAGTCCCACAATATACCTAGAGCTGGAATGAATATTTTGACTTCACTAATTATGAATGTAAAGGAGACCAATGTCTAGAATGAAAGTTGCTTGTAGCAACTCATATCAGAAATCCAGATAGCTTTGCACTTGTGTGCCTCCTAAGGATCCTTAGGCTACTGCTCTGAAGCACTCAAACTCACTCATCCATGACTCATCTCAAATTCATCTTTCTGCATTCTTTTTCAGGGTCTCCTCCAGTGTTAATTGTTATCTGTAAACATAGGGAGTAAACATCACAAGGGCACACTTTACTTGTGGTAAAGGCTGTAGCCTCTTAGGTAGAAAATTCTGAGAAGTATTTCCTGTGATTGTCAGAGGTCTCAAGTTGTCTACAATGGAAATATCTATAATACACCTCACATTGGATTTTTTCCTTTTTTGTTTCACTAAATAAAAGTTATTCTTTTTTCAGATTGTTTTTCATGATCCTAAATTAAGACAAATGAACTCTGATATCACTTTTCTTTCTAACTTTGTAATAAATGTGTAATTACATTTGTGCAAGAAATGTTTTTTTTTTTTTTTCTAAATTAATCTTGTTCATTTGTTTTCGAAATTCCATAAAATTTCTTCTATCTTGTTTTCAGTCTTCACTATTTGGATGAGTATGTGAATTTTTGTTTCAGTGCTTCTTCCTGGTATTTGTTTACTTACTTAATTCAACTGCAATCTAAGCCCCCAAAGCTCTTATTTAAATCCTTGCAATATATTTTAATCATCAACAATATCATTTGCAAAGTGTTGACTATTTTTCATTAATTAATCCATGGAACAGGTGAGTGGAACTCTGTTTTTATATCAATCTCTTCCTCTCTTAATTGGAATGCTTCTCAGTACACCTGTGTTCTCTCTTTTCTGACTGCATTTGTCTCTGTCATTATCAACGTATCACTGAAGTTGTGGAAATAAAAGAGAATTTGAAATATATCTGCTGAAAAGAGTCACTTCATTTGCAGTCTGAGCTAAAAAAATGCATTTCTCATTGTGTAGTGTGGTGCCTCGATGTGTATAAAGTCAACAACATTTCCTGAAAGTTGTATCACCCAGTCTCATCCCAAACCACACTACTGTGTGGTCTACAGGAAATCACTGCGCTGAGAAAAAGAGACCTAAATTATTACATCTAATAAACCCTGTGGTCTTGTGTATGTTTTTAATCTTCTCAGAGTTTCCATTTTCACAGTTTTTAAATAAGATGGCATAATATGATGATTTTGCAGGTGCCTTCCAGCTAGAAAAATGTCTGCTGGAATAGATGACTTTCCTTTTGTATTATCTCTCTTCTATTATCTAGAAAACTAAGAGGTTTTTATCTTTCAACAATGAACCTAGCCTCCTTTTTAGATCCAGACAGCATGATAACTTTTTCCAGCAATTCAAAAATTCTTGTTGTTCCATAAAAAACATGTATTGTGCCCTCATACACTATGGTAGCTTGATTATAAAGGTTTTAGCTGGTAAGTGTCATATTTGCCATTGTGTATTCATCCTTCAAACTTGGGTTTGTTTATACAGGTTCCCATCTCAGCTATACTACATATATTTAATTTCTAGTGCATATTAATTTGAATCTCAAAGCTCCATCTGATGTATTATTTCAGCAGCTAGCGTGAATGAATTATCAGTTTCTGTAACACACTGAATTAAATCTTTTGTCACTGAGAAATTTACTTTTACTTGAATACGTATTAACGGCTGAAACTCTTAGGTTTTTTTTCTGTTAGAGATCATGCTTTTGGAGAATTGAAAAAAGTTAAGGGGTTTAGTCTGAGTCTAACCAGCTAGATTTAAAATCCAAACTCCCATTTGTTTTAACTTTGTGAATTTTTATCTCCCTGAGTCTAATCTTTCCTTACAGTATGATAACATATTTACTCAGAGTGCTTGAAAATAAAATGATACAATGTTTGTAAAATAGCTAATATAAGTCTTAGCACATGATATAGTGTCAACAAATCTTATTTATCACAGAAATAATAAATGTAGTCTAACTCACCAGAGTTTAAAAGATAAATACAATGCTTCACACCAGTGACTAGAGATCCAGAAATATGCAGTAAAATCTTATGAGCTGTTGTATAATGAGGAAAAGAGTTTGTACCTTGGAGTCAGAACTAGGTTCATTCTCTTGTCTACTGTTTACTAGATGTGTCAAATAGTAAGTAGTATAATTTCTTCAGCTTTATATTTTCTCAGTAAAATAAATGCCCTACTTATAGGATTGTTCTGAGGATAAAATCACATTCTATAACAAACACAGAAGTCCAAACATGGCACCAGGCAGGGAGATGGTACTCCACCAGCAGTGTCTATTAATACCTTAACAATCATTACCTGTCTTTGGAATCAGATAAATTTTGGAATATGTTCTATTGACAGTCTATGATACAGACTGTCAGACAGGATGTCTAAATTTATAACAAATGTACTAAAGGCATTTTACAAATATATCCAATAGTGGTCCCACTTTTAAATACATTTCTTTCTTGGAAAATCATTATTTTAAAAACACGTATATTTGTAGGCTATAACAGAAATTTTCTGATATCTATCATGATTTTTCTTTTTCTTCCTTTTTTATTTTTTAAAAGCAGAACATTTACTGTGTGACTTTGCTAAAATCCTTGGGGTGAATAATGATTTTTCTAAATTAATTCATAGGTATTATTTGAAAAGAGATGGGATATCTTTGTCCTACAGAGGACCCTTTAAATATTTCAATTTTTAACTTCACTAAAATAACACCAATTCCATTTATCAACCTAAATGACCTTTCCTCTAGGAAACCTTCCTCTACCTTAGATAAGATCTTCTTACTTTGGCTTCCCCAAATTATACTTGATTATATTAAAATGTCTTGTTTAATTTTCACTAGCACAGTGTCAAATGTAAAGAAATAGACCAATACATATCTTCATAATTCATAAATTACTTGTGATAATTTATAATTAGTATGCTACATGTTCTTAATCCAGAGGATACCATGCTAAAAATGTGCCAAATAATTTGCTTTTACAGAAGGAATTTCATCACTGTGACTCCATGGGAGGGAGATGCTAAATCTACAAAACCAAACAACCAAAGCATTGGAGAATTAGTGTCTACTGTTGGGAAATATTTCAATAAGTGCTTTTATCAGGAACACTGTGCCTATTCTATATATTCAAGGAATGAAGTGTTGTAATAGAGACAGTCCAATATTTATACAACCACTTAAAATCTAGGGGAGCAAAGGTCAGAGAGACAAGTGATTAAGTTCTTCTCAGCACCAAGATTGGTTGTTCTCAGAAATTCCTCCAGAAAATGTTTAGCTCCTTGCATGAGCCCTCTGAATGTTTATCTGCCCATAAATGGCTCAATGCAATTGTGACCTCTGCTTTCCTTCTACATTGCAAATCTCACGTTGGTGCTGCAGAATGGGGACCAAAAAGGACTGCCTATACTGTGCCTGGTTTTTCCTCTACGATGAAGGAGAGATCTTAGAAAGGGTGATAGCAAGTTAATAATCATAGGCTTTGCCAGAACTTAGGCAAAATATTCTCTAAATCATCATATTTTCTCTACCAGAAAACCAGAAAACTGTTTTATACAAATGGAGAGAATGAAATGACCTTAGACTGTGATGTGAACATGTCCTTTTGAATTGTACAGTGTATGACCTACGTGAGCAAACCTTCTAATTATTCTTCAGATTGCTAGATATAGAGGAGGGGGTGGTGATGAACTGTATGCAAGAATCTAGTTGCTCAGGAAGAATATGTTCCATATTAAATCACTTAATTGGCATAATGATTTATACATTAATGCAAATCTATCAACAGATGACTAATAACTGAGGTTGTGGGATAATTAAATATCTGTGTGGAATAAATAACATGCTCAGATAAGCTGGAGGTTCACTAATTTTATGTACTGAAGGATCAGCATTTAGATTAGGAGTAACTGAATAGAATTCTATGAAACAGAATACCTGAAAATATTTTTCTCATCCTTTCCTTTATTTCTTTTATTTTCTTTTCCTATGTTTCACTTCTTTTGATTTAAAAAATATTATTTTAAGAATTGAGGTATAAAATATATACAATGAAATACACAAATTTCAAACGTGTAACTCTATTAAATTTATATCTATATGTAAATTTATATGTGTATGTATGCATGTAACCACTACTTAGACTGAGATACAGAAGTTTCATCACCCCAGCATAACCCCTTATCTCCCATTGTACTCAATACATTCACTGTATCTCCTGCTCTTATTCCTATGATCAGAGATTAGTTTTGTCCATCTTACGTAAATGTACTCATTTGTGTTTGTATTCTTCCATTCAACATAATATCTGTGAGGTTCAACAGTGTTGTGTGTCTACATGGAGTGTTTATTTTTCTTTCCTATTTTTTGGCAATACCCATGGCATGTGGAAGTTCCTGGCCAGGGACTGGATCCAGGCCACTGCAGAGACAATGCTGGATCCTTAACCGACCACACCACAAGGGAACTCCCATAGCTTGTCAATTTTTATTGCTGCATGTGGAAATACACTTCACTTTATTTAGACATAATTTATTTAAGTTGTTTCTACATTTTGGCTACTATAAGGAAAGCTTCTATGAACATTATTGCATGTGGCCTTTGGTTAACATACACATTTCTCTGGGGTATATATCTAGGAGTAGAAATGGGCTTTATATTGGCTTATGTTTAGTTTTAACACATATAAAACTATTTTCCAAAGTATTCGAGTCAATTTATATTACTATCAGAAAATATGAGTGTTCCAATTTGCTACATCCTCTTCAGCAATTTCTTTTATTTTGCTTTTGTTTAGAGCCACACCTGCAGCGTACAGAAGTTCCCAGGCTAGAGGTTGAATCAGAGCTGCAGCGACAGCCTATGCTATAGCCACAGCAACATGGAATCTGAGCCATGTCTGTGACCTACACCACAACTCATGGCAATGTTGGATCCTTAACCTACTGAGCAAGGCCAGGAATCAAACCTGCATCCTCATGGATACAAGCTAGGTTTTTAACCTGCTGATCCACAATGGGAACTCCCATCCTCTTCAGCGTTTAGAGTGATCATATGTTTAGATATAATCATTGAGTTAGTTGCATATTGTTAGGATAGTGTAATTTCTTGTTATTATTAAGTCTAAATACAGTAAATTAGATGTTTGTGGTACTCTGTTCTATGAGTTTAACATAGACATAGATTTCTGTAACCACCGTCAAGATGCAGAACAGTTACATCAGCAGAAAAATTCCCTGGTGACACATCTAACATTTTAAAAACACTGATTTGTACTCCATCTTTACAGTTTTGCTTATTCTAGAATGTCATATAAATGATAGTATAGTTTGGAACCATTCGTGGCTGAGTTCTTTCACTCAGTATACATAATGCCTTTAGATCCATTTAGGTCGCTGAGTGTCTACTGAGGGTTAATTTCTTCTTGTGGCTGAGTAGTGGTAGGTCATTTTAAGGATGCATCACAAATTGTTTAACCATTCGCTTATGACATATATTTGGGTTGCCTCCATTTCTGAGTGATTATGAATATAACATAATCAATATCACATGAAAAAAATACCCAACTGTTTTACAGATGACCGTACAATCCTGCTTCACTATCACCAATGCATGAGTTTTAGTTGCTCCCAAACCACGCCAACACTCAGGCTTATGAGGATTACACCATTTTAGCAAAACTGATCAATATCTAGTAATAGTTCAGCTGAGGTTTTCTTTTGCATTTCTCAAATGATATGATATTGAACACCTTATCGTGAGATTAACTGCCTTATGTCTTCTTTGGATGAAACGTCTAAATATTTCGCCCTTTTCTTTTTTGTGATGGCAGAGAGCTATTTGTTTTATACTCCTAATTTTGAAGGTTCTTTAAAGTTTGCCCTTTTTTCTTATCACTCCACTGGAAAAGCTTACATTTATACCCTTTTTATCCAAAAGCCATTTTCTAATTAGTGTGTAAGCCAAGAGCAGATCTCCCTATTAATAACTATGTTTTTAGATGTACAGTTCATTAATAAAAAAATTCCTATCTGAAGAATCTCTCTCTGATGTTATTTAATCTCTGAACTAAGTGCCCATTACTATGTCCTTAGAGTATATCATGTATGTCAGGTGTTTTTTTTTTTTTTTCCAGCTGCTCAAATTGATACCACAAAGAAACCTCTTCTCTTTACTATTCTATTATTTCAGTTATAATCAAATGCAGTAATGATTTACTTAATGTCTGTCTCACTACTAGAGAGCAAGTTCCTTGAGGAAAGAATTCATGTCTTATTAAAATTTGAGTCCTATTGAATGCCAATGTTAATTCATACTGTGTGAATTTTATTTTCTTATGAAGAATGCCAAATGGACAGTCTTCATTTTCTCTCAAATTGTACATTTTATACAAGTTATATATTTCCATTATTTTATAGGACTGTGTAATTTCGAAAGTTACACCTGATAGTTTCAGAAATGAATAATTTATATTTGCATAATGACAAAGTCATTTTCTTAAAATAGGAAAAAGGGATTCATTTAGGTTTCAAACTACCCAATGAAATAATGTATTTGTTTCTACATGATTAATAATTTATGATTCACTCTAATGCAATAAGCTATAGTTTAAAGCACATTGAATGGACATGCAGAACACTTAGGATAAAATCTAACCAATGAATATAGTAATTACATGGTATTGGTCACAGTCTCTCAGTTTATTTTTAAACTTTTCTTTTTGGCCATGCCTGTGGTATGTGGATATTCCTGGGCCAGAGACTAAAACTGAGCTACAGCTATTACCAGAGCCACAGCAGTGAACAACACCAGATCCTTAACCTGCTGAGCCACCAGGAACCCCTGGTCTCTCATTTAGGGCCTTACATTTCTCAACTATAAAATAAGTAAGCTTTCTTTGATGATATCTGAGATGACTTTTATCAATGAAGTCTTTCTAGCTTTCAAAATAGCTTCACTTACATCTAAATGTATAACAAAATATAAAAAGAAAACATCCGTTTTCAGTCTGAGTTTCCTGGCTAATGGACTCTCAAAAATAGATGTTAACCAATATGCCAGGAGATAATGCCTCAGGCTGTTCTCCACAGAGACACGAAATACATCCCTACAGAATTCTATTTCAAATAAGAAAAATGTATTTTGTCACTACTAAGATATTTTCGAAACTTCTTATCAGCACCATGAAATCTGAACACAGAGAAAAAGAATTTATATATATATATATATATATATTTTAAATGACACAGAAATGTCTATCATTCTTTGAAAAGGGGTAAAATGATGCATGCTGGGCAGCAGACCTAAGCAACCCAGGAAACTTACAGAGATAGACAGAAGGTTGATTTCCTTTTTTATTCAGTGGGATTATGATTATGTCAGTAACTCAATTTACGTTACAAATTTCATGATGTTTCTTTTTTCTTGCCATCAACTCTCCTTGTCTGTTATATCACTCCCTAGACATAAAGAGCCTCATGTCTCAAACAACATAAAACAATAAAACATTTGAATTTGAATGAACTCTTTATAGCTCCATGCCTAACAGCACTCCATTCTGCTGAGAGAGATAAATTTAAAATATGTAAATCTATTATTCTCTTTTAATCCTTTCCAAATTCCCATCACCTTGACAATAGAACCCAAAGCAGCATAGCCTAGAAAGCCCTTCCTGATATTACATTTGTTTACTCATCAATATCATCCCTGACACTCTCCTCAATGCTATTTGTTTTTTCAAGCACTAAAAAAAAAAAAAAAAAACCCTCTCTTTAGAAAAATGTTATTTTCCCTAAAGATTAGTCACTGAGGGTTTAAATTTAAAACACTTCCTATCATTGCTAATTTTGTTTTATATACGTTGCTCATATTTATTAATATTTCAGTTTAGCACAAAGGAGAGTTAAGCTTGCCTTCTAGGTCAGAGAACAGACAGTTCTCTGCATGCATTCTACCATCTGCCCAGACTTAGGTTCTGTAAACTTAGACTCATTTTCATCTCAAACTTCCCATGTTTCAAAGGTGTCAGGATAAACTAAAAACTTCTCAGGATTTAGCATCAGAGGAAATGAAATTAAAGCTCCAAATAATAAAAGGATGAGACAACAATAACACTCATCAGGAGGAACAGGAGTCACACGAATAGCTACTGAGTGCTTATTATGCGACAGTTGCTGTAAATAATACTTGTATTCATTCTTTAATGTAACATTTTAGAGAAGGAAATTATTAGCCTCACCTAAAGAAGAGAATACCAAAACCTGAAAAAAACAAGTGACCTTCCCAAATCATCAAAGGTGGTAAACAGAGTCAGCACTCACCTGTTATGCCTGACACCAATCCTCATGTTCTTTCCTCCTTCCCTGCCAAGTCAACTACATTAGGCTGGTCAGTTTATCTAAGATCTTGAAAATCACACTTCTCCTCTAAAATATGAGTATAATATTACCTATATTAAATATCGGTGAGGAACAGAATGTGAAAACCTATGTATCGACTCATTCACCTGTACATTATTAAGTATGAATACGTAATAAATTCAATAACATTTATTGAGAGGTCACTTTGTGGCAGATTTGCTTTCTAAGTGTTCTGGGTAAAACAGCAATAAATAAAACTGAAAAAAAAAATCCCTGACTTTAAAGCATTTTTTTTTTAAGATTCTACTGGGGCAAAAGAGACAATAAGCAAAACGAAAAAAAAAAATTAAAATTAATGAATCCTTACAGTTAATGCTTAGTTTGCCTGGAATTGCAACTTAGGTTTATGTTAGGTCATGTTATATTTATGTCATGCCAGTTTAAGATGAAGAGAGATGCCAAAGAACGTTACTACCATTCTAAGAATGAGAAAAGCCAGGTAGTCTACACAATCATCATTTTCCTTGACTCCATCAAGGAGCTGAGATCACAAGGCAACACAGGGAACTGAATTCCAGAGAGTAACAAATGTCTCTGAGGAGAGCAGAGATATATGAATGTTTCACCTTCGACAAGCATAAGAAGAAGAACCAGTCTTCATAGATGTGGGTAAGAATAAATCAGCTGGAATTTGAACACATTTCTAAAGGCCAAATGTGCACTAGCATACCAATTTAAAAAAGATCAAGACGTGGGAGAGTTCACACTTAGAAGCTCCTTTCCATGTGTCTCTCCTGGGTACTCACAAAAAGAGAAGGGACAAGAGAGGCCTGGGGAGGCTTGTGCAATGCACGGTCTTGTAGGAGGTGATGGATGCTAATATGGGAGAGGAACAGACACTTGCTAGAAGTCTTCTCTCAAGCATTAATAACAGCAGTGATTTTTTTTTTAATTTATTGGAGTATAGTTTACTTACAAGGCTATGTTAGTTTCAGGTGTACAGCAATGTGAATCAGTTATACATATATCCATTCCTTTTCAGATTCTTTTCTTATTTAATAGGATAGTAGTAAATATTCATTAAAAAGCCTTTAAGCTACTGGAGGAAGGGCAACAAAATCTCTGCTGCTCGAAGGCAATGGCGGAGAAGTACAAGAAGAACCCTCTGCCTTCCTAAAGTTAGAAAACCCTCCTTAAACACCAGGAAACCCAATGCAGACCCAAGGTTTTTATTGTTTTTGTGATGATGATGGGTTTTGGAAGAATGGTAGAAGTAAAATCTACTTGTCCCTGGAGGAAAAGCAATAAATTTTCTCATGCCAGTGTCTAAGACAGATATAAGGAAGCATTGGCTTTCAAGAGGAAGAGAGTAAAAGGAAAGCTTAACAGACCCAGCCTTGAATCCAGCAGTGTAGGTGTTACCAAAAATACAGTCTAAACCACAATTTTCCTCTCTGCACCACAAGCCTAACACTAAATAATAAGCAACAAAAGTCGGCTATTGGAGGAATGTGAAGTGTGTGTGGGGGAATAAGAATATTTGACAATGATAAAATCCAAATCCAGCTCAACTAGTAATTGGACTGACCTAATCTTGCACACTATTGACTTGATGGAAGAAAACAGCTGGATGTCTCCAGTTCCGCAACCCCTGCACACAATTTTGTACTCAATCCAAAATAATAGGATGTGTGTGAAAAGGCAACAAAATGACTCATTTTCAAGAGACAAAGAACTTAGAGATGACAGATGATCAGAAATGATCCCCCAGGACATTAAAATGCCATCAGCTCTATGTATCCATGGGTTCTGCATCTGTGGATTCAACCAAGAGTGGAACAAAATACACAAAAAAGTTTCAGAAATATCCAAAAAGCAGAACTTGAATTTGCAACGTTTCCAGCAACTATTTACATATGGCTTTGCTGAAAACCTGACCTTATACTTCTAGCCTCTAGATCTGTGAAATAATATATTTCTGCTGTTTTAAATCACTGAACAAGTGGTGATTTACTACAGCAGCACTCACCCCTGAATAGAATAAGGAGCGGGCAATTTCATCAGAGAGATGAAAAATTATTTTAAAGAGTCATTTTAGACTGCAGGCAAGAAAAATATCACAGATAAACTATCAATGAATTTATCAACAATAGACAAAACTGAGGAAGGAGTTGAAGAGATTTCAACAGAAATTGTCTAAAATGAAACACAAATAAAGAATAAAATTTCAGAACAAAGAATCCAAGAGGTGAGCTCAGTATCAAATATCTTAGCCTCATTACATAATGGGAGTCTCAGAAAGGAAAAAAAGTCAAAAGAAATATTTCAAAATGTAATAGCTGAGAATTTTTGAGCAGAATGACAGGAGAAAAGAGGGACAATGAAATACATATTTAAGGGAATGTAGAGAAAGATAAACATTATTAATCTTAAAAAATTGAAAAAAGGTAGGTGCATCATAGCCAACTTGCACAAAAGCAAATGTTAAGAGAAAATATTGAAAGCAACATAAAAGGAAGAAAAAAAATAATATATAGAGGATCAAATATAAGACATATGTTATGACATCTTTAAATACCAAAAGAAAGGAGAAAATTGTGCAAACACAGAATTCTATACCCAGTGAAAACATCTATCAAAAAATGAAATATTTTTCTCAGACAAAAAAAATTGAGAAAATCCATTTCTAGGAACCTAATTAAAATAAATGCTAAAATAATTTGTTTAGGCAAAAGAAATACATCAGATGGAAGTTTGAACCAACAAATAGGAGGAAAAGAGAAAGATATATGGTAAAAATATGAAAAACATGTAAAATACATATTCATATTTTTAAGTATTGAATAATATAGATATTTAAGGCAAAGAGCATAATAATGTATTGTGTTTTACCACATAAGCAGAATTAAACTGTATAAAGAATAGTATAAAGACAGGAGGGAGGGGATAAAGCATATTACCAGGTTCTTATATCCTACATGAACTGGCATTGTATCATTTGATGGTTCACTGTGATAAGTTAAAGCTGTGTATTTTGAAACACATAAATAAGGGAAAATAATGTGTAACTGAGAAGTGGAGATAAGATTAATTCATAATAAATCACAATTAATCAAAGTAAAAGCAAAAAGTGATTAAATATACCTGATGAGACAAATAGAAATCAACCAGAAATGGTAAATTGAAATCTAACTATATCAATGTTGCACAGAAAGAACTATTAACAGTTAAGAAGACATATGATGTAAAATGTATGTATCA
This sequence comes from Sus scrofa, assembly GCF_054392235.1. Classification (NCBI taxonomy): domain Eukaryota; kingdom Metazoa; phylum Chordata; class Mammalia; order Artiodactyla; family Suidae; genus Sus; species Sus scrofa. The sequence goes on along the minus strand of NC_139385.1, from coordinate 135,715,996 downwards.
AACAACAGTACTTTAAATTTCATGAATCCAAAAAGTGATGGAACTGAAGAGTAACAAAAAAATCACAATTCCTTCCTGAGATTCCATCACTCTTATTTTGATAGAATAAGTAGACAAAACTAGTCAGTAAAAATGTGTACAACATAGGTGACTTCAAATAATAATAGCCAAATTTATCTAACTGGCATAATAGTACACTTTACCCTGAAAAGATTGAGATACTAATTTTTCATGAGCACATGCAATATTCACATACATGTGTTGATTAAAATAAAATTTAACAAATTTAAAATAGCTTAATCCATACAAAATATGTTCTCTAACCACGATGGAACTAAATTACAAACTAGTTATATGAACATACCTAGAAATTCTCTGAGGTTTTTAAAATTAAGGAATTCATCTCTAATTCATAGATCAAGGAAGAAATTGCCAGAGAAATAAACATTTACTTTGAATTTAGAAAAAAAAGAAGAAAGAAAACCTTAGTTTGTGGGGTGCAATCAAAGTAGTACTTTGCAGGAATTTTATATGTATAATGTATACATTGATACATATAATATATATATAAAATGTATACATTATGAAACAAGAAAGATCTCAAATCACTACTTAAAGCTTCCAACATGGGGTGTGGGAGTAAATTAAATTCAGAGGAAATAGAAGGAAGGAAATAAAATAGAGCAAAATTAATTGAAACAAATAAAAAAGTTAACTATCAATGCAATATAACCAAAAGTAATTCATTGGATAGATCCATAAAACACATAAATCTCTAGCCAGGCTGATAAAGTAAAAAAAAAAAAAAAAAGAAAGAAACATACAAACCATCAATATCCAGATTAAAATTGGTGACATCACTACACAGCCTACAGACATTAAAAGAATAAAAATGGAATATTATTAAAACTTTATACCAATGTTTTGATAATATAGAAAAATAATTTATTGAAAGACACTAAATATCAAAGCTCATTCAAGATGAAGTAGATAATCTAAATAGAATGTGCTTATTAATAAATTGAATTTTCAGTTAAATACATGAAAACAACCCAAATGTCCATCAACAGATGAATGAATTAAGATACGTTACATATATACAAGGGAATACTAATCAGCCATAAAAAGAACAAAATAATGCCACTTGCAACTAGAGATTCTCATACTAAGTGAAATAGGTCAAAAAAGACAAATACCATGGGATATTACTTATACAGGGAATCTAAAATATGGCACAAATGAAGCTTCCAACAAAACAGAAACAGGCTCATGGATATAGAGAATACAGTTGTGGTTACTAAGAGGAAGGGGGAAGTACTACAATGGGGAGTTTGGGGTTGGTAGATCCAAACTATTACATTTAGAATGGATAAGCAAAGAGGTCCTACAGTACAACAGAGGGAACGAAACGCAATCTCTTGGGATAGCACACGATGGAAGATAGCACAAGGAAAAGAATGTGTATATGTATCTGTATGACTAGGTTAATACACTGTACAGCAGAAATTGACACAACACTGTAAATCAACTACAATAAAAATAAAATTTAAAAAGGGAACCAGATAATCACTTCAATAGACACAAGTTATGAAACCCACCGCCCATCCATGATTCAAAATAAAAATTAATAAGAAAGTGGAAATTTCAAAGCTTTAGGAAGAGAATACTTTGTTAATACCTTTGCAAACCTGTAAAAGAAACATACTTTATTGAAATGACTGGGTACTTTCTGGATGAGACTGAGACCTGGGAAAGGATTAAGCACTCTTAGCACTTGTACTGAGCTTCACACTAGACAGCTGGCCTGTGCTATAAGGTTAATAAATGAATATTTAAATAAACAAATCATTTTAGAGATTTTAAAATAGGAAATAAAAATGTTTTTATTCAAGACATGATTACTTATCCAGAAAATGCCTGAGACTATGTAAAATAGCTGTTAGAACTAATACATTAATTTAGTAAATTCCCAGGAAACAAAGCCGAATGGCCTAATTATCATGGGAAACAGTAGAAATTTATTGAGGTGATGGAATTATTCTATATGGTGATAGTCCTGCATATATATACATATGTTTTATATATATATATATAATATATGTGTTATATATAATATATATGTTATATATGTTATATATATAATTTTATATTATATGACTGTCAAAATGCAGATCTGCATAAAAAAAGGATGAATTTCAATGTATGTAAATTGAATTAATAAAGAAATAAAGAATTATTGGAAAAAAGAAAGAAAGAAGGAAAGAAAAGAAAGGAAAGAAAGAAAGGTAAATATAGATTGCATGAGAAATCCTAATTTTCATACTCTAGCAAAGGCTTTCTTTTATCTTCACCTCCAGTCTCAACAAAATATCCTTTGTGTTTGTGTGTTTGGCTGCAGGTTGAAATGGAGGTGTTAACAACTATGCACTGGGTCTATATTTTTTTAGTTTGTTCTCAATAATCTTTTGTAATCTTTTGGTGTTTACTTTTTCTCTGGATATAAATGTAATTGATGAAATCATTGCTTTATCAGAAAGTTATTGAATTTCCCTTTGCTTCTTTGAATTCTTATGAATCAGAAAATACTTTCAAAATTAATTTTAGCAACTCCTCCCTAAAAAATTCAGGTTAAAAGCTGAAGCTATTTCTAATAACAAACTTCTGTTTTATATTTACCCCACTTCATGTTTTCGATAATCCAGCTGTCGTTCATATTGTGAAATCTTAAAGTTAAAAAGGATTAGAGAGACCCTGAGCTCTAGCGTTTAATCCAAACATTGAGGATTTCCTTCTCAATTTTCTGAACCCATGGTCTCTGCTCTGCCTCCAGTCTTTTTTTTTTTTTTTCTGTCTCTTTAGGGCTGAACCTGAAGCATATGGAGGTTCCCAGGCTAGGGGTCGAGCCTGAGCTGCAGCTGCTGGCCTACACCAGAGCCACAGTAATGCCGTATCAGAGCCGCATCTCCAACTTTTACCACAGCTCACAGCAGTGCTGGATCATTAACCCACTGAGCAAAGCCAGGGACTGAACCTGTGTCCTCATGGATTCTAGTCAGATTCATTTCCCCTGAGCCATGACAGGAACTCCCTATGCCTCCATTCTAAAAGCACCAGTGACACATGGTTTCATGCCTTTCTTGGGTTACCCCTTCCTTCCTCCAACAGCTGTTCTGTTGTTGCTATTTTTGCTTTAGTTTTAATGTGCCGTTTTGCATTCTTCTGAGTTACATTAGTGCAGTCGGTGGGCAACGTAGAAGTTCTCTTATTCTGTTTCCATATTCTAGCCCACACATGAGAAGATCTCAGAATTTTCTTTGTTCCATAGCCTAAAATTCCTTCTAGTATTCTCATGAACAGTTTTCAAAATCTCTTCCCATCTTTTAAGCTTAAATTCATCCATTAGTGGTCTTCTTGAAGTTCCCATCATGGCTCAGTGGTAATGAACCTGACTAGTATCCATGTGGATGGAGGATCTTGCTCAGTGGGTTAAAGATCCTGAGTTGCCATGAGCTGTGGTGTAGATCGCAGACTCAGCTCGGATCCTGTGTTGCCATGGCTGTGGTATAGGCCAGCAGCTATAACTCCAAAGAGAACCTCCATATGCCACAGGTGTGGCCCTAAAAAGACAAAAAAAAAAAAAAAAAAATAGTCTTCTTATAGAGCTTTAGCAAGAACTGAACTCAAATTTTCTTAGCTTAGGATTTTGTCTCTACATTTACTCATTTAGTAGTTGTGTCAAATGATTGCTTTCATTAAAAAATTCTCCCCTTTAAGTTGCTGGTTTTAGTTTCTAGTTACAAAAACTGTAATTTTTATGTGATATCATGTGAGTATTATAACATATATTAAGAATTTTGGTTATGTTGGAAATAATTCATATTTTTATTCATAGGCTATAATATACTCAAGCTTTTGAACAAGGGAGAAAGAAATCACTAACACTATGGAAGAATCTAGTAGGTAATAGGCACTGTGCCATAACTTTTGCATACGTTTCCTCATTCATGTCCAAATCAACCCAATAAAGTTAACATTATTATTTCCCTTTTAAATGGGAAAACGAGGCTCAAAAATCTAATTAACCCCCCTAAATTTACACAGCTTGTAGGAGAGAAATACAAATGTAAACCAATCTCTGTTGTCATCAAAGCTCAATGATACATACGACTTGAAATCTTCAGAACCCAGCAAACCAGAATAATTTGAATATATTTCAGATTATTTACAAAAATGGACTGCATATTTTCATAATTTGTAATACATGCATGTGAGAATTTGCGATCTTTTTTCATGTGTATAGGGCAATATATGTTGGCTATTTAATACTCTATACCATTTACAAGAGCTTGTTCTGGTATTCACAGGTTCTAATGCATTAACGGTGAAAGTGGAAGAAGTATCTTGCAATGGCCAAATTATAAACACTCACAAATGATTTAACTATAATAGCTTCTCTTAAATTAATGATTATACATTATTGAGAATTAAATTATTAAACACAACTTAAACCAAGTGAATGTGTGCTCTATGTCTAACTTTGTATGCTAGTTTAACCCAATTAAGGATCATATGCCAAAAATATGTAAGGAGAACTGCAGTTTTTCTTTGTAAGATCATGTTAAGCCCTCAAGAGCACTCTCTTCTGCTGACCATGTTCTCCCAATCCCACTTCTATCTGATTTTCAACTTGGATAGGTAAACCTAGCCTTAGCCATGGCTTTGACCCTTGGGGATATGGACAGCACTTGATTTCTTGGTTCTTACATGGATGCATCTTACACAGCAATAACTGGCTTTGTTCTGGCAATAGGGCTCCAATACTGACAAATATTCTTTTTTATTTTCTATGCTTTTTTTCTCCTCCAAAATCACCTCTTCTTTACCAAGTCACAGGTTACCAATTCTTTTTTTTTTCTCTCCATTGAGGTAATTAACATGCTTGACAACATATTATCTGATCATTGCATTGCTTCCTAACTCATACCAGTAATAACTTGATGACCGCCTTCTGACTTCTTGCCCCCAAAATTTGTGTGAGAAGAAGAGTTAGAGAACATTTATATTTAGCTAGTTCACGTATTTCAGTTGATTTTTAATTAGCCTCCATTTCCTATCCCCAGAGAAAAACAACATTGGCTAAGCATCTTTCCTTATCTATCTAGTTATTTAATTGATATTCCTGGCCATTGCTTCTGAAACAATGTAGATATGCCCATATAATTGTGAGTGCTAAAAGGAAATAGCAACACCATTCCACCAAAATGCATTCACCTATACATTTTGCAGTTTTTGGAGAAAGAGGTGGACTTCATGTGTAAGCTTTGCAAGAGAATCTGCCTGGACACTGTGCTTTTTCTCTGGTAGTCAGGAACATGATGGGGTTACTGTGACCATTCAAAGCCCACAAATCCCACTAAGCATAGGATTACATCAAAAATCATGAATACTTTTTGTTTGTTGGTTTATTTGTTTAAAATCCCTTTCTTAGAGTTCCCTACGTGGTGCAGCGGAAATATAGCTGACTAGGAACTGTGAGGTTGTGGGTTCAATCCCTGGCCTTGCTCAGTGGGTTAAGGATCTGGAATTGCTGTGAGCTGTGGTATAGCTCACAGATGCAGCTTGGATCTGATGTTGCTATGGCTGTGGCATAGATCGGTAGCTGTAGCTCCGACTGGACCCCTAGCTTGGGAACCTCCATATGCCGCAGGTGTGGCCCCAAAAAACAAAAAACAAAAAAAAGAAAATCCCTTTTGTATTATTATTATTATTATTATTTGTCTTTTTGCCATTTCTAGGGTTGCTCCCGCGGCACATGGAGGTTCCCAGGCTAGGGGTCGAATCTGAGCTGTAGCCACCGGCCTACGACAGAGCCACAGCAACACGGGATCCGAGCCGCGTCTGCAACCTACACCACAGCTCACAGCAACGCCGGATCCTTAAACCACTGAGCGAGGCCAGAGATCAAATCCGCAACCTCATGGTTCCTAGTTGGATTCGTTAACCACTGAGCCATGACGGGAACTCCCCCTTTATTATTTTGTATTAAAGTACAGTTGATTTACAATGTTGTGCCAATTTCTACTGTACAGTGTAGTGACCCAGTCATATATATACACACACATATATATATACACACACATTATTACCATACTATCTTTCATCACGTTCTATCCCAAGAGATTGGATATAGTTCCTGGTATGACAGTAGGACCTCACTGCTTATCCATTCTAAATGTAATAGTTTTCATCTATAAAAAACACAAATTAATGAGGCTCTTTAAGACCTAGAAGACTACTGTAAGCATCTTAAAAATAAATGTCAGTTAATTATTTTGCAGATGATTTTAAGGAAAGGAAGACCAAAATTTAAATGGAGTTTCTAGGTCAAAGTTTTTCAAATAAATTTTAAAAAAATGCTTCTTTTATTATTATTATCTTTATGATTTTATTTTTTCCATTATAGTTGATTTACTGTGTTCTATCCGAATCAGTTCATGATTAACTATAGGATCTCTGTCCAGTATAGGCTCTGAAAATTAGGAAAAGTAATGTACTTTTTCTTAATCTAGCTAGATTTTTATTTTCCATGCATAGCAGCAATAGTGCTAAACACTCTGTAATACTGTCATGAGGTTTCATATCATCATGTGTATAAAGCTTTTAGCTATTTGACAAGGTCCCTGAAGACCTTTGAGAAGGCTTATGTTACTTAAAACTCCAACCTGTGATTGCATATGAATCTGGCTAATTAATGACTGAGAAGGTAGGCGAGGTTTTTATCACAGCATCTCCCATTCCCTCCTTCCACCCTCATTTCCATCCGACTGCATTCCCAGTGTAGCATTAGTCCTGAGCTTTGCTCCTTTGCTGTTGGGAAATTCAAATTCACTTCAGAAACCAATGAAAGGAAAAACAGGAGAAACTGTAGGGTATTCATCTGTATAACATCACCTTCTTTTTCATCTACCTGCTTGTTAGTTTCATCACTGTCATCACTGGCTTTCCACTGAAAAGTTGAGATTCTTCCTTAAAGGCTTCTGTCCAAAGATTTAGTTAGCTTTCCTTCACGGGCTATAAACTGCCACACCACCGCCCCATTAATTCAACTATGTCCTTACGTACAGTCTCTGTGATTCATTAATGTAAGAACTCAGTTTTAACAATTATTAGTCCAGTTCAATTTATTTATAAAATGAAACAAAAAGTAAGAGTAAAAAGCAAGTAACTGTAAATGCAGTTTGGATCAAATGCTAGATAGTTATGTAAGGCATTTTATTATATTTTATATCAATCTGCATCTTCTTTTTGATTAACGTTACATATTTTTATAGAAAAACTCCATAATATATGGAATTGAAAAGTTGGTGAGGAAGGGTATTTTATTCTGCATCTGGCCTCCACATTGTCATAGGGATATTATGTTCCACATTTTCTCATTGAATTATTCAACAAAAATATGTATTGAACAAATACCATAAGCAGAGACCTGCTAAAAAGGAAGGTGAACAAAACATGGGTTCTTGTATTTTACATTCTTAGGACTAGCTATGATTTTTTAATCTAAAAATTCTTATTTTTCTTCTTAAAAAAATTTATAAACACATTTTGAATATTTTACAAGCATGAATAATAAAACTCCAGGATCATACACTATCAAGATTGAAGTGACTTACATGTTGGTTTTCACCCATCCCCATATGTTGTTTCACCCTGTAACTTTACTTCTTAGAAAAAAGGAAGAAAATACACATAAAAGTGAAGTCCTCTGGGATTTATTAAAGATATATAGAAAAAATGAATCCTGAGGAATTCTACCTAATAATATTGAATGTCCAATTAAGACTTATTTTACATATATTATTTCATAAATTTTTCTTAGGCTAAATTAAAAAATCAGGTATTCAAATTAATAAGTGTTATGTGCTCTTAAGGAAAGGTATGACAGATCACATACAGAATATAAATATCAGCTGTATTTGACAAAATCCAATGGACATTCATGATAAAAACTCTTACCAAAGTGGGTATAGAGGGAACATAACATAATAAAAGCCACTATGACAAACCTACAGCCAATATAATACTCAATGGAGAAAAGCTGAAAGCCTTCCTGCTAAAATCTGGAACAAGATATGGATGCTCACTTTCACCACTTTAATTTGATATAGTATTGGAAGTCCCAGATGCAGCAATCCAATAAACAAAAGAAATAAAATGTATCCAGATTGAAGAGGAGGTAAAATTGTCACTATACCCAGACAACATGATACCACACATAGAAAACCCTAAGGACTCCACACAAAAACCACTCAAACTGATGAACAAGTTCAGCAAAGTAGCAGAATACAAGATTAACATTCAGAAATTGATTGCACTTCTGAATACTAAAAATGAAGTATTAGAAAAGGAGTATAAAAAAATACCTTTTAAAACTGCAGCCCCAAAAATTAAATACCTAGGAATAAACCTGATTAAGAGGGTGAAAGACTTATATAATGAGAACTATAGAACATTAATCAAGGAAATTAAAGAGTACTCAAAGAAATGGAAAACTATCCCATGTTCCTGCACTGGAAGAATTAATATCCTTAAAATGGCCATACCACCTGAAGCAATCTACAGACTTAATGTAATTCCTATCAAATTACCCATGACATTTTTTACAGAACTAGAACAAACAATCCAAAAAATGTATCTGGAACAATAAAAAACCCAGAATTGCCAAAGCAATTCTGAGGGGAAAAAAAAAAACAAAACAAAAAAACAAGCAGGAGGCACAACTCTTCCAGACTTCAGACAATACTACAAAGCTACAGTAGTCAAGACAGTGTGGTAGTGGTAAAAGAACAGACATATGGACCAAAGGAAAAGAAATAAACCCAGACATCTACAGTTATCTTTGACAAAGGAAACAGGAATATAAAATGGGGAAAACATAGTCTCTTCAGCAAGTGGTACTGGGAAAACTAGACAGCTGCATATAAATCAATGAACTAGAACACAGCTTCATGCCATGCACAAAAACAAACTCAAAATGGCCTAAAATCTTAAACATAAGGCAAGACACCATAAAACTCCTAGAAGAGAATATAGACAAAACATTTTCTGTCATCAACTGTACAAATGTTTTCTTAGGTAAGTCATCAGTTTTTGTTTTATAGAAATGAAAACAAAAACCTAATCAAACTCACAAGGTTTTGCACAGCAAAAAGAAGCCATATTAAAAATATATATATATGAAAAAAACTAAGGAATGGGAGAAAATAGTTGCAAACGATGCAGCTGACAAGGGCTTAATCTCCAAAATTTACAAACTTAAGTCAAGAGAAAAAAAAAATTACCCAACTGAAAAATGGGCAGATGTTTTAAATTAACATTTTTCCAAAGAAGATATACAAATGGCCAATGGGCACATGAAAAAGTATTCAGTATCACAAATTATTAGAGAAATGAGACTCAAACCGCACTGAGGCACAACCTGACACTGGTCAGAATGGCTATCATTAATAAGTCTTCAAATAACAAACGTTGGAGAGGGTGTGGAGAAAAGAGGACCCTTCCACACTGTTGGTGGGAATGTAAATTGGCACAACCACTAGGGAGAACAGTATGGAGACTCCTCAGAAAACTAAATATAGAACTAACATATGATCCACAAATCCCACTCCCAGGCATATATCCAGACAAAACTTTCATTCAAAAAGACACATGTACCACTATGTTTATTGCAGCACTATTCACAATAGCCAAGACAGGGAAATAACCCAAATGTCCATCGACAGAGGAATGGATTAAGAAGATATGGTACATATACACAATGGAATATTACTCAGCCTTAAAAAAGAACAAAAGAATGTCATTTGCAGCAACATGGATGCAACTAGAGATTGTCATACTAAGTGGACTAAGAGAAGGACAAATACCATATGATGTCATTTGTATGTGGAATCTAAAATATGGCACAGAAGAACCTATCTATAGAAAGAAGTGGACTCACAGCCATGGAGAGCACACATGTGGTTGCCAAAGGGGAGAGGGAGGGAGTGGGATGGATGGGAAGTTTGGGGTTAATAGTTATAAACTATTACACTCAGAATGGATAGGCAATGAGGTCCTGCTGTATAGCACAGGGAACTATATCTAATCATTTTAATAGAACATGATAAAAGACAATATGAGAAATGGAATGTGTATATATATATACATAACTGGGTCAATTTGCTGTACAGAAGATACTGACAGAACATTGTAAAACAACTATAATAAAAAATTTAAAAAATCCTAGCTGGGCTCCTAATTTAGCTCTATATTTTGAGAAGTTCAACTTTTTCTGTCTTGGTTTCTTTATCTGTTCATTGAGCTTTAAATAAAACTATGATTTGATATAAATATTAAATACACAAATAGTTTCACTAACTAAGGGCTTTTTAAAATGTCACTGCTGTAGAAATGTTTTCAGTCTATTATCCATTACTTGATGCTAGGATATTGTTGATCAAGCAAAGTGAATCCCTGTAAGGTTATATCTTTAGGTTTTGGCAATTATGTATCCCCATGTCTCATAAAAAATTATTATCTCTATTGTTATCATAATAAAATATACCTCTTATTTGAGGAGTTATCAGAAACCCATTTATCCTATAGTTTCTAATAATACCAATGAGAATTTATTTATTCATTTATTTATTTGTTCAAGAAATACTGATTTAGTGCCTACTGTTTGCCAATTACTGAGTCACATACTGAAGACAGAATGTTAAAAAAAGACAAATTTTCTGTCCTTATGGTATAATGGTAATAACTACAATTTAAATAAGTCCTAAAAGTTTCACACACCTTATATTATCAAATCCTGATAATGATCATGTAAGGTAGATATTGTGCATACTGAAACAATTGCACTAATGATATGAGACACTAAAAGAGTTTCCTGCCTTGCCCCATAATTCTAAACCCTACACCAATATAGCATACTTCCTAACCCAAGATTTCCTTCAACTAGCAATGCAAAGCTCACCCATGACCAGCTATTAGCAGATGTTGGCTCTTCACTGCTTTTAGAGTTCAGGTCAGAATATGCATTGTCAATATCACGTGTGATTTTTTTTTTTAATATTTGCCATTTCAAACAGCCTACATTATGCCTCCTCTTCCATCAGTGCATATAACTGACAGCTGACTTGGAGTTAGAGAAAGTATATATTGAACAATTTCTTTAGCCTAAAAGAGTTTCTTTTGCTTGTATAATTTTCTGCTTATTGCTCGAGCTAGAGAATAATAAATGCTTGATTACTTGTTCTTTTATAGCTGCGAGTATTGTCTGTTTCCAGAAAACAGGGCTGATTGTATATAACATTTTACAAAAGATTAGATATATCACCTCATTACCTGGGGAGTATGCCTTCATACATAATGTTTATCCCACAATCTTTCTTCTACTCTACCTACTTCAATTATCTTTCTCCCCTTCTTATTGCTTGGCATGTATTGCCTGAATTACTAGGCCATGAAATGTTCTTTTTCCTATAATTCAGTCTCTGACATTTCCAAATTTTCCTTATGAGAGATATCAAAAAGAAGTATTTCATTTCTTTATAGAATTAATAAGATGTATGGTCTTAATTGCAACCTTTTTAGCTAATTAAAGTGAAATTGGAATGCGTATGGTAGAAGAAAATGTCTAAATTCACTGCTGGAAATATTCAAGACTTTTAAATTGTACTATTATTTGTTTATTCAAATATATACAAATAGATTGAATCTTGTTGCACAAAACAGTGAAGGTGGAAAAAATAATTTTATTGTTCATTGCTGTTTATGGCTCTCTGCCATAGTAATTTTAATTTGTGATTACAATTCATTAAGAACAGAAAAGAGATTTCAGATTCCCACTAAATTTGTTTTCATTTCATTTTACTTGAACAATGGAAATTGCATCCTTATATCACTAGCTAATGATTTCTGCACATTATAAACTAAATAAGCTCAAATGCGTAAGAAGAGCATCTGGGAGTTCCCATCACGGAGCAGCGGAAATGAATCTGACTAGGAATCATGAGGTTGCGGATTCAATCCCTGGCCTTGCTCAGTGGGTTAAGAATCGGATGTTGCCAGGAGCTGTGGTGTAGGTCACAGACACAGCTCGGATCCTGCATTGCTGTGGCTGTGGTGTAGGCTGGCAGCTGTAGCTCCAATTGGTCCCCTAGCCTAGGAACTTCCATATGCCACAAGTACAACCCTAAAAAGCAAAAAAAAATAAAATAAAAAAGAAGAAGAAGAGCATCTGAAAATATTTATGACTACTTTTAAACAACACCTTAAACTCTGTGCATAGCCAAAGATGAATCATGCAAATTCAAAATCAATTAGGTCAACTTAAGGCTTGAATTACGCATGAATGTGAATTAACCATGGTTTCTTTCTTGGCTTTGCAACCTTTGAAAATGCAATAATCATCATCTACCTCATTGGTACTATCTAATTAGCCATTCTTTTGGCTAATATTGAAAGTTATGTTTATAAGCTTTTTTCCAAAATGTATTTGAATAGTCATAGACAGATATATAAATTCTATGTGACAATGTCCACATTTCAGAGAGAGATAACTTGTCTATCTGCTCTTCTCAGACTTTCAAAAGTCTAAAATATTACTATCACTTTCACAAGTACTCTTTAAAAAGTTTATTCTTCTCTTTACCCCCAGCATTATATATGATTACCATTCTATTTTCAAATGTACTAATGTGAATGTTTGAACATTCACAGTCATACAAAAAGAAAGATCATGACTTGTCATACAGAGGTGATTAGCAAATAGACACATTGAGCTTGATAATGCAGCAAACTTTAAGAAATGAAGTGAAAAGAGAAAAACACATTAAAAAACAAAACAGAACATCCAAGAACAATGGAGCAATTTCCAAAGCTAGAACACAGGCATAACTGGAATGCCAGAAATAAAAAAGTGGAAGAATGAAGCAGAAGTCTTGGAAGAATAATCATTAATTTTCCAAAATGAATTCTATACAATAAGCCACAGTTCTAGGATGCCCAGAAAACACCAAAGAGGATAATTACCAAAAGAAATCAACAAAAATTCTAAGCATATCTTATTCAGATTACAGAGTACCAAAGACAAAGATGAAGTCTTGTAAGAACCCAGTGGGTTGGGATTGGGCAATACCTTACCTATAGAGGAACAAGAGCCATTTATGGAAGAGTTCTTAAAAACCATGCAAGCATGGGAGAGTGGAGTTAAATATTTACCCTGATGAAAGATAAACAACAGCAACAATCTAGAACTCTATCCACAGTAAATTGTTCCTTTTCAAAAGTGAAGGAAAGTAAAGATTTTCTCAAACAAAAATTGTGGGAAATTATTGCCACTAAAACTACTCTGCAGGTAATGTTGAAAGAAATCCTTCAGGAAGATGGAAACTTATGTAGGTCATATACTTAGAGCTTCATGAGGAACAAAAGAGTATCAGAAAAAGAATAAATAAATGAAACATCAAATTTTTAATTTTTACAAATTTTAATTGATATTAAAAACAAATGGCTCTTAAGTGGTTATATTAAAATTTATTGAGCACTTACAGCATGTAAATAAGTAAAATTAGTGACAATGACCTCAAAAGGGGCTATAGATAGAAACTGGGAAAACTCAGTTACCAGCCCCTGCACTGCACATGATATGGTATAATATTATTTGAAGGTGAACTTAGATAAGATGAAACTGTGAGGTGAAAATTCTAGGGCAAGTACTATTCCAATACAACGGTTACACTAAGAAAGGAGATAAAATGGAATCATATTAAATACTTAACAAAAAAGCAGAATAGGGAAAAGAAAAGGTGGAGGAAAAGCAATGAAAAGTCCAATAAATATCAAGTACTAACTTAAAACTAATCCAACTATATCAACAGTCACTTTAAATATGAATGTTCTGAATATTCCAAATAAAAGACAAATATTTTCAGAGGGTATAAAAAAATCAAGAATAAACTGTATGTTTTCCAAATAAATCTTACTTTACATATAAAGACATTTTGGGTAAAAGTAAAGAATAGAAAAATGTTGACACTTAACAAAAGAAAGCTGGAATAACTATATTATTTTCAGACAAAGTATTTTTTAAAGACAATTGTTGATAAAGATGACAAAGGTGTCAATTAGCAAAGAATTTGATGTTCTTAAATGTATATGAAGATAACAATAGGTCAAGATACATCAGGCAAAAACTGATAGACAACAAAGGTAAACAGATAACCTCACTATTATTGTCAGAGATTTCAAGAGCCCTCCCCTAAAAACTGATAGATCAAGGAGACAGAAAATCAGTAAGGACACAGCTGACTTGAACAGCACTATCAATCAACTTGATCTAATTGATGTTTATGGAATTTGCTATCCAACAACAGCAGAATACACATTTATTTCAAGCTCACATGAAACATTCACCAAGCTAGAGCCCATCCTGAGTGTTAAAGAACAACCTTAAAAATGTTAAGACTTGAAATTATACTGCGTGATTTCAAATCAAATGGAATTAATGTAGAATTCAGTAACAGCAAAATAGCAGAAAAGCCCCAAATATCTATAAACATCACACATCTGAATGACACATGAAGTCAATGAAGCTTCAGAAAAAGTTAACTTTTTTCAACTAAAGTAAAATTAAATCTCAACATTTCAAAATCTGTGAGATGCAGCAAAAGCAGCACTTAGAAGGATATTTATAGAATTAAATTCATGTTAGAAAAAAATCCAAAAGTTATGAATTATGTCTTCCCTTTAGCAAACTAAAGGAGAGAAATTTAAGCATAAAGAAAGTGGATGACAATAAAAAATAAGAATTAGTAGATATATAAGGGAAACTGAAAACATGAAAATCATGGAGAAAACCAACAAAGCCAAAACCAGGTTATTTGAAAAGATTATTAATTGTGATATAACTCTAGCTAGTCTAACCAGAAAAAAAAAAGAAGAGAAAAATTATGAATATCAGATAGGAAACAGGGATTACCTCTACTTACCTGATGGATATTAAAGGGATAATAAAGAAAAACTGTAAGCAATCCAATGCTCACAAATTTGAATACTTAGATGAAATCCAGTAATTTCTTGAAAGATGTAAACTACAAAACTCCCACATGGAGAAACAGATAATCTACAATCCTACATCTATTAAAGAAACTGAACCAATAATTAATAACATTCCACAAAAGAAGGAATCATACCCAAATAGTTTCACTGGTGAATTCTACCACGTATTTAAAACGTAATACCCATTCTTCAAAATCTTCTCCAGAAAATACAAGCAAAGGAAATCATTCCTAACTCATTTTCTGGGCCCAAATTTCTCTACTATCAAAGCAGACTGAGATATTAGAGAAATAAAAGTTACAGACAGTAAATCTCATTTAACTAAAATGAAAAAATCCTTATAATGTTGGTAAATAAAATTCTACTATGCATAAAAAGGGGTTATACAGAGTGGTAAAACAGAATTTATTCCAAGTATGCAAATCTGTTTCAACAGTCAAAAGCCAATCAATGTAATCTACCATATCAATAGGCTACCAAAAAACCCCACCAAAAAATATGATCATAACATGAGCATATGCATTAATACAGAAAAAGTATTTGAAAAGATCCAAAGTGATAGAAAATTATTATCATTAACAATAAAAAAGCTTTCAGAAAATTATAAAGAGAAACCCCTTCAACCAGTTCTACTTAGCATCGTGCTGTTGGCCCTAACTGGTGCAATAAAATAAGAAGGAAAAAAAAATAGAGAGATTGGTAAGGAAGAAATACAACTGTCTTTATTAGCATACGATATAACTGATTGTGTAGAAAATCCCAAATATTCAACCAAAATTCCTGGAACTAACAGTGAGGACATGAAGATCACAAGAGACGATTTCAAGGTGGCCTAAAATATGAATGTTAGAATGATTTTTGTATAATTTAGCCTGTATTAATTTTAATAATATACTAAAGAATTTTTTCATTGAATCAATAAAGTTTTACTGAGTATTTGTTACATTGCTAAGTTTGCACTGTACACAGAGGGAACTATTCTGTGATGACCCCATCGTGGTCCAAGCACTAAGGTGTAGAAATAAACACCACTCCTGAGACTCTGGGAAACAACAAGAAATATAAACTAACATTTTGGTCTGAGGCTCGTGTCACAGACTCTAAGTAATAACAAGTCAGGGCAACAGTAGGTTTATCACCTGATGAAGTCTGTCTGGGAAACAGTCTTTCACAGAATCCTCTGAGGGACAGACTCACCTACAACAGAATTCGTCAGCTTGCCAGTCTTTTATGAGAGAACACATGATGTCACTTCTAATTAATTTCATAAGGCAGTAGAGCTGTTTTTCACTTTAGTTTTTCAGTTGGAAAAATACATCTGCATGTGCAAAAATCAAGGGT
The DNA here is from genome assembly GCF_054392235.1 of Sus scrofa. Classification (NCBI taxonomy): domain Eukaryota; kingdom Metazoa; phylum Chordata; class Mammalia; order Artiodactyla; family Suidae; genus Sus; species Sus scrofa. The sequence continues at coordinate 135,699,550 of NC_139385.1, read as the reverse complement.
CTTACATGTGCCAGGCATTTAGGTGGTATTAGAAAAACAGAAAGGAGCACAGGGACATTCTCTGGGTTCACAGGCTATTAGTCAACCCACAGATACGTATATAAATAATTAAAATACAGCGTTCAAATTATTAAACATTATATTAGAGATGCATGGGAGGTATGGATTGAGAAGCAGTTTGAGAATCTCTCATTTCCAAGTGCCACTTCTAAAGTTCAGAATATTTTTCTCCAGAAACATGGGGCAAAGCACTGCTTGGGCCACTCACCCACAGCTCTGGGACTGCCCTGCCTTGTTGACTACACTTCTCAGCCAATGGTTCTTAAATACAGGATTTTGCCCCTGCTCTGTGTGATGTTCAGCAAAGTCTTGAGACACTTTTGACCACTTGAGACATGAGTGGCTGGTGCGGCAGAGGGTGATTCTGTCACCTGGTGGTAGACACTGGGGATCTACCACACATTCTATAGTGCACAGGGCAGCCCCATTCCACAAAGATGTGTTGGATTTGAAATGTTAATATTATTCTGGTACAGGGTCTGTGGGTGGGACCAGCGGGCCATCAGCATACTGCTCATCATGCAGAATCTATCTTTGATCCTGATAATAAGAATATGAACAAAATTGGCTCAACTCCAGAGAGGAGAGGAAGGCAGAGTAGAGTAGCAACTGGTAACAGAGAGGATGCCGCCAAACCAGACCAGCAACTGGAGGCAGCCGCCCTATCTCACCCCAAGAGAGTCTGAATCTAACAGATGCAGACTATTGCCTTTGGAATGGATTAGCAATGAGATCCTGCTGGGTAGCACTGAGAACTCTGCCTAGTCACTTATGATGGAGCATAATAACGTGAGAAGAAAGAATGTATACATGCATATGTAGCTGGGTCGCCATGCTGTACAGCAGAAAACTGACAGAACACTGTAAACCAGATATAATGGAAAAAAGATAAAAATCATTACACAAAAAAGAAGAAAAATAATAAATGTATTTTTCCCCAACTTATGTTTATCAAAACAAATCTCTCAGATCTCAGCCATCTTTATTTACTTGATATGCCTTTCAATTCTATGACTTCATACCTTTTCTTCTTACCTTCTTTTCACTCTGATAATTCAAATCAAGTAAAACATATTGCAGGAATTCACATATTGTTTTATAAATTCTTTTAGATCACATAATTAATTTCTGGATAAATTCTCCTAATTCCCATTTGAAAGTCATTTTTACATATTCATTCAATGTAATAATCCATTTCTTTGAATGCATAATTTCGTTGAACTGGAAATTCATCTTTTGCTTTGGGTTGATGCCAAAGTATCAACAAACATTTGAACTTTCAAAGAGGATTAAAGCCATCTATTGTTGAGTAATTACTAGTCCTTGAGCCGTATTAGCAAACCTTTCAATCTCTATGTTCACTTTCAAAATTTATCAGGCATTTGAATTTTCAAATAATTAAGCAGGCATATATCCAAGATTTTATAAGGATTTATAAACTCTATATTTCATTAAATATATGTATGGAACTGTACTTTAATATGGAAGGATAGGCTTTTAATTTTGAAAAGTACTAATATATTTGATGGTCAAAATGAAGCAGTGAAGAGAAATAAATGGGAATTCTGTAATATATCAAAAACTTATTTGGAAACCTAAAGGAAGAGAGTAAGTTTCTTTCTTAAGCACCAAGGAATTGTTATGTTTGTTAGTTCAATTACTTGAGGTACTTATCTTTAGCAGATAAATTATATCACTTATAATAAGGGGAAGGGCATGTTATATGAACAAAATTGAAAAAAGAAGAAACAGGAAAAAAAATGATGAAAACAAGAAATGGGACTAATTAAGAGGACTGAGGGCATGGGGGGGCGGGGAGAGGTGCAAAGGCAGCAGAGGGACCCCAAAAGGCTATTTTCCAAATAAGCAAAAGCAGATTTGGCATATTATCTGAGCTTTACTAAATATTCAAAAGTAGTTTTCTCCTTTTTTAAGAAGACCTTTTAACCTATAATTTCTTACAGATTAAGTACTAAGATTACATATTTTGTTATCTAGGAGCATTCATCTTAATATCTCTCATTAAGATGATGGCATTGAGTCATCTGAGTACAGATTAGAAAAATAAATATACATTTGGATCTAAACATACCTCATGTCTAGCCTTTTGGGATATCATTTGGAACTCTTTCTCTCTTCACGCTCTAAGAAATGTCTATTTAGACAGAAATTTTCCTATTGATAAATGGGAGTTATGTGTGTGTGTGTGTGTATACCTACATTCATAACACAAACTTCTTTACTGTAGAAAGAGTTTTGGAATATACAAACCGAAATCATCAAAAAATTACTCTGTAGTTACTAAACTCGATGTAATTTTTATAAATGATTGTCCCTAAAAGCTATTATCTTCTATAGAATATATTTTAAAGGAAATATAACTGAATTTACATTTATAATATAGAACACTACCTTAAAATAAACATTTATCAAATAATAAACCAATAAGCAAACTAACAAATGAACGAAACTAAAAATATTATCTCATCTTCACCCTGTTGGATTTTTAGAGTAAGCATTATCTCAGGAAAATCTTCCCAGCTTCAATTTGTTGTTACTGTTACTTTTGTGGTCTTATATAACTCTCAATTAAATATCAATTGCATGTTTATTTAATGGATGATCATATTTCCCACCCAGACAACGCTTCTAGAAGGTAAATTCTACATCATTTTTTTTTTTTTTGGTCTAACGCTTGATATATAACATCAGCCATATATAAATATGTCTCTAGGTCCTATTTACATATGGAATCAGTTTAGGTCCACCTCTGTCACAGACCGTGTTGTGTCACATAGCCTGCTCTCCTGGCCACGGTGACCCAGGTGTTAAATAATTCTGTTCTGATACATCCTCAAATTTCTTTTGCTCCAAGATACTGTGAATTGATCAACTTTACCTAAAACTACAATTTGATTTAGTAATGGACAGATTCATCACCCACATTTTCAGTCTCTCCCTTGGAAGCTTGACTACCCTATGTTCTTCCTCAGTCTCCCTCTTGTTGCTGATGAAGAAGTATCGCATGTAAATATAAAATGATGGTGTGTTCACAGTCAAAACTCCTTTTACAAAAACTAATAGCGAAGACTAGCGATGAGGTAGGATACTCACCAGCTTTTTTGTTTCTTTTCCAAATGTATCTCCCCAGTGTCCGGCAGGCTTTATCTTGCTAAATGTTAGAAGATTATGCTAATTAATAAACAAGGGAAGACAGCAGAAGGGATGAACGGAACATTAATTTATCCTGCTTGAGGCTTTAAATAAAATCTTCTCAGCCCATAAGGGGAAAAAAATAACTTGGAGAGTCTTTTAATAACACAGAGCTATTAATGGATATTTATTTATAAATTATTTTTACTCAACCACAAGTGAGAGTCAGTCGAAATTTATTTTTTCCCTCAAAAGCCACAAGCAATCGCCATGCCCAGTTCTGCAGAACAAGAACATTTTATGTTTTATTTTATTTCACCTTGTTTTAAGCTCAGTGGGTTAGAATTTGTTAGCTCATTGGATTGTAAAATATACCTCTGTAGAAAACTATTATTGAAGTGCTTTGTCACTGAAGCATAGAAGTTGGCATCCTGTAGGATTATCCTGCTAGTGATTTCATATGCAGGGCCCACTGGAGCTGTATCTATTTGTTCCATTGACAAGCCACAGAGTCTAAACTTTTGAAAGAATGGAGTTACGTTTCGCAACCCCACTGCATTTTTCCTAAAGAGAAATGAAATATTTAGAGAAAGTCCATGGTTTTAGGAAACAGAAAGAAGTGTCCATGGAAGACATTGTATTTTCCTACTATGAGGCACCCTATATATGTGATGCATGTTTGTCCACAGGCCTATCTACAGACATTCTGGGGATTTGATAAAATTTGTAGTGTTCACCGTGCCAGAGAAATTTCTTTTGCTTCCTTACAGAAACCTGCACAGGAATACAGATTCTTACGGAGTTGGTTGCTAGCTCTGCCTCAGGGGAATTAAAAGGGTAGAGCAGACCACGGGCAGCTTCTGGATAAGCAGAGACCCTGATAAGAAGGTGGTTATGGGATCCTGAGCAAGAAGCCACAGAGGAACAAGTTGGGTGATGAAAAATCAGAGAACTGTCTCTGTTGGAGAGAGATAGGAAACCTAGATTCCTTAGAGCTTGAAAGGGAGAAGGTTGAATGAACACCCAGTCTTCAAGGAGAGGAAATACTGCTTGTGGAACAATGAGCAGTGGCTTTTTCTGTTAACTGAAGGAATGAATTAGAGTTTTAGCAAGGAGGATTTAGGGTAGGTCTTGAAAAGAAACCTAGGCTGCAGATTAGGGAACATAGAAGTTGTGTTACCAAATAAAACTTCAGATTTACATTGTGGAGATATTTTTATATGAGTCTGAAATCTGTGAATTGATCAACTTTACCTAAAACTACAAATTTGTTTTCAAGTGACTTTCCAATTTGTTTTTTTTTTAATATAATGATTTTTATTTTTTCCCATTATAGCTGGTTTACAGTGTTCTGTTCCCAGTTTTGACCTCTGTGTCATAGATTCCAAGAAGGGACGGATTATGACTAAAGTCAAGCCTACAGGCCACAGCAGTCTATGTTTCCGAACAATTCCCTAAACAGCAACTTCATGAAATCAGCATATTGCAAAAAGGGGTCATTACACTAAGGTCATTCCATAGCTGATATATAGAGTTCTCAGAAAAAAATAGGCACAGACGTATTTTAACGTTTTTTAGTGCCAATCCCAAATTAATTTAATTGCATTCAATATCTGTTTATGGAAAGCCCATTTCAAATTCAGTTCTAGGTTTGGGTTTTGGTATATTAATTCTGCACTAAAGATATCATAATTCAGCAAAGGAAATAGGCACCTGTGCAATAACTATATCACAAGGTAATACGTGATAGGTACACAGGGAGGTTTTAAAGAGATAGAAGAGAGAATTTTCCTTCTGATTGTGCTAGAAGTAGATGTTCCTTTTGGAGGAAAAACAAGAAAGGAAGTGACATTGAGATCAATATTAAAAGATAATCAGTCATTTACAGGTTGGAAAAGAATGCGGTGGTTGATCCAAGCACTGTAAACACTAGTTGGGAAAGAATAGAGGTTTAAGAGATTTCAATAATAGCTGAAAGACAGTGAGTCTTTAGCTGTATTAACTGGATTAGCAGAACTGCTGGAGAGAGAGAGTAGAGGTGGGGGATGGGGAGAGGGAGGGAGGGAGATGGAGAATGGTAAAGGAATGAGAGACAGAGAAGATGAGAAAGGTATGCTGGCTACATTGTTAGGGATATAGAATTATGTTGTAAAGCTATTAGAGTTTATTCTGTAGGCATAAAGATGTCTCTTAAATGTCTGAGCATGAAAGTAATAGGCCTAGAGATAATTTTACAAAGGTGATTGAAATGGAATGAGAGAAAATAAGTAATGGAGCAGGGAAGACAAATGACAGTTATCACAGCTATCCAGAAAAGTATCAGGATGACTAGATCCAGCGATCCAGCAGCACCACAGCAGGTGTGAGGTAGGAATTAGCCAGGTAAGCTTGTCTGTGCCAGAAACTACTATACTTGGGAGGAGTAAATACAAACATTTTGCGTATTTAAAATAAAGTATATTGAATCATTTCCAATGTATCAAATCATGGGTGTTAGGTTGAACCAGGTACACTTTGCCTTTTTGTAGGTCAGATACCATTAAATATCAGAAATTTTATAGAGTTCAGCTTAATATAATTAGCCAATAGCTGGCAAATGAGATTGTGGGAATGGACTGGAGGAGATAGAGTTATGAAAAGAATTGTAAATGGGGAAGTTCTATTACGAAAATCCCCACTTCCTTCTTTGGAACTTGGAATGGTGACGCAAAGCACCACGGGTATGGTTAACAGGATCCCCATGCCAGGGTGCTGGAAACGTATCACTACTCCCAAGACAAATTCGATTAGATCTTAGGCTTCCTGCATGGGATGTGTGAGGTTTTACTCTTCGTACTGTGTATGCTATGGGTTGGACAAAGGCATGACAAGGATTTATCATCATGATATTATACAAAGTATTTTCACTGCCCTCAAAATCCTCTGTGCTCCACTCATTCATCCTTCCTCCCTTCCCCTTCAGCCCCTGGAAGTCACTGATCTTTTTCCTACCTCTTTGGTTTTATGCCTCCACAATGTCACATAGTTGGGATCACAGAATACAGCCTTTACAAACTGGCTTCTTTCACTCACTAATATGCATTTAAGGTTTCTCTGTGTCTTTTATGGTAGAAAGATAGGCCATTTACTTTTAGTGCTGAATAATATTCCATGGTCCAGATATACTGTAGTTCATCCATTTACCTACGGAAGATATCTTGGTTGCTTCCAAATATTGGCAAATATTAATAAAGCTGATATAAACTTCCACATGCAGGGTTTTGTGTACCGTAGATTTCCAACTCCTTTGGGTAAACACTAAGGAATACAAATACTAAAGACTATGCTTATTTTTGCAAGAAATTGCCAAACTGCCATCCAAAACAGCTGTTTTATTTTGCATTTTCACCAGCAATGAATGCGATTTTCTGCTGTTCTACATCCTCACCAGCATTTGGTATGGACAGTATTCCAGGTTTTGGCCATTCAGATCAGTGTAGTGGTATCTCACTGCTGTTTCAATTTGCATTTTTCCTACTCTTACCCAGCACTGCCTGGTTTTCTGGTCTACTGAATGGCCTTGCATAATAGGCTCGCCCAGACTCTTTCCCGTTCACTTCTTCCTCTCTCCCTCAAGAGGATAAGAAGAAGAAAAACAAACAGTGAGATATTGAAATTAAAAAAAAAACAAAAACAAACAAAGCAAGAAATACTGACTCCAGTTCTCTATGGTTTACAAATTATGAAATCTTGGAATTAGTTAATCACTCTGAACCACAATATTCTTCCCTGAAAAATGGAAATATTCACTACTTGAATTTGCACAGATTTGTGAGAAATAAAGGATGCAGCATATGTAAAACCCATTACCTCAATCTTCCTCTCTTCCTATGAACTATCTAAATCCCAACTCCCAGTCTACCTAGTACAGGAGGTCATTCAAGCGATTAAATTCTGTTTATTTCCTAGCTCCTCAGATTGATTACATCATCATATTTCATCTGACCTCATGCTTGGTCTGAACTCAATGTTTTCCAACATTTAAGCAATTCAAGGAGTAAATAATATCAATAGAAATTAATGGAATTATATAATATAAACTAATACAAATACTCAAAAGATGTGTTTTGTGAAAAGCCTAATCAAATAGAAAAGCTTCTGGCAATACGAATTCAAAACAAGAGAATTCATAAGCTAAGAATTTTTCAATAAAAGAGAAATATATCCAGTACAGCAACAGTCATAAAAATAGGGAAAACATTATAAATTTAAACTCACACTTAAAGAAAGAATATATATCTTAACATACCCAGCTGACTCACTGAAAATTATACATTTAATAACCAAAAATGCCTATATAAAACAACAACAACAAAATCTTTATCCATGTCTGACACTGCAGGAAATTAAAAAAAAAAAATTCTAGATAGAAAACTTAACAATAGCTGTATCATGTGTTGATGAGTGAATATCCTTTCTGAAAAGTTGGCTCTGAGCAAAGAGGAAAGGCAAAAATTAACATTTTTTTTCTGAGACTTTTGCAATCTTGTTCCAGCCCTAAGGCAGGCTTATAACCCTAATACAAACTACATGAGTAACCTAAAGAACCGCAAGCTATAAATGTAGCTAAAAATTCTAATTCACATATTGTTTGCAGGAAATGCATGGAAACAAAGATAATTTTTTTAAGGAGGAATTTTTATCTTAATTCAAATAATTCAAATAATTTCTCCACATAAATATCCATTAAAATGAACATTTCACGTTGAGATAGAAAATACAAAAGATAATGTTATCATTAGTAAATAAAAATCTTCACAAGACTACTTCTCAAAATCAAGAAATAACACTATGATAAAGAATTTCAAGTATTTTTAAAAAGGTTTACAAATTAAAAAGCAAAAGGTATACAAATTAAACAGTGAAGATCCCAAATTCAAACAGAAATCAAAGAAATGAGACTACAGCAACAACGGCAGAAAATTTCAATATCTCAGACTAGATGCAGATGAAGAGAGAATATATGATTCAGAAAAGGATATAAAAGCAATTCTTTCGTTGGAAGGTTGATACATATGATACTTGCGATATTGAACTTTTTAACTTCTTAAGCCTTGATCTCTTTATCTTTGAAATGAAAATACTAATTAACTCATAAAATTCTCTGAGGATTAATTATGTTTACATATTTGAAAGTATCTAAAATAGAAACCTATAAATTTTAGGCGTTTATTACACAGATGGACAATTAAATAGTAAAAATATTTATTTTTACTGTCATCAGTTTTGTTTTACTGTTTTAGACATACCTGAGAAATTGTAAAAACTTCTGACAGTTTTAAGACTCGTCCAATCACTCACATTTCAATACTTGAGGGAAACAATTATTTAGAACCATAGCTGAGGTTTGTAAAGTTGGGTCATCTGTTAGCATATTAACTGGTAAATACCATAGTTTACAGCCTGAGGAAATGTTTGAAACTTTTCTTTGTGTAACAAATCATCATTATTCATATAGATTTTAGATCTTTCAAAATTGTCAAGCTAAATGCTTTTCAATTAAGCACTGACCACAGTCCAATGGGTCCTATGAAACATCAGCAGGTCAGTCCAAAGTACCAAAGAGGTGAGGGAAGTAATTTTCAACAGATGGCTGGAGACATGAATGCGGGCGACTGTGACTTATTGTTAAAGCTCTTGGTAACGAATGCAAGGGCAACTCACTTAGTCAGTGATAGCCAAAAAGAAAGGAGAATTGTGAGCTGCTGGTGGAAAGCAGGTATGGTCTCTTTCAAATACGTGCCCTTGTAGGCACTGTGAAAGAAGGCAAGGGTGTCAGGACTGGCTTCTGGGCATCACTATTTGCTTGTCTGGGGAAAAGAAAAGACAGGGAAATGAAGAATCATGATCACTGAGATAGTTAATTTTCTGTATCAACTTGGTTTGTTCGTGGTACCAAGCTATTGGGTCAAATACAAGGCTATATGTTGTTCTGAAGGTATTTCTTAAGTGAGACTGACATTTTAATAAAGTAGACTTCAGTAAAGTAGATTATCTTCCGTAAAATGGGTAGGCGCCCTCCAATCAGTTGAAGGCCTTAAGAGAAAAAGTCTGAGGTCATCCCAGAAGTAGGAAATTCAGCCTTCAGACTAGTTTTCAACTCAAACCACAATATCAACTCTTCCCAGCTTCTTTTTGCTTTTAGACCTGTAACTAGACTCAAGTCTCAGAAGTCATTAAAGGTGAAGCATGGAGTTCCCATTGTGGCTCAGCAGAAATGAATCTGATCAGCATCCATGAGGACGCAAGTTCGATCACTGGCCTCACTCAGTGAGTTAAGGATCCGGCGTTGCTGTGAGCTGTGGTGTAGGTGGGCAGCTACAGCTCCTATTCAACTGACCCCCAGACTGGGAATCTCCATGTGGCACAGGTGTGGCCCTAAAAAGACGAAAAAAAAAAAAAAAAAAAAAAAAGGGAAGAACAGAGTGTAACCAATGAGGAAGTATGATCTACTTGAAAAGAACTAAATAATTTTCCAACATTTACAGCAGAAATCCAGGGAATACTTGTTCAAATGGGTATTACAGATCTGGAATAATGCTAGAAAGAACAAAATTTTGGTTTTTTTCCCTTTTACATTTATTTATTTTTAAAAAATTTTTATTATAATATAGTTGATTTACAGTGTGCTATACAGAATAGTGAATATGTTTGTGTATGTGTTGGTGTGTATAAAATCGTTGGTTTCTTCCTTGTCTTATCCCCTAATCATATAAAAATATATATGCAATCAACTTTATATTATAGTTTTTAAATACTGCTAACTTTTTTTTTTTCTTTGTCTTTTTAGGGCCGCACCCACGGCATATGGAGGTTCCCAGGCTAGGGGTCGAATCGGAGCTACAGCTGCCAGCCTACACCACAGCCACAGCCACGCAAGATCAGAGACCCGTCTGTGACCTACACCACTGCTCACAGCAACATCGGATCTTCAACCCACCGAGCGAGGCCAGGAATCGAACCCGCAACCTCATGGTTCCTAGTCGGATTCGTTAACCACTGAGCCATGACGGGAACTCCCTAAGTATTGTTAACTTTATACTATAGTTTAAGTTACAGGGCATCAAGGAAAAGAGCTAATACCACCCAAGCACTCTGCTTCTTTCTCTGCACATGACATTATGTATTTCAGTTGTAGGCAGAACGATTGTGTCATGCGAGGCCAAAATACTACTCGATATTGTTTTTATTTAGAGATTGAGTGTGGCTTGGGGGGAAGTGTATGGAGGACAATTTGACAAATGGACTGTGATGATTAATTTTATATATTAACTTGACTAAGGCATGGTATCAGATATTTGATCAAATACCTGTCTAGAAGTTCCTGTGAATATGTTTTTTAGATAAGAGTAACATTTAAAATGTAAAGTTTGAATGAAGTAGTTACCCTCTATAATGTGCAAGGGTCCCATTTAATCATTCAAATATTGGAGAGAAAAAAACAAATAAACAGAAGTGTTCCAAGGAAGAGAGAACTCTGTCTCCAGACTGCCTTTATACTCAAGCTGCAGCATAAAAACTCTTCCTTAGGTTTCTGGCCTTCCTGCCTGCCCTATACATTTTGGACTGGCCAGCGCCCCCAAATCACATGAACAAATTCCTTGAAATAAATATCTTCTCTCTCTCTTTCAGCTTACCTTAATTGGGGCCACCCTGTAATCTCAAATTTTGCCTGTAATACAACTCATTTGGGAGAATCTCATTGTATTTTCATTACATGGAGAAATTAAGAATTTGAAGGAGTTCCAGCCTATAAGCCTATTTTCTACTAACTTGAAAAGTATTGAAAGTTAAAGATAAATCAGCATCTGAGAGGCAGAGAGAACCTAACTTAACTTGAGGATGCAGGGAAGATCATAAAACAAAGAATGATAACGCAAGAATAGTAGTAATGACAACACAAAATTTGGTATAAGTACAGACCTAAAGCTGAGATGATGTCATAAAGGAACACGATGGTTTCCTGGTTTCCAAAGGGGAGTACTGCTGAGTAAACCCTTACTTAAATTAAATGCAGGAATGGTTGTGTGTGTGTGAGAGAGAGAGAGAGAGAGACTAGCAGGCAGTTAGAGTCAGAGAGAGGCAGAGAGAGACAGCAGGGATGTGGTGAAAAATCATGTGGGAGATGCTGAAAGCAATGATACTCTATTATATCATTAGGCTACAAACCAAAATAAAAAGGAAATGAGGTAAGAATTTTGGTGAAATACTAATACTTTAAGAAGTCTTAGCTATTTAAGGTTGTAATGTTTCATAGCTAAAATCTTAAAATTTGTTGTTGCCCTGATTCTAATGTGTTCAGGGAACAGAATAGAATTAAAGAGCTTTAGTCTACCATCACTTGATTAGAAATTACATTAATGAGTTAAATTCCACTCTTTTAATATATTAAAATTATACAATTTTTGACCTTATTCTATTCCATCAATTTTTCTCTTTATATGTAAATACTATCCTATTGAAATACTAACATATATTGCACTGTTTTCCTTTTGCAGATTATCTCATTCTTATTTTTTTTCAAAAATTCTCTGATGATTCTCATGCTTTTTAGAATCATTTGCACTATATCACAAAATAGGCTGGCCTGCTGGGACACTGGTTTAGAGTGACTGAATTGTTGCCATCTTTCATTTTCTTTGGAGTACACCTAATCATTTCCACCTCTGGCTCAGTTTAAGTGAAGATATTCTGAACATTTTATTGCACTTTTTAGGTTCACCTGAAATGATCACCCTTTGTCCTTTCAATGAGTTTTTAAAAAGGCCACCCATTAGTTCACGAGCTAATAAGAGTTACATGTTTGGCCTCTCTCTGTGATGCCCTGCAGCTTTCTGTCTTGCTTCTTTCTAGTTTAAGTACTGTGTTCTCTGACTTGATAATTCTGTGTCGCCTCTGTGTTTTGCATTCTGCCACACTCTTTGGCAGAAAAGCGTTACTATAATTTGCTCCTTTTGATGAAAGTGACTTTCATGTTGAGCTGAAAATGGTTTCTTTTGCTATGCAGGATAGAGATGGTTTCTCCTTCATGTGTAGCATTATTGAGCATCCTCTCTGGCTGCAAGAGTTCAGAGGTGTGCTTTATCATTTATCATTTCATATCTCCAATGACACTGACATTAAAAAGAGGGGTCATGAAGCTAGGCAGTTTTAGAGTTGGGCTACTCTGAACATGGCTTTGTACATTTCCTGTTTATGTGTGTAGTTGGATATGAGTGTGGGAGGTGTTCCTGTGTATTCAGTCATTCTTTACTCATTTAACAAGTGTCAGTTAATTAGCTATCCTCCTCCAGATGTGATATTTTTCCAAAAAAATAAAGATGAAAAAGATTTAGAGGAGTTCCCATTGTTGTGGCTCAGCAGGAATGAATCTGACTAGTATCCGTGAGGACACAGGTTAGATCCCTGGCTTTGCTCAGTGGGTTAAGGATCCTGCATTGCTGTGGCTGTGGTGTGGGCAAGGTGGCTACAGCTCCGCTTAGACCCCTAGCCTGAGAACCTCCATATGCCACGGGTACGGCCTTAAAAATGCACACACACACACACACACAAAAGTTTTAGAAACTGTGGTTCCTACTCTGAGATGATTTATAATCTATTATAAAAAACAAACAAACCAAAACTTTAGAAGTCTTGGTTTAGCATTTTGAAAGGAGGAAATATAAAATGAAATTGCATAGGAAAAAAAATAAACAAATTTGGATTAATGGATGATCAAGGGGAGCATCCCTGTCAGGAAGAATCCCTGTGACCATTGTGACTGGATCAAATCTTGCAGGATGCAAATTAGCCAAGAAGTGCAGTGCACAGATAAAGAACATGCCCTTAGTAGTAGCACGTACCTATTAAAGCAAATGAAAGAAAGCTCAGTGTATTCAATTTTTTTAAAGCACTTCTGTAAGACTTAAGTTCAACACAGGCAACTGTGTATGACTGGGTCACTTTCCTGTACAACGGAAATTGAAGACACATTATAAATCAACTATAATAAAAAATAAAATGTGAGGAAAACATACTAAGAATTGTTGGTAGCAAGTACACACAATGGTAGCATTATTAACAATCATTTACAAAGTAAATTGTATACCTGGGGGTTTCCTGATTCTAGAAAAATTGAAAGTTATGATGTATCTACACTTAAATCATTTTGGAAAGACTATCTATAAAAGGTTTCAAAACATACCTAAAGGACGAAAGGGAAAATATTTATTTCATTAATGAATTTAAGGTTAGTCATTTCTGTAGTCAAAAATCATCTTTCTTCAGAGTCAACTCTTTAGACCATTTCTTTCTCTTTCTTTCTTTCCTTCCCTTTTTTTTTTTTTTTTTTTTTTTGTCTTTTTAGGGCCACACTCACTGCATATGGAATTTTCCAGGTTAGGGGTCGAACCAGAGCTACAGCTGCTGGCCTATGCCACAGCCACAGCAACGCAAGATCCGAGCTACATCTGTGGCCTAAACCACAGCTCACAGCAGCACTGGATCCTCAACCCACAGGACAAGACCAGGGATCAAACCCTCATCCTCATGGATCCTAGTCTGGTTTGTCACATTGAACCATGATGGGAACTCCTTTAAACCATTTCATTTTCCCACTTCATTCAGGCAAGGAAAGAGGTGACTTCATCCATTATCTATCCTTCACTGCCTTAAATTTAAATTGTCTTTGAAGGAGCAATTTAGTTCAGGGCTTGCACCATAGAACCTTCACAGAGTCTCAGACAGAGCCATCTGTTTTTCTTCTGACCTGGTATCTTATGTCAGCCACTTCCTGTGGCAGGGTTTTATTCATTTTTGAAATCTAAAGCTTTATTATATTAGAAGTTCTTTGTATTTTTTTTTTTTTTTTGTCTTTTTGCTATTTCTTTGGGCCGCTCCCAGGGCATATGGAGGTTCCCAGGCTAGGGGTCCAATTGGAGCTGTAGCCACTGGCCTACGCCAGAGCCATAGCAACGCGGGATCTGAGCGGCGTCTGCAACCTACACCACAGCTCATGGCAACGCCGGATCATTAACCCAATGAGCAAGCGCAGGGACCGAACCCGCAACCTCATGGTTCCTAGTCGGATTCGTTAACCACTGCGCCACGACGGGAACTCCTGTTTTTTTTTTTTTTTTTTTTTTAAACATCTTCTCTATCTAGCTTATCTTTGAGCACCTTCAAGCCACCTTCAGCATATGCCTTGGTTTAAAATAAACACATAAAACTCTGCACTGAACACAAGATTGAATGCACATTTTCTAGAATTAGAGATTATAATAGGAGGTGGCTTCATGAAAAAAAAAAAAAAAAAAAAAAAGACCATAAAGAAGATGGCAACTCTTGCTCTGTAATATCTTTCAGCCTGGAAATGAAATACCGTGTATACCATCAGTATTTTCAAAATCATAAATATGCAATAGATTGCATCAGCCTCTTTTTAAACCACTGTATTGACCTATACTTGACATACAAAAAGCTATAGATAGGTTACTGTATACAACTGGTTGCATTTGGAGATAGGTATGCATCAGTAAAATCCTCACCACAACCCATGTCATAAACATATCACCTCCACAAGTTTCCTCCTGCCCTCTTTAGTTATTTAGTTTTTTATGTGATAAGAACACTTAACATAAGATTTACCCTCAGTAATTTTTAAGTATATAATACTGTATCATTAACTATAGGCTCTATAGTCTATAGTTGTACAGTAGAATTATAGGACTCACACATCTTGCATAAGTGAAAAAATACATTTTGACAAATACTTCCCCATTTCTTTCATCTTCTGCTTCCTGGAAATAACCATTCTACCCTCTGCTTCCATGAATTTGACTATTTTAGATTCCTTATAAGTAGTGTCATATAGCATTTGTCCTCCTGTGTCCGGTTTATTTCCCTCAGTGTAATGTCTTCCAGATTTATCCATGTAGGCACAGATGGAATGATTTCCTTATTTTTTAAAGATAAGTAATATACCATTATATGTATATACAGATTTTCTTTATCCATTTGACCAGGAATGGATATTTAGGTTGCCTCCATGTGTTAGCTGCTTTGAATACCATTGCAACAAACATGAAAGTGCACATATCCTGATGGGAAAATTCAATATTGCAGAGTTTTTTATGTCTTCCAAAATGAATGTGACACAAGTGCTCTTGGGGATGCAGCTGTATTCCATCAAAATTCCTTTGCTGAACTCCCAACCCCCAGTCCCTCAGGATGTGACTTTAGAGGTAGGATTCTTAAAGAAATAATTAAGATGAAAATGAGGTCATACAAGCTGGCTCTAATCCAATGTGACTGGTTTCCTTATAAGAAGCAGACAGTAGGACATAGGTATAGTGGGAAGACCAGGTACAAACACAGGGAGAAGACCACAGGCCTCAGATGAAATCGGTCTCGCCAACACCTTGATTTTGGATGTTTAGCTTCCAGTACTATGAGAAAATAAATTCCTGTTGTTTATGTCAACCAATCTGTGGTTATTTGTTATGACAGTACTAGAAAATTAATGCAATTGCTTTCAAGATTCAAATTTCAAAACGTTTCTAAAATTCATCAGGAATAAGTACATAGTAAAAATCTGTTTATAATATGTCTTGTATAATGTACTGTGCAAGCTGTCTATATGTATCATCTCCTAACATTCTCAAAGTAACTGCACAGGCTAGGTATTATTGTTATTGTTATTATTATCATTATTATTTTTTTTTTAGGGCCACACTTGCAGCATAGTTCCCAGACTAGGGGTCTAACTGGAGCTGCAGCTGCTGGCCTGTGCCACAGCAACATGGGGTCTGAGCCACATCTGTAACCTATGCCACAACTTGGGGCAATGCCAGATCCTTAACCTACCAAGCAAGGCCAGGGACCACAGCAGAGGGTTCTTAACCCTCTGAGCCACAATGAGAACTCCTACTTTTTATTATTGTCTATTTTTATTAAAGTATAACTGATTTACAACTTGTCTCTTTCTGCTATAAAGTGACTCAATCATACATATACATACATTCTTTTTTTTTACTCTATCCCAGGAGATTGGCTATAGTTCCCTGTGCTATACAGTTACCTTGTTTTTTATCCATTCTAAATGTAATAGTTTGCATCTACTACCAGGCATTATTGTTATTCACATCCTTAAGTTTCAGGTAAGTTAGGAAATGGCCAGAGATCACAAAGTAAATTTACAGAATTTGATCTCATTAAGTCTGTGCTTTTCAATTAACCATTTTTTATTCCAGATCTTACCATATCAGTAAATTTTTGGAGAAATGGGAGAATTTGACAATGTTGGCTAATGTTAAAGTCAATTTTTTAAAACAGGATTACTAAAGATCATCATATCCTTCCAGATCCAGTAATACTATAATGCTACAATAAATAAAATAGTTTAATAACATTTTTGAAGTGGACAAATAACTGACTTAAATAGAGTCTGACCTAGTTAGAGGTGACACCTGTATTTACAAAAATTTAAAGTCTAGAATGCATTTAAAATATATGGAGAATCTCATACTGAGTGAAATGAGCCAGAAAGACAAAGACAAATACCATATGATATCACTTATAACTGGAATCTAATATCCAGCACAAATGAACATCTCCTCAGAAAAGAAAATCATGGACTTGGAGAAGAGACTTGTGGCTGCCTGATGGGAGGGGGAGGGAGTGGGAGGGATCAGGAGCTTGGGCTTATCAGATACAACTTAGAATAGATTTACAAGGAGATCCTGCTGAATAGCATTGAGAACTTTGTCTAGATACTCATGTTGCAACAGAAGAAAGGGTGGGGGAAAAATGTAATTGTAATGTATACATGTAAGGATAACCTGACCCCCTTGCTGTACAGTGGGAAAATAAAAAAAATTATAAAAAAATATAAAATAAAATAAAATATATGGAGAAAGACTAAGCACTCAAATGATTTGGGAGACACTCTTTGTGTCTATGGAAATAAATCTGAAAAATCAAGCAGCTATCAAAACCAAACTTAATTGTGTACAGTTAAAACTAAACCCCAAGAATATTCAGCCCTCTTCCAAAGGAATGTCTTAGGCACACTTGAAAGTGTTGCCGGAAAGATGTTACTGGAGTCTGGGTTCTTGTTCATGGAGCCAAAGAATGAAGTTTGTGAACACATGGGCATCAAGCAAGTGAAAGTCTTTATTACAAGAAGGCAAACAGCTCCAAGCACAGACACTGGGAGAGGGAGGAAGAGTCCCCATCCTCTAATCTTCTAAAGAGGTTTTATCTCTTAAGGACAGGAGTACCAACCTGTCCTGCTATCAGTTCTCCCTACTCGTCTTGCCCAGCACCTGTATCAGGTCTTGTCCAATAGGGACTAGAGTTAGGATATGCTCCACAAGATTTATGGTCCTTCTGTTCTTCTTTCCCTTACACTTAGAGTCGCCATTCTTTACATTCCTTTTCTAACAGTCAAATGTGTAGATCAGAGGTCAATGTCCACAGATGTACTTTCAATAGTTAATCTTCTGACAAGCAAGGCCTGTTTGTCCTAACTTGTTTTTACAATTTTTTTTTTTTTTTTTTTTGAGCCAGTGGCATATGGAGGTTCCCAGGCTAGGGGTCATATCAGAGCTGCAGCTGCCAGCCTATACCACAGCCACAGCTATAGCAATACAGGATCCCAGCCACATCTATGACCTACACCACAGCTCATGGCAACAACAGATCCTTAATCCACTGAGCAAGGCCAGAGATCAAACCTGAGTCCCCATGGATGCTAGTCAGATTCGTTAACCACTGGGCCACAACGGGAACTCCTGTTTTTACAAATTTTTAACCCATGGACATTAATCAGGGAATATATCAAAGCCCATGTTCCTACACTAACTACCTGAATTATTATTCTGCCTCAAAAGCTAAGAAGCCCTTGATGTTGTCCCCCTTTCTTACTGACATAATTTCAGTTCCTCTCATGACTGTGGGCACTCAACTAACATGATTTTCTGTTCTCTTAATTTTACTTGTAACATGTGGAAATCAGGAGAGGATACAACTCTCCAGTTATGACTGTGCCCGTTCTGGACAGATCAGAACAGGACTCTTCCTATTCCAGACAAATTATCTCTTATAATGAATTTAGGATAACATGAGATTTTTGCTGACAACCACAACACACAAATGAGTCAAGTTGAGTAAACCACAATTTGAAGTCTGCTTTATATGAGTTACTTGCAATCATATTTCCTCTAATCCTGCTTTTCTAAGTGAGTAACCTCATTAGAGGAGAAAAAGAAAGATTGTCTTACAAGAACTCAACCTACTGAAACAGTGTTAGTAGACAGAAATCAGCTCTTCTTTCCTACGTAATTTAAGAAACTGTCTGTCCATAATATACTATTTGTCTTATATTAATGTGAAGCTAAGTCTACAAGTTTATAGAATTTCACCTACTCATATATCTTTAAAAATAAGATAGCATTTCCTCCTTTCCATTCTTAGTGTTTTAGCCATGATTCGTTATTCTTTAAAGATGCTAAAACGTACTTTGATAACACTATTTTTCTCTGTCTCCATTAATAACATCTGAGGTATATATGATGAGTTATATATTTTAACCTTTTAAATTTCTACTCTTTCACTGAGTTTTACTTTGTGATGTTTATAACTCACATCACTTTCCACATCAATCGAGGCCAGAAATAAAATCAACTTCACTGAAAAGCTTACAAAAGATATGCAGTTGTGATCATGAAATAAACCAATTTATGGGATTTTACAGCAAATGGATGGAACATGTCAGAATTACTCCTGTACACATAAGCCCCCTCGGGTTTTCACTTTTACCTTTCAGAAAACACACACACACACATATAGTTTTAGAGAATTCCTCAAAGGTTTTGAGGACAAAGGAAATTCAATAGAGATCAATAGATACAAGTTAGATACGTAAGTAATTGGTCACATACTGTCAGAAAAGAATAGATATCGTTCCTAAGTCATGTTCTTTGAATTGCCCATAAAGATAAAAAAGTTTAGAGTCGAGGTTGTGATGGGAATTGCCCTATTTTCTGAGAGCAGCTGGTCATTTGTTCTGACATGTAATATGGCAAGTCAATTCACGGGGTTTTTGTGTTACAGAGTGCACTCAAAATACTTCTGTGGATACAGAAGCTATGAATCACAATGAATTCTGAAACCTCATAGAATTTTCTTCTTAGAAAAAAATTGGATAAATGATTCTACTCCTATGACACAAGTCAATGTTTTAGAAAACATTCTAGTTAATAACTACTGTAGCAAAAAATGGCCAAAAATGCATTAATCACTGAAATGTTTCCTAATATCCTATCAGAACTAGAATATTTTCTAAAAACTTATGCATATTGCAATCTTTGCTTGAAGACTATATGCATAATGTAAGAATTATTTAGGAATGGAGATAACATTAAAGTCATCTAGCCAAATGGTTTAAGAGCTTTTAAATATTTGACATAAAAATATACATTGACCATATGCATAGGTATGAGCAGTTATTTATTCACATATACATGTATTTATGTGTATGTGTGTGTGTATGGGTGTGACTGGGTTGCAATGGTTTTAATTTGCCTTTTGGAAATAAAAAAATTAAAACAGCATAAAAATTTACCTATTTTATTTTTGTTATCTTCATAAAAATAAATATTTTTAACACCACAATTAAGAATAAAAAAAACTCTGATTAAAAAAAGCCTATGCCAGGAGTTCCCGTCATGGCTCAGTGGTTAACAAATCCGACTAGGAACCATGAGATTGCCAGTTCGATCCCAGGCCTCACTCAGTGGGGAGTGAGGAACCTGGGAACCTCGATATGCCGCAAATGCGAGCCTAGAAAAGGACAAAAAAAAAAAAAAAAAAGCCTATGCCAAATTGAATAATAATTATATTTTGAAATTATAATCTATATGCTTTTTCCTGATTTTTCTAAATATAGTTATTTAGTAATCACTCATTTGGTTCAAGCCAATATTTTACTTACTATTCATTGCATTAGAAAAACTATTAATACAGTTTTTCAGTGACACCTAGCTAGTTGGTAGACCCTAATCTTATCCCAATAACATATCCCATTCAATAATATAAATTACTAGAAAATCTTGATTTTCCACTTTTATTTGATGTACATATAGCTCTCGTTTAGTAGACAGATTGCATTCCAAATATTAATTATATATATGTAGGAGATAGGGGCATGGGTTACTTTAATACAGGGGATGGCAAACTTTTCTCCAAATATTTCAGACTTATGTTTCATGTTCTTTCTTTCTTTCTTTCTTTTCTTTCTTTTTTTTTTTTTTTTGGTCTTTTTGCCTTTTCTAGGGCCCTCCCGTGGCATACAGAGGTTCCCAGGCTAGGGGTTGAATTGGAGTGCAGCCGCCAGTCTACATCAGAGCCACAGCAACGCGGGATCCGGATCCGAGCCGCGTCTGCAACTTATACTACAGCTCACAGCATGATGGATCCTTAACCCACTGAGCAAGGCCAGAGATCGAACCAGCAACCTCATGGTTCCTAGTCAGATTCGTTAACCACTGCGCAACAATGGGAACTCCTGTTTCATATTATTTCTATCACAACTACTGAAATCTGCTGTCATAGGGTGACACAGCCTATGATAAACAAATCAGCATGGCTGTATTTCAAGACTTTATTGATACTGAAATTTGAATTTCATAGAATTTTCATATGTCATAAAATATTATCTTTTGAATTATTTTCCAACCATTTGAACATGTAAAGACAATTCTTAGCTTACAGGCTGTACAAAAACATAAAGCAGGCTGGATTTTCCCAAAAGCCATAGTTTGCTGATCCCACAGTATGTTAATATGAATGCAAATATATGACTTTACTGGAAAGACTTCTGCAATAACTTATTTGCCTAGAGTGTACCTAAATCCTACTTGGTCCACTTGTGCCAAATGGATGCAGTATGCGCGAAAAGATGGCAATAGCACCATTACATCTGTGGTACCTACCCAAAATCCCCCACTGTGAGTTTCACTGCACAGGAGAATTAAACACTTGGTATGACTTTAGAATGCAATGTCTTTCTCCCCTTGAACTAAACTTGAATGTATTCAACATCTACTTTTCAGAAATTCTATTTATTTTTGTAGGCGATGTAAGGGATCAGATGGTTCTCCAAGCATGATATAAGCAAGTGAGCCATGCACCTACTAACCTCTGCAAACCAAATACTAAGTCAGTTACCTTCTACTTTGTATGGCAACGATTCAATTGACCTGAACAGAAATATATGAAGCTGACTTTATATAAACTCAAGTTATTCCATATAAACCCTGCCTGAATTATACTTCAGTGTGCTCCACAATAGAAAGCAACCTCAGGAGGAAGACCTATTATCGAGTTTTTATTAGAATAAGGACTTACTGTGCCAAGCATGAGTCTCTGCAGTACTCACTCCCATGTTGCCAGTTAAGGAGCTTAATGGAAGAGGATACTTATCTGTACAGCCCTCGGGGCAATCGATAGAACTGTGATCCCTAGATTCCAGGGCATTCCTATCCACCGAATAAACACTTCACAATGCAGACTTATTTGCAGCCTTCTTTAGATAACAGTAGCTAAGGGCAGTTAGTACTTATTTGCTTTTTTGGTAGGATAATCAGTAATACTTAGTTGGTTATGCTTCAGATATTTCTGAAAATCCCCTCAATACTTCTCTCAGTGTCTAAATGATAATCTTACAGATTTGATTTTGCTTGAGGATTCCCCCTGAAATAGCATGCAGAAAATTTAGTGTTGTGTTCTCCTGAAGGAGTCCACAGGAGGACTCTATATATCTCTTAAGAAGATTAGCTAAAGGACATAAAACATCTAGAGAAAACTTGCAAATATGCAAATAAAAAATATGTGCAATATTTGGGTTAGATGGATATTTTCTGTCATCTTGGAAATAAAGTCATTAAATTATAATTGACTCCAAACTAAAGACAACTAAAAGGTTTTTGTTTGTGTATTTTGTTTTTATGATTAACTAGGTTTTATGGGCAATGATTCTTTTCTAAGAGAGTTCAGCCCTTACATATGTTTACTAATATAGGTATCTCCTATGGAATCTAAAAGCTGCAAATCCTTTTCTTAAAGGCCTGCCTGCAGCGATCTACAACTTTGGTTATTCCTAATTATGCTAAATTTGTTATGAAAGTGAGATTGTCTTATGGCCACTAACACAATAAGGTGTTTCATATCAAAGTCTTTCAATCTTTAGTGTGACTCTACTTAAACTTAACTGCTAAAGAATAACCTTTCTGATTGTGTAAGATGTCAAACAGCAGCCAAACTGATTGAAGTTCCGCTGATATGGTGCCTGTTTCTCCATCAACTCCATGGGCTCCATATGGCAAGAACTCCGGTTAATTCTTAGTCAACCACATGAAAGCATATGAAAACCTTCTACTATCTTCGTTGTATGCCACTATTACACTTTATTCAAATCTTAATCTCACAATTTTATTCCTTCTAGATGATGGGGAACATGTGACAATTGGGCAATAATTCAGGAATTAAATATACTCAGGTCTGATTTTACAAAGACCTGTTATTCAATCCCAAGTTAATATTATTTGATATGGCTCTTATTTTAAAAATGGCCAAGGCATTCTCTGCATGGAATATGCTATCACCATTGAACTTGCAACTCACTGTTTTCAAAGAAAAGGAGTTACTTTTCTAATGTTTAATCTACTAAAATGGCTAAATTAAACACCTATGATTTGAGCTTGAACCCCGGAAAAAGTTGAAAGAATGAACATTTACCCAGTCAATATGCTTTTGGAGCTGTGCATGATTTGGGGTATAATGACCTCAATTGGTAGGACAATTAAGAATGGTAAATAAATCAATGACTTATCAGAAATTACTATATAGCCCAAAGTGATATCTATAAAACTAGAATCCCATATCTGTGAGCACTCCAGAAGCTAAGGGCAATGCCTTGCCTAACTTCATTTGGTAAACAAGTGGCTTTTACAAACCCAGGTATATTACCTGCCAATAAATTTAAAAGATTATGATAAATTCAAAGCAATCAGTTCAGCCTTTGTAAAAAAATATATATATATATTGGTTATTAAAGGAATGCTCTCTCTCCATAATGGTAAATTCTGATGATTGTCATGGCTTCCCAAAACACCACAATCTACCCAGTAGATCCAAATTACTCCTTTATTGCTCACAGTCAAAGAGACAGTGTCTACATTACTCACCTGTAAATGACAAAATTCTGAGAATATTTAAAGGTGGGAAACATCTGTATTTTAAACTTTTTTATTGTTATTTTTAATCAAGGTGCACAACTGGAGGCTAGCAGATGTTGCCCATTGATTAGGTAAGCTCATATTATTTAGCCTATTTTACGAAAATCTTGTAGAATTTGTTGGATATTTCAAAGCAAGGAGATTATTAGACAATAAATTTTCTGAAAGCTAACCTATAGATTCAGATGGAAAAATATGTTATTATGAATGCATAGCTCTGGAAGGCTACCTTTTTTTCTTCAAGCAAAGTCTCATATTTTTCTTTTAGTAAACTATAAAGTTAAACAATGTATTGGAGATCTCATCAAATCTCTTTATGACTGGTTTAATAAAACTGAATGACACTACTGATTTCTTAGGAAAGGAGATACCAGAAAGGTGATACCCAGTCCTCTAAAATATAATAATCTTAGATAAGATTTTTGTTTTCAAGAAAGGCACTTGTGTCGCCTTGAGGAAATAAACTGTAATGACATGCTAAAGCTATACATATATCGTTATGGCTGGTTATTTTCTTTCAGTATATTCAGTGTGAGATTCATTCAAGTCATAACATACATCAATCGTTCTTTCATTACAAAGTAGTGTCCCATTACATAGATATACGACAGACAATTTGCTTATCCATTCATCTCTTGATGGACATTTCAGCTGTTTTCAACGTGGGGCTAATACATATAAAACTGTCATGAACACTGGCATACAAGTCTTTATATGGATATATGCTTTCATTTATTTTGAGTAAACACCAAGGAGAAGAGTAACTGTGGCATATGGTGGGTGTACACATCACTTTTTGGAAAACTATTAAACTGTTTTCCTAGGTGGTTGTGCCATTTTATACTCCCACCAGCAATATATAAGATTTCCAATTTCTCCACATCCTTATCAATTTTAGGTGTTGTAAACCTTTGCAATTTTAGGCATTCTATAAGATGTGAGTGGCATGTCATTGTAGCTGTAACTTGCATTTTCCTAAAGACTAATGCTCTTAAGAGTCTTATTATATGCTTATCACCCACATCTAATCTCAGTGAAATAAATGTTCACTTTTCCCATTATTTAAAATGGGAGAGGGGATGCCTTTCAGTCCATAAAAAGGGGCATAACATATACTTTCTGATTGAAATGCTCCTTTGAGAAGCGTTATGTCCAGACATGAATAAACCAAAAGATCTTATTTCATGTATTTTCACCTAGCTTTTTGGAATGTTCATAATACAAATACTATCGAATAAGTTAAAGCAAGTAGGAATAAGTTATATATGACCACAAAGATCAAGAGCGGGAAGGGTAACCAGACAGATCTCAGGTGAAGACAAGGCCTGTTATTCTGGTTAAAAAGTTATTCATCTGCATCCATGCACTATTAAGAAATCACTATGTGAGGGCCTCTGTGTGTATGTGACAGAATGGAGAGGGAGGCAGGGAAGTAAAGGGTTCACAGGAAACAGTCAACTTCCGAAGACTCTCCATAAGCTTACATTTTCAATGGTATCTTAGCAATGAAATTAGCCCAATAAAATGTCTAAGTTAAAGGTAATTTTGAAATTTTTTTCCAACAATAACAGCCATGAAACTGTTGATGGAGTTTAGAGGTGGCAGTGGTCATTTTAGACTGTAGTCATGTATCGGAGACATTGTGGTTTTGATTCCAGACCACAGCAATAAAGCAAATAATGCAACAAAGCCAGTCACATTATTTTTTTGTTTGTTTGGTTTCTCGGTGCATATAAACATTATGTTTAAACTATATTGTAGCCTTTTACCTGTGCAATAGCATTATTTCTAGAAAAATAACTACATATTAATATACCTTAATTAAAAAATAATATTGTTGGAAAAATGGCCACAATAGACTTGCTATTGCCACAAAGTTTCAATTTGTTAAAAAAATGCAATATCTGTGAAGATCAATAAAACGAGGTATATCTATAATAGACAGAGGTCCCACCTCACCCTCCAGATTACACTCATCCACAAATCTTCATACCTCCTTGAACGTTATAGTAAATTCCTTCTGCCCCATGGATAGTACCTAGTGCTTTCACAGCCCTTCTCAGTAGTTGTAATCACGTGGGCAACACTATAAAATAATACTTACAGGTGTCATATGTGGTGAATTTGCTGTTTGTTTGTAGGCAATTATGGTTTTAAGAGCCCTGAGGGTAGCTTCGCATCACCCCATATGGGAAGTTTAGCATTAGAATGACAGGAAAGAGAGAAAGGCTTTCTTTAAAGCAGTTTGACAAAAAAGTATAATGCTGTGCTGTTTTCATCATGAACAGAAATGGCATTAGAGAGAACTCTTTGGAGCCAAATGAACAATGCATATTATCTAGCATGGTGGAGGGGGGCTGAAATTGAATAGCATTTGTGCTGGTCTCATTCAGCTGTGCAGTTTGAAAGTTCTTTTTGACAGTTTTATGGCTTAGAATGTACTGTGCATTTTTTTTTTCTTAGTTTGTTGGAGTAATGTCAACTTCTTTTTAGACTAGGCTATTATTTCTGCATGTAAATGTAGTCTTCTGAACCTGGCTGGAGAAACAGACATCAATAACCTTCAAGACTTAGACTGGTTCGTAACTGCAGTTCTCCAGCTGGAGGGCCTGCTGGGCTAGAGAGGTGAGATGAAGAAAAAAGCGCTTGAAAAACCTGTAGAGTCTTTGATCTTTAAACTAACATTTCAAAATCTTCAGAAACTGCTTAAATCATAGGGTTTACTTTTATACATTGCCTTTGACACTGCTAAAATATTTTGTTTTCTTATTCTGCTTTTGTGGAGATAGTAAGATCTCCCTCACCTTTAGTATGTAATTGTATCATTCAAAGATGGTTATCAATGAATTTTAATATAAATATTTCTTTTTGAGTCTGGTTTGTTCACCACCTATCACTACTTATCTTAGTCCCTTCAGGCTGCAATAACAAAAATATCAGGGACTGGGTGGCTGAAAGAGTAAACATTTATTTCTCATAGTTCTGGAGGTTGAGAAGTCCATGATCAAGGTGCTAGTGGATTCTGTGTCTGGTCAAAGTCCACTTCTGGCGGCAGATTTCCACATTCTCCCTGCGGCTTCACATGGCTAAAGGGGTGACGAAGCTCTCTGGGCTCTCTTCATGCAAGTCAGTAATTCCATCCACGGGGGCTCCACCGTTATGAACTAATTATCTCCCAAAGACAGAACTTCCAAATATCATCACACTGGGGACTAGTGCTCAACATATGAATTTGAGGGAGCACAAGCCATTTAGTCTACCTAAATAGAAGGATTTTTTTTTGTTCTTATTTAAATAAAGGAAGATAATGCTTTTGTGGGCTTTTTTTTTTTTTTTTTCAGTCTTCTTTTTTATACTAAATCCTGTGATTCAAATTAAAGAAGACATGGAGAATCCAGTGTTGAAACTTCAGCAATAAGACAAATCGCTTTGGATGTGTCACCACTTATTCTGCATGTATTCCATCTGTAGAAGAGAAACAAGCCTCCATCTAGATAAGAACCTACAGAACTAGTTTTATGTCTGAGAGTAGTGCTTCCATTTGGGAATACCTTCCAGTGTTTTTTTCCTCAAAACATATATTTCTGAATCTCAACTCTTTAGGAAAATAAGTCCAAAAACTGTAAAAACAGCCAAAAGTTATACACTATTCAGATGCAAACATAGAGACATTAATGCTTTGAAGGAATCTGGGAATTGCTTTCTTTTCTAAAAAGAAAGTCCCAGTGCCCTACCCCCTTCTTATTCCAAAAATGATGTACATATATCTCATTTTGCTTGTCTTTAGAATCTTCCATATAGATTCCCCCCACATTTTAATTAAATTTGACTTTCTTCTGTTAACATATATCATTTGAATTTAATCCTTATACTAGCCAGAAGAATCTAGAATGGTAGAGGATTTCGTTTCCTTTCTTGAGACTTCTTATCCTTACTTTGCAAAGAAAGGGAAGAATACAAAGCAAATGACCATATATTTCCTTTCTAATAAAGTTAGAATTGGAGGGAGGTCACCAAAGTGTTTAATAGCCCAGACAGTCTTGAGTTGGAATCCTGCGTCTATACTTGCTCATTATATAATTTTGCAAAATTAATAATGCTCTGGAATCCTTAATTTATTCTTGTGTGAATGGTGATACTGAGAATGAGAGTTCTACGAGAATGCTGTAGATTAGGTATAGA
This sequence comes from Sus scrofa, assembly GCF_054392235.1. NCBI lineage: Eukaryota > Metazoa > Chordata > Mammalia > Artiodactyla > Suidae > Sus > Sus scrofa. The sequence goes on along the minus strand of NC_139385.1, from coordinate 135,671,840 downwards.
TAAGATAAAGTGCAAAGTGTCATACTATACATTGCCTACAGAAAGGGTTTAAAGAGTATTAACAAAAATTACCATAAACAATTATAATGCAATGTATAATGCAAAGTGATGACTCTAGAAGAGATGTATAGATACTGTTCTGGAAACTCAGAACCAGGAACAATTAATTTTGCCTGGAGGATTTAGCAAGACCTTTACTAAGTAGAGGGACTGGATCACAAAAAGAGATAGGAATTCATCAATTAGGACGAGTGCCAAGTCAGAGAAAAACACCCATTCCGGCAAGAGATATAGCCTCTGAATCTTGGCACTGAGCTTGTTAGACAATCAGAACTTATTTATTGAATTAAATTGAATTCCAGGAATTCAAAAGAATTAGGTGTACTCAAAAACGTGAATTTTTCAGTATGAATAGAGAACGTAATCTTCAAGAAAGTGGTAGAAGGAGGCAGAAAGATTTTTAAGGGAATCTGATCCTTACTTTATACTAGAGACCTGTACTATAAAAATTTGTATTCTCCTCAAAGTGCATATATCTATCACCAACCAAAGAATGGCCAAAATAAATACTTTTAAGAAAATTCTTTAGGAAACTATGCGAGGATTTTGAGTTGAATGAAAATATGATCAGATTTTTTAGTTTTAAAGAAAAACATTGTTTCATGACACCTGCATCTTGGGGATGCCTAAAAGATACATAATTTTACCTTTCACTAATTTAAATTTCTGCCTAAAATATTACTTTGTAATAGGCAAAGAAATATCTAATGGCCTTTTCAATACAGTATGCAAAGTTGAACAACTCGTGTTGAAAGATTTTGAATCATATTTACACCTATATAGCTCTGTTTTTGGATCTAACTTATTGATCTAAAAGTCTCTTCTCACATTGGTTTTGTAAAAATAAATAAAGACCACTCAAATGAGAACAAACAGAGGCTATTTATTCAGGGCTGGCTGTAACAAGAGTCATCCAGCGTCATCACTTGCATTTGATAAAGGCTCATAAGCAGATAGGAGAATATGACAGCTTTATAGCGAAAAAAGGGGAAAGTTGCGAGTATGCTTTGATTAGAAGTTCGTGGTATGAAGAAGCTGGAGGTGGGCAGCAGGACATCTTAGTGGTTGAATTGGTAAACATATTAAACTTTTTTGATTGGTACTGCCTTAAAAACCAGGGGGGGGGAGAAAAAATGGGGATCATTGACCCAGTCCCAATGTTTTTGGGGTGCTTGTTGTGATTGTAGTTTGGATTCTCTGACTGGTTGATGCAGAAGTTCTGGGTCAAAATTCTACTGATACATACAATCTGGCCACTGTTCATTTGTATATTTATTATCTCATTTGTAACCCCTTCCATGAATGCTAAGCACTTTGGATTCATCAAAATTTCCAACACTCCAGGAAATTTAAATGCTTTATTTATGCTAAAATTACATATGTATATACTGATATTGAAATCCAAAACAAATTATGATTAAATAATTTAAAAAACTGCTTTCACTCACTGAACTGGATGGTTGATGCATGTTTTATCTCCTGAGTTTCTGGCATCTCTCAATGCATATAAAATATATAAAAATATGTAAAATATTTTAAAATACAGGCGCATTCATATTTATCATCATATAGTTTAATGTCACAAAATCTGTTTGTTCAGTAAAAGCTGTCTTTGTGCATTATCAATAGACTCATTAAATCAACCTCAACTGAATGCTTTATTTTTTCCTGTGCTCTTAAAAAAGAATAATAAAAGAGGTAATCAAGTTCTAAACAATATTAAACTTTTTTTTAACTATCTTAATTTTGTTTTCAATCATGCAAAGAGACTTGCAAGCCAAGGAAAATGGAGATGTACTCCAGACACCAGTAACAGTGTCTTCAGAATTTCAAATAGGGGTCATATCCCCTAGTATCTGTTGCAGCAGACTGAATTAAAAGTAATGGTGACCTTAGGTCCCATTTAACATGCGAAAGAAATTGAGCCTTAACTTCTATCTTTGCCAATGACTGTTTGTAAATGTGTACAAATTGCCTAGTCTCACTGAATCCCAGTTATGTACCAGTAAATGGGAATAATACAATTGTTAAGATTTAAAGAGATACACTATGTGGGCTTTATATTCAAGAGCTGACACCTAGTGCTGCATTCTTCACCACTGGCAATATAGGTATAAAAACAGCTGCTTTCATGATTTATGGGTAACAATACAAATAAAACCAGTTAAATAGATATCTAGCTAACTAACATAATACCCTCCATGACATGCTTTTTATATATGCATGAACACTAACAATATGGAACAAGGGTATAGAGGACCAAGGACTAACAGGGAAGTCAAGTGCTGTTTTTGCTATCATGCTATAGGAACCGTTCACCAAATTACCTCACCATTCAATATCCAAAGCTCAGTCCTTTGAACTTCTGTCTATCTGTCCTCCATCCTCTTCCCCTTCCCTCATACATTTTGATTCCTTGAATTTCTACTCTAGGGATAGCAAAATTTTCCTACTTAAAATGCAGAATAATGTATTTTTATAAAGCTCTTATTCCTACTTGAAGCTCCAGGCCCACACTGCAGATCCAACCACAGAGAGGAATTCAGCTAAATAAAACAACAGCAAATCTATGGTTCTTCAGTTGCTAACATCCTTTCATTTAAGAGCAGTTGTCATTTAGAGAAGACAGTTATATTTTCTAAATTCCATCTCAGTTAACAGTATCCAAGATATGGAAAAAAACACCAGCAATATTTTGGCAGGCTCCAGAGGCCCTATAAACCAAGGTCAGGCTCTAGGCTTCCCAAAGACAAGACTGTGCCAATCTTTGGGTTTCCCTAAGAGCTAGGCACAATATTTAATGAAATAAAAAAATATATAGAATATGCTACATAAGGCTGTGGATTGCTGTAGACATTTCAGCTACTTTATAAAATATAAGCTATGTATTTGCAAATCACATGTATATTGGGTGCTATGATATATTTTTTAAAAATGAATACTAGTGTACTTTGTTAAATCTTACTGATGCTAATTTGCACTCTGATGAGAAAAAAAAATCTATTTTCTATATGCTCAGGATATAATTTAATTCATATAAGAATAAGAATAATTTAAATTAATAAATTAGCATCATTAGTAAATAATAAAATCCTAATTTTTAGATTACTAACCTTAAAATAGTTTATAAGTATGTTTTATTCTGTCTATAAAATATTTACTCTACTAAGTAAACTCCATAACATGCTTAGTCAAAACATAACCATCTTTTCCAAGGAGCCAGTTCAACACTTTCAATGAACCAACAAATATTAATTAAAAACCTATTATAATTTAGGGCCACTTTTTCCTTTTATCTTTAACTCAAACTATTTCTCAGAATATTGCTTCTAACTTTACCTTAAAACTATAGTGTGAATAATAGACAACTAGAAATTGAAATAAAAACATTTAAATTAACATAAAAACATAAAATGCCTAGTGATAAATTAACACAAAATATGTGCAAGATCTGCACACTGGAAAGTACAATTTTTAAGAGAAATTACAGAAGACATAAACAAAAAAGAGTTATACCATGTTCACAGATCAGAAGACTAAATCAACTCTCTCTAAATTTATCTATAGATTAAATGTGAGTCCAATCAAAATATCAGGGGATTTTTTTCATAGAAACTGAAAAGATGATTATAAAATGTATATGGAAACACAAGGTAACAATTTGATCCAGACAAGCTAAAACAATTTGAAAGAGGAGAGCAAAGTTGGAGATCTTATACTATTTAATTTCGAGATTTTCTATAACATCACAATAATCAAGGCTGTGTAGCATTGGCACCAATGGTTCAAAGGACAAAACAGAATTTAGAAACAGACCAACCCGTTTACAGTCAACTGATTTTTTGAAAGTAGATGCCGAGTTAGTTCAATGAGGAGAGTCTGGTAAACAAACTGAACTTGGAAAAATATATCTGTATGTGAAATATGAACACTGACACCCCCTACCTCACACTGTATATAGGAAAATTAACTTGAAATGGATAATAGACCTAAGTCAAAGAGCTAAATGATGAAAATTTTGGACATAAACTTAGGAAAACACAAAGAAAATTTGTATAACCTTAGCTTAGGCAAAGATTTCTTAGAATAAATAACAAAAGAAGAATACTGATAATTTTGAATAAATCAAAATGTAAAACTTTCACTTCTCTAAAACACTTAAAAGGAGAGACCACAGGTTGGGCAAAAATATCTATAAAAAACAGCTATTAAAATACTTACATTTAGAATATTATACTCAATTCACTTTTAAAACGATGACATTACCAATAAAAACTGAGGAAAAGATTGGAATATGTGCTTCATCAAAAAAATTAGATGAATGACCAAGAACAAATACAATTTTTTTCAATATCATTAGTCATTAAGGAAAAGAATTAAAATTGCAAATGAAATACCACTAGATACTCACTAGAATGACAGTTTAAAAAGACCAATACCAAGTGTTGGCAAAGATGTGGAACAACTAGAACTGTTATATCGTGTTGGTAGAAATTTAAAATATATTGCCACTTCAGAAGGTTTCTTACAAAATTAACTACACAATTACTATATGAGGTACTAATCCCATTTCTAGGTATTTAATCAAAATAAATGAAAATATATGTTCACACAAAGATTTATACACTAATGTTCCCAGTAGCTTTGTTCACAGTAGCCTCCAAATGGAAACAACCTTATGTCCATCAACTGGTGAACAAATATGGTATACCCATAAAGTGAAGTACTACGTAACAATAAAAAAGAGTGGGTTACTGGTAGATGTAACAACATGGAGTAATCAAGCTTTATGCTTAAACATTATGCTAAGTGAAAGAAAGGAGAAGACCGGTTGCTAGGCGTTGGGTGAGGGGAAAGGATTGACTGCAAAAAAGTAGGAGGAAAATGTTTGGATTAATGAAAATATTCTATATCTTGACTGTAATATGGTGTATACAACTGCACATACTTGTCAAAATTCATCAAACAAAATTAAATATAATTAATTAAAATTGGAGGATTTTATTATGTATAAATTACACAGCAATAAACCTGATTTATAATTAAAAGAAAAATCTATTTTGGTCTAGACATATTTCTAATGCTCTAATTTAGGGATTAAGAGTAAAGACATTGGAACCAGACTGACTGGGTTTGAATTTTTCTCATCAATTTACTAGCTTTTATGATATTGAGAAGTTTACTTATTCTCTCTTTGCAGTTTCTCAAACTTAAAATATAATGGAAATAATAATTCTTATTGTTATGAGAATTATGTTAGTCAATGAATGTTAGTGTTTATATAAATAGTGTTACTTCAAATATATATTTTTATATTCAAACATATATTTGGAGTGGTATTATCTATAAGTAATAAATGTATAAATGTATATATGCATATAAAGTTGACTATATATAAAAACATACATCTTTCAGAAAGGTGACTGAAAAACATCAATGACTTTTTAAGTGCATTTACTATTATCATTGATGATGACTCAGCAGTAGGAAAAATAAAACACCTGTTTTCAAGTCTCTTACATACTGTGGAGAAGACAGCATACATAAGTAAACAGATATAATAGAAGATCCCTTATAGTAATAAATACTAGGCTAAGAATTAGAGCACAGCCATGTGGTAGGGAGAGAATAGTTATATATGGTTATTACATCAGGCTTTTCCATAAAGGTGACATTCGAGCTGAAATTTTAATGACAATAAGGCCAATATTAAGATTTGAAATACTATTCACTGTCAATGGGAAACTTGGAGGGTTTAGCGTTGAAGGAAGAGATGGAAAAATGGGGCTCTGAACACTCTTTGCATATAAAAATTAGTAGTTATGTGGAAATTTGAGGGAAGTAATTGTGGAAGCATGAATAGATTAGACAAAAGTAGTTAACATCAGAGATCTAGCCTAGCAAATTCAAGACATACTTGCAGTTTCATTGGGTATTTTTTGTAGAATACTTTTTGAATCATTTCCTTTAACTAGACTATTTTTAAGAATAAAATATAAGACAAGTAAATGAAGGCCAAAATGGAAACATTCATGAGACCTAAATAAATGAGAATTATCTCCAAATATTTCATTTTCATCTAGTCAGTTAAATGTTAATATATTGTAAATATGTCAGTTACAAATGACATATGTAAATACATAACTTAGTATCACATAAATATGCAACGAAAATCCTCTGGGGAGAAAACACAGAGCACTTCATGTACTCACATGATAAGGAAGAAAAGGTTACAATAAGGGCTAACATGACTCTTACGAAGACTATAAGGTCCCATGTATCCTTTACCCAGTTACACCAGGTGTAATCAAGGTACACTATCAAAACCTGGAATTTAGCATTAGAGCAATGTGTGCCTAGAGTTAAATCTATTTTAATTATGGGTGTCGGTGGATGAAATAACTAATCACAAGCAAGATACAGTTCCACTTGGATACGCAGTCCCACTTTGGTTCTCCCTGAAGCTACCAAAGAGGTCAGAGAAAGGAAATAAAAGAATACATGATATTTCATGAACGGAGCAGCAGTCTTATAGAGCTTCCCCTTCAGTTGGCCATGGGTAAAGCACAGAGTGCCAGTGCTCAGACAGCTTCTCTGCCAGCTACAAAACCATAACGAATGCCAGGGTACTGAACCTCTCTGAGTCTCCGTTCTTCTATCTGCAAAATCAGGCAATATATACAAATCAAAGGTTGTTGGAAAGATTAAATGAATGAGACCTGGTTTAAAGTAGCATAAATATACTTTGGGAAAAAAAAACAACAAACTCCCCCCCAACTCCCTAGGGAAAAACAAAAACAGAGTTCCCTTGTGGTGTAGTGGATTAAAGATCCAGTGTTGTCACTGCAGTGGCTGGGGTTGCTGCTGTGGAGCAGGTTTGAGCCATGGTCTGGGAACATCCATGTGTGCTGTGGGCATGGTGGGAAAAAAAAAAAAAAAAAAAGCAGCCACCTGGGACTCAGTCCTACTAGGTATACCCTGGTAAATCCTCCAGCAGCACTATCTTGGCTGTGTCCTACAATTTTTGATATGCTGTATTTTAATTTCCATTAAATCAGTTCATCTTTTGAGTCTTCTGGGGCCCATAGATTTATTTAGAAGTGGGTTGTTTAATTTCAAGTGTTCGAAGACTTCTCCTGTTATCTTTTGTTTATTGATTTATGGACAGATGTCATTGTGCTTAGAGCTGGAATACCATTTGTATAATTAAATTCTTTAAATCTGTTGAAACTTTATGAGTTAGGGTGGCATCTGTCCTGGTATATATTGGGAGGCACCGAAAAATGTGCATTGTGCTATTTTGTATAAGGCCACAATATCACCCTCAATAAACAACAAAAAAAAATCTTATGTATTTAAGGATATCGTTTACTCCAGCTTAATAGCCCCTTCTAAGCAGAAACTAATACAATTCACAAGATCAGATTACAAAACTAAAACAAAATGAAATAAAGTAAAAAAAAAATTGACCTTTTCTCAATGATCTACTCGTCTTTCACTTATTCTTTTCCCAATCCCATTCCTTCTTTTTTTTATAATAAAAATTTCAAAGCCACGATCAACCCATTAGAAACATGCTAGGCTTACTTCTACAAGATATGGTCCCTTGTTCTGCTTTCCCTTCTTTGTTTATTTTCAATTGTTATTGGTCAACAATTACGTACAAACAATCCTGAACTCTGCCTTCACTCTTAGCTACTGAACTGGCAAAGCCTATGTTTATAGGGTTGCAAACTAGAAAGTGCTAAATCTATGCAGCACATTTGCATACATTCCACTTGAAAAAATTAAAGCAACATAAAACAAGACAGGTGAAGCATCCTGGGAAGTGATGTGAGAGCAATTATTATGTTAAAATAGTTTGTCTATATATAGTGTGCCCACCATCACTCACAGCATGTCTCTCTGAATGCGATTTCTGACATCCTGCTGTTTGCTGCACCACTTAATTACATTGAGTAATGAAGAGATTCTAAAGCCACACTGTCATAGTTAATAGGGTGAATAATTAAAGTAATAGTAGAACTGGTTTCCCTTATGAACAAACTACTTGGTCTTCCAACACAATTCTTTAGAATTTCCCACAAAGTGATGCACTTCCTGATTTACCACTGCATTGTTTCAGAAGTCTGATTTTACTGCTGTGTTCAGCACAAGGAGAATGTAAAGAATTAACCTTTGTGAATTCCCCAGAAATAATATATTAAGGCAAACAGTTATGGCTTTATGTCTCTCCTAACCCTCTCCAATACCTTTTCAATTGGGGCTGGGATGGGCAATTTGTTAAGGCAACATACAGTTGATAATTTATTAAATGAAAAAGTCTGAATTACCTATTTTTTTTTAGTTTAATAGAGGTGAAATAGACTTAACGTTAGATATAAAATATAAGCAAACATTATCTTTCACAGCAATGTATAACAGGAGAGAACAAAAGTATAGAAACCAAGAAGTACATGGCACAGGGGGGTGGGAATAAGCAAAGCTGTTAAGATTAAGAAAGGTTCATGGGACAGAAAAATGGAAGATGAACCAAAGGATAGCTGAGGGTCAGATTAGGAAGCGTCTTTAAACTGAGATAAGAATATGCAATTTATGTTGCGGTGAACTCAGGACCATAAAAGTTTGAGCATGAATATAACATGATATGAGTAATTTTAGAAAAACTAAAAAGATATGAAAAGATTAATTTGTAAAACATACACTTGGTGCATTAATTAGTTGTTAATTTCATGTCTTCCAGAGACTAGATTTCTTCATACTTAAATGCAATGTTATTGGTTAGGAAGTAAGAGTGTCATAGAGGAAACATCCCTGGATTAAAATCAAAAGGCCAAAAATTACTTCACCTTACTAGCCTTAGTTTTCTTATCTTATAAAATAGACCTGTTCTGTCTCCCTCATAGGGTGGCTGTTAGGAGCAAGATGAAATACTGACGGCTGATCCCTTGAAAGGAAACCCAAATAAACTGTGGTTCAACAAACCAAGTATCTTGTTAACTATAAAGACAGACCACCACCCTGACAGAATCCAAGTACTATTTTGCAAGAGGACAGTCCAAAATGGGATATTTATAAAGTTTTGGGGGTCTAATCTAAGGCAAGACTTTCAATACAGGGGGTTGACTGGGAATGGGCAATGTCTGTGATGTGATAGTTTAGAATTAGTACAAACAGTGAGGCATTTTTTGAAAACAAATATCATGGACTAAATAGTCCTTTGATAAACCCAATTTATAATGCATTCTTCTGAGAAGAAATCCATGAAGCAAAGTTACTTCCTGCCTAATTTTCCTAAGAAAAAATTCCCTAGAATGGTAAAGTCATACTTAAGTAAATGGTTGTAAATTAAAGTCTTTTTCTTTTTTGAAAGCAAGCTTTATTTTTCAATCTTACTAAACTGTGTGGCTTAAGTTCTTTATGGTTATAGTTAAGAAAGGGTTGTCCTAGGGAAATCAAAGGGATTTCTTTAGGTTTCCTTGAACCCTTTAAGAGACATGAATCTGGTTGCAAACCATCTGAGGAAGCACTGGGATTTGCTGTGATTTCTAAATGATTGTATAAGGTTACTAAATGCATCAAACTAAATATATTTGAATTTTGTTGTATCAATAATGCCTTAATTTTTAAAAACAAGTGCGGATGAAAAATTAATATTCAATATTCCTTCCCAAATTTCTATTGGCTCGCTAAATTATTTCATCCACTTTCCCTTTCAATATTCTGCCTCCACATTCTAATGCCCCAGTGTTTTAAGAACCAAATATTTTCAAGAAGTAACTTTTGCATATAAAATCCAATATGTCACATTTCCTCCATGCAAATTATTCTTTATTTTTCCAAATACTTTCTTAGCATTGTGTCTGCTCGCATTTTCCAACAGCCTGAAAAAGCCACCCACATCTCTATACATTAAATTTATACACATCCTCCAGAATCAATTTAAATATGATCTTTTCTGAAAAATCTTTGCACATTCTATATTTTCATACCATGCTTAGAGCATTTATTACTTTTACTTTGGATTGCAGACATTTGCTTGCATGTACAGTAAGTCATTAAAACAAAGATTTAAATCTGTTTCATCTTTTCACATCTTCTATTACTTATATAGCCTGTCTTGAGGATAGAAGGTGTTAGTGCATATTTTGGAAATGGATGATTGGTGGATGGGATGAATGTCAAAATTAAATTATCTTGGAGTTCCTTCTGTGGCACAGTGGGTTAAGAATCTGACTGCAGCTGCTGGAGTTGATGCAGAAGTATAAATTCAATCCTGGCCCAGCACAGTGGATTAAAGGATTAAGGGCTATATTTCAGATTCAATTCCTGAGCCAGGAACTTCCATATACTCTGTGTATGGTCATAAAAAATTAAATTATCTTTATTTAAGTTTATAAAGATAGCCTCATAGGTCAGAGCCTGGGGAAGAGAGTACACAGGTAAGGCAAATTCACAATTGCTTTAAAACTGCTAAATTTACGGTCCCTCAGCATCCAGAGAAAGGTATTCCAAAGGAGAATACAATGCAAAAAGAGTAAAGAAAGGGGGTCGTAGATGATAAGGCTAAGGAAACTTGGATTCTATTTCTAAGTCAACTAGTAAATATGTTGGGAATTCTCTTCATGGCTCAGAGGAAACAAATCTGACTAGCATCCATGAGGACACAGGGTCAATCCCTGGCCTTACTCAGTGGGTTAAGGATCTGGCATTCCTGTGAGCTGTGGTGCAGGTCACAGATGCAGCACAGATCCTGTGTTGCTGTGGCTGTGACGCAGGCCAGCAGCTACAGCTCAGATTTGACCCCTAGCCTGGGAACCTCCATATGCCACTGGTGTGGCCCTAAAAAAAAAAAAATTAAAATAAAAAAAAGTAAATACACTGTAAAATTATTTAACACTCCCTCTGGTCACATTTCCCTGTGTCTCTTCTGAATTTTAACAATTAATGATTCCAATCATGGACAACCCCCCGCCCTGCAATCATGCTTTGTGTTTTTGTAGGGATATATCCCTGATCAACAAGAACACACTGTCTCATTTTTCTTTTCACTGTACCTCACCATACCTCAACTTCCCACAATTTCCTGCAAAGGCAAAGCAACACTGCTGCCACTGAGTTTCCTCTAGCCATGGCATTTAATAACTCACCCTATGCCCCATTTCTTTGCACAATTTTGCATTTCAAACACCAGGGTGTGCTTGTTATGACACCTATTAGGTTCTCTTAGCAAGCTTTGGACCCACTCAGGATCTGTAACGGATTATCTTATTATCTCGGGCTCCCAGATAAACGGCAGGAGGATTGTGATTTGCATGAAGTATATCCTTCTGGGTGTGGAAATGACCAAGACGACAGGCCTGAAGTATCAGGCTTTCAACTTAATTAGCTCCAACCCAATGTCTGGAATTTTTTACATCCTAGTTTTGGCTACAATTCTGCTGAAAACAAGTGGCAGGGATAATCATTTATTTGTTAATTAAGAGCTTGTTTATTAAAGCTGTATCACCTCATTGCCTACTTCTTCTTTCCTAGAATCTAAGGCATATACATGTAAAAATAAATTTAAAATCCTGTTTATGGACGTTCCTTTGTGGCAGAGCTGGTGAAGATTCTCCATTGTCACTGCAGTGGCATGGGTTTCAACTGTGATGTGGGTTTGATCCCTTGCCTGGGGACTTCCACATGTTGTGGGTGCAACCAAGAAGAAACAAAAACAAAAACAAAATATTAAGATGATTAAAATAAATAAATAAATAATGAAAAAATAAAGAAAATCCTGTTAATGTGCTATCTCTTAAAATTTTATCTCTTGAAATAATAATTTTTAAGAATGAGACAGAAAGCTCAAGAAATGAAAAAACACAACTTTCCTAAGACCCCAAATAAGCACCATTTATAGGTATTAGATATAAAATAACTGAGTAATTTTATGGGCCATTTCCTTTTGAAAATTTTATGAAGAAGAAAACAAAATTAGCTTCAATTTTGTCTGTTATATGAGGAAGGTGATTTATGGATGAACCTGAGAAGTTTGAAACAAAGCTACTCAAAGTTCTGCTTTCTTTTAAAACTACAGCTAACATGTTTATATATCAGTGCGTACCCTGAAATTCCTCAAACACTACCTTTCCTTTGAGCTTATGAGATCCTTCTGACTAAATGAACAAACATGCAAAATCTTCAACAGCCTTGAAAAAAGACTCCTCTTTTTCCTATTTGTTTTTTAGGAAAAAATATCCAATGATTATGTATGAGAGAAGGTCAGAGGGGAAGATGATCCATACTGTTTCTTCTCCCTAAAACACTCTTTCCCAGGAGTTCCCATTGTGGCACACTGGAAATGAATCTGACTAGTATCCAAGAGGATGCGGGTTCAGTCCCTGGCCTTGCTCACTAGGTTGGGGACCTGGTGTTGCTGCAAGCTGTGCTGTAGGTCACAGACATGGCTCAGATCCTGTGTTGCTGTGGCTGTGGTGTAGGCCAGCAGCTGTAGCTCTGATTTGACCCTAGCCTGGGGAACTTCCATATGCTGCAGGTGCAGCCCTAAAAAAAGAAAAAAGAAAAAAAAAATCTTTCCCACACACATGTCCTTTAAATTAACTGCAGTTCAACCCTTACCTGCCATTAAATATTACTTCTTTCAAAAAAAATTCAGAATTCTGAATTAAATTAGTTGTCCCTAGGAGATTTTTGAAAATCCCTGAATAATTCCAGTACTGGTGTTTTTCATTAGCTTTATTCTAATACTAGCTTAATTTCTTAGACTTTCACATCCACTTCAAGCTCACTGAAAATAATGTAACATTTACCATCCTGTTTCTAGTTAATAGACTATATTACATACTAGTACATATCTTACTCTACTTCTATGGTATTAAAAATTGAACAGTGCCTCATAATCAGAAGAACTTCAGACTTGGTTTAATGCTCTGCTGCGGATTTCTTGAAATTCTTAATAATTTTATCTTTGAACTTCTACCTTATGTGTGATATCAGTGGATTAATGGAGCATGTGAATGGGCAAAGAAAATATGCACGAAAGATGTGTTTGCCACAGTTCCTTGCTAGCTCATTTGCAGTGTTTGTAATACCCCATGAGCATAGAAGTCCAGTGGACACATAATGCATGAAAGTTCAGTGACACTCAAAGTGAGCACAAGGGAGGCATGTAGGGAACAGCACTGAAATGCCACACGTCCCCAAAATAAGCCTGTGACATTCTAAGAAAGTCAAAGAGCCAAGTTAGCCCGATATATTCTTTTCACTTGTGCTACTTGACTACATTAGCGAACTACTCACACTGAAAATGACATAAAAGGAAAGGAAAATATAGGAGATCAAAAATAGAAAAAATAGTACTTTTATCTTTCAATCCCTTTGTACTCATCTAGGAGCCAAAAGTAGATATGATGAAAGAAGATGTGCGTATCAAAAGTGAAATATAAATGGCTGAGTTAGTTTTGTGCACTGTTTCCACTGTTCTGGTAAAAACAAAATGCATACACACTTGTATATAAAATACAACTTGTACGATTTTGGTTACTCAACATATGAGTTAAATGTTTCTATTTGCATTTAAAACTGGCATTACACAACATAAGGATATACAGTAAAAATCACTGTTAATAGCTTAAACTTGTGACTCTTCTTTAATTAGAATGATGTAACACAGCAAATATGAAACAGTATGGCATTGTGGAAGAGAGATAATGGAAGAAAGGAAAAAGCTTTAGAGTTAGTCCCTTTAATGTCACTATCTTCCTGGTTTTTGATCAAGAAGTGTCACATTTTCATTTTTTCACTGGGTCCTGCAAAATATGTAGCCAGCTGTACAGTAAAAGTTTAACTCAGCAGACTTCATGTTTTTAACCCCATGCATTCCAAAAAAAGGACTTGTCCTTGACTACTTCCTAGGAGATAAACTCAGAGCCCTTGCATTGTTTTTTGTGTACCAGAGACCTTGGGTCAAACTGGACAGTTGTTGCTGAGAGTATGATTTATGGCAAATCTGTTCACCTGGAACTCTGGACCATGCTGTATCAGTCTGATCTTTGGGAGATGGCTGGCGACTGAGTGACTAAGGTTACTTACACGGAGTGCTCCATACCTATGCAATTGACTCATGGTTAAAAAAAAAAAAAAAAAAAAAAAATCCCAGTCACAAATCTCAGGCGAGCTCCCCTGACTGGCATTATTTCATACATTTTGTCGGACACCATTGCCATGGGAATTAAGTATTGCCTACAGAACTCCTGTGGGGGAAGGTAGTAGAAGCTTGTGCCTGCACTTCTTAGATTCCATGCTATGTATCTGTTACCTCTGCTGGTTTTAATCTACATCATTTTACCACACACGCACACACACACACACACAAAACATAACTGAGTATAACAGCTTTACTGAGTTCTGTGGGTCTTTCTAGACAATCATCCAGCCTGAGCGCAATTATAAAGTTCCCTGACACATTGACCCTGAACTCATAGTTACAAACTGGGGCAGCATATTTCCGTGATGATCTCAACAAGATCAAATTAGATAAGTATCTTCTCCAATTTGAATCAAAGCATTGTTCTAAAAGGAGAGAAGGGTCAGTGATAGGACAAAAAGTCTTACTTTTACATGTATATGAACTTCCTTCCATTTTTAAGTCTGAAAAATATTTCATTGTATGCATCTACTGCATTTTGTTTATCCATTAATCTATCAATATACGCTTGAGTTGCTTCTACTTTTTGATTCTTACAAATAATTCTACTATGAACACAGGGATAGAAATATCTCTTTGGGAGGCTAGTTTCAATTATTTTGAATATATACCCAGAAGTGAATTTGCATTTAATATTTGTAGATTTTTTTTCATGGTGGCCATTCTGACTGGTTTGAGGTAATATTTCATTGTGGTTTTGATTTGCATTTCTTTAATCATTAGTGACACTGAGCTTAAAAATCGATGAATATCCTACTGGCAATTTATCTCATTTTAATACATCTAAATATATAATTATAAGTCAAGGAACAACAAGACTAGATTGATGCAAAAAATCTTTCAAATCAATTTCATAATTAAATTCCTGACATTTTGTATAAAACAAATATATGACATTGAAAAGTGGGGAAAAGAATAGCTAGGGATTGCAGGACCCAAGGAATGAAACTGCACTGAGTCACCATTGACATTGGTGACAGTGGGGGCCAGTGGGGAAATTTGAAGGTCCATCTATCACCGCTAGCAGTGATAAAGTGACATCCCCTTTTCCCCCCTCTAATGATAAGGAAGCTAAAACAGTAAGTTTAATAAGATACAGAGTCTTATTATATAATATCCCAAATATCCAGGGTTCAATAGAAAACCATTCAAATCAAGAACCAGGAAGAGTGAAAAGAATGAATTTCAAAAGATAGTCGATAAACGCTAATCCAAAAATGACACAGATGTTGGCTTAGTTGATAAAGATTTTAAAGCAGCCATCAAAGTGCTTCAATAAACAATTATAAACATGTTTCAAAGAAATTAAAAATAGGAAGTCTCAGAACAGAAATAAAGAAAAGCCAACTAGAAATTTTAGAACTGAAAAAGACAATAATAATAATAACCCTCAATAAATATGTTTAATACAATAATAAAAAGGATAAAAGAAAGTACTGGTCAAATGCAGCACAGAATGATAGAAATAACCCAAACTGAAAAACAGGGCAAAACTGGAAAAAAAATGATGAAAAAATGAAAATTTTATGACATCAGAGTCCTGAAAAAAAGAAGAAAAAGAGAGAAGGATTAAAAAGTACTAGACAAAAATAATGTCTGGCTACTTCTTATATTTTTTTAAAAAATAGAGAAACCTATGATTTTAAGAAGTTAAGAAAACCCCCAATAATATAATCCCCAAGAAAATCAGACTAAGACATAGAATAGTAAAACTTCTGCATACTAAAGGCAAGGAAAACATTTTGAATGTAGAGAGATATCACATCTTATCCTTAGGGGAAAAATGATTTGAATGACAGTAGTTTTATCATCAAAATCTGTGGAGGTCAAAAGAAAGTGGCACATTTTTCAAGAGATGAAAGACAAGAACTGTCAACCTAGAATCTTATATCCACAGTATATATCCTTTAGAAGTGAAAAGGAAATTGACATAGACTCTGATAAAGGAAAACTAAGAGAGTGTGTTACCAGCAGACCTACCTAAAATGAATGGATAAATCAAGTTATCTAAGAAGAAAGAAGAAGATAAAAGAAGGTACCTCAAAAGATCAGGAAGGAAGAACACAGGAATCAAACATGGGTAAATAAAAATTTCTTCTTCTCTTGAGTTTTTCAAATTATGTTTTATAATTGAAGCAAAATTATAACACTTTCAGATGTGGTTCTAAATATATGTAGGGAAACATTTAAGACATTTATAGTATAATTGGGGGAGGATAAAAGGATAGTGAAGCAAGGTTTCTATGCCAATAATACCAGTAAAATCTAATGACACATGTGGATATACAGAACAACCACTAACAAAGCTATAGGTGTCCACAAAAACTCTATAGGTAAATCAAAATGGAATTCTAAAATTTGTTCAAGTAACCCAGAATAAGGCAGGGAAAAGAAAATATAAAAGCATAAAAGAGAACAAATAGAAAACAACAACAAAATAAAACAGCAGACTTAAACACTAGTATATCAATAATGACGTTAAATGTAATTTTATTTTTATTTTTGTTTTTTAGGGCCACACCCGCAGCTTGTGGAAGCTCCCAGGCTAGGGGTCAAATCAGAACTGTAGCCAGCCTATGCCACAGCCACAGCAATGCCAGATCCTTAACTGACTGAGCAAGGCCAAGGATTGAACCTGTATCCTCATGGATATGATTTAGGTTCATTACCACTGAGCCACAGTGGGAACTCACTAAATGTAATTTGTTTAATGTCACTGATGAAAAGACAAATTGGAAAAGTGGACTAAAAAGTCAGACCTATCCATAGATTGTCCAGAAGAAATTCATTTTAAATATAATGATATAGGCCATGTGAATGTAAAAGGATGCAAAAAAGTAGTATTATGCAAAATTTAATCAAAGGAAATCAGGAGTGGCTGTATCAATATCAGTTAAAATACTTCAGAGCAAAGGCAATTACTCAAGATAGAGAGGGACATTATATTAGAGTAAAAAGGCTAATCCAGCTAGAAGATATTAACAATTCTAAGTCTACATGCACAAAACAACACAGCCTCAAAATATTTCAGGAAGAAACTGATAAAACTGAAAAGGAAATAAGCAATTTTACCAAAAATTGATAGAAAAACTGGAATAAAAATCAGCATGGTTAAAGAATAATTTGGCAACACCAGCAAACAGTAAGATATAACAGATATTTGTAGCACACTCTACCCCATCAGCAGAATGCACATTAATTAATGAACAAATATATACCTATTTAGAATATATGTTGGGACATAAAAAAAGAAACCCTCAACAAACCAAAAAATTGAAATTATACAGAGTGTGTTTTCTGAACACAATGGAATCAAATAAAAATCAGTAACAGGAAAATATCAGAAAAATCTCCAAATTCTTTGAAAGTAAACCTCACACTTGCAAATAATATTTAGGTCTAAGAGATGGTATCAAGGGAAATAAAAAATACATTGAATCAAATGCAAATGAATGCAGCATATAAACATTTGTGGGAGGGAGATAAAGCAGTGTTGAGAGAGAACTTTGTAACATTAATGAATACATTAAAAAATAGAAAAATTCTCAAATCTATAATCTCAGTTCACACATCAGGAAATTACAAAAGGGGGGGGCAAAATAAAATAAACACCTAACAGGAAGCTACAACAAAAAGGACAAAATAAACACCTAACAAGTTAAAAGTCAATTAGAAATTGGGCAAATAGGAGTTCCCGTCGTGGCGCAGTGGTTAACGAATCCGACTAGGAACCATGAGGTTGCGGGTTTGGTCCCTGCCCTTGCTCAGTGGGTTACCGATCCGGCGTTGCCGTGAGCTGGGGTGTAGGTTACAGAAGCGGCTCGGATCCCGCGTTGCTGTGGCTGTGGTGTAGGCCAGTGGCTATGGCTCCGATTCGACCCCTAGCCTGGGAACCTCCATATGCCGCAGGGGCGGCCCAAGAAATAGCAAAAAGACAAAACAAAACAAAACAAAAAAAGAAATTGGGCAAATATATGAAGAGACATTTCACTGAAAAGGACATACAGGTGACAAACACATGAAACTATGTTGTATTTCAGTAGCCACTAAGGAATTCAAGTAAAAATACTTCAGTGAGATATTATTACCCATTCATAAGAATAGCTAAAGTAAAAAAAAAAAAATAAAACACCATCAAATTATTGCAATAATGCAGAGAAACTGCGTCATTGAAGTATGCATTGCTGATGGGGATATAAAATTGTATAGCCTCTCTGGAAAACATTTGGGAACTTTCCTAAGTAACTAAATACGCAACTATAATTTGACCTAGCAATTGCACTCCTGAGTGTATATTTATCCCCCCCCAAAAAAAAATGAAAACATGTTCACACAAAAATTTGTTAATGTTATAACAGCTTTATTTATAATAGCCCCAACTTGGAAACAATATAAATGTCTTCCAAGGCGTGGAATGGTTAAACAGTATGTGTCATGGAACACTCGTCTAAATAAAAAGGAAGAAACGACTGCTACTCAGACCAGGATAGCTGAGTCTCAGGGCAACTGTAATGTGTGAAAAAAAAAAAAAAAAAAAAAAAAAGGTTACATACAATATAATTCCATGTACTCAACACTGCTAAAGTAACAAAATTATAGAAATGGAGACTGTATTTGTGGCTGTCCGCGGTGAAGGAGGAGCTGAAATTAGAATGGAAGTGGGGAAGGATACAGAGGGGTAACAGGAAGGATCCCTTTGCTGATGCAGTGTTAAGGACCTTAACTGCATCAGCGTCAGTGTTCCAGCTGGGTCATTACACTTCTGTTTTGCCAGATGTGACCTTTGGGAAAACTGTGTAAAGGGTAAAAAGGATGTATTATTTCTTGCTATTGCATTTAACTGTCTCAAAATTTACAGAAAGTATAAAAAAGAATAATGATTAATTAAAACATAAATAAGGGAAAAATAAACAACAGGAGTTTCTAGATTTTCTGTTGCATTTTAGAATTTATTCACATTCAAAATCTGATTTTAGAGAGAAAGATTAACTCAGGACCAGGCCAATATGTCATATTTAAATTTATAAGTATATTGCAATAACTTCTATCCTTCAGCTTAATTTTAATACAACATTCTTATTCACTGTTTAAGTTTGCTTCTCACAATTATGTGTGTAGTACAATAACCTCTGATAAGGAGCACTCAAGTGGAAAGAAATGGTAACTATCAATGACATACAATCATTAATATGCTTCTCTGGTACCTGCCAAAGAATGCAAATTATGTTTTTTATTCCTATAGGTACATAGTTTTATGGCACAATAATCCTTTATATATGTCTATTTTCTTGAGACTTCTTTTTCTTTTTTTTTTTTCTTTCAGGGCCACACCCATGGCATATGGAGGTTCCTAGGCTAGAGGTCTTATGAGAGAATTGGAGCTGTAGCTGCCGGGCCTACCCCTTGGCTGCCGGGCCTACCCCTTGGCCACAGCAATGCCAGATCCGAGCCGCGTCTATGACCTATACCACAGCTCGCAGCAATGCCGGATTCTTAACTCACTGAGTGAGGCCAGGGATCGAACCTGCGTCCTTATGGATGCTACTCAGATTCATTTCCAGTAAGCCACGACGGGAACTCCTATATGTCTATTTAACGAAAAAGTGGGCTTACATTTGAAACTCTGCCACTTGCTGCCCCTAAAATTCATGTTTTCTGACTGTAATATAACAGTTTAGACAAGAGGTCCATCAAGCCCAGATCATTTACATTTGTATGGCTCTGCTGAACATAGTTAGAAAAACTTCAGGTCAGTATATATTATCAGTACTTACAGATTTAATTTTAACATAATGAGAAGATGGGATTCAGGATTTTGTGTCTAAGGCAAAGTCAGAAAGCAGAAAAACACTTGACTGAATAATTAGGGTCAGTGATATCAGAGGCAAATTTTCAGAGAACAAAAACCCATATATTTTGCTCCTAGCTCTGGTATTTTCAATACAAGTGGTCTTAGACAAATCTTAAAACAATTTGCATTCTCTTCATCTATCAAATTGGATAGTACTCCATTATTCATATGATTGCTATGAGTATGAAGTACGATATTGTAGGGGGAAATAATCTGTTAATATACTAAACATCTGGCAGGTAGTTTTCTGCCTTTTGCCTAAGTTTTTTTTTTTTTTCATATTTCGTTTTCTCAAGAGTGTGGGTCAAAGATGAGATCCTGTTTTAAACTAACATGTTTTAAACTAGTCAAGTGTAAAAATCTAGAAACGAGGACAGTTACTCGTTTGTACAGGGCTGGGAAAACAAATATAGAGTCAAGAAAATAGAAAAAGGGGAGAAACACCGAAAATAGATAATAAATAATATGTAAATAATAATTTATAGAGATAGATAATAACTTTATAAATTTAAATTAGATAATAATTTCTAATAAATAGATAATAAATTGATAATAGGTTTACAGAGGTATTATAAATTTCATAGGTATTATAGATTTAATGATTTGCTTGGTCAGAGCCAAGTCTAGTGTATATTTTCAAGGATGTTTCCTTCCTTAACTATCCAGGATGACAAAGAAATATCAGTATTTTATTAATTGATTATTGAATATTTGAAGGCAGTTTAGAGTTCTCTACTTCTCATTCTAGGTGCCTGCAAAGTGTCTAATTCAAAGGGGTTTCTAAAACTTGTTTGCCAAATGAATAAATGGGTGAATGAATTAATTACTAAACGTAAGACACAATGCCTTAATTAATATGATTGATGTCAGCCTCTAGGTTTCAACAAGAACAACAAACACACTCAAACACCTGTGGCATTGTGCCATTTGGGGAAACGTTTGTAACGATTTCTTTCTATGCAAGAGAAGATAGCTAGTCCAGAAATAACGTGAGCTTCTCAGAAAATTATATTGCTCCCCAGGATCTGCGATGCTCAGAAAAGAGCCCAAGTGTCATAAGGCTGAAGGAGACACACTAGGTCCTTATACGAACTGGCCATAAATTTTTGCATAAGGGCCTCTCATTCTGGCCTGAATGGTATATAGATTCCAAAGACAGAGCTCTCTGTACAGAGTATACCCAGCTAATCTTGGCTGTTATTTGTGAACAAATGAGTTTGATGCTGTTCTCTATGAATGGGAGCCACAGAGGGGCTCATTGTATAACAAATCAAAGGAGATCATACGGCTGCTTCAGTGGTTTTTAAGAATTTTTAATTTTGGCATGGATAGATTTATAGAATTAGTATGTTTTTTATAGCCACAGTGCCTGACAGAGACTCATTTTCCTCACTGTCAGTTTGATCCCGAGCTGCTTCCTCTTCCCAGATCTACTTTGCTGCAGGGGTGATCTTCCTAAAGCAACTTTGGTTTAACTGCTTCCCTATCATCCCATTGCCGCTGAGGTGAAGTCCAAGTTTTAACAGGGCATGTAAGGCTCCCACGGCCTGGCTTCCTCCTTTGTACCCAATTTCATTCGTCAGTGTCTTGTGTCTTAACTTTATATCCAGGAAATCAAAACATTTAGCAGTTCCTCTACATGCTATGGAAGTTCATGCTTTGATGCCATTATTCTTTCAGTCCCCTGTGTCTGAGATACTGTGTCTCCCTGAATCACTTTTTTGGAAAAGAATAATCATCCTTCAAGATTTATCTGAGTATCTTTTTCAGGAATTATTTCCTTAAGTTCCTAATTTGGTGAAACAACCCCTTCATGTAATTTACTCCTTGTGCATACATTTTTCATGGCACTTGACCTAATGCTTTGAAAATTTTCCATTACATCTTTGTCTTCCTCATGAGACTCATGTATCATTAAGGGAAGACTACATTCAAATTTATCTTTTAATCTCCTGGGTTTGGTGAATATTCAGACATGTGCCCAATGATATTTACTGAAATTAACTCAAATAAATGCTAAGAAATTATCTATTTTAATGGAATAGCATCTGGTGGCCTGAGAGCTATCTTGCCTGAGACAAAAATCAAAAACAAACAACCAAAAAAACAACACCATTAAATGTTTTGCATAAGGCTTGCAGCCAATGATTTTTTTTTTTTTTTTTTTTTTGGAAAGCAAATTGGCTAATTTATATAGTGGTGCAAAAGGCTATATTCTGGGCCTTCCAGTTTTCATTAGACATAGAATGTTTACTCTGGATGTCAGGCAAGAATTTCGATTCACTATTCTGTAGTGAATGTGCCTGCTTTGTTTTATTTTATTTCTTCAGAAAAGCTGTTATGTACTCTACAACACTCAAGAGATTATTTCTTTTTAAACTGAGCTTCTTTAATTTCAGATACATAAATTGGCTATAATTCAGAGTGAAATGTGTCATTATAGTCTAACAGCATTTATACATGTTCATAGATGTTAAATTATAAGCCATTCAGACACTTTAAAAAATGTATGCACATGTACATGGGGCAGCACATAATGAGAAAATTTATCTTTATGTTTGGCTGCACAATCTATTTTCATTCCCTGGACCATTTTAATTCATCATTTAAACCTGGTTCTAAATCTTGTACTGAAAAGTATTTCTAGTGGAACCAAAAAGGGCTGGCAAACAGAAGTGTATAGGTGCTTATCTGTATGGGGGGAGTATGCAATTAAAATACTGCAGGCAACTCAATATTTTAATCTTGCCCAAATGTATCCTGGATACACGATGCACTTTAAAAAAAAGATTACTATTGCTAATATTTTGTCTGTGGTAGTCTGTTGAGTAAGATTCGTTCCACCTCCACATTATTTCAGTTTATTGAATGGATACCCTCTTGCTTATATTCTTGCTCTTTTCTTAATTTGCTGCATAAATTTCTTAATGCATTGAATTGGAAAGTAAGCTCACCTAGTAAATGCACATAGTAAGGCCTTAATCAATTGAGCAATGTAATTCCTTAATACGATGATGTGTTGATATTCTCTGTACTTTCTTTGAATAAGCAGTTCTTATACCCACATTCTTTCTAGAACATAGGTTGGTCAAAATCCATCATATAACTGAGTGAATGAATATGTAAATCATAGAAACCAAAGAAGGCTTGAATATGACTAAAGTTTGAATAAAAGATTGTATAAGTTAGAAGTTTAGGAGATTATAAATTAAAATATTTTTACTTATTGAGTTTTGAAAACCTTTGAGAATGCAAGAGTATTTTAAATAGGCATTTTGACATATAGATGGGAAGGTTGAAGATGCTATTTGAGATGGAGATGCATTTCTGGATTATCTAAACATAGGTTGTTATTCAAGTCATGATTGTGAATGAGATTATTTAGGGATACATATATTCTGAAATTACTTGTAAACAGATAATTAAGTGATCATGATGTAATGAGACAAAATGCGGGAAGCAAAGATTTCTATTCTGTAGGAAACAAATATAAATGCACATATTTGTGGAGAATACACATATTTTAAATTAAACTTTATTTTCAAAATTCTCTCGCATTATATTATAAAGGTAAACAACATCACTATAAGTTAGGGAAAGTGGATATTTGTTATTTCATATAAGAATGGGATGTTTAGAATGATAAAGTATAAGACAGGGAACAATGCTCTGATAATACCTAAGATATATTATATATAACAGCGAACTTAATAAAAAAAATACCTCCTTTTCAACATATTAAATGCAATACTATTATCACTGGGAAGCTTGCAGAGCAGGGGGTGGGGGGGGGGACAGAGGGAGATTAAGGTAGTAAAAGAATGTGCAAAGGAGAATAGTTTTTAAAATCCAAAAAGAGAAATATGGCACTAAAAATTAGTCAAAGAAGAACAAAATAAATGGCGGCATGTTCATGGAAATGAATGAATATTATCAGTTTTCTTAAGATGTCAGGTCTTCTCAACTTGATCTATAGTTTCAATGCATTACCAATTAAAATTCCAGCAAGTTATTTTACAATTATCAACAAACTTATTCTAAATTTATGTGGATTGGCGAAAGACCCAGAGTTGTCAATACAATTCCGAAGGAGAAGGACAAAGTTAGCAGACTGACAACTCTACTTCAAGACTTATTCTAAAGCTACAGTAATCAAGAGAGTGCAATATGGGTAAAATAATAGACTAATATATTCATGGAACAGAACAGAGAGTTCAGAGATGGATTCCCCATAATACTGATCCTTGGCGAAGGGGCAAAGTCAATGCAATGGAATAAGACAGTCCTTTCAACAAATGTTGCTGAGCAACTGGACGTCTACATGCAAAAAATAAACAAGTCTAGATGCACATCTTTTTGCCTTATAAAAATTAATTCAAAATGGAACATGGATCTTGATGCAAAATTTAAAAGTGTAAAACCTTAGATGATAACCTAGGAACATATCTATTTTATATTTGGTATGGTGATAACTATTTCGATAAACACCATAGACATGAGCCATGAAAGAAAGATTGATAAAGCTGAACTTTAGCAAAATGTAAAATTTTGCTCTATAAAAGACCCTGAAAAGAGAATGACAGGCAATCAATTGGAAAAACAAAATCTGCAAAGACACATATGATAAAGAAAAGTTGTCTAAAATATACAAAGAGGAGTTCCCATTGTGGTTCAGTGGAAACGAACCTGACTAGTGTCAACGAAGATGAGGGTTTGATCCCTGGCCCCTCTCGGTGGGTTAAGGATATGGCATTGCTGTGAGCTATGGTGAAGGCTCGGATCTGCCATTGCTGTGGCTGTGGCATAGGCTGGCAGCTATAACTCCAATTCAACCCCTAGCCTGGGAATTTCCATATGCTGCACCTGCCCTGCTAAAAAAGCAAAAAAATAAAACATAAAAAAATAAATAAAGTAAAATACATAAAGAAACTCTGGAACTCAATGACAAGAATATAAAAAACCCAATTTAAAAAGTAAACAAAAAACCTAACAGACACTGGATCATATGGAAAATAACTATGAAAAAATGTTCACCATATGTCATTAGGGAGAGGCAAATTAAAGCAAGACACCACTATAAAATCAGGATAATGACCAAAATCTAAATCATGGCAAGACAAAATGCTGACAAGAATATGGAACACCAGGGACTCTTTCATGGCTGGTGGGAAAGCTAAATTGTAAAACTAAATTGTAAAACCACTCTGAAAGACAGTTTGGTGGTTTCCTGCAAACTAAACAGATTCTTACCATATAAGGCGGTATTCACCCTCCCTGATATTTTATCAAATGAATCAAAAACATACATGCATATAAAAGCATATACCTGAATATTTATAGCAGCTTTATTCACATTTTAAAATTTTTATTTATTTATTTATTTATTTATTTATTTATTTACTTTTGTCTTTTTGCCATTTCTTGGGCCACTCTCACAGCATATGGAGGTTCCCAGGCTAGGGGTCTAATCAGAGCTGTAGCCACCAGCCTACACCAGAGCCACAGCAACACAGGATTGAGCCACATCTGCATCCTACACCACAGCTCATGGCAATGCCGGATCCTTAACCCACTGAGCAAGGCCAGGGATCAAACCTGCAACCTCATGGTTCCTAGTCGGATTCATTAACCACTGCGCCACGAAAGGAACGTCACATTTGTTTTAATATAAACATATATATACACAAATGTTTACAGCAGCTTTATTCTTATTTTGTCACTTCAAAACAGGAAAGCAACCAAGATATCCTTCAGTAGGTAAATGGATAAATGAACTGTGGTTACACCCAGATAATGGAATATTACTCAGCACCAAAAAGAAATAAGCTATCAAGCCATAAAAAGACAGGGAGTATCCCTCTAACACATATTTCTAAGTAAAATAAGCAAATCTAAAAAAGGGTAAATACTGCAAGATTCTAACTATATGACACTGGAAAAATGCAATACTACGGAATGAATTAAAAGGTCAGTGGTTGGCAGGATTTAGGGGTAATGGAAGGATGAACAAACATAGCCAAAAGGACTTGCGTCAAAGAAACCATTTTGTATGTTAATACAACAGTAAATGCATGTCATTATGCATTTGTCCAAATCTGCGTAATGTACAACACTGAGTGAACCCCACTGCAAAGTATGGACGTTGAGTGGTAACCATGGGGTAATAGAGGTTCACTGATTGTGATATATGTACCACTGCAGTGAGGTATATTGATAGTGGAGGAGACTGTGCATGTACAGGGGAAAGGCCATATTGGAACACTCTGTACTTTCCACTCACTTTTTCTGTAATCCTGAAACTACTCTAAAAAGTCTCTTTAAATTACATAAACAAATAAGGGGAAAAGAAAGCAGATAATGAATAAACACAGGTAGTATAAAAAAATAACATCTTTGATTTCATAGAAGATTCAGAAGAGGAAGCTCCAGAAATTTATCCCTCTACCAAAAACACTATTTGGCTCAAAAAATATCTTAATTAACTATTTAAAACAGAGAAACTCTGAAGTTTCATTGAACATTTCCAGGATTTTGAAGAGTGCTTGATGCAGAAAGAGGCTTAAAAATTTTGGTGAGGTTTGGTATTTTGAGTAGTGGGTACAACTTTACAAACTCCATCCCTGTAGTAGGCAGCTGTCAGGATGGTGGCTCATGTTCCTGGTAAGATTTTGCTTGTGACAAACTGGACAGTAGGTAGCTCATCCTACAAAAAGTGAGGCTATGGGTTTTGACGTACCCAACGGTTCCCTGGGAAGATGACACAGAGTCTCACCATTACTTAGATTCTCACTGACTAAGTAGCTTCCCTAGCAGTGTTGAGTAAGGGATTTAAAGAGACAGATCCTATCCACCCCTGCCCCATTTTTCTTTCATTACTTAATCCAGACATGTAAGTAAATCTCTTTCAAGTCACTAGCTGACTGTGGAGAAAACAAAATGGGAACTTACCAATAGCACACTACAGGGAATACAACCTTGTAAAATATAGTTTAGAAAAGTCACTAAACAAAAAACTTCAGCTTTCATCAGGGCACAAGAGCAAACCTCAACAGAAAGGAGAAAATCTGATTTCCAATTTCCATATTACAATATCCAAAATGTGCATTTCTCAATGAAAAACTACAAAGCATACACAAAATAGGAAATTATGACTCTTTCACAGGAAAAGAAAAATTATAGAAACCATTCTTGAGGAAGCCCAGTCATTGGACCTACTAGACAAATATTTTAAATTACCTGTCTTAAAAATAAATCATGGATTAAAAAGCTAAAGCAAGTCAGGGATACAGTATATGAACAAGTAAGGAATATCAATAAAGGGACAGAAATCATAAAAATGAACCAAACAGAAATCCAAAGTTAAAAGTACAGAAGCTGCATTAGAAAATTCAATAGACAAATTGAAGAGTCAATAGAAGATTTGAGCAGGGAAAGAATTTAGTAAACTTGATATATTAGGATAATTAAAGTTCCCTGGTCAGTGAAACAAAAACGAGAGAGAGGAAAAAAAAAAAAAGAAAGAAAAAATTAAGAGAGCCTAGAGACCTATCAAACATTAAACTTTCTAACATCAGTACTAATATTAATGGAGTGCCAGGAGAAGAAAGAGGCAAAAAAATTTTTTGAATAAATTATGGCCAAAATACTACTTGATCCAAAACATGAATTTACAAATCAAAGAAGCTCAATGAATCCCAAGCAGGAAAGATTGAAAAATATTCACACTGAGACACATTATAATCAAACTTCCAAAGTCAAGACAAACTCTTGAAAGCAGCAAGAGAAACATGACCCTTCAAGCGGTCCTCACTAGATAAACAGCTAATTTTTAACTTGAGACCATGGAGACCAAAAGGCAGTGGGATAATATTTTTTAAAGTGCTGAATAAGGAGTTCCCGTTGTGGCGCAGTGGTTAACGAATCCGACTAGGAACCATGAGGTTGCGGGTTCAATCCCTGCCCTTGCTCAGTGGGTTAACAATCCGGCGTTGCCGTGAGCTGTGGTGTAGGTTGCAGACGCGGCTCGGATCCCGCGTTGCTGTGGCTCTGGCGTAGGCTGGGGGCTACAGCTCCAATTCGACCCCTAGCCTGGAAACCTCCATATGCCGTGGGAGCGGCCCAAGAAATAGCAACAACAACAACAACAACAAAAAAGACAAAAAGACAAAAAAATAAAAATAAAAAATAAATAAAGTGCTGAATAAACTGTTAAGCAAAAATTCTATACTTAGAAAAATTACATTTTAGGAAGGTAGGAGATACTAATATATTCTCAAATAAACAAATGCAAAGGCGACATGTCCTCAACAGACCTGTCCTATGAGAAATATTGAAGGGAGTCATTCAGGCTGAGGGGAAAAAAAAAGCCACACAAAGAGATAGAGATCACCAGCAAAATTAACTATATGGATAAGTACAAACACGTGTATTAGTGGTCTATAAAACTACTGCTAGTTTTTTAGTTTTGCCATTTAGTTTTTACATGATTTAAGACAAATGCATAAAATGGTCATTAAAAATCTATAATAAGCACACAATGTGTAGGTATGTTATTTCTGACAACAATATAGAGTGAGAAAGAGTTCATGTATCTTATTGAAACTGAGTGGGTATCAACTTATTCTAGACTGATATAAATTTGAGTCATTAACTATAATCCCCATGGTAACTACCAAGAAGATAACTGGAGAAATGAAAAAAATACATACAATGAAGAAATGAAGAGGGAATCAAAACTGTGATATAAAAAAATGAATAGACAAATTAAGACAGTTCTGGAATAACTGAGGAAGACAATATTTATGACATAAAAACCAAATGAAAAATGTCAAAAGTTCTTCAGTATCATTACTCATTTTAATGTACATGGATTAAGTTCAACGAATAAATGCCAGCGACTGGCCTACTTGATGAAAATAATAATATTCAACCATACGCCACCCGTAAAAGACTCATGTTAGACTATAAGACACGACTAGGTTGAAAATGAAACAAATATGGAAGTCTATGCAAACAGAAACCATAAAGAGCTGAAGAGTTATACTAATATTGAAAAAAACAGATTGTAAGTCAGAAGTTTTTATAAGAGAAAGATGAGGCATTTTATATTATGAGGTCAATTCATAAAGAAGACATAACAATTATAAACACTAAACAAGAGTCCCAAAATATGTGAAGTGACACTGACAGAATTAAAGGGAGTAATAGATAGTTTTATAATATTTGAGGCCTTCAATATATCACTTTTGATAATGGATAGAATGTCTAGTGTAATAACTAATAAGATAATGACAAAAAGGGGCATTTACATCCACATTAATATTAATCAGAAATAAAAGAAATAAAAATATTGATTCACACTACAATGTAGATGGACCATGAAAACCTTATGATTAGTCCAAGAAGTCAGACACAAAAGAGCATATACAGTGTTTCCCTTTATATGATACAGTTGGAATACACATATATAGAGAGACAGAAAGCAGATGAGTGGTTACCAGAGGAGAGAGTGTTGGGGAAATAGGGAGTGATTACTTAATAGGTATGGGTTGTGTTATCAAGGTGATAAAAACATCTTGAAACTAGAATTTTATTATTTCCCTGCTCCCCTTCACATCCTGGACTCATGGCTCCCATTCCTTCCCAGGAATCTGCTCAGTTTCTCTCCAAGAAGCACAGCCAATAGCCTACCCTTGTGACGCCTGCCACCAACATTTCCAGAGCTAATTTCTCTAGCACTCCTGGCGGGTCTCTTTGGAGGGTATTCATTTGGAATTGTGAATGACTTCTTGGTGTTGCAGTGAGCTGGCAGAAGGAGGCCTGTCCTGCCACCTGGTGGTGAGAAAGAGGGTGTGGTCCATACTGCTCTCCAGGGTTTTCTGAGGGCTAGGGGAAAGACAGGGAGCATGGGTGGCCTTGGAAAACCAGCGGCCCCCACGGCAGTGGACCACCATCTCCAGGACATCAGGCTACAGCTGGAGGGAGGTGGTTGTACAACACTGCGATTACACTAAATGCTCCCAAAGTGTACACTTTAAAACAGTGAGTTGTCTGTTATGCAAATTTCACCTCCATTTCAAAAACCACATCTTGAATATCCACTTGATGAAATCACTAACTCTGATATAAAATACTTATTTTTTCATCATCCCTTTGCAGAGAGGATTGGTGTTCCATGAGGAAAAGACACTCCCATGATTGACCTTGATTTGTGTATGCATGAATGTCACTACTTTGGAAACTCAAGGATGCGTCCTGATTTAGAATGCAAAGAGATAAGGCTACGTGCATTGATATGCATATCTCTGTTCTTTTTTTTTTTTTTTTTTTTTTGGTCTTTTTAGGGTCACACTCGCAGCATATGGAGGTTCCCAGGCTAGTTGTCGAATCAAGAGCTGTGGCCACCAACCTACGTATGCCACAGCCACAACAATGCCAGATCCAAGCCACGTCTGTGAACTACACCACAGCTTATGGCAATGCTGGATCCTTAACCCACTGCGCAAGGCCAAAGATCAAACCTGCATCCTCGTGGATACTAGTCAGATTCGTTTCTGCTGAGCCACGATGGGAACTCCTCTATTCTTGTTTAAAATTTTTTTCTCCAGTTTTTGAGCATTAGCTGGAAAATTTGGTTATAGTCTCACAATTTTAAATTAAGCAAAACATTGAACTGGTTCACTGACCTCTGTGCTATATTCTGAAGATACTGAAATCAATGCAGACTTGTGACAGTATCTTTCCTTGAAGGAAATTATAGCCCGTGTGAGAGTGAGAGATAGGCTAAAAAATGTCAAATACATGTATCATATGTGCACACACACAAAAAATGTGATAAGGAACTTTATGTTAAAATAAAAATATGCATCATAACATTTTTATGTATGCATGTATATATTTTGAGGAAAATTTAGGGAAATAAATTACTACTTTAACCTGGATGATTAACTTCATTAAACTCCATAAAAGTGTTTCTTTTAATCTGAGACGTAGTGTTAAATGAGCATATAAATGGCAAACTTACCATGATTCTGTGGAAACAAGAAAATGCATATTTTAATTGAGTGGTTGGAACCAATTTGAATTTCAATCAATGTGTTGGTCATAGTTGTCAGGTTCAAAAGTTTGTAAAAATGTACTGGATGAAGAAGGAATTAGATGCCATCCAAAGGTGTCACTGCAAAGTCTTAGGCATGGAAGGATTTGTCTCTCTTATATAATTTTTATTTGATTTCAATGGATACAAAGAGAAATGCATAGCACAATAAATCTTCACATAGTACATACTGTAACATCAATAAGTCGCTCTCTTTTTCTTTAAGTGGTGCTCCAGAGACTTGGGAAGGAATGGATTGGAAGTAAGAAATTTCAGAGCAACAATCAGTAGGAAAGTTCTTTGAAGACTGATTATCATCCCCACAAGTAGGGTGTGACCAGAACCATGGAAAAACCATGGAGTGGAAGTGCCAGAGTAAATTAACATTTAATGTCTAGTTAAATGGAACTGGTGGCCAGTTAACATAGAGCTAAGGAAGGCACTGGGTGTAAGCAGCTATTGTTTACTGAAAATATCGTCCTTTTGAATTGCTACAACTGCAAGTGTAAAGTACACACTGGATTTAAACCTTTTTTCCTATCCTCTGCTCCAAAAGGATTTGGCCCCTTCCAGCAGGGAATATGCTGATTTTCACAACCTAAACCTCTAGAACCAGGGTGGGAGGTATGGCATCAGCCCCAGGGAAGAACAGTTTCCCACTGTCACCCAAAGTTCAGTGGTTATTTATGGTTAATTTTCAGGCTTTGAAATGATTGTTTTTGAGAGTATTGTCCAGTTTTTCTTTGTGGGGAGAAGATTTGCAAACCTCCTTAGGTCTTCATGCCTCTCAAAGCCATTAACTTTTGTTTAGGTAAATAAATCTTACTCAAGTATTCAAACTTTGGCAGTGGTTTTCTTTTATGATAACATATGTAAATACATATATATAATTAAAATATATATAAAATATATAAAAATAAAAACAAATAAATAAATAGAAGGATTCCTGGGGAATGATTCAGAACCCAAACTGCATGGTGAAAATAGAGGGTCATTATTTGCAATTCACATTGTAAAGCCCTTACTGTAGGTGTGTTTATTTCCTGATGTGTGAAAAGTATAATGTATTTCTCCAGCTGTTAGCAGAAGTGTTCCAATGACTTTAAAAGCTTTAAATTTTCCAGTGCACAATAGACAATAATATCACAACATTTGTGTGTGATTTGGAGCTACAATGTCCTGACACTTCTGAAAATGGGCTTTTTTTACTACTACTGTTAACTCTTGCAGTTAATATTTACTCATCAACTGGAAAATTGTAAAGTTTACATGAAAGGGGAAGAGGCACCTCAAATAATGTGAGTATGGTAATACTGACTTCATAAAATTCTCTTTACATTTAATATTTTTTAAATGTCTTAATATTTACACATCCCAGGGGCAGGATGGTTCTGTAAAATATGTTCAACTGGTTGAGGAAATCAGGTGTTATCCTAGGAACCATAATGTTCCTGGCACTATGACAAGTAATCTCACAGATTAATGATGAGCATCCAATCATCTTTCCTTCTTGTTCCTTCCCTGAGCTCTGAGAAGTCTTCACTGTGTCCTCTACAGAATTCATGTTATGTGTCCCATATTTTATCAAGCCATTTTTCTGTCCACGTATCGTGTCAGACCACAGCGGCAACTTTAAGGTCTCACCTTAACCTATGCAATGTCAGGCTACACTGTACCCTCAGTTAGATGTCCCTACAGAAATGAGGGTGGAGATCGCCTATGGAAAATTAAAGATAATTTAATTCTGCTCTTAGGTTTAAACACCAAAATGCCTCCACTTTCAACTGCATGGCCTAATCTCCTGTTGCCCTTACATTTCCATTGCAAACCCCACTTTTTTTCTCCTAGTTTTGTGCAATACATTCTCTTGCTATACTCAACGCATGCATGCCCTTTCAAAACATAAATACGCACAAGCCATATGCATTGCCCATTCAGTTTCTTTAGAATTCTCTCAATTCAATTAATTATTAATTCAAATACCTTCTCACCTTCATACATATGAAACAACTAGTAAGTGGGAAAAAATATCATTTAAAATGGGATTTGCACAATGGATGAGAGGAAGTAATATTTTAAAATTCATTGCTTTTTATAATTTTTTTAAACAAAAAATTGTATCCGATAGTCATAGGAAACCACTGTACCATTAACTGGACATTGTGCGCAACACTTCAAATATTACGTTTCATTCTCACTACTTAGTATCTTTGTTCTTTTTTAAATATGAAAAAAAATATTTTCAGGTTTATCAAGAGACTTTTCCAGTAGGTATATGTTTGAGGACTCAGACTACTTATACATTAATGTTTTGATAAAAGCAATAGTAAAAATACAAACTATTTTCCAATTCCATAAAATAAACTGTGCCACTTTTCATTAAAATGACAGTTGTGAAAGTAGGAAGGCCAGAATCCACATACATGGGACAACGAGTTCTCACTATCCGCAGGCCATGATGGATGGGTAGATTACACAAAACTCCTCCTCCACTTGAACTGCTGCACAGGCATCACAGGCCCTCCCTGCTACGTCTGGGTACTGAGGTGAAAACCAGAGCCACTGTCCATAACAGTAGTCCTGATGAGTCTTTGTTTGAGTCACTTGTATTTGATTACTGGCTTGTCTAAACCTGTGCAAAAACTGCCCTCTAGTTACAGTCAGGAAAGAGGGGGCATAATGGAGTCAGCTATCAAGAAGAGCAGGGGGTAGGCTGAGGCCCAATGAGCATGACATCTGAGAACTGGGTTTATGAAAGAATGTAATTTTTACACAGCGATTAAGGAGCATATTCAGTTCCTTGAGGAAAAAGGTTCACCTAGACTGGGACAAGTGGGGTGAATATGTAACTTCAAGGTGTACACAATGACAAATATCAAGAATATCTGCGTGTGTGAGAGTTGAACATTTGAAATAAATTTTCAAGGTTATTATCCAAAATAATATAGCCAATGGGTGACTGAAACAAAGACGATGGCCTGAACTAAGAAGGTGAGATTTGAAATTAAAAAAAAAAAAAAAAAAGTTTATTTCCTCTGATATTTTGGGGACAAAATTTAAAATGATTTGAGCTCGTGTGGGGATTAAAGGAGGAGAAGATACAGCAATAATCATGTTTATATTATGCAAAGCTTCATGAATGGCTGTGATTGTCCTTATATGCAAATCCCTTGAGGAAGAGTAGAATTTTTTTTTTTTTTTTTAGGTAGGGAAGTAGGAGGTATGGGAGATTGCTAAAGTTTGATCTGGAACTCAACTGCATGAGTGTAACATATATTAGATATTAAAAACAGAACCATCCAGCAGGCTGCAAAATGTGAGCATATGAGGCCAAGGGAGAGGATAGCAGAGTCTTAGGGGAAGCAGACTCATGGCCCCACTGTAAATTGAAAAGCAGGGAGTATGGAAAAGAACAGCATGAGATGTACAATCTAGAGGCCAAAAATCTTGGAAATCTCAACATAAAGAGGAATCAGAAGTAAGTCATACAGAAAGAGAACCACCATCCTCAGTGTCTCCTTCACCAGAAACCCTGGCTGTGGAATAAGCCTTCAAAGTTTTACTCCCAAGAGTGTGTGGGTGTGTGTGTGTGTGTCTGTCTGGTTCATTTTGCTATACAGCAGAAATTGACAGAACATTGTAAATCAACTATAACAAAAAAAAAAAAAATTTAACGTGTGCTCCAGTGACAGGCTGAACAAAGGTGAAGGCTTTTTGTCTTTGAAACAAAAATACATTTTGATCCATTCAGAAATGATTCTCTTACCTTGCCTTAAGACATTTATCAGTTCCTAACTGAAGAAAATCTGTATTTTTTTTACTTAAACTCCTTATATATCAATTGAATTTACCACAAGTAATGTTTAAGAAATTCAAACCAATATAATTTTTCTTTTTTTAAATACATTGTTTCAGTCCTTTAAAAAATATGTTGTTTCATTCAGAAAGTTCTGAAATTAAGAGCATTTTTGTGGCTATTCCTCCATTCAAAAGAGCGGCTTCATGATTCAGTTTAATAGGTTTTTTTTAAGAGATTTATAACAATATGATTGATAATGAGTAGTCATATTAAAATAAATTTAAATTTGTATTTAATTTTTAAATACAAAATTATACATATTTTATTTTTATAATAGTAAAATTTTAAAAAATAATCCACTTGCTACCAAAATAAAGGCTTGAACGGAGAACATTATGTAACTTCAGGTCTGAATAAAATTCTCAAGCACTACTAGCTCTAAAATCCTATTATTATGATTTACCAGATTGAATGGCAGACGTGACTTTTTTTTTTCATCAACCATATCATGCATGCATTTATAATCGCTTCTGCTAAATTTGCAGAGACAACTATAAAAAAGGAAGGAAGGAAGAAAACATAAAACTAAAGTCACTCTGACATTTTATTGGCTTCAAACAGCGAACAGTTATATAAGCACCATGTTCTCAGAAACGGACAGATATTCACACGTGCTAGAAATACTTTTAACCTCATGAGCCTTGTTTGAAATTTGTTGCAGAAAAAAGTCATCACTTTGGATGGTATATTAATGTGCCAGGGCTGCCGTACCAAATGCCACAGACAGGTGGTTTGTTTTCTTACAGCTGTGGAGTATAAAAATCTAGGATCAAGCTGCTGGAATGGTTGGTTCCTTCTGAGGCCTGGGAGGAAGGAAGGAGCTCTTCCAGGCTTCTCCTTAGCTGGTTGTTGACCATATTCTCCCTTTGTAGCTACGTGGCCCTCCCTTTGTTTCTGTGCCCACCTTTCCTCTTCTTAGGAGGACACCAGTATTTTTGGATTAGAGCCCACCCATATGATCTCATTTTAATTTTATTACATCTGTAAAGACTATCTTCGAATGTAATGTTTTGAGCTTATGGTTCCCGAGCACGTCTAAAACCTAGCAGGACAAATGTTACTATGTGAAAGCTCTAAAACAATCCACTTTGACTGAATGTTCTGTCCACTGTGCTCACCAGGGTAGTAACCCTGCCTTCCAGGCAGACCTGCGTGGCAGCACCCGGCCCTGCCCTCTTAGCTCAGGGCATTCTGACCACTTGGCCCTGGGCCTTACTTTTTAGAACCATGAAGCTGGGTACCACCTCTGAAACCAACAAGGAGACTCTCCCATCCCATCTATGAGACCTTTGCCTTCCGCATCTTCTTGAGTTAAAAAGCTGAACATGCGTCCAGGAGGGAAACTGGATATTTTTGGTATTGTAGTACATATATATATATATATCTATATTTTTTTTTTCAGTATGTGGATACACGAACACAAGTCTTAGCATCACCAGCCACTAACAAATGCCACTGGTTAAGTTGCTTAACCTCCCTGATTTTAGGTTCCTTATAAAGTATTGACAATAATACCTCTAAGGTTTTTTTTCTTTTTTTAGAATAAAGAAAAATCTCTACACCATGAACTTTATAGGAAGTCAATATAATTGTTAAAATGAATTATTTACTGAGAAATCAAACCAGATTAATCTTGAACTTCCATTCCTCCTTCAAATGTTATCATACTTTATGACATGTAAAATCCAGGACAGAAATTCTCAGACTCTTCTTTAATAAGCCTTCTGATATTTTTTATTCCTGGCGTAACAACACTATTAAGAAAAGCACTGATGATGAGAACAAAAATACCACATGCCTAGATTTTGAAAGATTTATTTAAATTCCAATTCTTCTTTTTATATTTGACCTTCTTCCTTGACCACTTGGATTAATTAAAGAGAAGACTGTCATCCAATGGCTTTTGAGGACTCTAGATAGAGAATACATTTATCCCCTGTGTCCTCTGAGATATTCCAATAGCAAGGAATATGGTGTTCATTAAGACAGTAGAATAGAAGAGAAATACCATAGGCTGCGGTTTTAGAAAGACAGAAATTAGAAGTTCAGCTCTGCCCTACATTAGCTGTGTGATGGAGGATGTGTCTCTCTGGCTAAGTCTTAATTATACCATCTATGTGATGGTGATGGCATTGATGACCTCATGTATCAGCTCAGATGAAGACCAAATGACACAACAGAAGAAAATGTGTAAGATGGAAACAAAATAAAGACATTTATTTGGAATAAAAAGCCAGAATCCAGAGTTCCCTTGTGACTCATCAGCTTAAGGATCTGACATTGTCCCTACAGTGGCTTGGTTACTGCTGTGGTGCAGGTTCAATCCCTGGCCATGGAACACAGCTCCCCAAAAAATACCCTAAAAAGCAAAGCCTGCGCAAAAGGAAGAGGTGAGATTTTAATTTTACCCCTCTGCATAAACCATGAGGAGATGATTGATCTGCATTTTTTTGATTATTCATACTGTAATCACTCTTTTTAGATAATTTTTTAAAACATAGAGCTTCAAGTTGTCTTTAAGACTGAATATTCGGCTTCCATATCTTAACCTGTAAGTTTTTCAACATCTTTTCTCATTTTCTACATTAAATTAATTCTTCTTAAATATCAAGTGTTTATGGGACTTGATTTTGAAACAGTTTTTTTTTTTTTTTTCCCCCTGAGAAAATGAAAAATCCTCTATAGGTTCTGCCTGGAAAACAATCACAGATCTACACAGAATGACTCTAATTCAACACAGGCCCACATGCGTCCACTTAGTCATTGAAATGACCCTAATGCCCACTTCTAGAGCCAGGCTTACTAAGCCATGGGTAGGTATTTACGTACAATATTAGATCTGTTTCATGTTTATTTGATCAGAAAAGATGATTTTCTGCATGGATTCCCTGTATGTTCCTCAATCATTTCTGTCATTTAACAATACGATATTTTCAAGTTCAGTAAAGCAGAGAGAATGCATTATATTACAACAGTTATTTTCAGCAACTACATTACTCTTGCAAGATGGAAAGTTTTTGTTTTTTTTTTTTTTCATCTATATTATAGTGATCCGAGTAGAGAGCTGAGTTTATTTAAAAATAAGGTTGAGGGCACATTTTTTTTTTCTGGATCATATGAAGAGAAACTTTGCAAAAACTTGCAGAAAATAACGTGGGATAATCCTAACAGAACATTTAAGAACATTTAAAAGAGCAAACTGAGAGAAGAAATCTTCCTTGAGTAAAGTCATGCTAAGCAACAGTAGAAAAAAGAAAACCCCTTGGGTGAAAGTTTTTTTTCAAGATTAAATATATAAACTATAAGAGCAACCATAATTCTCTTCATCTTAGATTTGAGATCGAGGCCACCATCAAGCCATAACAGATCATCCAAACAGAACTCAGAAAACTGAGGTTAAATATTTTTTTAAAAATTTATATTTCAATGTTTACCACAAAACATCTGCTAAAAATAATTCCATCACCTATCTATCTACTTGGAGTCCACTATTAACTCTATTTTTAGAAGTGAAGGAAGCTATTACACTCTTGGGATGATAACTAGTCTTATGAAGCCATATAATATTTGAAAATAAATTATGTATGTTGGATTAATGTATTAGGAAAATGGCTAATGATCTTTTCACGAGGTATCAAATTAGTTTTGTTACTCTAAACATATAATAGCATTAATTCTATTCATAAGCTTATTATTTTGAAATAATAAAAGACTTGGAGGAAGATGCAAAAAGTAAACAGGGAAATCCCATGTGTGATTTCACTGGTCTCCTCCGGTTACACATACTGCATAACTATTGCACAATATTAATATTGCATGACTATTGTACAATATTATTGTACAACTATATAGTGTTATATAGTATATTGTATAACTATACATTGTTATATCGTACAATATATATTGTACAACTACTGTTATACAATATTAATATTGCATAACACATTGTGTAACTATTGCATGATATTAAAATTGGGAGAATGGGAGTTCCCGTCGTTGTGGCTCAGTGGTTCACAAACCTGACTGGCATCCATAAGGATGCAGGCTTGATCCCTGACCTCCTTCAGTGGATTAAGGATCCGGCATTGTCGTGAGCTGTGGTGTAGGTCACAGACGCCGCTCTGATCCTGTGTTGTTGTGGCCGTGGTGTAGGCTGACAACTATGGCTCTGATTGGACCCCTAGCCTGGGAACTTCCATATGCCATGGGTGCGGCCCTAAAAAGACAGAAAGACAAAATAAATAAATAAATAAATAAATAAATAAATAAAATTGAGAGACTGGCATGGGTAGAATTCACAGAATTTATTCAGATTTCACCATTTGCACAAGCACTTATTTCTGTGGGTGTATAATTATAAACAATTCTCTCAAATGCATAGCTTCACGTAATCACAAGCACAATCAAGACGGGGAACTATTCCATCAATACAAGACTCGGTCTTGCTACCTGTTTGTGTGTGTCTATCTCTCTCTATCCCTATCTATCTTTATATCTATAGCTACTGATCCATAGGTTTCTGGGTACATCTCTATCAATCCCTAAACACTGACAACTAGTACTATGTTCTCTATCTTTCTTATTTTGTTATGTCAAGAAAGCTGTGTGAATAGAATTATATTCATGTTAGCTTCCTTCACTCCACATAATTCCACTGACATCCATCCAAGTTCTTGTGTGTATCAATAGTTAGATTATTTTTATTGTTGAGCCACATTCCATGATGTAGACATACCACAGTTTGCTTAACCATTCACCTGATGAAGGATGTTTGTGTTGGTTCCAATTTTAGCCTATTAGTAACAGGGCTGTTATGAACATTCACTGATAGGTTTCTGTGTGAACATAAATTTTTATTTCTCTGGGATAAATGCTCAAGAGTGTAATTGCTGGATCATATGGTTAGAACAATACAGGTTTAAAAGAAAATGACACCATTTTCTAGGCTAGCTCATTCATTTTAAATATCAACCAGCAATGCATGAGTGATCCAATTTTTCCACATCTTTGACAGCTTTTGGTATGATCATTATTATTTTTAAAATTTTAACCAGTATGATAGGTATGTAGTGATATTGCACTGTTGTTTTTCATTTACACTTCTCTAATCATTAATTATGTTTAATTTTTTTCACATCTTATTTGCCATATGGATATTTTCTGATGAAACATCTGTTCACAGCTTTTACCCATTTACTAATTGGATTTTTTTTGGGGGGGGGTGGCTATTGAATTCTAAGAATTCTTTACATATTCTAGATAAAAGTTCTTAATAAGGTATGTGATTTGGGAATATGTTCTCTAAGTCTGTAATTTACATTTTCATCCTTTTAAAAAAATCTTTCACAAGACAAACATATTTAAATCTGATCATTTTTGATCACTTCATAAAATCATTTTATCAACTGTTTTTCTTTATGATCTATGCTTTTGGTGTCAAATCTAAGGACTCTTCACCTAGCCTTAAGTCCCCAAAATTTTCTCTTATGTTGGTGTTTTTCTAAAGGTTTTATAATTTACATTATACATTTGTAGATTTAATCTTGTAATCTATCTTAAGCTGCATTTTGTTTAAGTTTTGAGGTTTAGACTAGGATCATTT
Source organism: Sus scrofa (assembly GCF_054392235.1). Classification (NCBI taxonomy): domain Eukaryota; kingdom Metazoa; phylum Chordata; class Mammalia; order Artiodactyla; family Suidae; genus Sus; species Sus scrofa. Next base: position 135,631,164 of record NC_139385.1, on the reverse strand, counting down.
ACTTTTTTTAGTGCAGGATTTTTTTGTCAATTGAAAAGACTATCTTTCCTTCTTTTGTTTTAGCACCATCATAAAAAGTAAATTGGACATATTTGTGAGAATTTTTTTCTGTTCCATTTATCAATGTTTATTACTCATCCAGCACTCCCAGTCTTTTACTAAAGACATTTAGTAAACCTTAGCCTTGAGAAAAATGTTTCTTTTTTTAAAAAAGTTTTAGTTCTTTGAGTTTCTTACTTGCAGATGTTATGATTTTCTTCTCAATCATCTTCTAGAATTTAAGTGTCTATGTTTACAAAATTCCTTGCTAATATCTTAATAGGAATTGGATTAAGTAATTAGGGAAGTATTTACATCTTTTCTAGGTTGATCTTTCCAATTCATAAGCATTGTGCCTCTCTTCAAATGCTTAGATTGCCTTTGAGTTTTCATCAGAATTTTCTAATTTTTATCATACATATCCTTTGCCTATTTTGTGAAGTACATACCTAAGTATTTTGTTTTCTTAGGAGTAATTATTAATTTTGGCTTACACATACTACTTGTTAGTATACAGAAATGTGATTGATTTTTGAATATTGATCATGCGTCCTATGACCTTGTTGAACAGTTTTTTTTTAATGGATTTATAAGAACTTTCTTTCTGTAGTAATGTCATTTTTAAAAAGGGAGAGTTTGATTTCATCCATTTCAATCTGTATGGCTTTTATTTCTTGTACTTGGCTCAAAACAATGGCTCTATCTTCCAGCACTGTGTAGTGTAAGAGTGATGAGAGTAGATATTACAGACTTGTTCCTGACGTTGAGGAAGAAGCATGCAGTTTTTGCCTCTTAAAGTATGATGTTAGGTGTAGGATTTTTATATTCTTTATCAACTTGATAAAGTTTCCTTCTATTATTAGTTTGTTGAGAGTTTTTATTATGAATGGGGCTTATTCTTTTTCTCTGTGTAAATGTGATTTTTCTTTAGTCTACCGATATAGTAAATTACATTGATTTCCAAATGTTAAATCAAGTTTTCTAAGTATAGAATAAACCTCACTTAATTGTGGTGTAGACTTTTTTTATGGTGTTGCAGTCAACTTGCTAACCTTTTGTTGAAATGTTTGTTTCTTGGTTCATAAGAGATATGGGTCAGTAATTTTCCTTTTTTGCACTGTTTGTCTGATTTGGGAATCAATATACTACTGGTTCATAAAATAAGGTGAAAATGTTCCCTTAAAATCTATTTTTGGAAAAGACTGAGTAAAATTTTTGCAATTTATTTTTTAAAAATTTGGTAATATTCTCTATTGAAAGTGTTTGAATTGAAGATCTCTTTTGTGGAAGCATTGTAGTTACACATTCAGTTTCTTTAATGATTATAGGACTCTTCAGATTATTCAATTTTATTGTGTTTTGTTAGTTAATAGTTTTCAAGTCAATTTCTTTTAAATTGTTTAATTTATAAGTGTAGAGTGGTTCAAAATATTGCCTTATTTTCCTATTTTTTGCAGAGGAGCTGAAGTAATGTATCTATTTTATTTCTGATATTGGTGATCGTACCTTCTTTCCTTTATACTGCCAACCTTGTGACTTACTAATCTTACCAGGTGTTATTTGTTTTTCAGTATCACTTATATCTGCTCTTATCATCACTATTTCTTTCCTTTTGTTTCTTTAGGCTTATTTTGTTCTGTTTCTAGTTTCCTAAATCAGAAACTTAGATTCCTGATTTAGACCTTTCATCTTTTCTGGTACCAGATTTTAGTAATATAATTTTCTCTCTCAGCCCTAGTTTAGCTGCTTCCACAATTCTTGATATATTGCATTTTCATCTTCATTCTCTTCTAGGTATTTTAATTTTTTTCTTAGAGACTTTCTCTTTAAACCATATATATTTTTAGATGTGTGTGAATTTTCAAATGTTGAGATTTACATTCATCTCTGTTATTTATTTTTTATTTTATTTCATTATGGTCAGAGAAGATTCTCTTTGTATTAAGGTTTTTTTAATTTGTTGAGGTTGTTGAAAATGCGGTCTCTTTTGGTAAATATTAAATGGGTGTTTTACTGTTATTGTGTAACATGTCCTATAAATATCAATCATATTCTATTAGTTGATGTGGTGAGCAGTTCTCCAATACTGATGGTTTTATACTTAATCATCCTATCAAATTTGCTGAGGGTGTTGAAATCTCTAATTGTAGATTTTTTATTTTCTTCCTCTCAGTTTTTCCAGTCCTTGCCTCATGTATTTTGAAACTTTGTTGTTTTGTGAAGATTTAGGATTGTTATATCTTCTGGATGGTTTGACACTTTTATCATTATATAGTGTCTCTGTTTGTCTCTCACAATGTTCTTTGGAATGCAGATTATGAGTTATTAATAGTCTTTGCTTTTTTATTAAGGCTTCCATGATATATGTTTTTCATCTTTCTTTACCTTTGCATATCTATGTCATTCTTATAGGCAACATATAATTGAGTTTGTGTTTTTTGTCTTTGCTAATCTCTGTATTTTAATAAATGTACTTAATTCTTCTATATTTGAAATCATTATTGACATGTTAGGGCTTATACCTTCCTAGTATTTGTTTTATTTCCTGTTTTCATTTCTGCACTTTTCTTGTTTTGTCTTCATTTGAGTTAACTTGAATATCTTTTAGAATCCCATTTTTATTTGTTATAGTGCTTTTTAATATATTCACTTGTGTAATTTTTGCAGTGGTTGCTTTCGGTATATAATTTCATATATAATTTATCACAGGCTACTAGTATTAATGTCATACTACTCTGAGAGAAGGATAAAAAAACCTTACTTCCATTTAAGTCTATCTACTCTTGTCAATTTCTAGGTATCACTGTCAAGTATTTTCTCTGCATATACATTGCATCATATTATATGATACTGTAGTTTTTGCTTCAAAAAGCAAATATAATTAAATAAATTTATAAGAGGAATATTCTGTTTGCCACTACTTATATCCATTATATTGTTCGTCCCTTTTATGTTACAACCCTTCTTTCCAAATAGAAAGTTTTCTTTTCTAATTCAGGTACTTCTAGCCACTCTTCAAGTGTTGTTTGCCCAGGGACAAACATTTTCAGTTTTTTCTTTTTAAAGACGTCTTTATTCTCCTTATTCCTAAAGGATAGTTTCACCAGGTATAGCAGGAAATCAAAATGACCATGAGGGTAACATTTGAGATATACACGAAAGCACATCAAGGAAGAAATAACAGAAAGGTGAACTTCATTGAAATTAAAGAGTTCTACTCTATGAAAGGCACTGTAAAGAGAATAAAAAGACAAGCCACAGACTGGAAGAAAATATTTTCAAAAGATATATCTGATACAAGACTACCATCCAAAATATATAAAGATCTTCTAAAACAAAAATTTTAAGTCTAAAAACACCCATATTAAAAAATAAGTCAAAGACCTGAACAGACACCTCACCAAAGAAGACATGCAGATGACAAATAAATATATGGAAAGATGTTTTATATCATATTTCAGTACAGAAATGCAACTTTAAAAATGAGATATTGCTACAAACCTATTAGAATGGTTAAAATTTTAAAAATACTAACAACAAATTTTGAGAAGGATGTGGAGTTACAGGAACTCTTATTTACTGCTGTTGGGAATGCAGAACAGTACACCTTTGTCTTGGGCAATTTCTTACCAACACTAAAAGTACTCTTACCATACAATCAAGTAATCGTACTCCTTGGTATTTACCCAAATAGTCGATAACTCACATCCACACAAAACATGTACACACAAAACATGTATTTATATCAGCTTTACTCATAATGGCCAAAATCTGGAAGCAAGCAAATGAGTAGGTAAAGAATTTGTGTTATAGTCAGTCAATAGAGTATTATTTAGTGATAACAAGCATTTAGCTATCAAAACGAAAAGATATGGAAAATCACTGGCTGCATATTACTCGGGGAAAAAAGACAGTCTAAAAAGGCTAAGTGCTATACAATTCCAATTTATGACCTTCTGGAAAAAGAAAATTATAGAGACAGTTAAAAAGAAAGCAGTGGTTGCTAAAATTAGAGGGAAAAATAGATAGGACATAGAGGATTTTTAGGGCAGAGAAACTGCTGTATATGATATTATAATGGTGGGTGCATGTCATTTCAAAACCCACAGAATGTACAACAAAGCAAACTCTAATGATAATTATGGGCTTTGGGTTATAATGATGTGTCAACGTAGGATCATCTGTTGTTAACATACATATCACTCTTCAAATATTGATAGTAGGGGAGATTGTGCATGTGTGGGGTTTTATACAGAAAATCTCTGTGCTTTCTGCTCAATTTTGCTGTGAACCTAAAAGTGTTCTAAAAATTCAGGTATGGATAAATAGAGTTTTTAAATACTTCTTCGATTATTTATTTGTAAATTTATCATTGGGCCGTGAGTCCCACTAATGACTCTTATACAAGGCAGATACAATTTCGGGAAAACAGCCCTGATGGACCACTTAGAGGGCTCGACTTGTCACCCTTGGGACTTGGAAGATAATAAGCATGATGCCTATTTCATGATTCAGAGAGGTAAAGAATAGAAATTTATGGCAATTGGGATGTTCTGGTGTTAAAGCCAATGAGTAGTTGCATTAAGAATATCCTGCCTCACCTCACTTCTCATATCTGCTTTTAACCTAGGAGATTGCAGAAGTCATAATTTCTATCCCTCAGATGGGGTAGAACACATACCAGCTGGGGGGGAATGGAGACATCCAACATACTTCTACGCATAGTATAGTTAATGAACTGATTAAAAACCCTAGAAGAATAAGGCAATGATTTCACTGCAGTACTCAAAATTATTGACACACTGCTTTGTAACTAGTAGCTACCAAGAACCTTTGCTACCTGAACATAGCCAAAAAAACCCTGTAGCTTCCCTCAGATTTCAAACAAGGCTTTTGGGGGAAAAAAGTAAATTTCTGAATAAGTAGGCAGAAAAATGGGGTAATTGAACACAGTTTTGTTCTAACACCCATGTGTCTTTCTTTCTAAATCTTAGAGTTATGACTCTTACATTTAAAATAGTAAAATGACAATGAGTAAGTAATAGCAAGAAATTAGTAAAAACATATTTGATAATTTACATACTGATGAGATATTAAATTAATAAAATTCTTCTGAAAAGCAAGTTTCCAAATGATGCAATAATAATAAAGTTATTATAGCATTGGGCACAAGTTTAAATTAAGGATGTAGCAAAAATAGCAATATTTTAAAAATCAGCAGCAACATAATAATTACATTATTCATATATGAGAACCTCTAGTTCTCCTCAGATGATTTTTATTACATAAAAATAATAGCATTTGACTTTACTGAATATTTTCTTTCAGAAAGAAGGAAAAGTAACATTAATTAACTAGAACGATTTTTAAGCCCTTTAACTCACATTATTTCTTTCAATTATTAACAACTATCCTTGACAGTTTTTAAACATCTTGGCATCTGTTTTTACAGGTGACATTCTGGGAGAATTCATCATTGACTTTATAAACATAAAACTAGCAAATGGGATGAATAGAACTTGATTTCTAAACTGTTATTCCAAAGTTCATGTGCCTCTGTATTTCTGATGCACCACAACACTTCTAGTACCTAGTATGACTCTACTATTAAAAAGGATTTTGACAGTGATTTTTTTTTCTTAGTATGGTTAAAATCTTGAAAAATTAACTCTAAAACTCAGTAATACATACTTCACAATTGGACAAAAGGTGATATATGTTCAATCACAAATTAAGTTATTACAATAAATTTTGTGTACCCTCCTCAAAAATGTCAATAATAAAGAAAATAGTTAATGTAGCTGTGGAAGGAAAGAGTGAAGACAGAGAAAGGGGACAGTAAAATGTTTAGCATGGGAAAATTAGGTATATTTTGAAAAGCTAACATTTAGAAGGTTCTGCTTGTTAGTTATAGCATAGAAATCTCAGCAATAGTAAACTCTTTATGACTCTTTTGCCATAATAACAAACATGAACAGTGAAGTTAGGTCAAAAAACAACAACATTGACTTTAGTTATGTTCGTTTATCAGAGATTGAGAGAGAATATGGATTGGTCAGATGCCTAGTCTCAAACTTTCCACCTCCTAATTGTATTGTAACATCCCTTTTTGCATACACACCTGCCTTTGCAGAGTAGACGTCTTTCTTCTTCAAGGTTGTTTATCTAGAAAGTCCTGGTTACAGTCAATAGGAACAAAAATACAGTGTTCTCCAAAACAATTGAAAATACATTTAAATATTAAAAAAGCTGGTATTGCAAACATAAATAATATGTTCTCAATTGCCTTTTCTTTCTGTTCATGGATGAAATACTAGGAGGAAGTGAAGTCATTCTAAGCAGTGTGATTAAAGATTTATATTCATCACTTAAAGACACCGCACCAGTAGGCAGCCAGATCAGTAAATCTTGTCCAATTCTTAACAGCAGGTAGACAAGTCTTTGGAAGGAGAGAAAAATTGTACTGTCGGGTGAATCCAATAAATTGAAGTGTGAAAAGAATTAGGACTCTGTGGGTATGCTCAAAAGCTTATTTGAGTTCCTAGCCTAATATGTTCCTAATGTTATGAAAGTATACCTCCAGCTTGTAGAGATGCTATGTAAAACTTTAAGACACTAGGGCAGGGTTTCTTGTATTGTTTTTGGTTTTTGGCTTTTGTTTTGGGGAACTCCAAACTGTTTAGAAAATTCATATGAATTATTTCAGGCATGGCATGTTTTCTGGTTTATACCACTGACTACTTTTCACATCTAATTTTTTTTTTTTTTTTTTTTTTTTTTTTTTTTTTTTTTTTTACTGTTCTGCAAACCCTCCACCATAAGAACTAGAGAGGAGGGGGAAAATTTTTTTTTTAAAATGTCCTAGGATGCCATTTGAATGCTCTAATATGTAAGTAGACATTGCTTTTCAAAAATTAAAGCTAAAACTATTCACAGACTATGTGAAGATTTCTGAAAATTGAGTAATGTATCAGTAGTTTCTACACAAAACTATGCAAAGTAACTGACTTCAGTTATTCCTGTAAAATATGCTTAGAAATTTGTAGGACTCACATTGACTGGAACACATTCAAAAATCTCTTAAAAAGAGATTTGGACTTCCCGTCGTGGCTCGGTGGTTAGCAAATCCGACTAGGAACCATGAGGTTGTGGGTTTGTTCCCTGGCCTTGCTCAGTGGGTTAAGGATCCTGCATTGCCGTGAGCTGTAGTGTAGGTTGCAGACGCGGCTCAGATCCCACATTGCTGTGGCTCTGGCATAGGCTGGTGGCTACATCTCCGATTAGACCCCCTAGCCTGGGAACCTCCATATGCTGCCGGAGCGGCCCAAGAAATGGCAAAAAGACAAAAAAAAAAAAAAAAAAAGAGAGAGAGAGGTTGAAATTTATTCAGGATCTTATTAATTCTATCAATTTATGATTTTGGCATCTGTTTGTTCCAAGAACAAAATCCATCTAATACTGGTTAGCTACATCATAAAACTTTCTTTACACATACAATGGTATGCTACCTCTGATATAGGAAATTGTACTGATGAAAGTGGCATTCTCTTACGAGATAAACAAATGGCATCTAGTATTATCCCATCCTGACAGTTCAGCCCTCATCTATGTTATCCTGTAAAGCATTTAGCTTTTCTTCAACTCCCCTGAAACAATTTAATCTCTTAATTTATGCAAACCCATTCTCTTGTTTTGCTATTGTTATTGTCTGTTCTCCCCTTTACTTTTTAGACCACTAACTACCCAGTCTTTTCTGACCTTCAGTAGATTAAACTTAGATTAAACTCCATCCAGGATGCTGTTCTGTCCTCTGCCCTATATCCCCCGTAGCAGACAGTCATACTCATCTCTTTAAGGGCCATCTATGTGCACACGAGTCCTATAATTACACCTTCAGCATCCCTTTTGAATGATGCTCCTGGGTGGCCAACGTCTTACTTTCATTTCTCCTTGGTGTCTCAGTAGCATGCCAAGCTTAACAAGTTCATAATGATTTATTGATTTGCTGCTATCCTCAAATCTATTTCTCACCTTATGATGTTCATGCCATATGTATCTATTTCTCTCTCTGCTTAGTACTGCTATCTTAGTTAAAACCCCTGTTATCTTTTACTATCCTAATGAATTTTAAAAGCTTACTAATTTACTTTTTTCTCTCATCTTTTTAGATTCTACCTAAAATGTCAGAGAGATGTATACATTTTTTTAATGATTTACTTTTGATCTTAAAATAAAGTCCCTTAATACAGTGATTATGGGTTGAAATGTGCCCCCCCCCCAAAAAAAAGATATGTTAACTCCTAGTTCCCAGTACCTCAGAATATAACCATAACTGGATATAGGGTCGCTGCAGATGTAGTTAGTTGAGATTATACTAGACTCTAATCCTATACGAGTAGTTTCATTATGAAAAGTTGGCCGCATGATGATACAGAATCACAGAGTAAGAACATTAGGTTCAGACAGAGGCAGAGATTAGAGAGACACATCTACAAGCTAAAGAACACCAGGTATTGCCAGCCACCTCTGGAAACTAGGAGAGGGTCATGGAATGGATTCTCCCTCAACACCCTTGGAAGAAGCCAGTCCTACAAAAACCTTGATTTCATTCACCTAGCCTCCAAAACTGTGAAATAATAAATTTCTGTTATTCTAAGCTACCCGTTTGTGATATTTGCTACAACAGCCCTGGGAATCTAATGTGATGGCATAAGAGTCTTCATAATTTATTAAGTCCACCTTCCTTTTCAAACATTGTCTTATGAAATTTTCCCTTTCTCCCTTTACTTCAGCTACAGGGGCTTTATTTAAGGTCATTTCTCACCACAGAACATTCATCTAGGCTTCCCATTCCTAACCCACATACTCTGTTCTCACCCTTAGACTCATGCAAATGTCACCTTACACGTCACCTTACATTGTCACCCCTTCAGAAAGGCCTAGAATTCCCTGTTACCTGTCTGGATAAAGTGACTTATTTTGTAATTAAACATTTATTTTTATTTTATTTTTTTATCAATTGAATGTCTTTCTCCCTTCAGATATCTGTTTGATGGGTAAAGGAACTCAGTCTTATCACTCTGTAAACCAGCTCTTAGTACAGTATCTGGGAAAGAGGTCCTATTCAACTAAGGAGTAGATGGAAATAAATTAAGCCATTTAAAAATAGATTTGGGAAAGTTAGTGGGAAGCTGGCTACAGAATGCAATGTTAGTTGAATACTTTTAAATGAACAATCATTGTCATCACCTGTAACTGCTCTATATTTACAAATCAAGTTTTCTTAAAATGAGGATAGATGTAGAAAAATTAGTTCACCAAGTTCCCGTTGCTTTTGACCTTGGAATAAGAGCCATCTGAGTCCAGTGTCACTGACTGCATCTATGTCTTTTCCCCAGCTACAACTAGAGATGTGTACCTGATTACCTTAATCTATGCTCACCTGCAAAATGATATGATGTGACTGTTGTGTTTTTAAATCTAAGAATTCTAAGTTCATTTCAGAACTGAAATCCTTTGAAGCCAAAGTATTTAAGCACAAGCTTTGCCACTAATACTTCTGACCTTACAATAACCTTAAAGGCCTCAAGGTAAAAGTGCTCACAGGGGTAATATAGAGATGGTAAGAGCTGACATCCTTTTCTCCAGGACTGGTGTGAGCATCCAGCAGCAGTTTAAAGGGTAGGCTCATTTCAAGTATTTATTTTCTATGAATCAAACAGATTTGGTATCAAAGAAATATGAAGGTCTAATCAGTAAAAAATTAGATAAGTAGTAAAATATATTTTTTCTAGTCTAATACAGTTAGACACACTATTATTCCCCATGGTTTTCTGTTCTGCAAAAACTTCCCAGTTACTCTGCCTATAATTTTTAGTTAACTATTAAGAGATAGTTACTTCACAAAAGTTATCTTCTTTCAATTTAAAAGGAAGCTTTCAAGTCTATAAAACTGCATATAACCTGAGAAATATAGTATCTACCAATTCACCTATAGATGGTCCTTCTCAGAAAGTTCTGGAATCCCACATACTACCTGTAACTATTCACCCCATATTACCCACTCTGTCGTTACTTCTACACTTTGGGGAAACAAAAAATCTTTTAATATAGATTCTGTAACCCTGTGCAGTTCAAACTTGATGTGATCTATAAATCACTTTTTTAAGGAAAACTGATGATGCTATTAAATGATAAGCCATAGGTTATTTTATACAAATAGATCTCAAAAGCTTGTGTCTTAATGATTTTTTTCTGAGGATTAAATGAAATCATGTGTATAAAGTACTTAGCATAATCCTTCCTCCCAATAAACACCTAATACAGAGTAGATCATTTATTCTTCTCAAACTTGTAGCATGTACTCCTGAGATAAACAACTGTCTGTGAGATATACATAACATTCAAGGAAAAATATGTCATTTCTTTCTAGAGTACCAGTTTTTCCTTGTGGTAGGCAACAGAAAATATTAACAATGTATTAAAATTGACGCATCATGTATTACAGTAGAAAATTTACTCTTTGAAGCACAATGACATGGATTTTAGTGACAGCTGGGTAGTACACAGAGAAAAGAGCTTTTGAAGTCAAAGACCTCAATTCATAATGTAATAGGCATACAACTATGGCAAGTTTTTATCATATTATATATACATATTATATATACTATACATATTATATATAATATAGATAAATGTTTTTATTTCTACTGAATATGTATATTATATATTATATATATACACATATTTAATAGAGATACTAAGAGCTGTCTTTAAAGGCTGAAGTGACTTAATATATTTTAAAAACCCTAGAATTATATCCATTACATAGCAAGTGCTTAAAAATTGTGAATATTATTACTTTTTAACTTCCTCTTGGGATAAAATCCTAAATATTAATTTAAAAAATACAACTGTAAATTGTTCTAGTTGCTTATGCTTGGGAATACACGTCCTTCACCACTGAATAAAGACTTCTTATTTCTCCATTTGTTTTAATTAATATATCTGGGATTAGAAGGAAGGTTGCTGCTACAAGACTTTTTTTCCTTGGTGCGGAAAAACAAGAAGGTAGAGGTTTTAAGTACTGTCCAAAAACAAAGGTAAAACATGAATGTTATGCTTCCTCAAACTGATTTAATTTTCTTTTAATGTTCCTGAAACTTTGCCAAGATTTAAACTGAACTCCTGAATTTGATTTTATTTAAAAGATTTGATAGTTGCTATCACAGCTTCATTTTTTCCAAGTTTAGGGATGATTAATCAAATTAATGCTTTGGCACCATATGTACTGGAAGACATGAAGACCAATTCATTGGAAATACTTCAAAATTCTTAGAGTATTCACATCCTGAACACTACTGGGAAGAGTTGTCTGGCCATCCCATAAAGAGTATAAATCCAAGTTAAAAGACCCCCTTGGAATTCATTCATGCTTCCAATTTCAGGCAGATAGCTCTGTTGAAAAGAACACTAGCCCTGAGACAAAAGACTTAGGATGGATGGTCACATCTTTTGGACTTCTCATTCCCAGAAGTTAAATTACCCATGAAATAAGTAAAAAAAGGTCTCTACTTTCCTAAGGGCTTGTCATTGTTAAATGACACAATGTATTTCAATGTGTCCAAAATGCAGTAAACGTGAAAGCCATTCCATTGGGTACACAAGTATTTGTTGAAATCTACTATGGGGAGACCCTTGCAGGGGCAGGGGGTATGCACAATACAGACATAAATTATGGTTTCATCCAAGTTGTTACCTGGTAGCGTAGATAACAATTAATGAAAACTTAGGCTACGTGGGAGAAAGGATGTTGATGAATGTAGTAAACAGACAAGTTATGATACAGTAATGACATATGTACTATGTAAAACTTAATTTTACAAATTGATTTTAAATTTTTACAAGTTGCTTTTAATTATGTAAAAAAGCACACCAAATAAACATTGAAAAAATAAGGAACATAATAAAACCAAAACGCTAACACCTCATGTCTTTAGAAGAGTATGTAAAGTTTTTTTCTTTTTTTTTTTTTTTTTTGTATTTCTTTTTTAACAATGTAATCACAACCTTCTCCTCCTCGCTAACACCTCCTTATCTCCTAAGAGACACACAGGTAAATAAGCTAAGTACAGAGAAGGCATACAGACTCTCTGGCTTGAATGAACCAAGGCAGGTTTAATGACATTTATGCTGGCATTTAAAGTAACGGTGGGATTTGTAGATGAATAGATATTGGTGGTTTAAGCATACTTCTACTGGGATGAACAATGCAGCTATACATGACATCCCAAATCAGAGTTCTGTAAAAACTTGCCAAGGAAACATGCCCAAGAACTGAGATTCCAAACTTGGCAGGGAAGGAACTTGTTTCCTACATGCCGTTATTATTTTCTCTTTAATAACTTATTATTTCAAGACTTCAGAAATGGTCCCTTTACTCATCTCTGATGTTTCATTCTTATGTGTTTCATCTGATGTGGAGCATCAATACACAACTTGATGGGAGAGGCAGAATAAAAATTTTTTTAAAGAAGAATAGACACTGAACACATTTTCCAGAATACTGGAGGAATATGGTTCTCCTTAGAGAATAAATGTACCTACCAATATTTAAGTAATATGTATTCATTACAGAACTGGGAAACCACACAACCTTTAAAAATGACCTATTAGTCTATTAATTACACCTTTAAATACATTTTCACTTTTACTCCAACTCTATATGTTACATAATATCATTCACTTTATTTTATATACGAAAAAACTGTATCATGAGATGGTTAAACTAAGGCTCCTCTCAGGTGACAACTGGCTGGGTCAAGTAGAAAATAGGTAATACGTCCTCTAGAGCATCTGATCACACAGTAAGTGTTCAATAAGGGTTTGATAAATGAATACCAGACCTTTTTTTCATGGCATCATAAATGCAACTCCAAAGAGCAGAAAAGCAAGAATGTTTAATCAACCAGAGTTGGTTTCAATCACCGTTTCCTGAGTTTTGAAGATTTCAACTTTACCTAATATCAAGCTTCAACTTTTTCAAGCTAAAATGGTATGATGATACTAGATGGACAGCAGAGTTGTGGGGGGTCCATATAGCACCTGTAAATCCACAGCATCAATACCCACATACAAAACTCAGTAAATGTAGGTTTTCTTATTGACATGCCCACCACCTGAGATGTATTTTATTCTTTTCCTCATTGACTCACAATGTAGAACCTCCAAGGTACTACTCTATCAGATCAATCCAAGATAGCTCATATTTTATGAGAAAGTAAAGTATTAAGTCATTGTAATACAGAATCCATCTGGAATTATTTGAGTGCATGTCAGATTCTCTTGAAGGCAGATCAATAATTAATATATGAATAATTTTTTACAGTTTACACAGAATCAGTAAGAGCAGCAACTGATAATAGCTGATAAGGCACCAACCACAGAGGAAGTTTCAGACCTTGGATTACTTCACTCAACACAGTTCAATAAGTCCGGGCAAAGTCTAAGGGCATTATATCAACATTTGTGAAATTATTCGGCAGAAAAAAAATATGCTTTTTTCCCCCCAGAGTTAGGTAAAGTGAAAGTTGCTTTTTTCCCCCCAGAGTTAGGTAAAGTGAAAGTAAATAAACAATGATTATTTTCTTTTTTTGGCTATACCCATGACAAGTGGAGGTTCCTGGGCCAGGGATCCGACCTGCTCCACTGCAGTGACAGCACAGCAGATCCTTAACCCACTGCACCCCAGAACTACAAAACAATGATGACTATTACTACCAATTCTTTACCAAGTGGAATATTGCCAAACTGCTTGTTAGAACAGTAAGGAGCAAGGAAAATAGTAAGAATAAAATGAGTTTGGATATAGGTAGAATACAAACATAATTTGTATTATAGATAGAATGAATACCTATCAATCCATCAATCAAACATCTAAGAATCAATCATCTATCTATATTCATTTTCAATTCACAAAATCTCCACTAGGGTGAGATTTTCACTTTGCAGTATTATGCTGCAAATGAAAGCCTTTATTCCCAACCAGTTCCCAAAAAGTATCAATGTTGCTGCTCCTGGGAACACATTTTGAGAACTAGCAAATACCCCATGGAGGCTCAAAACCATCATTTGCACAAAGAATCTTTTGATCACTCCTGGCTTTCATAAAACCTTCTTCTTCTGATTTTTTTTGGCACATTACCAATTAAATTCATCATATTATGAGTGACAAAGAAAAGTATAAGAAAAAGAAGAAAGAGTATAAAATTGGGAATTAATATTTGTTTGGACTTACTCAATAAGTAGCTGTGTCCTCATGCACACGTTTCTTCCTTTCTCATTAAGGTTTTTTCTGAGGTTTTATCTTGCTCTTTTGTTTGAAGTATATTCCTCTGTTTCTTCATTTTGTTTGATTCTCTGTGTTGGTTTCTATGCATTAGATGCAACAGTCACCACTCCCAGTCTTGAAGGGGTAGAAGGGCCTCCTGTAAAAGATAAACCTCATTGTTCAACCCTGTCCTAACTTTTATTGTCTCTCAAACCTTTGTGATTATCTAAGCAACATATTTTAATTTGAATATCTCCCAGTAGTTGAGGGTGTACCAAAGCCTGTCAGGATATCAGCCAGCACGTAGGTTTAAGTAGACTGGAAGAATGTAAAAAGCTTCCTTCTAGGAATTACCAGTGCTCTGGAGCACAGCAGAGGGAGAGAGCAAAGATGGAGGGAGGAAGACAGAGGAAAAGTGGCAACATGGTACCTGCCTGAGGGAAAAAAAATTCCACTTTTCCAACTCTAGCAAGGCAGAAGGAAGCAGGAAGATGGCATTCACCAGCACTCATTACAGGAGTGGCTCTAGAAGGCCCCAAACCCTCAGGCTGGTACTTTAAGATTAGCAATTGATTGGGGTTAGCAGATGCAAACTATTGCATTTGGAATGGTGAAGCAATGAACTCTTTCTGCACAGCACAGGGAACTATATCCAATTACTTGTGATAGAACATGATGGCAGATATTATGAGAAAAAGACTGTATATAGGTATAACTTGGTCACTTTGCTGTACAGCAGTAATTGATAGAACACTGTAAATCAACTTTAATAATTTATTTAAAAAAAAAGATTAACAAATGAAGCTGGGCATTCTTGGCTGCCTCTGCACTTGGCCCTGGGTCAGACTCTAAGCCCTTTGTGAGCCATAGTTCTTTCTTTTCAGCCTTGTGGGTCTCGAAGACAGAGGCCCCACTGGTTTTCAAAGCTAGGTGTTTTGAGGAATTGTCTTTCAGGTATAGACAAAAAATGTTGGGGTACCTGATGTGGGGTATAAACATTTTTCTCCTAAGGGAGAAGCTCCAGGTTTTGAGCTACCTCTTGATTATAGTTTGGTGTGGTTGGTATAGGGTTTATGTCAAGAGTATGTCCCAGTCATTTCCACCTGTTTCAGTGTATTTTTTTCCTCTTTTCCTGAAGGGGAGGAGTTGCTCAGCAAGTTTGTGTTTTCTTCAGAGGAAACTGTTCCCTTAAAAGCTGTAGATTCAGTGCGGACAGGGGAGCAGGAGAGCTCAAGATCCTCGTATGCTGCCATCCTGAACTAGAACGAAGTTCCTTCCTTTCGCTATGACTCAATTCCTTCCCATGTGAGGGGGGTAGAAAGGAAAGGAAATTGATGGCCAGTCAGCATCTACCACATTCTAAAGTTCTCATGTGCATTAATTCTTTATGTAACTTAAACAACCATTTTAAATATACTACCAATTATTTCAACAAAGAGGGAAGCAGAAACTCAGAATTGGTGGAAATCACCCATGACCCTTAAGCCAGTAAGTAATCTGCTAGATTCAAACTAAGTTCTTAAATGAACTCTTCTCCAGCTAATTAAAACAGAGAGTAGAGTTGGGAGGTTGGAGAGGTCACTACCACTTCTGAATTCTGTGGTCTTAATTATTTCAGATATATTGTCTCATCTTTCAAAGTTGAGGCTAAGTTTCCTAAAGACTTCTGATATTAAAGTAAATGTTAGTAATTTATTTCCTGTATTAAGGCCTACTCTGTGCTAGGTATCATAGAAGAAACACCTAATTTAACTTATTTAATCCTCACCTCCACAGAGAGGACTCTGGTTGACCCTAATGAAAGCAGCTTCTCCCAGTTTCATTCTCTCCTTTATTACCATATTTTATTCTACAAGTTTTAGTTGTCATTGTCATAACATATGATGCTTAATACTAATCTATTTTGGGTCTCTCTGCTTTCAGTGTAACCTGAATGAAAACAAGGATCTTATCTGAATTATTTCTTTGTCTTCCCAGCTAGCATATAGTGCCTTAGTAATGGACAAGTAAATATTTGCTGAATAATTGAAAAGGATGTATTATTCTTCCTATACGACTACTTCAGCTAATGGAGTGGAGACATTTTCTTAATGACATCAATCAGGTTTATTTTTCCATGTAACCCCAAATGGCGAAGGGAGCAGCCTGCAGAAATTCTCAGAGCCAATACAGCAAAGCCTTATATCCAAAAGCACTGTAGTAAATGACCCTCTATATGCTCCTTACTCTCTGTCCATGAGCTCCAAAATCCTAACTACAGTTGACCCTTGAACCACATGGGTTTGAACTGTGTGGGTCCACTGACATGTGGATTGTTTTACTAGATACGTGCTATCATACTACACAACCCATTGCTGGCTGGACCCACAGACATGGAACTGCAATTACACAGGGCCAACGGCACTTCTGCTATGTAAACCATGTAAACATACATGTGAATTTTTTTCTACACAGGACTAAATATCTCATACTTTTAAGACATCTGGCTCAAAATACAGCTGCTGATACCCGATTCTCACTGAAGTTTTCAGTTAAATTTTGAATTTGATATCATCTTTTAACCATCAGTCTTCCACTAATAGGGGAATAAAGAAAAGGTTTTTGGCATCAGGAGACATGGCATTAAACTTATTCTCCTCACTAACTTGGATTGGAGTTTAAATAGGGTTTCGACACTGTTGAACCCCACCTCTACCATAAACCACCTCCATGTTCTCAGCTAATCCATTTAATTTATATATGGCTTGTTCACTTTATCTTTAAAACATCATTGAAAATACACACCTCATTATATGTTCTAAGAATTGGATGGGGAGATGCATATAGACTTTTGACACAATCTATGTTTGAGGTATGGAAGGCCTTCCTATAAAGTTTCTTGCTTTCTCCCTCCCTTCCTTCTTTCCTTCCTTCCTTCTTTCCTTTATTCCTTCCTTTCCTTCTTTCTTTCTTCAGAATAAGGCATCCTTACATTATCATTGCTGTTCTTTTATGCATCCCATTTACATTTTTAAAGAAATAATAATAATAAAATTATAATGATAAAATTAATATTTTTTTCAAGGTGAAAATGTTTTTTAAATTCAGATGTTAATCTCATGCTTTCCACTAAGAAAGATGCTGCCTGCATTCTATTCTTCATGGTTCTTTGAAGAGTGACTATCTTCTTGGTAAATACATTCCATGTCACAAGGTAGGTTGAGCTCATGAGCTGGGAAGACCTGATAGAGCTCCCCAAGGCTCTTGATTTTACCTGGATTTCTTTAATTATAACTGGAACAATACCAGTTACTGTCATCCCTCCCAGGTTGCAACTAACTTAATCTTGAGTATACCTCAGCCTATAGAGGGCTTTTGATCTAAGAATGTTGTTTGTCCAGTCCATCTAAATATTCACAGATTGGACAGATACTGACAATATTTATAAAGGAGATCATTCTCTTCTATTAATCTTAACTGCATTATGGCTTTGGATAAAGTGGGCAAGAGTGGGTGATAATCTATTTTGTACCTGAAAAAAAAAAAAAAAAAAAAAAAAGCCCTCATGAGGACAAAGTGCTGTAAGTTTCCAGAATAAATACCCTTGATAAAAAATTAGTTTTTATATTCCTGGCTCTTGTCTTTTAATACGAAAATTAACGTACTAGAGAAAATGAGCATCATGAATTAACTCACCCCATTTTACTCCCAAGAGGGAGGTAAGACTCCCATGGAGTGGAAAATATTTATCGGCCAGATATTATATGATAAGTACTACATAAATTTAGAGCAGAGTTTCTCAACATCAGCATTACTAGAATTTGGAATAAGGTAATTCTCTGTTATGAGTAGCTGTACTGTGTATTGTAGGCTACTTAGCATTATCCATGGTCTCTACCCACCAGACGCCAATTTCACCTCATCCTCTAGTTGTTACAACCAAACCATATCTACAGACATTGCCACATGTCCCCTGGGGGCAAACGTGCCCACAGTAGAGAGCTATTAACTTAAAGTATAAGTCAGGGATTAATCAGACAAATCTTGCCTTAAATATGTGTATTGATTTACACAGAAATACATGTAATTGGAAAAACATGCATAATTTTACATGCATATATGTGTATGAGAATAATTAGTGTGTAACTTTATATTTAAGCACTACCTACAATATTATCTTGGAAAAAAAGAACTCTTGCAAAAGAGAAGAAAATAATTTATATCTCAAGATTTTGCTATATGTTAGGCAGGCAACACACTAGATTCTGTCCCATGTGTTAGAACATTTATTTCATGAACATCCATGCTTTATTATATTTTCTCCATTTATAATGAAGAAAACCATGGCTTAACACTGTTAATCATGTGTCCACAGAAATTCATGGGGTCAGCTTAAATCCTAATTCAGATCTTCCAGATTTCAAACATTCACTTCTCATACAAAATCACCAAAAAAAGTGTCTAAGAAGCAATGTTAATGTAACAGGTTAAAATACAAATTATTTTAAAAACTATGAGAAAAAAAATTAAGTTTAAAAACCAAAATATGCGAAGACATGTTGGCTATGATCAAAATCAGATGAACTGACACCAACATGGATTTAAAATGCATATAGAATACATATGACTTGAATGGTTCATGCAAACATGAATATTCATTTTTGATTGGCAGGGCTATGAGATACTGTTATGAGGTATGACTATAGACATTGCTTTCAATAGTGGCTAATATAAGATACCTAAGGTTAAGCTTTACATGGCAAGCTAAGGTATACTTTAAAGTCAGAGATCTCTCTGACTTTGAAAGAAAAAAAAAAATGCTGAATTTTAATAGCTCTTTTGCTCTGAGAATGTAAAGTGCTTTACTGACCTCTGAGAATATAAAGCACTTTGGACTAGGAGAAGAATGAAGAGAGAATGGGCGAATGGCTGCCGGCCTCTGAGAGTGTGTGAATGGGTCTTGTGTACTGACTCACAAGTGCATGGGAGTCAGAGACAGCAGGCTGAGGACTTCGAAGGAAGAGATGCTCGGGAAATTCATCAGCCAGAGCCACAACCATGCCAGGGGTTGACCTACAAGGACTTAGATTTCCCTAAGTGTACAATCATTTTCTGACTGTTAAAATGCCACATTTTTTTTCTTTCCTAACAAAATATTTAGGAGTTCCCATCATGGCTCAGTGATTAATGAATCCCACTAGGAACCATGAGGTTGAGGGTTCGATCCCTGCCCTTGCTCAGTGGGTTAACGATCCGGCATTGCCATAAGCTGAAGTGTAGGTCACAGGCGCGGCTCAGATCTGGTGTTGCTGTGGCTCTGGCGTAGGCCGGCGGCTACAGCTCCGATTCGACCCCTAGCCTGGGAACCTCCATATGCCACGGGTGCGGCCCTAGAAAAGGCAAAAAGACAAAAAAAAAAAAATTACCTTTGCACTACCAGCTTGTTTCAAAGAAAGATTCAGAACTATTGCCATCACTATAAAGTAATCTAGTTCAACATTTGTTATAGACAAGCAAATGCATACCAAGAAGGATGAATATCCTCAAATTCATCAGACAAGTTTGTAAGAAGACATCATCTTTAAATCATTGTGAAAAGTATTATCATAGAAAATACTTCCTTTGTGTATTACTTGTATGTTTGGTTCTGCTCTTTTGCCTCTGTTCTATTTACTTCATTCCAAACATTTATCATCCACTCCATGTCCTATTCTTCATAAAATTCTAGGGAAATAAAGGTAAATATAGCTTTAAAGTCCACTTTCTCCAGTGGTAAGGGGGTAAGAGAGATCACTGCGTGAGTGCATAGCTCCAGGAAGCCTGGAGGGCTGGTAACAAGGAAGGCTTCCGGGAGGAGGTAGCACTTTATCTAAGAGTGTAACTATAAGAAGAGTTAACAACCAGACTACAGAGAACAGATATTCCAGACAGAAGGATTACTACTGAAGGACAGGATGCCAGGGTGGACTCAGTAATAAAAGGTTTAATATCAGAAAACAAACTCTATGTCATAGTCAGTTTTTCAAAGAACTGACCAAGCAGGAAGATATTTTTAGGATAAGTATTACACAACATATTCTGTGCCAAGTCCATTTTGTAAATTATTTTTAATTCTCCATAATAACTGGCCATATAGAGATTGCTGTCTCCATTTTAACGATGAGAAAACTGAAGCCCAGAGAAGCAACTTGCTCAAGATTCTGAAGGACTGAAGCTTGACCAATACTCAAATCTATCTAGAGCAGGGTGATTTCTAAGCGGCTTCGTGTATGCCACACTGAGCAGAGCTGTCTCTTCCCATCTGCTCCCATGTGGTCATTTATCCACGGTAACTTGGAGCTGTAAATTTTGATCATTTGATTTCAGTTTGTAAAAACTCCTGGGAAAACAGGTAGCTCCAAAAGAAAGAATAGCAGCATGAATAAAATTAGTTTAAAATAAGAGAGAAAAGGTTTTGGATTCTGCCTCGAAGATGGCTGGGTGTCTTTAATATTGGAAGATAATCTGGGGCCAGCAAACAGTGGACAATTCATAGAGTATGTCTGTCATAATCGCATCCTACTCTCTGACTCTAATGGCTCCATGTATCGAAAACCTGACCACAAGAAGATCTGACGACTTCTTGTGTTTTTCCATGGCTTAGGGGATAAACTGCAGAAGCATTTGCATGGCTCGGTAAGCCATTCACAACCTAGCTCCCACCTGTCACTGAACTTCATCGCTTCTCTGGCCTTTTACACTTTATAGTTAGACGTATAGATTATCGACACCTTCTCCAATATGTCATACCTTCTCATATCTCTGCTCCTCAAGAAAGTCTTCTCTGATTGGGGGATCCTCTTTTATGTTCTCTGGCTTGTAAAATCTCCACCCATTATTCCAGCTCCAAGCTAAATTCTCTCCCTACTGTGACACCTTCTCTGCTTAACCCCTTAGCAACAATCAAATTTCTTTGATGTTTTCTAGTTTTCAGACACTTCCATTAACACAAGTATTTCATAGTGTTGACACCACATGCTTGTTTGTTTTTTTCCTCACTAGACTATGTAAATCTATTTTGCTTCGTTTCTTTACATCTTTGAATATTAGCATCAACACAGTGAGTGGCTCATGGCATATGCTTATGATGATTAATTTTGTGTGTCAAGTTGGTAGCCCACATTACCTAGATACTTAAACTTTATTACAGATGTCTCTGCCAAGGCTTTTTAGTGAAGGCTAGCATTTAAATCAATAGGCTTTAAATAAAGCATATTATCATCCATAATATAGGTGGGCTTCATCTAATCAGTTAAAGGCTTTAATATAAAAAATAAAAAAGTCTGACTCCCTAAAAAGAATGAATTGTCACAGACAGTCTTAATACTTAAATTGCAACATCAACCCTTCCTTGTGCCTCCAGTCTGTTGGCCTGCCTGGCAGATTTTATACTTGTCATGCTCCATGATTGCTTGAGCCAATTTCTTACAATCAGTCATCAATCAATCAATCTTCCTCCCCTGCCCTTCCCTCCCTTTCACTCTTTTCTCTCTCTCTCCCTACATCCTATTGATTCTCCTTCTCTGAAGAAGCTGGACCAATACAATGTTGAATGGATTTGTTTAAAAAATTAACTAATAGTCTTCCTCTTCCTTCACTGGCTTTCTTCTGTCCATAAATAAAGAATAAGATGTGCAATTAAATAAGCTTTAGATTTACACTAATAGAAACTGTGATGCTGATTATGGAGGGACGTTTTTCATTAGTAATTACTTCTACAAGAGAAACACAACTCCCAAATGCCCCCAAATCTACCCTCACTAGGAAGCCTTATATTTTCATATATTTATTTATTTTATGAAATATCATATGAACACTGACTTAATATCAGAAGACCTGGGGATCTCACATAAGCTCTGCCATTAAGGAGCTGGAAAACCTTGAGCAAAATCCCTCAACCTCTTTGAGCCTCAGTTTTCTTACCTATGATTTGTGTGCTGTAAGGTGACTTGATGTTATCTACTTCTATTCTAAGTGGAAGGAAAACATGATTTAGACACAGAGATATAAAATTTGAGTTCAGGAGTTCCCGTCGTGGTGCAGTGGTTAACGAATCCAACTAGGAACCATGACGTTGCGGGTTCGATCCCTGCCCTTGCTCAGTGGGTTAACGATCCGGTGTTGCCGTGAGCTGTGGTGTAGGTCGCAGACGCGGCTCAGATCACGCGTTGCTGTGGCTCTGGCTTAGGCTAGTGGCTACAGCTCCAATTCGACCCCTAGCCTGGGAACCTCCATATGCCACAGGAGCGGCCCAAGAAATGGCAAAAAGAAAAAAAAAATAAAAAATAAAAAAAATTTGAGTTCAGGCTTGTTTAATTACTAGTCATGTATCTCTAAAAATTATTCTCCATCTCTCTATTAGCTTCCTCATCTATAAATGGAGATAATTGCATTTGCCTCACTGAATTATTATTCAAATAGAGTATGGTGCTGCAGATGACACAGCTCAGGCTCAGAATGAAATAATCAGGTATATACTCGAATTGTTCTTGAGTCCAGAGGAAGTGTTTCATGTTGCTACCCAGGGTGTCATGACAACTTTGTGCAGGGAGATGTGTTGTTTCTCAAGTTTGCACTATGCAAGAAATGAGCCTTCCTACCAAAGGTATTTTAAAATAGTTCTCACACACAAAATCTCAAGAGTGAAGGGTCCCTACTCACAGAGTGCACACACCATGAGTGTGCAGATACATACATAAGATGTCCAGGTAGGTAGGAGATTCAGAGGGGCCACTCTTCACAGCCTGGTCTACACACTGAAGGCTGATTTGGACATTGACAAATGTACCCTAGAAAACACTGATAGAACTTTGTACTTTAGGAATATTCTTTGGAAAGTCACATAAGCCAAGTCTAAACCTCCTCTGATAGTGATAGAGCTTGAATAAGATGAACATCCGGGCATGCAAAGGAAATCTTGAGACTGGACTAAAACACCTTATGAGACACTTGAAGAGGATAGCTAATTCTCAGAAAGGATCATAAAATTTCATTGTTACCTACTATGAATTTTTACAGTTTATTTTATATTCATGTGTGCATTTAATTGTATTTTTTCCAAGATAAAGTTGCAGTCATTATAAACACATTTTCCATCATTAAAAAATACCAAGCATAAGGGGCATGTAGAATATTAAGGCCACCTTGATGTATCAAATGGCACCACATGGTTATACAAGCCAGAATTCTGATAATCTGTGTCCAAACTGCTTCCCAATACAAGACTGATTTATCCAGGTATTATATTATTATTATTATTATTATTATTATTATTATTATTATTATTATTATTATTAAATTTTTGAGGGTAGAGATATTATATACCCCATAAGGAAATTATGAAGTATAGATATTTTTGAAGTAATAATCATAGGATAAAGTTAAATAGGTAAGGAAGACTTTATTCAAGGCTACTGTAATAGGAGAGAGATGACAGAACTCAACCTGAGGCTTAAATCCACTGAAACAAAGGATGGGGGAGTTTTAAGAGCTGGACTAGGGAAATCATAGGACATCTTTGTTTGCTGATATTACTCCAAAGAAAAGTGGACTTTCTTTCTTTTTTTCTTTTTTTTTTCTTTTTGGGCTGCACCTGCTGCAGCTTATGGAAGTTCCCAGAATAGGGGTCGAATCAGAGCTGGAGCCGCCAGCCTATGTCACAGCAACACCAGAACTGAGCTGCATCTGTGACTTACACCACAGCTCACAGCAATGCCAGATATTCTTTAACCTGCTGAGCAGGGCCAGGATGAAACCTGCATCCTCTTGGATACTAGTTGGGTTCATTACCACTGAGCCTCAGTGGGAACACCAAAAGTGAACTTTCTATTGTCTTCCTGATAGGAGATTGTTTTAGAACTTGAGGCAAGGTGCCCACTGAAGTTCAGTTTCTAAATTCCCACAGAAGCTGGGAGATTGAGATGCCATCTTTCTAGATGACCCCATTTCAAATAAGTTGCCCCCAGGTTCTGGAGGAGACAGTCTTAGGTGGTAAATTTGGTAAGAGGCTTTTTGAAAGATTTACATCTCAAAGGGGTAGAAACAGAAGTTCCAG
The DNA here is from genome assembly GCF_054392235.1 of Sus scrofa. Classification (NCBI taxonomy): domain Eukaryota; kingdom Metazoa; phylum Chordata; class Mammalia; order Artiodactyla; family Suidae; genus Sus; species Sus scrofa. The sequence goes on along the minus strand of NC_139385.1, from coordinate 135,606,724 downwards.
TTACAAGTTTTCTAATGTAAATGCCCAAAGGAAACAGAGATTAGGGCCTAGAATCTAGTCCAAAGTTTAGTCAAAATGAGGGGAAGGATAAGACCATCTTGGACTATATCTAAATTATAGAACATCCACATGAATTTTAGCTTTCATTATTAATATGATGATTTTTATCTGTGTTCTATGCTTTACTATTTGGAATTTGGTTTTATATACTTTCTCAAAGGGAGTTGTTAACTGTTTAAAAATATTTATTTTTTGGAGTTGCTATTGTGGCTCAGCAGTAAAGAACCTATTATACATGAGGACGCGGGTTTGGTCCCTGGCTTCGCTCAGTGGGTTAAGGATCTGGCATTGCTGTGAGCTGCAGTGTGTGAGCTGTGGTATAGATCACAGATGCTGCTGGGATCTGGTATTACTGTGGCTTTGATATAGGCCAGCAGCTATAGCTCTGTATTGACCGCTAGCCTAGGAATTTCCATATCCTGTGGGTGCAGCCCTAAACAAAGACAAATATATATATATAAATATATATATATATATACACACACATATATATATATATATATATCTTGTGCTTAAAAAAAGAAATGCCTCTTCTCTCAAGAGATCAATGATTGATTCATTAGACTACTTGTCTTTCTCACTTAAAAAAGTAATTCTTTTTTCACTGCACTTTACACTTGAAAGCAATTCAACATTAAAGTTTGAAACCTTCCCTCACATCTGTCTTATTTGCTCTAATTAAAACAAGATTATCTGACATTCACAAGTCATTTACAAAATGTATAACTGCATTCTGAGAACATATCTAATTATATAGACAACACGGGGAATTTCAATAAGATATTGAAATTTACCCTAATATTTTCTTTACACGATTGTCTTCAAAGCTTCATTAATGAATGGTTATTAACATATTCTATGTAAATTAGAATCTTAATATCTTTCATTTTAACTTTTTAACTCAACAACAGAATTTCCTAAAAAGCACATACAGAATTAAAATGGAAACACTGGGAGAGAGAATCAAAGCTATGAGAAAGTGCTCTGTGCCAAACACTTTTTACAGATGTACATGATTTTATTTTATCCAGGTGGCCATACAGTTGACTGAGTGTATTATCCTTATTTCACAGATGAGAAACTTGAGGCTCAGTGATGTTAAACAACCTAACCAAGCACAATAATCTAGTAAATAAAGAAAGCAAACATCAAATCCCTGACCCTAGTCCATGATCTAAAACTCCCAAAAATTTATTATTATCAGTAAGAGAGAGGTACAGAAGAGGATTTGGTGAGTCATTTGGGAAAATAATTTAATATTTGCATATACGTTTCTACTTAGCATATGGTAAATATAATTCAAATACAAGCAGTAACACATAAAATTCCAAATGAAAAATTCAAAGTCACAAATTTGTCCTTTGATGGACAAGTAATCTCATCAAGGAAAATAAAATAATCTTGTTTTGTTAAGGTTGTGAGATATTTACTTTTCTATAAAGGAAAGCTCTTAGAAAATATAAAGATCCTTCCTTATACTGTGAAGTTGTTGGTCATTCCATTTTGGAAGAAGGGGTACAATTTTTAAAAACAAACATAAATGTCACCCTGAAGTAATCCAAGTAATACAGTACTGGATTAAACAGCTGGCAATTTGGGATGCAGGTACAGAAAGTTCAGAGCTTCAAGAAATGGAAAAGAAGGAAGATATTTAACAGTAAGAACCTATAATTTCCCTCTGTAAGCCTCAAGCTCATTTAATATTGGTGGGAGATGAGGAGACAGAATATGGAGAACCTGCCTCTCCTTAGAATGCACTGGAGCAAAACCCGACAAATGACAACAATCTGAATGATCTTGGAAGCAGATTACTCCCCAGAACCTCCTATCAAAAAACAGCTCCGCCAACACCCTGCTTTTAACCTGGTGATCCCTATACTCAAATAAACCGGCAGAGCTGTGAAATAATAAGGTTGTCTTGTTTAAACCACTAAATTCATGGAGATTTGTTATGAAAGCTAAAGAGAACTAATATACCGCCTTCTGATGAGTTCAGTTTTGCACTAGTTCACCAACTAGTCAACTAGTTCAAGATAACCTTTTTTTTTTTTTCTCTTTAATGTTTCCTGAACTTGCTTATATTTTCTATGCCAGGAGGTTTCCAGTTTCTTATCTCTTCCTAGGTAAATTTCAACTTCATCAGAGATGAGACCCAGTCTGGTTTACTATGGTTGCTACATGGTATAGGTCACAGAAAACGTTTCTCCTATCTGGCTCCATCACTCTTTGGGGTTCCGGAGACTGAAAATCAATGGTTCCCAGTTTCTGTGTATATAAACATTGGCGTAATTGTGAATATCCACTCTTGAAAATGAAGATATGATGTATGCCAAGTACCTGCATTAGTGTAATGGGTGTAGTGCCTGGTACATCTGGTTTCCTGTGACTGCACTGTGGGACATGCACCTGGAAATCCTGGCTCCTTAAAGCAGGGCAACCTCACTGTGAATACAGATAGTTAAACACTTTAAACCAGCAACCACAATCATTCCTCATGTCATCTAATTTTAAAAAATGATTGTTTAAAAACAGGCTGCACTTTCCTCTACTTCCACATTCTGACACTAACAAATCGTTTCCCACATAATTGAAAAGTGATTCTTCACTGAATTACCCATTAACTGTGCTATTTTCTTTAGACCGCTCACAAAATAAATAAAGCTGGAGTTTGAGAAAGAGTGATAATAAATTCTGTCACTCTCTTAGGCTTTAGGTGATGGATTCCCTGATAGATGTTACTATGGATTCAAGGCACTAAATGCTGTCTTGTGCATTTTACCTGACCTTGTGTTCATACAGATTGAAAGTAAGCACTATTAAGGTGTCTATGCCCCCAAATAAAAGGTGAGATATGAAAGAGAAGATAACTGGGTGGAATATAAGAAATGAATGACTCTATGAAATACATATATATTTCAGTCAAAATTTTATAGAAAAGGAAATCTGACAGAATATCTGTTTTTTGTTATGTAATAGATGCTTGGAATATACAAAAAGAGACAGATTGCCCCGAGCAGACTTGGAGCAATAATTGTGTGCATGCATAATTAGAAAACTAAAGAGAAAATTTTAACTAAAGCATGGAATTTCAAAGACAAATAACTTTCTGCACTACCAAAACTATCTTCAATAATTTTCAAAACTCAATAAACTCCACAAAGGGATTTAATAAAGTCAGTGTTACTACCCTTCCCCCAATATATGCATGCCCAACTAAAAAGTAACTTGATTTCTTTAATACTGGTTTTAACTCTTGGCTTTCTATCTTTTGCATCTGTTTACATTCAACCTCATAGGGTTTTATTGCGTTTTTTCCTCTACTAATTACAGAATTATAAATTGATATCTAGTATTTTAGTGGTTACTTGAGAAATTCTGAAACATGTACATATTTACACAATACTTAAAAATAAAATTTAAATAATACCTAAATTAATGAGTATTATAAATCTCCTGCTTTGCAATTCAAGAATCTTCAAAATCCTTCATTTAAATTACCCATTTCTTAAGTGAGATCTGAGATCTGACTTTCTTTGTTCCTCACAAATTAAATATTATGAAACATTTAATGAAATATATTAATATTAATGAAAATAAACAAGAATTAAAAACCATACAAGCCAAATATAGTTGTTGGCCAGATTCTGCCCTCAGCCTATGGATTTACAGTCTCTGATCTATGAGTTTCTTTAACAAGGCTTTTAAGGTAATAAAATATCAATTGTGAAGAATTGAAACTGAATGCAAATAAACTACACATTTTTAACTCAACAGTTAATTGAAACAAATCTTATAGAGATGGCATCCACTAGCAAAGCTATAATTAAAGTATAATTCTAATGGAATGAGCTGTTATTCAAAAAGAACTGTGTAATGCACATTTGATTAAGAAAAATATTTGCATTTTGGCTAATGCAGTTTCCCTGCTCTAATATTTAATAAGGTATTGGAACTTAGGTTTCAAATAAAGCTTTATTTGAAAAATCCTTCATTTACAAATTTTACTGCCATTTGGCAGCAAAAATTCATATAGTCATTTTTATATGTCATGAATGTTTAAGTCCTTGAAAACAAAATCATAATAAAGTACAATTAAAATTAGACTAAATTTTTTTTTTAATTTAGAAGTTGGAACTTTCTCACTTCTTCACGTTATTGGCAAGGACTTGCATCCTGAAGTAACATTTCATTAACTGCCACTGACGATGAAGCAGGTAAGTTGCCCTGCCGGCTCTGAGCCAATGATGTCCAAAAAATTACCTAAACTTATTAACCCTCATTTGTTATCTAAGATGGGGATAAGGACCCTCCTCTATCATTGGCAAAGCTCATCAATAATTCCTGGGAAATACAATTAAATCCGAGTAATAAAATAAAGTCTAACCTTTCTTCCCTTTGTGCCCAGTCCAGTTTCACTTGCTTATAGGAAGGACACGCGTGCCGAGGCCGCGGACTAGCGCGTCAGACCAGCGTTGCTATGGAGAACCAGCTACGGCAGACGCTCCTGCCTGCAGAACTGGGCACCGAACAGCGATTGAAGATGGCGGCAGCAGCCGGCCGTGTGCAGGGAGGCTGCGCCCCACACTGCGCTCCGGAGCGCCAGCCTCGCGAGAACTCAGCCCGCTCCCCTCCCCCCTGACGAGAACCCGCCAGAGCAGCCCCGCCCACCGCCTGTCTGGACGTGAGGGTTCTAGAGCGCAAACTGCGCCTCTCTGTCCTTTCATGAAACGATAAAGCCTTCCTTTGCTTCTGAAACAAACGCAGTCTTCTATTGGCTCCAAAGGCTCCAGGCAGAAGCACTCTGGCTGGGAATGAACTTGGGAAGGTTAGTAATATTTTCTGTCTGCTACCAGTAGTGTACCAAAGAGTAATGCTTGTCACATGAAAATCACTAGTAAGCATTAGCTCATGTGATTATTTGCAATATTCCATGTAATTAAATTTTCTTGAATAAATTGCCTTCTCATTTCTACTAACATAAATCGGATAATAATGAGACTATATTTGCGGAGTTTCCATTGCGGCACAGTGGTTAACGAATCCGACTAGGAACCATGAGGTTGCGGGTTCGATCCCTGGCCTTGCTCAGGGGGTTAAGGATCCAGCGTTGGCCGTGAGCTGTGGTGCAGGTCGCAGACTCGGCTCGGATCCCGCGTTGCAGTGGCTCTGGTGTAGGCCGGTGGCTACAGCTCCAATTGCTGTAGCCCGGGAACCTCCATATGCCAAGGGAGCAGCTCTGGAAAAGGCAAAAAAAAAAAAAAAAAAAAAAAAAAATTATATTTGCGATAATAAATGAATAAGAAAATACCAAAGAAAAACTATGGACTTTTAAAATACGAATAACATTTTTAACTTATATTGCCTTTGTTTTCAAAATTTCAAGAGAAATGATTATAGCTTTCTACATCACTTGAAGAAACTGTTACCTGAAACACTTTCAACTTTTTTTTTTGACTGATATGAAATTGCATAAAAACCTCTGTGATAACTGTGGTAAGTACGTTTAAAAACACAACTTATTAGGTCTTTTGTTTTTTACTTTATGTTATGAAAATATTAAACATATAGGACAAATAGACTGGTATTACAAACACCCATGTGCTTGTCACTTTTTCAGTTGTGCCTTGGTATCTGTGGGGGTTGGCTCCAGGACCCTTAAGGATACCAAAATCCCCAGATGCTTAAATTCCTTAGAGTAGAAAATGGCACATTATTTGTATGTAACCTACACACATCCTCCCATGTACTTTAAACCATCTCTAGATGACTTGCAACACCTAATGCAAAGCAAAAGCTATGTAAGTAGTTGTAAATACAGTGCAAATGCTGTATAAATAATACACTTGCCTTCCTGAGTGTGGCGAATTAAAGTTTTGCATTTTGGAACTTTCAGAATTTTTTTTTTCTTACTGATTTTGATCTGCGGTTGGTTGAAACTGTGGATGTGGAACCCTCAGATAGGGAAGCCAACTGTATTTACTAATCATTAACATTTTTTTTGCTTTATCTATTTTTAGTTTGCTAAAATGTTTTAAAATAGAAACATCATATGATTTTATACTTAATACTATTTTAAATCATTGTTAAAAAGCAAATATTCCTTTTGGATTTACATTAATGTGTATGCTCAAGCCAATCACAAGGTGAACAGCTAGTCCATGATCAATCCCATGAAAACTTCACAGTACAGTTGACAATGTAATAGTTACCTATAAATTTATCAGGATTATTGCAACGTCTGTAGGCTGTGTAATTATTAAATGTAGTGCCATTAGACACAACTTTTTCCATCAATATTTTCTGTCATCTTTACTTATTAAAAGCAAAACAGCACTGGGAACTGTGGTCATTTACGATGGAGCATGATAATGTGAGAAAAAAGAATGTGTGTACATGTATGTGTAACTGGGTCACCATGCTGTACCCTGTAAACATGACAGAAACTGTCATCTAAATTGACAGAACACTGTTAGCCAGCTATAATGGAAAAAAATAAAAATCATTATACAAAAAAATTATGAGACAATATTGTAATAATCCACCTCACCAGAAACCTATTCTTCCTTAGCTGTTTTTCTTTCACTTTATATTGATGATTTTAAGAGTACCTATTGTAATTTATGTTTACAGTGTTCACAATTTTAATTTACTTATATTCAAGGAAACACTATACTTAAAGTTATAAAAATAAGCACGAAGCACAAAGCTCTCTCTGCCCTGACCACTTCCATTCAGTTTAGCTCTGCTCCTGAATATAGACAGAAATGTTCCTCTGTTACTAGTTTATTGTTGTATCTGTCAGGGAAGAATGAAAACTGAAATAAGTGTAGGTATTTTTTTTTAAGTTTGAATGTAGATAATTAACAATTTGCTTCCAAGGCAACAAGAAAAAGTGAAAGATGATGTGCAAAAGAACTTCTGGACATATTAATTTTTTTAACTTATAAAATATCCAGACAATAAAAAACTGGCATACCTATTCTAATTGATATATATTAAACACTCCAACAAATGTAAAGTACACATTATTTTAAAGAGTTCATGGAACATTTACTAAAGTTGACCACGTGCCAAGCTACAAAAAAAGCTTAACTGATAGAAATTATACAATATACATTTTCTGACTTTTTTAAAAAAATCTAGAAGTCAATAATTTAAAAATAACTAGAAAATATTCAACTACTTATAAATAAAGCAATAAAGTTCTGAATAATCCTTTGGTCAAAGAAGAAATAAAAATGTAAATTGCAAATTATTTTGAACTGAAAGTTAATAGAAAATGTTTCATGAAAACTAGTGGAATATATATTCAGCTTACTCCTATTTTAAGAACTGACTCAAAAAACTATTTCATTAATAAGGAAAAAAGGGAGTTCCCATCATGGCTCAGCAGAAACGAATCTGACTACTTTCCAAGAGGACGCAGGTTCCATCCCTGGCCTCGCTCAGTGGGTTAAGGATCCAGATCTGGCATTGCTGTAAGCTGTCGTGTAGGTTGCAGATGTGGCTCAGATCTGGTTTGGGCTGTGGCTGTAGTGTAGGCCACCAGCTGTAGCTCTGATTCGACCCCTAGCGTGTGAACCTCCATATGCCAAGGATGCGGCCTCAAGAAGACAGACAAAAAAAAAAAAAAAAAAAAAAAAGAAAGAAAGAAAGGAAATAAAAACTGTTTAAATGTGTAATATCCATTAGCAAAACAGCAATTTTTACATGAGATGCAATGACTGAAAAAAGAAATAAAAACTGAAACTATTGTTAAAATATACAGATATAGACTTTCCAGTTTGGAGGGTTGACTAATTCTTCCTTTCTTAACTATATGCTGGTTACAAGTCATCTGATGCTACTTACCAGATTGCCTAATTTATAGAAGAAATACAGTGGGTTTTTGTTGGATGAACATAGTGCTATATAATATGTAGACTACATCATTGGAATATATAGACTACATCATTTGTGACATTTCTAAAGATGCATATTTTTAGCATAAAAATGTTAACCACATTAACAAAATTATTCATCAAATACCTGTCTTTTTAAGGTTTGGATTGCTCAGACTTGTGATCAAGTTCTTTCTCTCTCAAAAGAAAAGTAACTTTAAGATGTCCTGTTTCTTCCTGGGAACGTGATAAAGAGATGGTTGGCACATTTATCTTTCAAAACACAGGTCAGCTGTTCCACTTCCTCTCTTCAGATGGTATCAACAAGTCCTTAATACTTAAGTAATAAAGTAAAACTTTTTGTTACGTCTTTCAAGTCACCCAAGATCTGTTTTCTACCTCTTCAGTCTTATCTCAGAACTATCTGTCATCACAACTAATCTTCTGATATAGACATAGCACTATCCAAACTAATCTTGTCCCATAAAAAATTCAGGAAGAAATGCAGAGGGTTTTTTTTTTTTTCCTCCTTTCTTTGATTTCTAAGATAGAACAAAAAAGTCTGAATCATATGAAACAAGGAACTTCTGAAAATATATAATTCTGAGCTTCACAAGTCTCAAGGCTCAGCTGAGGTTGGATCCGGAACTCATTTTTTCAATTCCGTAGTAGGGAATGTGGGACCTTCTTGTGGTAAACTTTAGAAATTTCACTACAAATTGACTTATACACCTGTGCAGCACCAGCTTCAAGCACAGTTATTTTAAACTCACTTGAAAAAGTCTTCACTCGCTAAACCTTATAACTGATTTGGATCAGTGCTCTGGATCATTAGTCATGTGAATTAGGTTGCATTTTTCCATTTCTGTGGGAGGGTGACTTTTATCCACTGAAGGGTACACAGTTTTTATCAACTAAAAAATATTTAAAGTTATAGCTTAATTCAGTCCCCGTACTAATAAAATAATAGTCAGAAATATTGAGTAGCCTCTAAATAAGATCTAAAAACAGGGAACAGACTGACCTTCACATCAGATACCAGGAAAAAGGCCCTAACTTCTGAAACAGTGGTTTTCAAGAGATGGGGCAACAAAGGCTAGTCAACTCTGAGATAAGAGAAATATATGATATAAAAAGATTCAGAGTCCCCAAAATAAGAAGAGGGGAACATGAATGTGGTAATAAGTCAAGAGAGGTTCCCGAAGTGAACAGCAAGATGTTGTAAATCTCAAACAACAGGGAACCGTCCATCATTAAGGCTGGGGTGAAATCCACATAGCTCTCCTTGTTATGAAATGCAGGCTCAATTATGAGTGTTAAAGGAATTCATGTAGCCCCTATGCGGTAATTCAAAGGAAACATTAACTTCCTTGATTGGTATGACCTGTTTTTGTTATAAGGTTCTAATCCTGAAACTTTGCCTGTTAGGGCGGGTGTTCCCCTTGCTGTGATGTTGGAATGAGCCATCATTCTGAAGATGAGCCAAGTCCTAACTCTTCCACTTTGACAATTTCGGTCCCATTTCAGGCCCTGCGATCACAGGCTACTGTAAAAAGACCATAAATTCTAATAATGAGGAGGATTATTCTTCCTTGTATCCCCCCAAAGTATTATTAATAACTGTAGATTTTTAAAAGCCTTTATTCCCCAATATATCCAGGCAGGCCATTTTATTATATCAGACTTTGGCTAAAATGTTATCGCCATGGTACTTTTGGAATAAAACAGGATAAGTAAAAAATGTCTCATTCTTCAGCTTTTATATTCTTCTTTCCAGTTTGATATAGAAAAAGTTCTATCTTAAAAGGTTCTATCTCAAAAAGCTTTTTCTAATAGATTTCAATTGCCCAATCCTGTGACAGAAATACTGGTAAAATTTTCAAACTAGCATATAGATATGTTAATATATTAACATATATGTATTTGACACCTCTTATGTGCCAGAAAATGTTCTAAGTGCTAGTTAAAAATACATGGAATGTATTGTATGAATCAGTCAAGGTGAAAATCAGCACAGAAATTTTAATGGGGAAGATTTCACATAAAAAGTTATTAACAATAATAGGGAATTGGATTAACAAAGTATTGGTTTATAGTAAGTAAATAGAACTTTCAACAATATAGGAAGAGCAGATAAGGAACAACCGCTATGCCCTTGGCTGAGACAGTGTGTCCCAGCTCCCAAAGTCTGAGATCCATACCTTGCTAGAAGTCAAATGAGGTCCCCTGCATGGCAAAGAAGTCACTAAACTGTCATGCTGCGAAAACTTGAGCATACCTTCTAGGGTGCCAGGGAACGTTTCATGGGGAGGTGACTCAGAAGAGGCTACTAAACCATCCAGGGCAGGGTTGCTGCCCATAAGGTGACCAATCCTGTTACAGTTCATTCAAGAATGCCCAATTTTATATTACATTTATTTTTATTTTTATTTTTATTTTTGGCCATCTTGCGGTATATGGAGCTCCACGGCCAGGGATCAGATCTGAGCTGCAGTAGAGATCTAAGCTGCTCTGTGTCAATGCCAGATCCTTAAAACCCACTGTGCAGGACTGGGCATTGAACCCATGGCCCAGTGTTCCCAAGAGTCCACCGATCCCATTGTGCCATAGTCGAAGCTCCAAGAGTGCCCCAGTTTTAAAACAGAAAGTCTTTGTGCTCTGTTCCATGAATCTCTTCAGCTGGGAGTTAACCAGGAGGGGTGGTCCCTGGGATTCTGGCCACTAAGTGCTGTTTCCCTGTGTCCTGCAGGAGCTGAACACTGGAGAAACCATGCACATCCCCAGAGCCTGGTGCCAGAGAAGCTGTCTGTGCCAGCACTGGGCATTGTGGAATGTGGACGCTGCAGGAGATAAGTGCTGGAGAAGCTGCTCATGTTGCAGGAGCCAGGCCCCAGAGCACGCACACTTGAGAAACCCATCGAACTCCACACCATAACAGTAAGCTAAACCCTTCCCTCCTGCAATGTCCCTCCAGGGCTCTGTGTTGACAACTTGCAAGAAAAAAGAAAATGCTTAAAAGGTCTAGAGCAATTACAGCATCACAGATAGATGGGGTGTAATTGAACCTGAGAAACAGTAAACCCATAACCAGCAGATCTTAAATGCTCTACTTCAGTCTAGAACACTTATTCTAATCTTTATAGCAATTTCTAATAATAAGTTCTGATAATAGCATCCTGTAATGTTAAGTTTACTCAAGAATTTTTTTTCCTTTCCTGCTTTTATTTATTGAATTTTATTTTTTTAAATTTCCATTGAGGTATAATTCCATACACCATTACATTAGTTTCAGGTGCACAACACAGTAAATTAATATTTGTATATATTGCAAAATGATCACCACCTTCAGTCTAGTGAATGTCTCTCACCATACATAGTTACAGAATTTTTTTTTCTTTTGAAATGGGAACTTTTAGGATTTATTCGCTTAGAAATTTTCAGATATTCAACACAATATTATTAAGTGTAATTGGCTTGAACATTGCACCACCATGACTTCCTTTTGTTTATTTATTTATTTTTTGCTTTTTAGGGCAGCACCTGTGGCTTATGGAAGTTCCCAGGCTGGGGGTCAAATTGGAGCTATAGCTGCCGGCCTATACAATAGCCACAGCAATGCAGGATCCGAGCCATGTCTGCAACCTACACCACAGCTCATGACAACGCTGGATCCTTAACCCACTGAGCAAGGCCAGGGATCAAACCTGCATCCTCATGGATGCTAGTCAGATTTGTTAACCACTGAGCCACAACAAGAACTCTGCCATGACTTCTTTATAACTACAGGTTTGTATCTCTTGACCCCTTCACTTATTTGGTTCACCACTAACCCTTCTGCTGGCAACCAGAAATCTGTACTCTATATCTATGAGATTTTTTTTGGGGGGGGGATTCCATATATAACCAAGATCATATGGCACTTATCTTTCTTCTCTCTGGCTTATTTTATTAATTATAATGTCCTCAATATCCATTCATGTTGTGGTAAATGGCAAGATTCTATTCTTTTCTATGACTGAATTTATATATACATATATATGTAAAACTACATAGTTATATAGTTATTTCTTATCTTTATGATAATAGCCATTCTCACAAGTGTGAGGTGAAAAGTTATTTTTAAAGGGATTTTTTTGTTTGTTTGTTTGTTTGTTTGCTTTTTAGGGCCTCACCTGAGTCATGTGGAAGTTCCCAGGCTAGGGGCTAAATCAGAGTTGTAGCTGCCAGCCTACACCACAGCTCACAGCAATGCAGGATCTGAGATGCATTTGCAGCCTGCACCACAGCACATGGTGACACCAGATCCTTAACCTCCTGAGCTAGGCCAGGGATGGAACCCACATCCTCATGGATACTAGTTGGGTTCATAACCCACTGAGCCACAATGCAAACTCCTCATTTTAAAAGTTTCGCACTCTGAAACTAAACATGGTTCTGCCAGGTCTCTGATATAATTGTGTAGACTAAAATTATGGCTGATATATACCATAATTTCAGGGAGTGCTGCCTTAACCCCCAAAACACCTGAGCAGAAACATTTATTACACAATGTAATAAATTCATATTTCACTTGCCATGGAAGAAAGAGCATTTTACTTTTCCTCTAATCAAGTATCCAGCACAATCAATATTTTATTTTACAGCCTTTTTTGGCCTATCTTAATATTTCAGTTAATTATTTCAGAGAAGCCTGAGTTAATCACCTACTCTTTAGTTTTATCTTTATTATTATCACTGGTTCTGACCACAACCATACATAAATTTTTATACTGTGAGATAGAATGTAGGTCTTAAAATTATACTTCACATATTATATTCTGCTTTTCTGTTTCTGAACAAGATATAGTATCTTGTAAGGGAACAATGATCCCATCAAGAATACCTTAAGGAGTTAGATAAAACACAGTTCAACTGCTGATGCAGAAAGAGCTGAAGAAAGAGCTGGAAGAGGTGGGGAAAATGCATATGAGGGGAGAATGGGGGTGTCACCCCTCTTTATGCAGTGGCATTTCTCAGAAGGCATTTGCTGACTCTGGGCTTAGGGCTATAAACTATTCCTCCGAGAAGTACTGCTAGGGATCAAGAAACCAGTAGAGCTCCTGTCATCTTAAAGGACTGGAGACAAACAGCTGGCTTGCTGAGGGATCTTAAACATCAGTCCCCTACCCCACCATGGTTGTATATAAATTCTGAAGCTTCGCAGAGTGGACAGAAAAAAGGAAACTACAAAAAAGAACTAAAATCAATCAAAGTTAGAAGTTAGGATTGCAGTTATCCTTGGAGGTTAGTTGCTGGGAGCATGAGGGGGGCTTGCCTGTTTCTTATAAGGTTCTGTTTCTTGATCTGGGTGATCTTTGCAAGATACATTCACTTTGTGAGACAGGGATCAGCTACACACTTATTATTTGTGAAAGTTTCTGTAGTATGTATATATGTATATATACATATAGATACATATTAATGAAGTATGTTTTATTTATAAACAGAGACACACATAAACCCACATATCCACACATACATGTTTTAGATACATATTCATATGTATACACATATGCACAACATGTTTTTCTCTTATTCTTTCATGTGGGTAAGAGTGTTTCTTCCTCTTAATGTTTGAAATTTTTAAAATAGTATGGAAAATTAAAGGCTTTTACAGTCTAAGACATAAGAGGGAGGGTATCCATTCAACACCGTGGCTTAATGGAAATTGCCTAAATTTTAATAAATGTCGTTGCTATCAACAGCTCAAACTCACATGGAAGTCCAGATACTAAGATTTGTTACTGCCATATTTCATCATATAAAAAGGAACATGAATCAAAGGATGATTATGAAATAAAATGTATGAGAAGAAGCCTGTCAATTGTAAGTGCATCTCCTTAGGTGTTGACAATTCGAACACGAATTTTGAAAGAAGTTGTAGAGTATAGGTATTGTCAAGGTGGATGAGCATAGTCCTTACATCTGGAGCCCTGCACAACATCTCCCTACACAATACAGTTCTGTAGTTACGTCTGACAGAAAAGGGGCCACAGGCATAAACCATTTTGCCAGGAGAATTGTTTAGATGCCATCCATATAATTATGCGTGCCTGTGTGGTGCACATTTTCAAATGAAAAAGGACTCTCTGAGGCAAAAGATGGAGCTATGCCATAGATAAAATCACAGTAAGAGTAATACTAACAATATTTTGTGATATTCAGACACAGAAAATAATAACACAGTGTATCATCTTTACTGTACCTTCTCTTATCACGTTCCCTTTCTCATACATTATATCAATTTAAGGAAAAATCTCAAAGTATTTTACAATATGGAATTATATTTAAATGATCAAAAGCAATGAAGGGATGATATTCTTATCATGATTAAACCCTGTAGTATAATTTATTTTTTGCTAAGTTATAGTTAACCTTTATTGAGCTTTTAATATGTGCCAAGCTGTATTTTATGTATTTTATGTGCATCAAAATCATCTTACCTGCAAAAAAACAAGGCTATGGCATAGCTACTCAAATAATTTTACCAAAATAAATGCAGAGAACAAGTCATAGAGCCATGGAGACATCCAGTATTTGTCAAATAGCTATTAAATGGAAATGTAGGAATTCTAGGGAAGCAGTCTGCTCCAGAGCCTCTTCATAGCCTGTGTCCATACTGCCTTTCAAATTTAAGCCAGTTTGGTTTCAGATAATGATAAAGGGTAAGTTAACTTAGATGCAGTAAATTCACACTCTACTATTCTTCATATTTTGACTCAGAATATTTTCAAATGAGTTCAGTCCTCCAGTTCTGAGCTCGGAGAGGCAGCAGTGAGGGACAGCTTGGAGTGAGATCTAAATTTTCTGCTCAGGCATTGAACCTGGGCAGCCTAGATGAAAACCACGAGTCCCAGCCTTAGATTAGCTAGAGGCTAAAAGTAGAATTGCTCTGATTCTTGCCCCCTGTTGAAAGCAAGAATGTTTCAAGGAGGCAAAGACTGTGAAAACAGGTATAAAGTTTATTGGTAGAGTCCCAGTTCCACATGTGGGAAAGCACACAGAGAAGTAGTTTATTTAAGTCAGAAGCAAAAAAGTAATACAACCCCTAAAGGGGACGGTGGGTGCAGGCATACCCCTCAATGAGGAGTGTGCTAGAGGTGTTTTAAATCACTTATGTAGGACAGTTTTTCTGGGTCTTTGTTTACCTTTAGCCAATTATCTTATTTTAATTCTCACAACTGACTGGACATGGGACCCTCCCCAATATGCGTGCACATCTTTTGACAAAGGATTCCAAAGCGAAGAATGCCAGGATGGTATGAGGACTTACTATGGCCTAGCGCCCCCTTCCTTTCTGACACCTAGAAGTCTTACTGCACTTGTGTGATTGGGGAGGTCTCCTTGACCCCAGGTGTAATTGAATGGTCATCTTTCTTAGGTGGAAAACGAGTCAAGGCCTAAAAGCACAGAGACTCTTCTTATCAAACAGGCCCATATTTGCCCAAAGACAAAGATAGCCCCAAGGCCACAGCCTGCATGGCTCAGCACAATGACCCTTGTCTATAAAAAACCAAGTACTCCCCTGTGGTGGGAGCCCTAGTGGCACCTGCTCAGAGCTTCCAACCACTCTGTTGGTCAACAAACTCTGCTTGCTATCTCATTGCTCCAGCCTCTGCCTTCTTTTTCCCCACTGGTCTAACTTCCTTATCTTCCTACTCCGGAGGAGTTCAGCTCCTTCAGCTAATTTTTCCTCGTGGTGTCAAGAAGAAACAAGGCCCAATTTACTCAACCTAAAAAGTCTCAGTTGTTCTCAGTCCAGGGGCCCACATGCCTCCTACCTCAGTTTCAGTCTTCATTTGGGGAAGTATTTCTCAGAATTCAAAAGAGGGTATATTCAGATTTTTTTTTTCTTTTGCCTACATTCCATCCTTGCCATAGGACTTTATAATGCCATTCATCCACAGTGTGCACCTCATTTTTAAACAAAACAAACAGCAATTTTAATTGAAGCTTTGCTAGAGAACAAGAACAGTTAAAAACATAAAGATTCTTAGAATAAAAAAGAAAAGAAAAAGTTCTGGAAAAGAAAGTTGCACCGTCACTTCATAACCTTTTTTTCTCCTAGAGCAGATCACAAAATATAACTAATTCAACAGAGTGACTGAAGCATGGTTATTATACATAATGTACAGTGCATATTTTCAAATGAAAAATGAATTTTAATTTCAAATTTGCTGGTAGAACATGAGAATTTTGGTTGAGTCTTCTTAGGTTAGAATGGTAAGTATTATGACTTTTTTGGAGAAAAGTAAGGATGGAAGTCAGTGTTCAAAAGAATAGAAGAAGGTGAGTCATCCCTGCAAAACTGGAGGTGGGAGGAGCCATACCACAAGGGAAATATTAAAGAAGGTGACAAGCTTCAGGAATGCAGCAACTAAAAATGGACCAATTTGATGTCTTAAGCCAATTTTACTGGTTCCACCGTTGAGCAAGTGATCCTTGTGCCCTTCAGTGAGGCCCTGCTCAAATGTCATGCCTGTTTCTTTGAAGACAAAAGACAATAATTTGCCTAGGAGGGGACTGGTGGCATGGGTTGTGAACTCTCAGATTCCTTGGGAACAGGTACACACCGTCTCAGGATCCCAGGAAACACTGGCTACCTAAAGGTTTTAGCGGAAGAGGTAGAGTTGCAAAACAAATGGGCTACATGCTTTCCTGGGTTGGGAATAGTCAGAAGGGTCTGGAAGGATCCCTGAAGCTTCCTACTGTCCTCACAATTATAGGAGATGGAGAAATATCTGTTATATATTACCACCTACACACAGGTGAGTGTAAATTGTATATAACCCCCCGTTGATGTGTATACCTTCCCCGACTCCACAATCTCAGGTTACAAAGTAAAAAATGGGCAAACTCACCATGTGGAATCAGACCATGAAATTACTAAATTGAACTACTAGCATCAAGGCTCCAGTGGCCTCAGACCTGTGGCAATTGAATAAACTCAGGGGGAATTGAATCCATTATTGACCCAGGAAACAGACTTCCCACCAGGAATGAGTAAGCAGCCTTCCTTTAGAGAAAGCAACTAAGCCTTGCAGGCATTTAACTTATCTCCTCCCTAAGCAGCTGAAATAATAAAGCAGTAATGTCCAGCTCACTGCCCTGCAGAGAGAAAGAAGACCTAAAATCATTTTGAACAAAGTCAAAGGAAATTAGAAAATTGAACAGGAAGTAGATTAATATCTGAGTGACCACTATTCTTGGGCTAAACACTTTAAAAACTTTATATCTCATATTTCCTCTTAACCATTTTGTGAGTTAGATATTACTGCCCACAATTTTTTAAGCAAGAAAGATGAGATTCTAAGAGTTGAAGGAAATTGACCAATTCTTCAGGAGCTCATAAGTGGCAGACTCTGGATTCACACAATAGTCCTTCTCTGAGGGGCTATGGGTGAAAATTGATCTTTATTTTGACTCAAAACTATGGTCACTACAAAGGAATGAAATATATAATATACTTTCTTCCACTGAAGAATAAGATAATATTTTAAGAGGAAAAAGAATTGTAGGGTGTGGGGAATGCCCTCACTAAGTTTCCTGTCTTGGTGTTTTCAGAGAGAGGAAACCACTTCCTGGACTCTGGCTGTCTTGATTCCTCGTCAATGTGTTCAATCAGATTTTTTAAATTGTATCTCATTTTCTACTTCATACTGGTGCAGAATTTGCTGTGCTGTGAACAAGTTTGTCATAGCCAGAATTGGAAGAGAAAGACGTTTTAATAAGCATTTTTGGAAGGAAATTGGTCTTTATATCGTTGACTTTTAATTATGCACATGTATTGAGCTGGTAATTATGCCTCGACAAATCTATTTATAGCTGCATGTATAAAGATATATGTGTCCCAACACAAAACAGAAGCAGACTCAAAGACATAAAAAGCAATCTTGTGGTTACCAAAGGGGAAGGTGGGGGAAGGATAATTCGGAGGTTGGGATTAACAGATGCACACTACTCTATATAAAATAGATAACTTAACAAGGACCCACTGCATAGCACAGGGAGCTATATTCAGTATTTTGTAATTGAAAAGAATCTGGAAAAGAAAATGTGTGTGTGTGTGTGTGTGTGTGTGTGTGTGTTAGATAAAACTCACTAGTTGATTTAAAAAATAATAAAAGCTCTTAATGGATCATCAGGGTGTTTTCAGATGATTTTCAGTTATTTCACTGAGAAAATTATATTGATTTCTTTTCCATTGCCCAATATATCCACATTGAAAAAACAATTTAATTGATTTACTAGATTTTTTGCTGTTTTTTTTTAATTTTTTTCCACTTTCTATTATAGGCTTTACTAATTAGAGCTTTACATTTAATTTTGTTTAAAAAAAGCAAATATGCTGTATTTGTATGCCTCCCCTATACCACTCCTTCCATAGCCCCACAAAGCTGCTGTCATCTGGGTTACAGTGTCATTTTTCTAGATGAAATTTAACTGATCTTGACTATAGAAGACCATCTTCAGCAGTATAATATCAATCTCTAATTTGTATTCTTTCCAATTCGGTTTGAACACACTATAGTCCATGATAGACTGTTTGTTAATTGTTTTGCAGTGAACCCATCAATGTATTTATATAGGTAATGGTTTAATTCCAGACTTGTACGTTCAAAAAAAATCATATATAGCCTACTGCATCTGTTGCTTACATTGGCAGAAACTAAATTGACGCTAATTTATACCTTGATTCTGTTTTGAACATCAGAGATTAAAGTGTGAGTTTTAATATGTGCATGTTGAAAATACATTAGTTGGAAAAATTATAAATAAGGAAAATCTACAATGGTTCTCATTTTTAAACTTATGATTCATAAAAATCCAAAAACCAATAACCACTACCTAAGTGGATACAGTGGCAGGAGACTGTTCTTATGAGGCTAGTACCCATGAGGAGAATTATAATTAAGGACTCAAAATAGATTAAAGATTTAAATGTAAGGCCTGAAATTGTTAACTCCTAGAAGAAAATGTAGGCAGTATACTCTTTGACATCCAGCTTAGCATTGATTTTTCGATATGTCTCTTGTTTTCAAGTAAGAAAGCAAGAGTTAAAAAAAGGGGGGGGGACCAAATCAAGCTACGAACTTTTGCAGAGTGAAGGAAATCATCAAAAAAATGAAAAGACAATATACTGTATAGGAGAGGATATTTACAAACGATATGTCTGATATGGGTTTAATAGCTAAAATATATGAAGAAGTCATACAGCTTCATATTAAAAAAAAAAACTGATCCAAAAAATGGGCAGGGGACCTGAATAGACATTTTTCCAGAGAAGACATAAAGATGGCCAAAAGACACATGAAAATTTGCTCAGTATCACTAATCACCAAGGAAATGAAAATCAAAACAAAAATGAGATATCAGTGAAACTAATATAATATTTTAAGTCAATGTACATCAGTAAAGAAGAGAACTTCTGGGTTCCCATCGTGGCTCAGTGGTTAACGAGTCCGACTAGGAACCACGAGGTTGTGGGTTCAATCCCTGGCCTTGCTCAGTGGGTTAAGGATCTGGTGTTGTGTGGTGTAGGTCACAGATGCAGCTCAGATCTGGCATTGCTGTGGCTGTGGTGTAGGCCAGAAGATACAGCTCTGAATGGACCCCTAGCCTGGGAATCTCCATATGCCGCGGGTACAGCCCTAAAAAGACAAAAAGACCAAAAAAAGAAAAAGAAAAGAAAGAAAATAACTGCCAAAGATCAGAAAGTGAATGAAGAATCTGTTATCAAATTCATAAACTTTTGAATTTAGAAATGACTGATAGTATTTATTGAGCACATAATATTTTCAAGGAAGCAGCTGGTGAAGGACGAAATGATTCATGTAGGATATTACCTTAATTTGCACAAACATGGAAGGCATAAATCTTTATTTTTTTACAGACAATCAAATTAAATCCACGAGAGGCTAAGAAATGTGTATAAATAGCGTAAAGCTGAAGTGACCAAGAATAGCAGAAAATGTGTTCAAGAGAATGTTTCATTTAAGGTAGCAAAGTCCTACATGGTGAGCAATTTGCAAGCCCTGTTTGATGAAAATGATGATGATAATGTGTGTCCGTGTGTGTTTGTATCATTTTGTATGTATTAATTGTAAGTGCTTAGCAGTGTATATGTTCAGTTACATACATCTATAGCATACCTGCACAGATACAGTTACAGATACATTTGGGTTTTACATGGGTAGAGAAGAGGTACCAAAAAAAGATGTGGAAAGTGCAAATAAAGACTCTGGGAACAAGGAAGCAAAGTAAAATTTTAGATCCGTTTATTAGCGAATTGAGCTACAGAAAAAGGAATTGGCTGTAATAATCAGAATGATAGCTGCTTAGAAATCACAAAGTTTATGGAGTATTTGAAGATGCTGTCAAGATTTGTTTTTGCTAGCTCAAAAAACTTTCCTGAATCAAATCAAATACAAATTGGCATTTTTCTACATTTGAAATGACTAAAAACTCAATTAAAACAAATAAAATGCATGTGTTTTACAACTTAAAAGTACAGGGTTTTTGGAGATATAAAAATGTCAGTTACCTACATAGATTAATGTCAGAAAGGTACTGATGCTGCCTTTCATCTCTGTAATATGTTAATATCCAACATATTTGCGAAATAGCAACATGTAGACAAGTGTTTTGGCTTTCAAACTTAGGCTAGATGGCAGTCCCCATTGAGAAGGTCATAGCAGCTAGAGGCTGAGTGATGGCCATCACAGTTTTATAGTTTAGCTGTAATAAATATGAACATCAGACTCAGTTTCTTAAAATAGTGACCATTTAAGAAAATGTTTCTTTGTAATAAAATGTTTTTTCATGAATATCAAGTTATGGATGACTTAAATTTTGTTTCTAATAATTCGCCAATTAATATCAAAATTAGAAAATAACAAATCATCAATTAAAAATCAAATCTGTTTTGGATTTAGAAAATGTGCCTCTGTACTCACAATGTAACTTAAAAACATTTTCATAATTTCCTTCTCTTTTTTTGCTGTCTTTTGTCTCTCAGTGTTGCACCCATGGCATATGGAGGTTCCCAGGCCAGGGGTCTTAATGGGAGCTTCAGCTGCCAGCCTACACCACAACCACAGCAACACCAGATCCGAGCCGCATCTGCAACCTACACCACAGCTCATGGCAATACCAGATCCTTTACCCACTGAGCAAGGCCAGGGATTGAACCCTCAACCTCGTGGTTCCTAGTCAGATTCATTTCTGCTGTGCCATGATGGGAACTCCCATAATTTCTTTACCTGCTAATTATTTTAGAAATGAGTTAATTTATACAATGTCTAAAGTACAAAGTAAACCATTTCAAAGCCAGGGAGTTGGCTTTACTATCAGTTCAAATACTGCTATTTTTACTTCGGTTAAGTGAGAAAATTATTCTTAACTTTAGGTATTTTCCACCATCCTTGCACAGCGTAGCTTTTTTGATTCATCTGAATATGATTCTTGTGGAGGTGAATTAGTTAAAGGAGGAACTTCTCCAAATGATTAGTATAACTTTCGGCACCTTCACCATAAAAATTCTGTTACTATTTATCACAATTGTCAATACCACCTGGACCCAAAGTTTAAGAATAAAGTAGAGTTCCTTGTATCATTGTAATAATCATCACTAATATTTACTGATTATCTACTGTATGTCAGATACTGTGCTATGCTCTTTATTTACATTATTTTCATCTTAACAAAACTTTCATAAGTTAGGGAAGATGTATCCTCATTTTCCTAAATGAAGAACTGAAATTCAGAGAGGACACATCATTTTCTTCAAATAACATATTTAAGTCGTACCAGAGCTTGGATTTGAACCCAAGTTTGGTTAATTTAAGAGCTAATTTTCTTAACCTCTGTACTTGCCATTCATCACATGTAGGAAGGTGACTGAACTCCTTCCAATGTGTGGAGAATTTTCTGTATTACGAACTTTGGTAGCAGCTGATCCTTCCTCCCTCCCTTAGAAGATAAAACATCTTGTTCTCAATTTTCCAGCAAGCCCTTCCACTGGGAATAAACATATGACCCAGACACTCCACTCAGACTCACTTGCCCAAATCTGGAATTGGGAAACAGCAAAGCAACGAAGCAAGTATTAGGGAGAATTAATTCAGTGTTTGTGAAATTGAAGGGTTCATAGTGATCTCTAAATAGCGTATTTTATATTCTGTATAAAGATGTCTTCTTTATTCGCATGGAGAAACACAAAAATATGCTCCCAGAGTCAGGGATTCTGAACCACAGGCATGGTCAACCAAAGAGGAGGATCCCCCTTTTCTGGAATAGTGTAAAATGTATCATAAAACCGTAAGAAGGAACAGAGTATGTTTTATGGACCATTTGTTTTGTGTTTGGCAGTTTTAAGTTATTAGTTTTTAAAATCAATATTTTTTAATGAAAACAACTTGCCCAAAAATCTGTCACAGAATTTTGAGACCCACTAAAAAAAAAAAAAATTAATGAGAAAAGAAAAAAAAAAAAGAAAGAACTGGATCATCCCTTTCTATAAGCAACACTGAGTTTATTAGCAAAAAACACAAGCTTCTTTCATCAGCTTGTATTTGTTCCATAGTAGTTCTGAATTTCCCTTTTTGGTTAAATGGATGTTGCAAACCATAGATGTGCTGCCAAAGCCTTTTTTCAGTTATCATCAATTCATAGGATTGCTTTTAACTCCCAGGTAATTTCACATTTTTAAAACTTCTGTCCCCATTTTGGAAATGTATACAAATAACAGATGCACTATTATTTTAATGTACATGGAAGAACACCCAATTCATTTTATGAAACAAACAAAAAAACACTGACATGGGCATCCTAGTCTGTTCCCTTGCTTCCTGCCTATTGTCTTAAAACGATACAGAGCTATTGGAAGGAAAAATTTGCAGTTATATTGTCAAAGCTGTTTTGTCATCACGTTTCCAATTATGGGAGGAAATTTTACTTGAATTATCATCAGAAATGCATGCTTATGGTAGATGTGCCAACGGAAACAGTTTGGGGATTAATTTACATGGCTGTCATTAGCTACAACAGGAATTGTCAGTGGAAGTCTTCCATTTATATAGAAATCCTGGCTGAAGAGAATTTGAGGGTTGTAAGTTACCAAAAGGATAATCATCAAACTTTGAATTTTTGGTACGGTTTTTGAATACCTATTCCTATTACAGTGCTAGGCAAAAAATAAACAAATAAAAGCAAGTCTTCTCAGTGGTATCTTTCCATGAGTATATAATGGCAATGCTTTCTAAATGCTTTTAGTTGGGTTTCTTGGAAAATTCTAATGACAGTATTTTTGAGTACTTTTAATGTCAGTATAAGGATTTGGGTACTTTCTGTAACCAACATATGAGGCATTATCTCTGCATTCAAGGGCAAAAGAGCTCCGTAAATCCCTATTTACTGAGTTGTTTGATTTAAGATATACAACTTAAATAACATATAAAGTAGAGGTAATAACTACAAAAGGGAATAATCATACATCTGTGTGGGAAAACAAGCCAGAGGTGACGCATATCATTGGTCATGACCAGGTAGAGTATACTCAGTCATTTGACAAGTAAGGAAAAAGGAGGCAAGGAGCACTGAAGCTTTAGCATCAGATTTCTTTCCTCTTTCAGCCAAGGGAGGGAGGCACAGGAAAGAGAATCCCTGAACGGGCAGAAAGGCATGAGCCTGTAGCTCAAATGTATGCAGCTAAAGAGAGAGACCCATGATACAATGGAAACAAAGAGTTGTAGGCACATCCTTTTGTTAGCATGTAGTTTTCTCAATTAGCATGCCAAATTTAGTAATGTGGATATAGATTATTAAATATTTTCCCGACACAAAAAAAATAGCCTTACTATCGTCAGATTTAATCAGAAGATTTTATACGTTTCACTTTTTTGCATTTTCCCTTCCTTTCCCAAAGTATTGCACATGTTAAACCAGTTTATTGATGGACCCAGAAAAAGGTTCATCCATTCTGATGAAGAAACTATTTCAGCTTTGAATGTCAACGTCTATGTTAAGCCCTTGGTAGAAATGGTAGTGGTTTTGATATCCTATTTTTACTTGGTATGTTTATTTTTAATTCAAAAAGCAGAGAATACATACTGAGATAAAGCCAGAAAGGTTCAGACTCTATGACTCTCAAACCGTAGAGTTTTAAAGAATTCCTGATGACACCAAATATTTTCTCATCCAAAAGAGAAGAGTTTAATTTCCAGGTGTGTGTTGGAGGAATGAGAGACAGTGTGGTCTTGATGAGAATTTAAACATAGTAAGTTTCTATGAGGATTACAATTTACTGCTTTGATTCACTCAGTTAAATCCAAAGAGAGATAGCCAAGCAGATGAATGAAAATTCATAGATAAATTTGAAAATATCCTTCAACAGAGAAGGTGTGTGTCTTGTTTATAAGACCTAGAGAGAATGGAAATTTGGTTAAAAAAGGGTGGAGGACTCACAATATCTGGTTGAAATGCTTAAGAAATAATGTCTAGGTGGTCCAGTAGTTGTGAATGCAGTACAGTAAATCATCTTAAGCTTTTCCATATAAGATTGCAGAGATAATTATGATGCTAAAAATGATGTGATAAACAAGGATAATATCTACTGGCATGCCTAAATCCTTAATATCTACCCTTTAATTACTCTTTCTACTCTATAGAGTGTAAACTTTTATTATCCTTATTGATGGATGAAGAAAATTTGTCAGAGGGATGTTAAGAGAAAATCTTTGAAATGGTAGAATCTTTGAATTTAGTATAAGAAAGACTCAAGGTAAAGATATTTCTAATAGCTGGTCTTGAAAGAGAGTGTTATCAGCAATGGATGAAGCAGAAGAGCAAGATGTTCAAAGTTTCAGAAAAAACTCTGGGAGATCAAAAACGTTACAAGAAACAAAGACCTCCTAGATGACTCATCACAGCCAACGGGGAAAACAAAGTCATTAGCTACGTTTACTTATTGGTCAGCCTATGCTATGTTTCACTAAAATAAACCAGCAATGGCAGAAACTCCATAGTTGATATTTGATACTTTATATTTTATATAGGAAAGATGTATTTCTCACTATAAATTCTTATCCACAAGGCTTAGGAGAAGGCTCTGCTCCTCCTAACCGTTTAGAAATCTGCTGGAGCAGCAGCCACTATGTCGAATGTTAACACTATGCTAGAGAGCAAAGTGAAAAATTGGGGTGAATGATCTTACACTTCAATACTCTGATCTATAACTGGAACATGTAATTTATATGTCCCATAAGTTATTTGTTATCAGTTTGCATACTAATCACTTAAACATATGGTCTCGCCTGAACATAATAATTCCAGAAGTGATATTCTACTCATGCCTCTGGAAAATGGAGCTGGAAATACTTGGCATCTCACATTCCACTTTTTGGGTTGTTACATATTTAGCTTATTTTGACTTCTGAATAAAAACCAGGTTCCCTGATGCTCCACAGTGGTGGACTCAACATTTTCTAGGCTGTCATAGTGCCAAGTACAAAATCCTGTATCTTTGTGAGGTTTTTCCTTCTCTATTAATTTCCTCAGTCGCATCTGAAGTGGCTGTTGGAGAATATATTTCTTTTGGTGTCAGAACAACTTATCCTTTTCATCACTGTAGAATATTGAGAGTTTAAAGATCGTTTAAGCCTCAGACAGTCAAAAAGTCATCAACCCTCCCATTTATTTTTTTCAACAATAATTCATGTTTTTCTTTTTTTAATATGTTGGATAATTTTGACTTCTACCTTCTTGATTGTGAATACTTTGTTTTGGAGATTCAGATTATGTTATATTCTTCAGAATAGTATTAGTTTTGTTTGCTTGTTTTAGCAGTCATTTACCTCAGATTAACTCAAATTGTCGACTCCGTTTTTTGCAGCGAAGTTCAAATTTGACTACAATTTTTGGCATCTGCACCATGTAGGGGCCAGCCAGAGATGTGGGCAGAGCATCTGCATAGAATTCAGTCTCCCCTCATTGGACTGCTTCTTGGTTAAATTCCCTCTTACTTGGTTCCTTCCAAAAGGTTCTTAGGATATTAGAAATCTGATTAACCTGGAAAGTGATGCCTTGCTATACCTGTATGAGTACATATTCTTAGGCCAATATATATATGGATATTGTTGAATTTAATATATATTTCCTGAAGAAAATTGAATTGAGTTTGCCATTTAATTAGAAAATAGAGGCTGAAGTTTCCTTTCAAGAATTTAACCAACTAAAAAGGCAAAGAAAGCACTTTAAGAGAATATGCAATTTAAAGGTAACACAGCAAGTGGTTCAACTACCATAGATAAAAATATACTGATTGGGTGTGATTAAGCTCCCATTTCCTTGGGGGAAATTCCAGCTTTCAGTTCCTTGATGGTCTTCAAACATTTATACTTTAGAGGTCAGAGAAAAGAAAAACTTAGCACTCAAGCAAAGTCATCACACTTGTCTTAGCAGCTGGAAATACGTGAACGAGTGCAGTGACATTTACAAATCCCTTGATTGCTAGGGACGATTAGGTAACCCTGTTAGTCAGAGAAACTTTCCGTGTTTTTTCTTAGCAACTAGAAGCAAAACAACCGTGGGTTTTACATTCTCTCCAGAGAAATACAAAGTGAAACAAAGGTGGGAGATATACTTACAACTCTATATTGCTCAGAAGAGGTGATTAAGTTAAAAACAATTTAAATGTTAAACCTTTTATAATTTCTTTAAAAATGTCACAGCCAATAATTTCAAGACATACATTATGGTGAGTTTTTTTTTTAATTTTATGAGTATTATCTTTTCCCTTATAGTTGATTTATAGTGTTCTGTCAATTTCTACTATACAGCAAAGTGATCCAGTCATACATATACGTATACATATATATGTGTGTGTATGTGTGTGTGTATATATATACACACATTCTTTTCCTTGCATTATCCTCCATCATGCTCTATCGCAAGTGGCTGGATATAGTTCCCTGTACTGTACAGCAGTATTTCATTGCTTATCCACTCCAAATGCAATAGTTTGCATCTGTTAACCCCAGACTCCCAGTCCATCCTACTCTATCCCACTCCCTCCCCCTCCTCCTTGCCAAGCACAAGTCTGTTCTCTTAAGTCCATGAGTTTCTTTTCTGCAGAAAGGTTCATTTGTGCCCTATATTAGATTCCAGATATGTGATATCATATGGCATTTGTCTTTCTCTTTCAGACTTACTTCACTTAGTATGAGAGTCTCTAGTTCCATCCATGTTGCTGCAAATGGCATTATTTCATTCTTTTTTTATGGCTGAGTAGTATTCCATTGTGTATATATACCACATCTTCCTAATCCAGTCATCTGTTGATGGACATTTGGGTTGTTTCCATGTCTTGGCTATTGTGAATAGTGCTGCAATGAACATGCGGGTGCCTGTGTCTTTTTCAAGGAAAAGTTTGTCCAGATATATGCCCAAGGGTGGGATTGCTGTGTCATATGGTAGTTCTATGTATAGCTGTCTAAGATACCTCCATACTGTTTTCCATAGTGGTTGCACCATTTTACATTCCCACCGACAATGTAGGAGGGTTCCCTTTTCTCAACGCCCTCTCCAGCTTTTGTTATTTGTTGACTTGTTAATGATGGCCATTCTGACAGGTGTGAGGTGGTACCTCACAGAAGTTTTTATTTGCATTTCTTTAATAATCAATAAAATGAATATGAGCATTTTATCATGTGCTTGTTGGCCATCTCTATATATTTTGTAGAGAAATGTCTATTCAGGTCTTTTGCCCATTTTTCAATTGGGTTGTGGGCTTTTTTGCTGTTGAGTTTTATAAGTTGTTCATACATTTTAGAGATTAAGCACTTTTCAGTTGCATTGTTTGGAACTATTTTCTCCCATTCCGTAGGTTGTCTTTTTTTATTTTTTATTTTTTATTTTTTATTAATGGTTTCCTTTGCTGTGCAAAACTTCAGTTTGATTAAGTCCCACTGGTTTATTTTTACTCTTATTTCTGTTGCCTTGGGAGACTGATCTAAGAAAACATTTGTACAGTTGATTCAGAGAAGTTTGTTTTTTTAAAAGAAATATAAAAGACAGATTTTGTAGAGAATTCCTGCTGTGGTACAGTGAGTTAAGCATCTGACTGCTGCTGCTTAGGTCACTGCAGAGGTGTGGGTTCAGTCCCTGGCTGGAGCAGTAGTTTAAGGATCAACTGTTGCTGCAGCTGGGGTGTAGGTTGCAGCTGAGGCTCGGATTCAACCCCTGGCCCAGGAACTTCCGTATGCCACAGGAATGGCAATTAAAAGAGAGCGAGAGATTGTGTAGTACTAAACAATATATGCACAACAGAAATGGAGACAAAACTCTGAATTTAGAAAATAATTTCTATAGTATGACTTCAATAGAGACAGATTTATCCTGATATTTCTTTCCACTTGTGTTCCCTGCATGAGATGTTTGGGGGCAATAGAGAGTATCTTACTATTCCCACTCTTTCCCCTTTGAGGATTTCCTACCTGTTAGTAAACTTTATCCTTCCCCTTACTCTCCCCAGTTTACTCTCATTCCCTGATCTATGTAGACTGTCTAAATGTGCTAACAGGAAAATATGCATCAGTCATTTAATCCTTTTTATGACTGTAAAGCAGACTCTTAGCAAATGTTGGCATTTTCATCTCTCCGATTATGGAATAAAGAAGTTGCTAGAATTCTGGGATCCATTAAAGGAGTGGTGGTGAAAGGTATGTAAATATCAATACCTAGATGCAACAATTCTAACACCATTTTGTTAACTGCACAGAACTTCATACATGTCCATAGCAAAAGACAGAACTCCACTGATTTCCTCAGCAACAAGTGATTAAGTCATGCCATTCTGAAAAGGAGGCAGGAGATAAATGTCAGCTGTACCTACTGAAAGACTTGTACCAAGAACTAGGTCCAAGAGGCAATCACCTAATTTTATTGGTTAATTTAACTAGACTGACTCTGAATGTATCCATTGAAAATATTAGAAGTTAATAAATTAAGAGATTAAAAAAGTATAGGAATTTCATTCTCAGTTAGCCTAATTTGTTTAATACCCTGGCCCTACCAATTGACATTTTGTGTGAACTATGTAAATTATGTATCTTCTGTTTGTCATAGTTACCTCCTTCACAATAACTCAAAAAGTTGTTAGGTGACTTAAATGAGCACATATTTAATATATATATATGTATGTAAGCTTTATATCCTATATAAGCACATCTGTCATACACTGTTTACTAATTCACACATTGTTTTCTCATTCCATGATTCAATTGAGTTTAAACATGAAGAAGATAAAAGTTTTAAAAGACTCACTCTTCTAGTGCTAAGAGAAATTCCCTGCCAATCTATTCTTGGTCATAGGGGAAAGTCACACTGAATTCTTTTAGTGAATATGCTAAATATTTCATTTGTCTGCAATTATAATTTATGTAATGAATTAGAAAATTAGAATTAGAAAATTGCTTTTTTTTCATATGCATAAAAGCCCAGACACTATGAAGATTAATTTTATTTTTACTGCTTTTTTTTTTTTGGTTTTGAGGGCCACACCCATGGCATATGGAGGTTCTCAGGCTAGGGGTCTAATCTGAGCTACAGCTGCCAGCCACTGCCATAGCACGCCAGATCCGAGCTTCCTCTGCAACCTTAACCCACTGGGCAAGGCCAGGGATCGAACCTGCAACCTCACAGTTCCTAGTCAGATTCGTTTCCACTGCGCCACAATGGGAACTTCTTATTTTTACTCCTTTTTATCATAAAATTATTTAGTTCCAAACCTGAAAGGTTTTCATGAGTATGTTTATTCTCATGAAATTTAAAAATTTAAAGGAGTTTCCTGGTGATGCAGCAGGTTAAGGATCTGGCATTTTTCACTGAAATGGCTCAGGTTGCTGCTGTGGTGTGGATTCGATCCCTGGCCCAGGAACTTCCACATTCTATGGGTTTGGCAGAAAAAAATTAAAAAAACTTAATATGTAAATATATAACTGCTAATCTGTAATCTCTAGCACAATAAGAATGTACAGAAAAAAAGTCAGAATTTATCTAGCTTCCCACTGCTTATGGAATAGATGGATGAATATTCATTATTTCTAGTCCCTTCCCAAGGTACCCAGCTTTACTTTTAGGATATAACATGATTTGGAAAGGACAAAAAAACCTTATAGCTGCAGTTAATAATGGTGCCGTGTTGTAAGCAGGAATGAAGCCACACAATAAAAAAAAATCAAGCCAACATAATAGGAAGCAGAGTGTTAGAGAATTGGAGTTAATTCCTTTGTTGAACCATGCCTGAAGACAGCCACCTTTAGATTTTCCATTTGCAATAACCTAATAAATCCACTTACTCTTTAAGCCAGTTTGAGCCTGCTTTTCTGACACTGGTAATTGTAATCTCTCATCCAGCTCAACTTTAATAGCTCTTTCCTCAAATTTATCCTGAAACTACTTTTAAGATTATTATTTCTTCTTCAGATGACTTCCATGGCTTTTAATAAGATGGATTCTAGACTTGTACACTTGCCTTTGAAGAGCATTTGCAGCCCAACTCTAGTTACTTTCCACCAGCTGCTCTTAATTTATGCAAAAGCTTTTCCTTAGCTTGACTGTTCTGTCACTATCTCCTATACATGCTGTACAGTGCCTCATCTCAACATTTAGCAGGTGATCTTCCTCTAGTACAGAGAATATCCTTTTTTATCATTTATTGATATACATATTTTTCTACTGTAAAGCAGGGTGACTCAGTTACACATACATGTATACATTCTTTTTTCTCACATTAAGTGTTCCATCATAAGTGACGAGACAGAGTTCCCAGTGCTACACATCAGGATCCATCCCAAAGACAACATTCTGCATCTGTTTACCCCAAGCTCCCAGTCCCTCCCACTCCCTCCCCTTCCCCTTTGGCAGCCACAAGTCTATTCTCCAAGTCCATGATTTTCTTTTCTGTGGAAAGGTTTCTTTGTGCCGTATATTAGATTCCAGATATAAGTGATATCATATGGTATTTGTCTTTCTCTTTCTGACTGACTTCACTCTGGATGACTGACTTCTCTAGTTCTATCCATGTTGCTGCAAATGGCATTATTTTGTTCTTTTTTATGACTGAGTAGTATTCCATTGTGTATATATACTGCATCTTCCTAATCCAATAATCTATCAGTGGACATTTGGGTTGATTCCATGTCTTGGCTATTGTGAATAGAGTTGCAATGAACATGCAGGTGCATGTGTCTTTTTTAAGTAGAGTTTTGTCCAGATATATTCCCAAGAGTATGATTGCTAGGTCATATGGCAGTTCTATGTATAGTTTTCTAAGGTACATTCATACTGTTCTCCATAGTGGTTGTACCAGCTTACATTCCCACGAACAGTGCAGGAGGGTTCCCTTTTCTCCACATCTCCTCCAGCATTTGTCATTTGTGGACTTATTAATGATGGCCATTTTGATTGGAAAATATCCTTTTATAAAGAGTTTTCTTTCTCAAATCCAGCTCAGGCCTCCCTCTGTGAACCCCTTTCTAATGTCTTTAGTCCACAGGGAATCTTTTTATTTCCTACATGGCACAACTAATATGTATCTGATATTTGTCAAATTCCATTTCACAGTCACAATTATCAAGGACTGTATAATTTTTCTCATCACTTTGCCCCATTTCACATAAAACAATTCTGTGTACACACAAAAACTACTTTTTCAAATTATTTAATTTACACTTATGTTTTTTCAAGATTAATTTGAAAAGCCAATTGGACTGTACAGTAGATGCTGCTAATTAAATCATTTCCAGAACTTCATATAATTCTCTTAAATTGAGACTATGTAAGCTTTGTATTTTCCCCTCACTCAAAAAATATTTGTTAATAATTTAGAATAGCCTAAGTATATAGTCAGTTAGCAGCATGCCAAGAATAATGAACAGGGTCTCTGCTTTTGTTGCCTAGTAGAGAAGGTATACAAAATAACAGAAATCAGGAGAATGTTTCAAACGATGGATTAAGACACACAGTGGAGATGGTGGACTCTAAGACAGGATCACCCATATGCATTCTTTACTTAGGAAAGTTTTGGTGTAGTCTATTGTACCAGTATTGTATATGTTATAAGTTTCTCATATTTTTAATTTTAACATAAATATTGTAATTAAAAGTTTCATTAAGGCAAGTTAAGCTGGGTTTGGAGTATGTCCATTTGTTCTTGTGGCTTCTGCCATTGATTCATTCATAAGGCTCATTTTCAGTAAATAGGGCTCACCCTTTGTGACACAGATTGATCTGAAAAATGATATTGGTAATTCATCTCAATTTTCATGAAACTTTCATATGCGATCTAACCTACACCTTCCGTTCTAGACAGCAAATAGTTTTTCATGTTAAAAAAATAGTACAAAACATATTCAGACACTATTGATTATGAACAGCAGATTCTTTCTAGTCTTGGGTATTAATAGCTGAAAGTATTCAGTACTACTAACTGACACGTATTAAATGTATCATCCAGCTTTGGCATAACTGATGGCTTAACCTTAAAGCAAAACTAAACTTTCAGTGAATCAATGTGATCAGTGGGAAATGTGGAAAATTAGAGATTAAGATTATAAGAAAGATGTGCAGCAAATAGAGGCTGAGACATACAGCCAGAGACCTACAGAGAATAATCTGTACTAATGTGATGTACAGTTGAAAGTATGTATTTATTGAACTATCATGCTATGTAAATTTTTTACATATTAATTGCCTATGTATTTTTGTAGACAGCCTTCTGGAAGCAATGATCAAAAAAGTAAATATTTAATAAACTGTAAGAATTAAATTTTCATTTTTCAAGAAATCAGATAATGAATCTATAGCTTTCACGAAATGTTTGTAGAATTTACTCTCAACTGTGTAGTTCAGTGAAACTACCAATGATATGAAAACCATCAGACACCCCTGCTAAAACACCATGAGCATCTACTTCAAAATTAGTAGATCCTTTAACAAGATGCCATAGAAAATGACAATTTAACAGTTTCAGAAGTGTACTTACTTTTAAGTGAAATATGATTCAATCAAATGAATGCTTTTCTAAATAATTTTATTTATTTTGGATCCCGAAATATATGTCCCAGATATAATTTTTAAATGTCGTTTTTGCTACATTAGCAGAAGAGAGAGTTTATAAATATTGTAACTGATGCCAGTGTATCTTCAAAAAATATAAGTTAACTCTAAGAATAACTTGATTTTCTTTTCAAATGACCTATGAAACATTTTAGAGCTTTAGTATTCCAAAGCTGACCGTTGACTTTATCATAAATGTTATTTTGAACTCAGTTAAAAAGCATGCATGTTTGTTTTTATATTGATATTATGGAAATGAATTTTAGTAGATCACAGTATCAGATTAAAAACTTTACTCCTATTAAATTAAGAAACCTATGGAGCATAGGAGTTCCCACTGTGGCTCAGTGGAAACGAATTTGACTAGCATCCATGAGGATGCAGGTTTGATCCCTGGCCTCATTCAGTGGGTTAACGATCCAGCATTGCCGTGAGCTGTGGTATAGGTCGCAGACATGGTATAGGTCGCAGACATGGCTCAGATCTGGCATTGCTGTGGCTGTGGCATAGGCTGGCAGCTACAGCTCCGATTCGACTTCTAGCCTGGGAACCTCCATATGCCATGGGTATAGCCCTAAAATTAAAAAAAAAAAAAAAAAAGAATGAAACCTATGGTGAACGAATGGACTTAGAATACAAAAAGCTGACACATTCTAGCAATTTAAATACAAATTCTAGTCATCAAAATTAGAAAAAAATAAATTATTTTATTTACAAAGTGTAAATGAATCACACTTCTTTTGTGAAAAGCTGAAAATGAAATTTTCTTTTTAATCAGAATTCTCTTCTGGCATTATCTTCCATGGAATTTGACCTTACACTGTAAACATTTAAGCTGGAATATTATGGGAGACTATAATTTTCAGACTTTATCCACATGCAGTATAGAGCACAGATTCAAAGGCAGGGAACTGAAGGAGATGAGTCCTGTAATGAACCCAGCTGCCAGCCTTGGTGCACCTCTGGAATGAAGCACAGGAAGAGGAACCCAGGCAGAAGACAACATCTCCCTGAGCTCAGGAGAAAGAGGCTGGGCCTTGGAGAGGAGGAGGTAACTTGACATTGTGGACCAGAATACAGGAGACCATGGAGCTACACAGGAAAGGATCCCTGATAGACCATATAAGAAAGACCCTGACGCTATTGTGGAATGCTCAACTGCTCTGCAAAAGTTGAAACTCCACAAGCCCAGGCAAGGAACTAGTGAACTGTAAGCTGAGCAATTTTCAGATCTTTCACACTGCTCAAAAAATTATAGAGTTCCAAGTAACAAAGATAAAAAAATCTTGTTAAACTGCCCAGTTGTTAAGGAGGTTCCCCATTATGATCATGCCTCAACAGTACAGCTAGATTAAGAGCCCCCCAAAAGTTTTAAAACAGCAGTAATTAAGCTAGCTACAAATAAGTAACTACTGACTGAAACAAAGTATGGCAAAGTGTACTCAAAGTTCAAAGAGCAACTCAAAGTTCCCAATGTCAAGCATTCAATCAAAAGTTAGGAACATGGAGAATCAAGAATGTATGACCCCATGGAGTTCCCTTCGTGGCTCAGCAGTTAACCAACCGGATTAGGATCTATGAGGATGCGGGTTCAATCCCCAGCCTTGCTCAGAGGGTTAAGGATCAGGTGTTGCTGTGAGCCATGGTGTAGGTCACAGACACGGCTTGGATCTCAAATTGCTGTGGCTGGGGTGTAGGCCAGCATCTGTAGCTCCAGTAGGCTCCGACTTCCTGCTGTGGCTCAAGATTAAGAACCAGCTGTAGTATCCATGAGGATGCAGGTTCAATCCCTGGCCTTGCACTGTGGCTGTGTTGTAGGCCAGCAGCTGAAGCCCCGATTTGACCCCTAGACCTAGAACTTCCATATGCCACAGGTGCAGCAGTAAAAAGGAGAAAAAAAAAAAGGAGTAGTCTCATAAATAGAAGAGATCATGTGATTAGCAGATAGGGATTTGAATACAACTATGAAAAGTATATTAAATAACAGCGTAATAAATACACCCCCCCACACACATATATATAGGCAAAGCAACAGAAGATAGGAATCAAATGGAACATTTCAAAAACACAGTAACTAAAATTAAAAATTCCCTAGATAGGCTTGAGAACTGACAAGACACTACAGAAAAACAACAACAAATAGTGAGCTTGATTTCCTAACGATACAAGCTATGCAAACTTGAGCATAGAAAAATCAAAGACGAAATAAAGCAGACATAATGTCATGTGGAAAGAAAATCTGTCTACCATTTCTAATTGGAGCCCTACAAAGGAGCTGGTGGGATATTTGAAAAAATAATAACTAGAAAACTTTCAAAGTTAATGGAAACATAAGAAGCCAAAAAAAAAAAAAAAAAAAAAAAAAAAAAAAAAAAAGACTCCGGGATTTTGGCTTCTGTTTTTTTGCCTTTTTTGTTTTGTTTTGTTTCAGTTTGGTTTGCTTTGCTTTGTTGACTTGTTTTTCATATAACTTCCTCCTGACCTGTTGTGTCTCTTATCTGTCTTGAATGTTTGTCCCTTCGGATGTTTTCAACTTAGCTTTTTAGCCTGCTTTCATATTCTGGTTAAGCATCTGGCAGAAGCTGCATGGGGACGACTTGTTCTTTTGTGAAGTTTGATCTTTTAAGCAGCAAAAAACTCTAGAAGATTTAATTCAGCCTTTCCAGACTCCCACTTTCATGCAAGGCCTTAATGTTTGGCAAAGCATAGTGAGGAAAACAAACTGTGAGTTTTGTGTTCTTTAGTTCTAAGCCTAAACTAAAGCTGTGAAGCAAGCTCTGTCGTTTCCCATTTTCTCTAGTAGAATACTGTCATTGACAGGGAACCAGATCCTCTGCGTATACTAGACTTGGAGGCCAAGTTCCTAGGGCAGTCAGTGGCCGACTACCTCGGCGCGGCTGTAAAATGCTCTTCCCTATCTAGAATTTTAGTGCCTCAAGTTTTCTTTGTATCCTTAGCTGTTCAGTGTTTTAACCAGTTGGGTCATGTAATTCATTATATTCTTTTGTTTTTAACTTGGTGCTTGTCTGTTTGTATTTATTGAATGCAGTGGCTTGCAAATATCTATTATATCCTATCAGAAGCTACTACCTGCATCAAGGCATTTTTATATTACACCAGAATATTGTTAATATCATTATATTAATTTTAAGTCTCCCAAGGGGAGGAGTAAATCATAAACTCAATTTTAAAAAGACCAGGCAATTGAAAATGAGCTATAAAAGGATCTAAATGTCCAAATGAGATGAGCTGATGGATAACAATACCTAGTACAGTCATTGGGGCCAGGGATCAAAACAGCCATTGCAGAGACAACACAGAGAGGTTATGTTGTGAGCCATGGGGCAAGTCCATGATACAATCATTAGGGGAATGAGTAAATCTATTAAACTACAAGATAGTTTTTCAACTAGAATAGTTAGCCATGGTTTTTTTTTTTTTTTTTTCATTTGTATTCCCATCAATGTGTAATCCTGAATCTAAAAAAAAACAAACTTTTTTTTTTAATCCCCTCTGAACTAATACTGTAATCAGCACTAAAGGGTTTATTTCTCCTTTTTTCCCCCACCAATCGGAGGTCTCCATAAGCAAGAGATCCAAGGGACTGCTTTTGAGAAGAGGAACTCCTTTCAGGAAGCTGATTGAATACAGGTTCCTCAGAAATCCCATGAAGGAGTTTCTAGCCTGCCCACTTTTTCCAGTAGCAAAGAGAATTCCCTATTTATGAAGGGAATTTTTCTTACTGTTATTCTTCGG
Organism: Sus scrofa; assembly: GCF_054392235.1. NCBI lineage: Eukaryota > Metazoa > Chordata > Mammalia > Artiodactyla > Suidae > Sus > Sus scrofa. The sequence continues at coordinate 135,569,873 of NC_139385.1, read as the reverse complement.
AGGCTGGATTATTATCCACATTGCCACATAGTTAAATGAGAATCCTACCGAATATCCTATCACACCAGGGATTTTGAACCACTTTTTCTTTTCTCTGCTCTCTCTCTTTTTTGCCTCACCAGCAGCTTGCGGAAGTTCCCTGGACAGAAATCCAACCCTCGCTGCAGTTACAGACTGCACCACGGTTGTGACAACACCAGATCCCTAACCCACTTTGCCACAAAGGAACTTCCTCTTTTATCTCTTAATTGATGTTTTAACTAATTAGATTTCACTACAGGTTAAGATAATACTGCTATTTAAGTTACTATATATTTTTGCAAAGTTTGAGTATAATGATACTTTAATTCTTGGGAGAATGTTTTGTGAGTAGTATTTATATATGGCTTTTATGAATAAATTATTTCCATTTCATTTTGTATCTACATAGTATGAATGCTATATTTAAAATTATAACCTCTCCGCTTAACAGCAGTGGAAATTGGAGTATTTATGAACAGTACAGAATTGGATATATTTTAAACCGCAAGAAATATTTTTGCCATATTTATGTGAGAAGGTGAATGTGAATACACATTGATGGTTATCTAAATACATAGCAATGATTTTTTTAAGTAAGAAATAGGCAGCAATGTTTGAATGACATCCACTGAACAAATACTTAAAACTGATAGAAGGAAATGGCATTTAATGATTAAAAAAATTATTTTTTAACCATCTCATTTTCTGATAATGTATATTAAGTGTCACATTATATTGTCTTCATATTCTAAGCCTATTTTAAATTATATAAAGCAAAGCAAAGCATATACATCTTTATAAGGAGTAGATATTAAAGCATTTACTAGATTTTGATAGGATTGGCTAATTGAACATTTTTTTGGATTTGGGATTCTTTTTTTAAAAAGTATAGTTGATTTACAGTGTTGTGCCAGTTTCTGTTGTACAGCATAGTGACCCAGGCATATATATATGTATATATATATATACACTATCTTTTTTTTTTTTTTTTGTCTTTTTGCCTTTTTCTGGGGCCGCTCCTTTGGCATATGGAGATTCCCAGGCTAGGGGTCTAATCAGAGCCGTAGCCACTGGTCTACACCACAGCCACAGCAACGCGGGATCCAAGCTGCATCTGCAAACTACACCCCAGCTCACGGCAATGCCAGATCCTTAACCCACTGAAGAAGGCCAGGGATCAAACCCACAACCTCATGGTTACTGGTCGGATTCGTTAACCACTGTGCCACGACGGGAACTCCATATATGCTCTTTTTATACCATCTTCCATCATGTTCTATCTCAGGAGATTGGATATAGTTCCCTGTGCTGTGTAGTAGAACCTCATTGCTTATCCATTCCAAATGGAATAGTTTGCATCCAGTCCATCCCACGCCCTCCCCCTCTCCCGTGGCAACCACAAATCTGCTCTCCATGTCTGTGAGTCTGTTTCTATTTGGTAGGTTCATCTGTGCAATATTTTAATTTGAGCATTTGTATTATTCACTAACATGTGTCACATGTCACAGGTTATATGGGAAAATGACTGTGTAGTCTGTCTCCTCAAAAGCCTTATGGTCTCCTAGGCAAAATAGACAAGAATATGCAATTTTAAAGCCATTTGAGGAATGATAATATCGTATGTGCAGAGGTCTATGAAGGACAAAATACATCTATAATGTAGGGATTAGGTCAATTTTCTATGTGTCAGAGGAGAGAAGACTCCAAGTTAGAGAACATTTTATTGTGCCTTGCAGCATATAAAAGACTCTCCCAGGGGCAAAAAGTTATCCAGTCAGTCGTTTACTTATGAATTCATCAAAGTTTACATATGGCATATATTTTATATATGAAGATACTGAGATGGGTATAGGGATACAAAGATAATCAACAAAAATAACAGTAATTAGCAATAAATTCCTCTGTCTCAGACACCATTCTAAGTGTGTTATATATATGAATACTTTTACTTCTCACAACCCAAGATGTTTGAATAAATTGGTCACAGAGCATTAGAAGAACTTGCCTGTATTTACCCAGTTAATAAGTGATGCAGTAGAATATTGTCACTACATTTATAACCCTCCTGCCGAAAATTAAATTTAATTATAAAATGTCTCCATTACCCAAATCCCTCTGTAGCTAAAGCTCAATTATCCTGCACTCCTAGAGAGAGAGAGACACAGAGACAGATATAGAGAGACAATGTGTCTACGTCTTCATCTGTAATTTTATCTTTTAACTACCTCCAAACATGTTCCATTCCTACTGCTCTGCTGAAATTGCTTCCTCAAAGATACCAGGGCCTATGTTTTATCAAATGCAGTGGTCAGCTCTCAGGAACACTCTGTACATTTACAACTCTTTTCTTTAATGAACTCTTCTCTTGGTTTCCACAGTACCATAATGTACTGGTTTTAGTTCTGCCTGTGTCTTGTGGCCCTCTTATGGTCTACATTTGTCTTTTATGCGACCTCTGTAGGTCCCTAAGCTTTTGTCTTTGGTTGCTTATATTCTTCTCATTCTGAAGTCTCTCCCTGGAGAACTTGTAAATTTTGAAGTGCAATTCCTACATCATTGAAATCTGCATTCCTATCTGTATGTGTCATCTCTACACCTGCAAAACTGCTCTACTTGACATTTCTTTTCGAATGTGTAATATCCATCTCAATCTTAATGTAACAAAAACAAGAACTGGTTGTTTTTTGCATTGTCCTAATCGCAAACACATTTTTTCTTTAGTCTTCAAGTTTCCATGTATATTCTCTCTGCTACATAATGTTTCTTTTTTTGATATTCTTTACACCTATATTTTATTTTATGTATATTTTTTATTTTATTTATTAAAATAGTTTTATTTTTATTTTATTTTATTAAAATAAAATTTTACTTTTTTACTAAAGTATTGCAGTGTTGTGCTAATTCTGCTGTGCAGAACACAGACCCAGTTTTATATATATATATATGTCCAATTATATATACACACACACATTCTGACCCAGAATGTGTATATATACACACACACATGTATATACACACACACATTCTGACCCATGCATAGTGACCCAGTTATATATACACACACAGACACACACATATACACACACACAAATATATATATATACACACACACACACATATATATATTTATACACATTCTTTTTCTCATACTGAACAATCATTCCATCCCTTGCTCACTTCTCTCCAGTAGAAGGAAAGTGGTTTTTATGACAGGTGAATTAAAGTCTCTTTCTCTCCCTCTCTCTCTCTCCAAAAATAAACAAGCTACCATGTTGTGAACCTGCTAGGAGCAGAAAGATAACGTTAGAACAACAACAAAAACCTTAACCAACTCAATTCTGCAACTACAAGTAATTGAGTTCAGCCAACAATCTGAATGAGTCCAGATGCAGACCTCAAACTCCAAATGAGAACTGAAGCCCAGGTGACATTTTGTTTCTACCTGTATGAGACCTGAGCTGAGGACCCAGCTAAACCACACCTGTACTCCTGACCCATCAAAACTGTGAGATCATAAATTGTTGGTTTATGCTAATAATTTTGCGGTGACTTGTTACATGGCAAAAGAAAACAAGTCTGCTGGGTTTTCTCAGTTTTTTTTAAAAAAATTCTAATTATCTGTCATCAATATTTTTATTATGGCTGTTACTTATCTCACTTCTAACTATTGTTTCCTGAGTATCTCCTCTGCCTTGGGTGTTTTTCAAGTATTTCTTTTCTGATAATTATTAGATTGAAATAAACTAGTTCATCATACTAAGACAAACATAATCACATTTTAATAGCTATAATCCCTACTTACTAGACTATCAAAAACTTGTTTGCTTCACATTTTTTCTCAGACTTTTTGTTTGTTTTGTTGATTTACAAAGCTGTGCTAATTTCTGCTGAACAACGAAGTGATTTAGTTATACACACATCCATTCCTTTTCAGATTCTTTTCCCATGCTGATGATCACAGAATACTGGGTAGAGTTCCCTGTCCTATATGGCAGGTCCCTGTTGACCAGTCATTCCATATACCTCAGTGTGCATACGCCAATCCTATACCCCAAGTCCATCCCCCAGCCCCACCTGTCTTCTTTGGTAACTATGGGTTCGTTTTCAAAGCCTCTGAGTGTTTCTGTCCTGCAGATAAATTTATGAGATTATCGTGCTAAGTGAAGTAAATCTGAGAAAGACAGACATCATGCGATGTTGCTTATATGTGGAATCTAAAAAAAGGATGAACTCGTTTGCAGGTCAGACATTTTCGAAAGGCCCTCAGAGTTCTCAGGTCCCTGAGTATATATGCTTCATCTTCCTCCTCAGGCAGCCACATTGTGTGAACTATTTGTGATTTTTTTCCACATGGATCATACTCTTTCCTATTAGTTACCACCACTTTCAATTCCCCTATGGACTTGGAAAAAGAAGGTCCACTCCAAATTTTGCTACTCAATTCAATTTCAGAGCTGATTCATCCATAATTGCTTCTATCACTACTCTGACAAAGTTATATATGTTAAAATAGTCTACTGAAATCTTAGAAAATGGAAAAGAACAGAAAATAGTATATAAATACTATATACTAATTAATTATATGCTGGACTCAACATATAATTAATTATTTTCATAAACCAGTTCCTAAGTGTCTAAACTGCTAGCATAGTGCTGTTTTCCCCAATTCCTATCTGTAATTCTTTCTTTATTAATTTTGTGTTTATAAGTAGTCTTTGTAAATCACTGAAGCCAAGTTCAAGAGAACTTAAATCAAAAAAGGAATCACACCCAGGTATCCAAAGAAATCCAGTAATAAGAACAAAGCCTTAGGAATAAATGGAAACAGAAACTCGGTACCCTCAGGTTTCTGGATTCTTCTGCTTTATGCGTTTGCTTTATTATTTACTTTCTAGTTGAAGGTTGACTTCCCCCACTTCTTTAGCTTAGGTAGTAGAAAACATGGCTGATGGAAACTCTTGATTTTACAGGATGCATCTTCAGACACTTGTAGAGAGATTAATTTCCTGTTTCAGTCTTGGTTCCAAAATTCCAAAGGATCAATACCAGTTGTTTCAGAATTAGTTATATTCCCAGCTATGAACCATTGAACTAAGCAATAGTGTGCCAGGACCATGAATTATTCAACTCTAAGTCATGATTCAATAATGTGTTAACATTTCATAGTAAACATGTAAATTTGTGTGTGTGTGTATGCGCGTGCACATGCACACGTGTGCACTTGTAAAGGCAGGTGGAGATGAGAAAGTTTTCATTTCCCAGGAGAATGTGGACCACTTTTCAGAAATTCTTTGATTACTAGATCTGATGCTGACATACTGAATAGGCCCAACAATTCTCATAACTAACTTGTAACTTATAGACTCAACTCAGATCCGACCTTTTTTCCCATCATAAGAAAGCAAATAGAAACTACTTAAGGACATGCCTTTTATTGGGCACTATTCATCTCTAAGAACATCAATCCATAGGACTTACTAACTTGGGTTCACTTAAAAAACAATTATTAGGTATTTGCTATACTCTGTGTTGAGGTCTAAAGTGCAGAGACAATTAAGAAACAGTTTTTTCCATGAGCATCCAGCCTAGAAATGGAGGCAGGCACATAATTGATATTTCAATGCAGAGCACTAGGAAGGAAAGCTTGAAAGTGCAGTCAGGAGCAAATAAAAGAGCTATTAAGTCTGCATGGGTGGTTCCATAACGATTTCCTAGACCACGATGTGAGCTGACCCAGGTTTGCTGCTCAAAAATGCCAGAAAGGGAAAGGTTCAAGAAATTGGACATTACAGGTGAAACAAGGCAGTGTGCAAAGACATAGAGTATCAGAGGGCAAGTAAATTTAGGCATTTATTTATACCAGTATTGATTTTTTTAAAAATTAGCTTAACTTTCCATCGAAGTGATACATGCCGGAAGTTTAAAGAGTCAATTAGTTCGACAAGGCTGGTTACGAAAACGGCTACAGGTTCTAGCCATTTAATTTTCCGGAGAGGCAAATATTTAAAACTCTTTTAGCTAATTCTGTAGTGTTTACTTCCATGTTGATAAACAACATGTTTATATAACTACTTATTGATTTTTCAATATTAGGCTTTATCTGTTGACTTCCTAGACAGAAGATGAGAATTTAACTTTTCTTTACCATCTCGACACACTCATCCTAATTATTTTCTCCCTCTCTCTTCCTCCCCCCAGCCTCTCTTTCTCATCCCCTCTCTGTATTGAGGCAGGGTTTGAGGAAAAAGAGTAACCAAAATATAATATGTTTAATTGTCATATTGTTAACACAATCTTTTAAGGAAAATTATAGCTGTTAGAGAAATGGGGTGTGCTTGTGTGTGTGTGTGTATGTGTGTGCACTATATAAGATCTTGGGAGATTTACATTTTGAACCACTGTTTCTTAATCTATAATATGGATATAATAATATAAACCACAGAAAGTTGTAACAATTAAACAAGGTGATGCATAAAGAATAAATTGTTCATTAAATACTCTTTTCCCTCTCAAAAGTTCCATTCCCTGTGTTTATATTAAGTAGCCAGTTAGGAATTACCAGTTGTGGGTTGTATTACGTAATATGCAAATTAAGAAAGGATTTCTACATTTCAAGCAAGTCTTTTTCCTCTGAAACCTAATAGATTTGTCTTATCACACTTAAGAATTACAAATCACACATGAAGTATTTTAGATGCAATTTAATGACTAAATTATTTTTTAAAATTCACACTTGTAATAATAGTCAACTTAGGTGATTGTTCAGGTGCAATGACCCCTGGAGTCATTGAGACAGAGGCTCCTATTGCTATTATGCTGTGTCTGATATCTGTTGTGTGATTGTCAAATTGATTTATGTTATATGAATGTAGGCCACCACACAATGAGCAGTGAAGCCTTGAAATTAATAAAGATCTGGCCATATTACAACAACACATTCATGAAGCTTTCCTTTAAATTTGTTCTGAAAATACAGTGAAGAGTATGATATTTTTAAAACCTGTATTGGTGTTATAGCTTCTTTATTACATTTACATAATTTAGAGTCAGATGTTTCTTTTTCAGACACCAAATTTACCACCTCCAATCTGCAATCTGGAAATCAATAGCATTCTCCTGGCACTTTCTAACCTCATAAGCAATTAAACATTTGAAATATAAACTTAGCTTAAAATTGTGTTGACAAGTGACATGGCCACATCTGTCCTCGAATCTGCAGCCAACAACAGTAAGAACATATTTGTAATGAAAATAATCAGACATGATTAAAGTGCAAGATAAGCCAGAAGCCAAACTACTCATTACTTTACAGAGAAGTATATTTTTAAATAAATATTTTTGTCTCTGTAATTCATGTTGATGAAATACGAAAATGAGAGGAAAATGTACATTCCCATGGTCAAATTGCAATTGTCATCAAAAATAATAAAAACAATTCTGTTTATATAGCCAATAGTAAGTGTTGAATAATATTCATAAATGAATTACTAATTAATTTAATTAATACTGTTTTATATGATTATAATTATTTTTAATGTGAATTGGTCATTGTTTTACTTAATTTATACAAAAGTTAATGATTGTTCTATGCAAGGCATTTAAACATAGTGTTTTGCACACATTATTTCATTTAGTCCCCACAACAAATCTATGAGTTATATGCTGAGGCACTGAAAATTTAGGTAACACATAGTTCATACAATTAATACCATAAAGTCAAGATTAGATCCCATGCAATGTGGAATTAATTTTTACATACTCCCTTTACATAAAAGAAATATAAAAAGTGTAATACTGTAAAGAGACAGATACCGCTGTTAAAAAAATTATGAGTTCCCTGGTGGATCAGTGGGTTAAAGACCTGGCATTATCACTGCTGCAGCTCAGGCCACTGCTGTGATGTGGGTTAGATCCTTGGACTGGTAACTTCCACATGCCGTGGGTGTAACCAAAAAAAAAAAAAATGTCAGTGATATTCCTGACATTAAAGATGATTGTTTATACTGGGAAACTTCATGTGCAGGTTACATTACCATGGTGTGTGTGCATGTGCACATGTGTGTGTATGTGTGTATGTTCTTGCCCAAACAGTTGCTCTGCAGAGATCAGATCAGATTTGATAGGAGGGCCTTTCCTTATATGCATTGAAGGACAGTCTATAAAAAGGAAATGCACTATACCTTGTACAGCACTCTATGAACCGCACTTTGCCGTTGCACCCATAGTAGTGCCTCAGATTGAGGAAGACTCAACTGAGGAAAATGTACTGCCGCAGGGAAATTGCCTTTCTATACGGGATTCTGGCATGTGCTCCTGAAGCATAATGGGATTTTTCTAAGCCACAGGATTTCAATTGTCAGTCACTCTATAAAGATGTTGATACTGAAGCAGGACTTAAGAACAGAAAGATGATGTCTGTCTTCCTGTGACCTGTATATCTATAGGGTTTAGAGTCCTTCCTAGCCATGCTAGGACTATTCCTGGATTGTGGGCTTTTTCAAATTATTCACATTAACTTGGGTCAAAATATAAAGAAAAGGCAAGAAATATTGTGATCCTTAAACCCAAATTAGGTCTTGAGAGTGATTATGTCTGGGAATATCTGTCAGCAGGTCTTTGATTTGCATGTCTATATCACATTTTCAGCCATGCTATTGACTGCTAGAGAAATTAGTTTCCCCTCTCTGAGTTTGGTGTGGACATGTTAGCTGTGACCCTCTGATAAAAGGCATCTGTAGGATGCAGAACTGTGGACACAAAATGATACTGGTGGAGTTCCTGTGGTGGCTCAGTGGTTAACAAATCCGACTAAGAACCATGAGGTTGTGGGTTCGATCTCTGGTCTTGCTCAGTGGGTTGGGGATCTAGTGTTGCCGTGAGCTGTGGCGTAGGTTGCAGACGTGGCTTGGATCCTGAGTTTCTGTGGCTGTGGTGTAGGCCAGCAGCTACAGCTCCGATTCAACCCCTAGCCTGGGAACCTCCATATGCCACGGGAGGAACCCAAGAAATGGCAAAAAGACCAAAAAAAAAAAAAAATGATACTGGTGATGGAACAGGTGCAAAACAAAGAGGCTATATAATCCATTAGCTTGAAAAATCTCTGACAAATCTAAGGGAGGAAACATCGTGAGTCAACTGATTCTGGATTATTTCACGATGGGTGGACTTGATATAAAGTTTATATTTTTAATAAAATAAGGTACAAATGTCTTAGTACTTAGAGTTTTTAAAGATGCATGATACCTAGATTAAGTCCAGATAATAAACCTGAGATCCAGAACATCTAAATGACAATCCAAGAGCACAGAAATGGTATGAGTTAGTGACAAAAATGTTTAGAAGGTTGGTAGTGTGTTTACCCATAGCCATATATTGTTACCAGAATTACTTAAGTTTGGATCTCTGCTGTAATATGAACTTGTGAATTAATAAATGTAGCATTAGACTTCAGTCAATAAGAACAACAAATGTCTGTCAGTTCTAAGTTTGAGTTCTACTTACTGCCCAGCAGGACCCAGGGGGAATATAGCCACTGACTGTTTACATCAATATTTAAGAATGATAAAGCACTTTGTTTTTATTCTGCTTTTAAAAATCTCTCGAAGTCAGTTTTATTTTTCATTTGCCGCAATGCATCATTCCAGGATCAATTTTGAGTGTTTAGGAAAAGTATTTTAAACTAAATATAAATTCTAGTAAGCATTAAAAGTAGTTGTTGAAATTCACCAGATCTTAGTTATAGCATATTGTGTGTGATTTCAGTTATACCACTTGTATGATTATACGTCATTAATGACAGTAGTTTTCCCTCTCAACACTGTTCATTCTCATTCGTTGTGTGGGTCTTCAAGTAGAATGGGAGAGGTCCAGATATGAGTGACGGAGGGAAAATGTCACAAAGTCTGAAACGTCTATGCCATGGTGTGGACCACTGGCCAGGCCCAACTGCACTCGATGATGTGCAAAGCACAAATCAAAATGTGTGGATTGAAACAGGTATAGTTTTAAACCTCAGTGTTTACACATTGAGCAATCACCTCAACATGAAATTTAGCTGTTTCATCTGATAACCTACAATAGTTCTTTATTTAAATATAGGGCTCTTATCAACTAATATGGCTGCAAGGAAATTACCCAAAAGTTAATGGCTTAAAACATCGTTTAATTAGCTCTTCTGTGGAAAAGCCTAGATGGCTCTTCTGGATGTGGATGGTCTTATCTAGACGGGTCTCACACATGTCTGCCCTCATGGACTGTCTGGTGCGGCTGGGGCCTCCCTTCTCATGGGTTTTCACCTTCCAGAGGTTAGTTCGGGTTTACATACATGATGATGGAAAAGTTCCTGGAAGCAAGAAAAGGCCAGCTCTAATGTGCAAGCATTATTTATTTATTCATTTATATTTATTTTTTTTTTCTTTTTCACCTTGCTTGTAGCATGCACAAGTTCCCCGGACAGGGATCTAACCCACGCCACATCAGTGACCCAAGCCACAGGAGTGACAGTGCCAGTTCTTTTACCCTGCTGCACATCAGGGAACTCCCTGTGCAAGCACTTTTAACAATACACTTGTGAGGCAGGTGTTGCTCTTCCATTGGCCAATTAAAACACATGGGCCCAATGCAAATAAGCTGGAGAAATAAACTTCCCTTCTTCACAGAAACAGCTTCCAAGAGCTTGTGGCCACTTCTTTGCAATTACCAACAAAGCTCTTTTGAATATTAGTGAAAATGAATGCAAAGTGTTTTTCATGTAAGAATAACTAAATATATATTAATATTGTCAATGTATTTTATGTCAATATGCCTATGATTTAACAATATTTATTAAGAAAATACAGGGAGCTAGGCACTTCCAAGTATAATCACAGTGAATAGTAGCTTCAAGTGAAAAATCTTTGCATACTTCCTTAGTATTTCTGAAGAAGAGCTATTGATAAGTGTGAGAAGTTATTTTTAAATGAGGAATTTGGAAGAGAAAGTATGTCTTTCCTTGATTTCTGTGACATTTCCAATATTTTACTTTTCCTCCTGAGGACATAACTGTTTATTTTTGAAATCACAATGACTAAGTAAACAGAAACGTCCTATACAATGATGAAAGGATATACTTATAGGACATTGAAAGTTTCATTGATTTAAATTATAATTTTGTCATGACCTCTGGTTTTCTGAGTCAATGGCGTTTATTTCACATTAAAACCTCCTCAAACTATAAGTTACAAATCAAAATTATTTGACCATTCACTCCACATGAGATGTCCTTGAGTCGAATATACATCCTTTCTCTGTATAAGCTCACCCAGTTTCATATCTGTAAATAATAGCAATCGACTGTTGACCTCCAAATTTTAATTTTAGTGTAAGTGTCTCTCCTGAGCTCCAGATTTGCCTAACCACACTGTACTATTTTTGATTAGTGCTCTAAACCGGTTAGAATGTAAACAGATAAAAGACTCTGAATATGCCTCACTCACCTTTTTTTTCCACTGTGGTACAACACTGTAAATACATCATACTATATAAAATGCTAAGCAAAAGTATTTGAAACGAAAATTGCCTAAGGACACTTCCCTCTAAATCCCTTCACTTCAATGGGTCTCAGTTTTAATATCATTCCAATACCATCGAAAGTGACATTTCCTAAACTTGGCTTAGAATCCTGTCTGTCATACTATATTGGCTCTTGCAACTCCCAGAACTTAATCTCTGATTTTGCCAAGGACTGCTCTGCACCTGGGCTCTCCTGTTCCAGCCAGGAGACCAGATGCAAGAAGACATCCTGGCAGGTCTCATGTTGTTGGCTAGAGAGTTGATATTATTTTCTGTGATGTTTTGTTGTATACAGAAGTGTTGATTCTTCCCTTTTTTTGTGAGCAAATTTCTGTCTTCTTGATTTTGGGTTGATGTTTAAATAATGGTATTGATGCTGGGTGTTTTCAGCCATTCTTTCCCTTTATATTTTACTGAATGAATATTAACCACTTTACAAGGTAGTTGTGGGGATTATAGATAGATACAAGTTTGTATCTAACATTTTGCCTAAATTGATATAGTATGTATAAAGTGTAGCTCAGATTTCATTCAGTAAATTCCTCCAAAGTACCTTCACTGTACTAGTCATTTTTTTTCTGCTGAAGGATCCTTGAAATAAATTAATAAACTAAAATACTATACCCTTTTCTTTGAAGGGACTCATGGTCTAATGATTCATTAAATAGCATTAAATATCTCTCGCAAGCATTCAACACTTCAGATTCTTTACAGTGCTTTCACATGCATTAGCTCATGTGCCCCTCTTAACAAACCAGTGAGGTAGACCCAACAGTAATTATTTAACCTATTAAAAAAAGGTAATTGCTCACCAAGAAGATAAAATATCACACTTAAATTTATACAGTATTAGAATATTGGATTTCTGTGAAACAGACCAGTGCTTTCTCCACCGGAGAAGAAACATTTTATAAGAGGAAAATTGATTTTCACTTGAAAAAAAAATGTATGGATAACCTAAACAGGATTGCAATGTTGAGAAAGAAAAAATAAAGCAATAACAAAAAGCAGCCTCCTTTTTATATCAGTTCTTTCTTCCATATCTAATCTGATCATTCTTATGTTAATGTCAAACCTCAAATAATTATTTATTTTTATGCCTCCTATCAAAGATACTGGGAAAACAGACTTGGCAAGGAGATAGGACTTAAATGGAACATCTGTGTAGTAAAATGTGAGTTCATTCACTTATTAGGTATGTAATCTTGAATACATTGCATGTCTATTCTGTTAATTGATATGTATCTTTGGAAATGAAAGCAATCACATCTAACTTAGAGAATATTTATGATTCATGCAAGGTGCCTACTTGCATAAATTGGTAGTCACCCAATTTATATTTCTCCTAATCCCTTAGTTTCTCTCCCACCTGTCTCCACTCCATCTTCATTTTAAATGTATAATAAATTTGTTTTATATTTTATGTTCCCAAGAGGAAACTTAGTATGTAAAGGGGGTGGGACCATATGATCATCAGAGGCACCTTTTTAAATTTAAACTACTTATAGGTTAATGTGGGAAATCTGATAAAATGCAAAGCAATCAATAATAATCATTGAAGATGAAACATCTCAGATATTTCAACCCTATTGACTTTTTTGAGGACTGAAAATAAGCATAATGATTAGAAACATTAGTACCATATGTCCTGTATCACAAACTTAGTGGATAGACACAAAGCCTCTAGATCAAAGAGTTGTACTTCCATGAACTAAAAGTGGTAGATATTTACTTGGATTCCCATTATCTCCAAACATATGCAGATTATCTTGAGACAACTTTGTAAACTCTTAGGCTCTGTTTACATATTCTCTCATGTCTAATTTTAGAGCATGCGGTCCCTACGAGTTTACTAGGTGTTAATTTAGTGAAAATGAGCAATAACCTTAAAGGATAAGATACCCACGTCCCCCAAAACATCTGGTCGTAAGGTAAGCAAAGAGACTGCTGATTTTCACTGAATGAAATGGTACAGGAAGATTCCCATTAATATGAAAATATTGAAAGCAAAACAGTCTTGGACTGGAGATAAGAGATTGTGCCTACAGTGAGGGAGTATTCTAAGAAGGAGTATGTGACTCTCTACATAGTGTCTTCTATTTTTTTTTTTCATCTCTTCCATTTTCATTGCAAAGGAAATATTCTTTCTAGACAAATTTAAAATCAGATATAAACAAAAGTAGTGCCTTCTGTTTAACAGTCTCCCCTTGCTCTGGGAAACTCACACAGGCTTGGAAATCTGATTTGTGAAAAAATTCAAGTGTATACAGCAGGTTATTGAAAATTATAGGAATGAATGTTATTTCAGAAGAGAAGGCTTATGCTGAGCTCTGTGGCTCATCAATAATTCCAAGGTAGGTGGAGGAGTGATAAGAAATAAAACAGTCCCTAAGTTAAAAAATAGCATCACAAATACCAATAAAGATATATTTTTCAGGAAAAACATGGCCAACTTATTCAAGTTTTGTTGTACCAAATTCAGTAATATGAAAAAAGAGAATTTCCTAATGGATTCTGTTAGTATGGAGTGTTAGTTGACCTTGACAGAAACAATTTAAGGAGAATGATATGGACAAAGTCAGATGTAATTTAAATTAAATGCAATTAATGATCGAGTTGGTTTTAAGACTACCATCTTGACATTTTCTTTGTTTATACCATATGTTCCTTTCCTCTTAGCTCTGCCTTGTTTTGTATTAATTATTTTCACTTTAGGATAGAATGAAATTTACAGAAACATTGTGAAGATTGTATCATGTTCCAACATCCCTCACATGCATTTCCCCCATTATCAAACATCTTGCATTAGTTCGATGTATTTGTCTCAAATAAGGAACTAACGTTGACATATTATCATTATCATTAACTAGAATCCATACTTTATTCTGATTTCCTTAGTTTTTGCTTAATGTCCTTTTCTCTTATAAAATTCCATCCAAAATACCACTTTATATTTAGTCATCACCTCTGTAGGCTTTTCTTGTGTACTTCCTTGTTTTTGATAACCTCAACAGTTTTGAGGCACTGCCAAATACACCAGGACCATCTTTCTTAATGTCTTGTCCGGGTCATAGATTAGTCATTTCTCCAAAGAACTGTGATTCTTTTATTGGAAAAGAGCTTTAGAAAACAGGTTACTGCAGTTTAACAGCAGGCCTTGAATGGAGTACTGTGATTCTCCCAACTTTATTTTTCTTCTTCCATACTGTGTGGAATGTTCTAGGTATTTGACCTTATATGTACACCTTAGATTCAGGTTGTTGATAACTACCAAAAAAGTTTGACTTTAGTTGGGATTGTATTCCGTAAATAGGAGCTGGGAAAAAAAATCTAGTCTAAATAGAATTTAGCCTTCTAATCTATGAGCTATCCATTTACTCTATCTTCTTTGATTTTTCCATATGAATTATTTTGTTCACAGCTAGATTCTACACCCACCTTTTCCTTATTTTTGGTTCTATTATAAGTGATATTTTAAAATTATTTCAAAAAAACATTATTAATTACCTTATTGTTGATTTCATGGGAAAAGCTATTTGCCTTCTGAAAATATTTATTGGATTTTATACTTCTTTATTCACAGTCATTCAATAATAGACCATCACTATATTTGGCTGTTAGCTATCATCAAAGACCTGTATTTATTGATATAAAAATCAGGTCATGATATATGTTTAATTAAAATTATATTTTAATAATATTTCATTTTTATAAAAATTATAAACATATACATTTGGAAGAGCATGAAATCATAAATGCCAACGTATTTATCAGTGATATTTTAGAGTGGAAAGTGGGTGGTATCTTCCTTTGAGCCTCGTCACAACTTCCAGGTATTCTTCATTGATTTCCTTAGTTTTTGCTTAATGTCCTTTTCATTGAATCAAACTATGCAATATAAAACAAAGCAACAAGAAAATTCTCATAAATTGGAATCAACACTTAACATAAATTAAAACTACCTGTGTCAGAACCCTGAAGAATGTCAGTATTAGCACCCTAAATATGACACTCTCTTCTGGATATTTTCCCTCACCAGACCATAAAATATAGGTGAGTGGAAGTCCTGACACGATGATAAATGCTCCAGCCTTGATAGCAGAAGAGTTTAAGATTCCTTGTACCAACAGTTGAAGCTCTCTGGCACTGCCCAAATAACTAAACCTTAATGAATCCTAATGAATTGGGATTTGTAGGCAAGCTGGGAGTCTTACAGGGTGAATTCTTCACACAAAGTTACAGTCAGATGTGCCATGAAATAATTTAGACACGAAGTGGATCTCAGGAACATCAAATGCACTGAATATTGATGCTGTGCAATGCCTAGGCAAAAGCAGGCCAACTTTGTGTAGTACGGCAGCAAAATAAATACCAGCTTAGCATATTGCCTAAAATAATGCACTTTTTCTCTACCTTGTTAGTTAGCAAATAAAAAATTAATTACTGTCAGTTAAATAGAAACATAAATAAGCATGTGTGTGTGTGTGTGTGTATGTATATATTCTTTAAAACCTAATCTTGCCACTTATGCTGTAAATGTTTGTTTGAATTTATTTTTTTCATGTTTATAAGATTTTATACATACAATGCAGTTTTTTATGTTTAGTTCTTTAAACTGTGACAGATGTATATTGCTATGAAAATTCCATGACAAACAATATTTTCATCACTACCTCCCTAAAAGTTTTATGTCCCTTTACAGTCTACTGTTCCATCAACCCACAACCTGTGAGCATAACTAAATAGATTTTGGTCCCAATAGTTATGCCTTTTACCAGAATTTCATAACATTCAACCATACAGTTCATGTGCCTTTGTTTTCTTTCACTTAGCATCTATGTTTTTAGAATTAATGTTGTACATAGATCACTAGTTAATCCCTTTTCATCACTGAGTAGTATTTCATTGTATGGACACTGTGTTAATCCATTAAAATGACATTAGATATGGGGGGTTGTTTCATGTGCGAGTGTGTGTGTGTTTATGAATAAAGCTACTCTCAATATTTGAGTACACATCTTTGTACAAACATTACCTTTATTACCTTCGGGTTAATATCGGTGAGTGGGAGTACTGAGTCTCAGGGTATATATTTAACCTAACAAGAAAATGTTCAATATATTTCCAAGTGATTGTGTTACTTGGTATTGTAAACAGTGATGTGTGAGAGTTCCAGTTGTTCTACATCTTTGTCAACACATAGTATTGTCAGCATTTTTTCTGTTCTGTAGCTGAGTTCTTCTTTCACCCATGGTTAAATTAACCTTTCCCTGACAGTTATGTATTTTGTATACAATTGCTTTGTCATATACAATATATTTTGTAAGTCTTTTTCAGTATATAGTTTTTCTTTTTTTAATACTTTTTTAAAGAAGATATAAAACATGCAACCTTGTTTCTTATTTTTAAAAATTATGTTGCCTGTTCCAGTTATTTTTTACTTCTTATTCTGTTAGTTTCCTGGACCTGCTATGACAATAGACCACAAACTTGGTGGATTAAAACAAGAGAAATGTATTCCCTTACAGTTCGGGAGACCAGAAATCTGAAATCAGTATCACTGGCCAAAATCAAGGCATTCGCAGAGAGAATCTATTCCTTACTTCTTCCAGCTTCTAGTGGTTCCTTTGGTTCATGGATGGACGATGCATCATTTCCGTCTTTGAGGCCAGCATTGCCAAATACCTCTGATCTGTCTTTGTATTGCCTTGATCTCTATGTGTCTGTGTCAGATCTCCATCTGCTCCCACTTGTCAGGACACTTGTGATTGACTGCACTTGGGACCACCTGAATAATCCAGGATAATCTCTCCCACTCAAGATTCTTAATCACATCTGGAAGGATCTCCTCCCACCATATAAGGTGTCATTATTGGGTTTCAGAAGTTACAATGTGGACATTTTGGGAATACTTACTTTGCAGCCTTCCTCACTTATGCATTTTAGAATCAGTTCACCTATTTTCCAAAATTTGTTGATTGTTTTTGCATTGTATTTATAGATCAATTGGGGGAGAAATTACACTTTTCCTGTACTGAACTTTACAATCCATAAGCACGGTATATCTTTTCATTTACTTAAGTCTTCTTTGATTTCTTCCATTAATGTTTTGTAGTTTTCAGAATACAGGTTCTATACATATAATGTGAGGTTTTACTTTAGTATATGTTTTTGAATGTGTGAAATAAATATTGATTTCTAATTCAAATATGATATTTAATAATTCAAACTAAAGAATAATTATCCATGTAGCAAGAATCTTATGATATGTAATAGTATGACTACTTCAGCATTATGCAGGGATGAGTATTAAGTTACAGTAGACAATGTAGTATTTTTATTATTATAGCAATATAATTTATTAGGATTTTATATAGAATTTGATAAGTTTCAATAATATTTGCGTATGATTTTTGTGTCAGTAATACCTATGGCTGAAATAAGTATATTTTATTTTATTATTTATTTATTTATTTTTGATTTTTAGGGCTACACCCATGGCATATGGATGTTTACAGGCTAGGGGTTGAATCAGAGCTGCAGCTGCCGGCCTTCACCACAGCCACATCAACATGGGATCCAAGCCGCATCTGCGACCTACACCAATGCCATATCCTTAACCCACTGAGCGAGGCCAGGAATCAAACCTGAAATCTCATGGTTCCTAGTCAGATTCGTTTCCACTGTGCCACAATGGGAACTCCTGAAATAAGTATATTTTAAAGCAGAAGCCAGTGTCTCTTTCAGAGCTGAAAGTAGTATTTAAAATATGCTTTCAGTCTTGAGAGCAGTTCTGTTTATTCTTCTACTTTCTGAGTTTCTCGGTGTCCAAAAAGAGAGTTGTCACAATTTTTTTTTTCTTTTTTTCTTCTCTTTTACTTCTTTGCTCAAGAAAGCAGAGTGACAGTGGAGGTGATCAGAACTCCTCTTGTACTTACATTCTGTGGGAAATACTTATCTCATGAAACCAGGGAAAGTGGCTCCAGAGGAACACAGCTCAATGCTCCTCAAGCCCCAGGGGAGGCACTGGAAAAAGTCTTTGGTCTAGAATGTGGGTCCCCAGTTGGGATTTCACTAAGGTATTGGAAGGTGGAGATGAAAGGATTGTGCATTTCTTAAATGCTTTTACTCTGGCCCTGCTCTAATTGTGAAGATTTTATAGGCATATGAAATTGTGAGCATGTACCAACATTTTCAGTAAAAAATGATTCAGATCATTTATAATAATATTTTATAAATAACTGAAACAGGGAGATTTTTAGGTAAGCCCACCAGAGGTAAATAATAGGTATAATGGCTCTGCTGTTTGTGGAATGAAAAACAAAAACAGGTTCAGTGCTTATTGCAATTTTAGTTTTGCACAAAGGTATGAATTTAAAAGAGAAAAACAAATAGTAAAAGCTTGCAGCTACCATTACCACCATCTTGACTCTACCACTGAGACCACCAATATCCATGCTACATTGGTTTCTCACAGCCACTCTTGTGAAGCAGGGAGCGGTTGGGGCTGAAGATAAGTTCAATTCTAACACCCTAGAAGAGCCAAACTACTTCCATAAAAGCATGCTGTTACTGCTTTACAGATGATTATAGCACAAGACACTTTGCCAAATATGGAATAGAGCCAGGCAAGCAGAATGAAAGGAAATAATAATAAAGGGATTTGTTGGTAATAAAAAGTTAGACATCAGTTCCAAATCTGGACTCGCTTTCGTAAAAAGTCTGCCAGCTAAGACAGGAGAATATTAACATGCCTAAAACTGACCTAGACATAGAACTACTTTTCAAAGGCAAAGGAGTAACATATGTTGATTGTCTAGGCAAAGGAGAATAAAGTCATATTTGACCTTTTTTTTTTTTTTAAATGACACTGTTCCGTTTCATAAAGTAACTTTTTCTTCTTCTTCTTTGGATAACTGCCTTTAAATTATATTCATATTAGGGAGTTCCTGTCGTGGTTCGGTGGTTAACGAATACGACTAGGAACCAAGAGGTTGCAGGTTCAGTCCCTGGCCTCACTCAGTGGGTTAAGGATCCGGCATTGCCATGAGCTGTGGTGTAGGTTGCAGACGCAGCTTGGATCCCCCGTTGCTGTGGCTGTGGCTTAAGCGGCGGCTACAGCTCCAATTCGACCCCTAGCCGGGGAACCCCCATATGCCGCGGGAAGCGGCCCAAGAAATGGCAAAAAGACTAAAACAAAAAAATTATATTCATATTAAAGCTTAAACTACTTTCTTCCCATACGATACATATATAATTTACAACACAATGATATGCTTTTATATTTATATTTTTCTCTAAATAGTATATTCTCAGCTTAGGGTCTGTTATTACGTCTGACAAAATTGAAATGAGAGCGTTAGAAGTTTGAATTTAGTGAGGTACAAGACCCTTAGGGACCTTATGGTGCATTCTTAAAAAGCTAATCCCACATAGCCTTGAATTACTCCAGTCCCCTTGAGAATGTGTATATCCTGTATTTCTAGTAATCTAATTCATGACTCTTGTTTATATATAAAAGTAGGGACATTACACGGTTAATATGTCCGCCTTACTTAAAATAAAGGACAATTTTCCTTATTTTCTGGTAAAATAGCATATGTATGCTTCATTCATATTAAATATATTGAAATAAAAGCCTTTTTGTACTACAAGTTCCAATCTTTTCATAAGTATTCTGGATGGAATAATGTCATAATATTTCTCCCTAGTGCATGTCTACCTCCTAAAATTAGTTTTTTAGTTTTAAGAATATTTTCTAATTTATTGTATTTAATTGTATGTTTAGATAAAAGTCAACAGGGTACTTACTAACCAAAATACTTTCCTCAGATGTCTAATCATAATATACAATTTATTTTGATTAATCTCTTATGAATCTCATATTTTAGAGTTTATTCTCTGTAAGACCATGTAATGATACTTCAGCAAATATATGTTAAATAAGATCTAGGCCCAGCAGAATGTCACCTAAGCCTACATGATAGCCTTTATAAGTTTAACACAGTATGGTTGAAGATATAATACTCATTATTTTCTTAAAATAAATGTGTCTTTGAAATAACATGCCTTTTTTCCTACAATGCTATATGTTTGGAATGCATAAGATTCTCCCTTCTTTTATGATGTATTCTATACCTATGTTTCCTAGATTCTTAGACTTGCAGTTTTAAGGAAGCTCTCATAAATCATGCCCATGAAAGCCAGATTGATATTGTTGATAAAATTTAAAAATGAGCTTTGGCTTCCTCTTCTAGCCTCTCTCATGAAATTTGAAGACTTTAGAAAAAAAATCTGTTCATGGATAAAACCACAGACCTTTAGAACACGAGAACCATAGTGAAATAAGAAATGTATTCTTATATAATTTAAATATGCTCTCACGTGAATTCACCTACACCAAAAATTTTTTGTAATGGAAGACGATGTAAAGTGGCCTCGAACAATCAGTATCATTTTCAGGGACCCATTTCCAGCACAGAGTTAACAGGCATAACCATTCAGTGTTTCATTTTCTTTCTGACAGACTGATGCAATTTGATTTTTTTCTGAATATACAATATGGAAATATGTTATCCTAAAAGCATGGTTTGAAGACTGAGAAATTAGCATGAATTACTGAAGGATGGCTATTCTGAGACACTAGCTACTGGGCAAAGGGCAGGAAATTAAACAGTAATGAGCTTGCACAAGTGGAAGTTACAGAGATGTCATGGGAACACCTTAATGTATATTTTCACCTGGAGAGTTAAGGACCATCTGGCAGGCCATCAGATCTCCTGTTGGCCTACAACTCTACTGGGAGAAAAGATGGAAGAGTTTGGGGATTCACATTTCAGTTCCTAGCTCACCAAGATGTAGACAAAATTCTAACTTCAGGAGGAGGACAGATGCCCTGATGAGACACTTGGGAAGTCAGAGTAATACTCAGGAGGACTAAGCACACGGCATTAGCTAATTCCTTCATTTGAAAGGAATCTCCCTTGGGATTTTAATTGATAATATACTTCAAGGTTCTGTTTTTGCTACCTTTAAGTCGTGTTCGGTTTCCTGAATTTAAGAGCGGAAAAAATATCCAGAGCTAGAGAAGGGAGCATGGTGTCACTGAGAGGGATGATGAAAAGTGACGAGGGCGAAGAAGTTGGACGGAGGTTCAGAAACCACGTGGGAGACGGGATGAGCATGGAGTCCAGGCTAAAGTTGGGGAAAGATATGCAATTATTGGAATGAGATTAGGCTTATGTACTCAAAGAGAAACAGGATATTGTCACCTAAATTCATTCGTTTGGAGCATCAGAAGATGACAAGTCCAGATCTTAGTCTGTGTTTGCCTGTAAGCATATAGGGTGAAGGGCTCCCAAGACTGCTTGAGTGAAATAGAGAGGTCGTAAAAGTCATTAAGGCTTCAGAGCTCAAACTGTTGAAAGAATGTTTCTGTGAGAATTATCATTGACTCTGTTGTTAGAATAACTTAGAAGGATAGTGGGATTTAACAAACGAAGAATTAAACATCAATTCTTACCAATAAGTCTTTCTGGCTTTTTTCGTAAATACCTTTAATTATGTAGCAGCCATGAACGTCTAAGCAAACCATTTCCAGGTTTTCATTGCTCTGAATGTTGGAAAGCTCCTGAACATATTAAGATGGAAGTTTATTGGAGTTCCCTGATGGCTCAGCAAGTTAAAATCTGGTCTTACCACTTTTGTGGCTCAAGTTGCAGCTGTGGCATGGGTTTGATCCACGGCCCAGGAACCTCTGCATGTCATGGGTGTGGCCAAAAAAAAGATGGACGTTCATTGCTGGAAATGTTTTTTTGTTTGTTTGTTTATAATTACTTGTATATATATTTTTTAATTAGGCAACTGTTAAATTATAGCACATGTTGGTAGAAAGAGTCTTGTTCTAGAAAGGGGGCGGTCCCGGCACTGGGAAGTCAAGACCTCTTTCTTGGGGGAGGTAGAAGAAGGAAATGACTTTCTTGCTAGATCCTGAACCTTAATTAAGTGTCTTCCCCCAAAAAATGCTTTTGTTTTCACACTTGATTTAACCACATGGAATTGAGAGAAGATAGTGCAGACAGCAGTCTGAGACCAACCAGCCCTTTACCTACTTGGATTCTAAGCATAATATGTGAGAGCACAAATGCAAGTTTTGGATGAAATCAAAGGTAGCACCCATGACCTGAAACAGCACACAGTGCAGAAATGTATGTGCTTACTGCTTCTGAACATTATGGTAGGTTTAAAATGTAAAGCCGTTGTCCCACCACAGATGGGAATCACTGAGACTCAGAGTGGTTAAGTGGCTTGTACCTTTCAGGTGACACTGCCAGAGGAGCCCAACATGTAGCATCTGCTGACATTCCACGCTCCTGTGACATTTCATCACCTGCTGTGGGAATTAATTTTTTCACTTCTCATCCTATTTTCTACTCTTTTTTCCTCACTACATCCTCTTGTACTATCTTCTTCATCTTGTACCCCTTTTCTACAATTTGCATCTCTTGCTCTCCATCACAAATGGAATAACTCTGCCAGGAATTTCTCAGTCACTGCTGAAGAGCCTGACACTCCAAGGAAATCAGACTTGCTCAGGTGCTCAAGGCTGCACTCACTGTCTCTTTGTCTCTGGATGTGAAATTTTAGTACACACACAGATACATACTTGTAAATGGATATAACTAAGATAGCCAACTTCTTGCACCTATTTTTACATCACAGCGTATTTATGTTTAAAAATGGAGCTTTTATCCTTGTTCTGGTGTTAATAATCATTTCCCTGTCAGCGTCCAACATAACTGTATTCTGTACTAAGGACTCAAAGACACTTAATCCATATCCATATTTATTTTATGTTTTAAGAGATGGATTTCCTTGATGTTTCTCATTGTTCAATTTAGAAGCTTCTGGATCACCTTTACTCTATGGAAATATTTTTAAAGACCTTGCTTGAATTTTTCAAGATTGAATATTTTGATCAATGTGTCTGTATGTTTCACTCTTCATTTTCTGCCTACATTGATTTTCCTTAGACTTTCTAGGTCATTGAAAATCCACTGGGAATTAGCGCTACAAATTTTATATGGGAGGCTATTGAGCTGACTTTTAATATTTTTTTAAAAAAGGGGCAACTCCAAATAGATGTTACCAATGAAATACTCTGATTGCCAAGTACTCATAAGAGATTACTTTAATTTGTAGCTATTGTGCCAGCAACCTAGGTCTTTTGCACTAGAAATGGTATGACGTATGAATTTACATGTCGTACTCTTCCTTTAAGGGTCAGATTGATTTTTTTGACAGTTCACTTACCCAGCCACTGCCAATGAGCCAGGCAAATAAGACTGTTATGTGGACAGTCCAGTTTTAAAACTCTCAATTATTTCAGATGATCTTTATGGTATTAAGAAGTAGAGGACCTTTAAAAGAATTCCAAGAGGAAATATGCAAGAGCAAAAAGTGGTCCAAAATAGCAAAATTTCCTGCATTGGGTGTGTTTGAAATGTATAAAATCTGGATGTCAGGTTGATGCTACCACTGCCATTATGAATAACTCTTGGACCCAGTGCTTCTCTCAGAAGTAAGGTATGGTGACAAAATTTCCTGGCTATATATAACTTTAAAAACCAGTTTGAAATGTGTATTTTTTAATACTGCAAGTCATCAATAATAACCAAAATCAGCAGATCTTCATAAAGATCTCTGTTTTTGTTTTGTTTTGTTTTGCTATTTTTTATGGCCACACTTGTGGCATATGGAAGTTCCCAAGCTAGGGGTTGAATCGGAGCTGCAGCTGCAGCCTTGATTTTCTGACCGATAAACTCATATTAGTAATTAGGGATAACAGAGCTGTATTTAACAGTAGAGACAACTCATGTGTTAGAAAAGCAAAGTTAAATAACAAAATTAGTAGAAACAAAATGGACTAAGATAGTAAGTTTAGAGAAAAGTAAATAGGTCATAAAAATTGTGAAGCAATAGACACAATAATGGCGTGAATCTATACAGAGATTTTGGTTTGGTGATCCAAAAAGTGAGTTGAGCCAAGAGGGGAGTTGAAATCTGACCCAGTGGAGCAGAGGATTCACCAGAACCTGAACTTCACTCACTCAACTCCTAGTTGCTTAGCAAAGGGCACCAACCCTATTCTAGTAGTATTATAATGAGAATGAGAACATCAGAGAAGTTAGTGAATGGAGGAAGAACTGCACTTTTATTGCCTCTTTCCTGGTGGGAGAAATGAGAAGGTATTTGGGAGCAATTTGTGTAACAGACAAAAACATCAAGTTATAAATAAAAGAATTTGCATTATGTACCAACAGGTTAACTTGAGCCTGTGTTCCACAGAGTGACTCTGTACACACCAGATGCTCTTTCTCTCACTGAAGCTGGCAGATGAGTAAGGAAGTCACATATCTACATGACTTTGCTTTTTGTACACTTGGGAACTGCTGTCTTGAACTAGGAATTCATAGAAGTATATTCTTCCAGTTGCCAGAATAAATTGGATTGAGACTTGAAATATTTTAGCTCTTTGCTGCCTGAAAGTTTTTCTATGTGCTTTAATTTCCTAGAGAGCTAGGCTCACATACAGAAGGTAGTAATAATAGAAAATGAAGCCAGCAACTATTTTGTAGGGTGTGGATATGAGGAGCTAAAGTGAAAATGATTGTAGACACCTGTCACCACACCTGCGTCAAAGACAAACAAAGCTAGTTAAGTGATAAGGACAGATTTTAATCAGTAATTCAACGTTGCTGAAGTACTGCATGAATTGAATTGAATTGGGATCTGCAGTGAGGTGACTGGGCATTTTAAAAGAAGAAACAATATATAAGAGGGGTCAGGGGATCTCATTAGCTAAAGTCCAACAGATAGTTAATCAGTGTAAATGTGATTTGGCAAACCAACTGTGTCAGTCCACTGCAGATTATGGAATTTAGGATCCAGTTCTCCCAAGGAGATGTTGAGACAGAGGCCCTATCCTTCCTGATGAACTCCTCTGTTATAGGGGATACCTTACAGATCAAAAAAACAGAGGAAAGATTCACAATTTTAAGCCCTTTTTAGTAAAAATTTTAAGAAAATTTAGGAGTCTTTGGTCAGAGGTTGGCTAGAGCATACAGTAAATTATTTTGGCAGCCTTGAGCTTTCTCAGGCAGATACTTTTTTTAATATTTCATATAGAAATTTTAAATTAAAAAAATCAAGTGTGGTTGCTTCACACTGTTGTGTCAATTCGTACTGTACAGCAGAGTGACCCAGGCATACATATATATGCATTTTTTTTCTCATACTACCTTCCATCATACTTTGTCCCGGGAGAGCAGGCACAGTACCCTGTGATGTACAGGAGGACCGCTTTTCCATCCATTCTAAATGTAATAGATTACAGCTACTAACCCCAAACTCCCAGTCCATCCCACTCCCTCCCCCTTGGCAACCACAAGTCCATTATCTATGCCTGTGAGTCTATTTCTGTTTTATAGATAAGTTCATTCGTGCCATATTTTAGATTCCACCTATACATGATGTCACACAGTACTTGTCTTTCTCTTTCTGACTTACTTCACTTAGTATCAGGGGACTCTTTACGGGGGGAGCATCATCTTAGGGAAGCTGTCTTGAGCTCTGAGAAGTTCTTTTAGCAGTTAAGTCTTTTAATGTAAGTAACAAGGGGGGACTAGGTGAAATAATTTTCTGCGAGAGTCTGGAGTTTTCATAGGCCAGGGTTGAAGCCTAGTCAAAAAGGGAGCTCTGAGGAGCTTGGCTAGAATTTGGTTAAGGAGAGAATCTTTGTTACCTCTGGCATACAGTGAGTACACAGAAAATGCTAAATATCATCACTCTTATCTAACTGCTTGTCTTCTGTCACCTTATGAGTTATATGAACCTTTTGAATAAAACTGCTGAACATGAGTAGATGAAGATCACAAACTTAGAACACCTTTCCCCTGTGTCTTTTTCTCTAGCTTCTTCTGATCCTCTTACCCACCATCTTCATACGAAGACAGGAGTAAATGTCAGAGAACTAGTTAGGCTGAAATTCACAGTGCCTAGTGAATTTCACCAAGAACTAATTAGTGCTGAAATTCATGGTGAATTCACAATATCACCAAAAATCTTCAAGTGGTTTCAAATGGGCCTCCCAGCTACCAGAACTGTCACTTCAAAGATATTCTACCAGATTTGCCTTTCTCATAAAAAGTTTGATTTTTACTCACCTCTGCAAATTAAACACACATGTATGCATGCACACACACACACACACACACAGTCACTCTCCTTAGCTTAGCATGGATATCCTTTCTTGAATATAAACATACCTTTCTTTTCAGCTTCTTATATTGCTTTTTATCCTCTTGCACTAATTTTGTCATCCTTCTTTGCCTAGCATTTGGCCTGAATAGAATTCCTCAGTCATTAGTTCTCCAAATCCTAATCAAATAAACTCTCTCATTCTTCAAAGATTCATCTAGATGGCCTCCTCTTTTAAGTCTTCCATGGCTCCCAGTTTTAGAATCCTCTAGGCTTGCACTTTAAAAGCATCCTGTGGATAATCTAGCTATGGAATTTGACAAATTATGCTGGGATGTGTCTGGGTTAAGTATCTATTTCATTCAATATATCTGAGTACTAGAAAGACAAGGGTTTCTTTATTCCTCTGTTTCTCAGATTTGCAAGGGCTCTGATATACAGTAAACACTCCATATATGGTAAATAAAAGATACATGTAATAATGAAAAATGAGAGCAAAAAGGATTAGAAAACTTCCTTGAATGCTTATCCAGAGTGAATCTGTGAGCTTGACACTGCAGCTACAAATACAAATGGGGAAGATAATTGAAGCATTTATGTAAAAGTTTAAGAGTTTTTCTCATTTATTTAAAATAGTATGTTCCCAACTGAACTTGAACCTGAGTAAATCTGTGCTCTATTATTAACTACTTTTTCCTCTAAGGATTGTCATCTAGGGTTTTCTATATGGCAAACTATAAAAATCACAGAATGAAAAACAATTTGACTTGGTGAGAAAATCCCTGCAGCCTCATTATTTGCTAGTGGAGGCCGTACTCTTTTCTCTAAAGAACTGCTTCATCATTTAGAGATCTTACAACCATTGCTGTGAATTACACATGGACCAGAGATTGAGACTTGCAGGAATCACATTTGGCTTAAGACAAATCTAGGTCTAACCCGATAAAAAGAGCAAATGAATAAAAAGGGACAGACAGCATTACTGCCATTCTGGGCAGCTGATGCTGACCATCTTCAAGCATTGTTGCTGGACCGTGGTCTTAGTGAAAACTGTGCAGAAATGAAGGATCACTGTGGTGTGTGTGTGCATGCGTCTGTGTGTATGAATAAAATACACCAAATACAGAATTACAAATGCCGCATCCCAAAGTTACTCCAAATAAGGATCTTAAGTAAGGTAGGCCACTGAACACCCATGCTCTGAGCCTTGGTGGCCTGTGAAGATCTGGACCTGGTGACCTCAGGTAATCTTGCATCTCTAGAGGAATGTTTTGTTTTGCGGATGGTGAAACATTTGGGGACTTGATACTTCCAAGGTATTACCTGAGGATTTTTTGATAGACATTGTGAAATTGTTCCTGTGGTATTTACAGGAAAGTTTGTGTATTGAGTGATGTTCATTTCAGACAGTAACGGTGTGACCTTGAGCTCTTATTTAAGTTTTCTGAACTTCAATATCCTTCTCCAGGAGATCATTTCCTTTTCTCAGAGGCTATCATTGGAATTACGTTATTTTTATATTAAAAAACTAGAAACTAAAAAATCCTCTGGAGGTCAGACATTGAGATAGTAAAATGCTTCTTGGGAGGTTAAAGCTGGATGTGAGTTCCTACCGTTGTGATTAGAAGTGGATCCTGAGACCTGTCTTCTACTGCACCCCAAAATAGGATAATGTGAATAAGTGTTCTTATCCAAAAAAAAAAAGAGCACTGCTTTATCTTTTTAAGAACAATTAATTCATTCATAATGTGATGTGAATCATGAAGAGACAAAAATCTCTGGTTCGTGTGAAAGAGGAAACGTGTACCTTCTAAAAATGTAAAGTGTCATGTGAGGAGAAAAATTGCGTATGAATATTGCTGAATTTTTTTCTCCCTGATAATTTTAGAGGTGTTACCACACAAAACCTGCTTTCATTCAAGATGCAGTGATCTCCAGTGTTTGAATCAGATGGTACTGATAGAAGTGTGATGAATTGGTACCAAAAACACATGTAAAAATAATTGGTACTGAAAATACACTCTGTGAGACTTAATTAACAACGAGTTCCCAGTTTATACCTGAGCTATAAACAGAAAATGTATTTTGAAACCTGTACCACAGTCTTGTCTGAAAATGGAATGTTCACATGAGAAAGAAGGTTGTGTAAGGCCACTTGTGAGTTAGAAGTCTTGGCTGAAAGGGATGTAGACCAAGAGAGGAGTGGGTGAAGGGCTGAATCACCTGTGACCTCATGACTCTGTCAATGACCCTATAAACGAGTGAGCCAGATCACACTAAATTTAGTATTCTTCCTATGGTCAGATCAAAAGAGGCAGCCCTGGTGCTGTCACTGGTTTGTTATCCTGGGGGAGTTTGGACCTCAGAGGTAGTAGGTAGGAAGAGGAGATTGTGTTAATTCTGAAGTCTGTAGTATCTATAGTTTTAAAACTCTGTGCTAAATCCCCACCGGTTTCAGTGCATCCCCCACTAGCAGGACTCTCTCTCTCCTTGGCCTGTTCTCCCATCCTCAAGATGCAAGTAGACAAAGAGAGCCACAGAGCCACAGACACCTGCTTGGTAGTGGGATGTGCTACTGAAGATAAGATAGACGACAGCAAACTCGTTTCCCTAGGAAAGTAGATCTTCCCCAACCTATAGTTCTAGTGCTTGCATGTATTCACCTGGTTTTCTTCCCTGGCACATATTTCATGGTCTTCTGAAAGGTGGGGACCAATTTGATTCTGGGCCTGGCATGGAATAGTACACAATGAATGCGGACAGAAGAAAGAAAGGAGAGGGAGAGCAATAATAAAGCAAAAGAGAAAAGAAGGAGACAAGGGTAAGAGAAGAAAGAAATTTAGGAAGGAGATAATTTAGCTTAATTGTCTCAAGTCATCATCTGTTGTATTCCCCAAAATGCTGCCTTTCCAATCTTCTTGTCATATCAGAGATATCCAAAAATAGCATCTGTTTAAGCGTATGTTTTTAAAACAGTCTGTATGTGAATAAGCATATTTAATCTTCAACGGTGGAGGAATGCTATGAGGTATGTATTATATGAAAGGTAAATGTTATCTCCTCTATATTAAGAGAATAGAGATCTCAAAGAGTGTAATAAATTGTATTCTGCTATGTTCTACTTCATTTTCAAGGTTCTATTCTATCTAGAATTCTTCAGGATGCTCACCACTACAGCCCTGGTTCACAATGCTTGCTGGCTTGCTGGCTGGCTGGCTGGCTTTCACGGCCACAACACCCATGACATTTGGAAGTTCTCGAGCCAGGCACTGAATCTAAGCTGCAGGTGTGACCTACACCACAGCTGTGGCAAAGTAAGATCCTTTTTACCCACTGCACCAGCCAGGGATCAAGCCTGGTTCTCCACAGTGACCTGAGTTGTTGCAGTGGGGTCTTAACTCACTGTGCCAAGGTGGGAAATCCCACAGTGCTATCTTGGGTCTCTGAAAATACAATAGAAAAAAAGATTTAGTCTTTATCTAAATATTGTTGCTAAGCTTTTTTTTTTTTAAATTTTATTTTCCCACTGTACAGCAAGGGGGTCCGGTTATCCTTAGATGTATACATTGCAATTACAGTTTTTTCCCCCACCCTTTCTTCTGTTGCAACATGAGTATCTAGACATAGTTCTCAATGCTATTCAGCAGGATCTCATTGTAAATCTATTCTAGGTTGTGTCTGATAAGCCCAAGCTCCCGATCCCCCCCACTCCCTCCCCCTCCCATCAGGCAGCCACAAGACTCTTCTCCAAGTCCATGATTTTCTCTTTTGAGGAGATGTTCATTTGTGCTGGATATTAGATTCCAGTTATAAGTGATATCATATGGTATTTGTCTTTGTCTTTCTGGCTCATTTCACTCAGGATGAGATTCTCTAGTTCCATCCATGTTGCTGCAAATGGTATTATGTCATCCTTTTTTATGGCTGAGTAGTATTCCATTTTGTATATATAGCACATCTTTCAAATCCAATCCTCTGTCGATGGACATTTGGGTTGTTTCCATGTCCTGGCTATTGTGAATAGTGCTGCAATGAACATGCGGGTGCATGTGTCTCTTTTAAGTAGAGCTTTGTCCGGATAGATGCCCAAGAGTGGGATTGCAGGGTCATATGGAAGTTCTATGTTTAGATTTCTAAGGTATCTCCAAACTGTTCTCCATAGTGGCTGTACCAGTTTACATCCCCACCAGCAGTGCAGGAGGGTTCCCTTTTCTGCACACCCCCTCCAGCACTTGTTATCTGTGGATTTATTAATGATGGCCATTCTGACTGGTGTGAGGTGGTATCTCATGGTAGTTTTGATTTGCATTTCTCTAATAATCAGGGATGTTGAGCATTTTTTCATGTGCTTGTTGGCCATCTGTATATCTTCCTTGGAAAAAAATGTCTATTCAGGTCTTTTGCCCATTTTTCTATTGATTGATTGGTTTTTTTGCTGTTGAGTTGTATAAATTGCTTATATATTCTAGAGATTAAGCCCTTATCAGTTGCATCATTTGAAACTATTTTCTCCCATTCTGTAAGTTGTCTTTTTGTTTTCTTTTGGGTTTCCTTTGCTGTGCAAAAGCTTTTCAGTTTGATGAGGTCCCATGGGTTTATTTTTGTTCTAATTTCTATTGCTTTGGGAGACTGACCTGAGAAAATATTCATGATGTTGATGTCAGAGAGTGTTTTGCCTATGTTTTCTTCTAGGAGTTTGATGGTGTCCTGTCGT
Organism: Sus scrofa; assembly: GCF_054392235.1. Taxonomy (NCBI): domain Eukaryota; kingdom Metazoa; phylum Chordata; class Mammalia; order Artiodactyla; family Suidae; genus Sus; species Sus scrofa. The sequence goes on along the minus strand of NC_139385.1, from coordinate 135,538,330 downwards.
ATATTTAAGTCTTTCAGCCATTTGGGGTTTATTTTTGTGCATGGTGTGAGGGTGTGTTCTAGTTTCATTGCTTTGCATGCAGCTGTCCAGGTTTCCCAGCAATGCTTGCTGAATAGACTTTCCTTTTCCCATTTTATGTTTTTGCCTCCCTTGTCAAAGATTAATTGATCATAGGTGTCAGGGTTTATTTCTGGGTTCTCTATCCTGTTCCATTGGTCTGTCTGTCTGTTTTGATACCAGTACCACACTGTTTTGATGACTGTGGCTTTGTAGTATTTCTTGAAGTCTGGGAGAGCTTTGCCTCCTGCTTGGTTTTTGTTTCTCAGGATTGCTTTGGCGATTCTGGGTCTTTTGTGGTTCCATATAAATGTTTGGATTGTTTGTTCTATTTCTGTGAAAAATGTCATGGGTAATTTGATAGGGATTGCATTGAATCTGTAGATTGCTTTGGGTAGGATGGCCATTTTCACAATATTGATTTTTCCAATCCAGGAACATGGAATATCTTTCCATTTCTTTACATCTTCTTTGATTTCTTTGATTAAAGTTTTATAGTTCTCGGCATATAGGTCCTTTACCTCTTTGGTCAGGTGTATTCCGAGGTATTTGGTTTTGTGAGGTACAATTTTAAAAGGTATCGTATTTTTGTATTCCTTTTCTAATGTTTCATTGCTGGTATACAGAAATGCAACTGACTTCTGAATGTTAATCTTATATCCTGCCACTTTGCTGAATTGATTAATCAGTTCAAGGAGTTTTGGGGTTGAGTCCTTAGGGTTTTCTGTGTATAGTATCATGTCATCTGCATACAGTGACAGTTTGATCTCTTCTCTTCCTATATGGATGCCTTTTATTTCTTTTGTTTGTCTAATTGCTGTGGCTAGGACTTCCAAAACCATGTTGAAGAGCAGTGGTGAGAGTGGGCATCCCTGTCTTGTTCCAGATTTGAGTGAGAAGGCTTTCAGTTTTTCCCCATTGAGTATTATATTTGCTGTGGGTTTATCATAAATGGCTTTGATTATATTCAGGAATGTTCCCTCTATACCCACTTTGGCGAGGGTCTTGATCATGAATGGATGTTGAACTTTGTCAAATGCTTTTTCTGTGTCTATTGAGATGATCATATGATTTTTGACTTTTTTTTTTGTTAATGTGGTGTATGATGCTGATTGATTTGCGTATGTTGAACCATCCTTGTGAACCTGGGATGAACCCAACCTGGTCATGGTGTATAATTTTTTTGGTATGTTGTTGGATTCGGTTGGCTAAGATTTTGTTGAGAATTTTTGCATCTATGTTCATCAGTGATATTGGGCAATAGTTTTCTTTTTTGGTGGTATCTCTGTCTGGTTTTGGAATGAGGGTGATGGTGGCCTCATAGAATGTCTTTGGGAGTATTCCTTCTTCTTCAACCTTTTGAAAGAGTTTCAGGAGGATGAGCACCAATTCCTCTTTATATGCTCGATAAAATTCACCTGTGAAGCCATCTGGTCCTGGACTTTTATTTGTAGGGAGTGATTTTATGACCTCTTCAATTTCATTTCTAGTGATCGGTCTGTTCAGTTGGTCTGTTTCTGCTTGATTCAGTTTTGGCAGGCTGTAAGATTCTAGAAAATTGTCCATTTCTTCCAGATTGTCAAACTTGTTGCCATACAGTTGTTCATAGTATTCTCTTACGGTTTTTTGTATTTCTGCTGTATGCGTTGTGATTTCTCCTTTTTCATTTATAATTTTGGTTATTTGGGTTCTTTCACTCTTCTTTTTAGTGAGTCTGGCCAGGGGTTTGTCAATTTTGTTCACCTTTTCAAAGAACCAGCTCTTGGTTTTATTAATTTTCTCTATTGTTTTTTGAGTCTCTATTTTATTGATTTCTTCTTTGATCTTTGTAATTTCCTTCCTTCTGCTGACTTTAGGACTTTTTTGTTCTTCTTTTTCTTTTTCTTTTTTTTTTTTTTTTTTTGTCTTTTTGTCTTTTTTTGTTGTTGTTGTTGTTGTTGTTGTTGCTATTTCTTGGGCCGCTCCCGCGGCATATGGAGGTTCCCAGGCTAGGGGTCCATTCGGAGCTGTAGCCACTGGCCTACGCCAGAGCCACAGCAACGCGGGATCCGAGCCACGTCTGCAACCTACACCACAGCTCACAGCAACGCCGGATCGTTAACCCACTGAGCAAGGGCAGGGACCGAACCCGCAACCTCATGATTCCTAGTCGGATTCCTTAACCACTGCGCCACGATGGGAACTCCTGTTCTTCTTTTTCTAATTCGTTTAGGTGGAGGGTTAAGTTGTCAATTTGGGATCTTTCTTCTTTTTTGAGAAAGGCCTGTATTGCTCTAAATTTCCCTCTGAGCACTGCTTTCGCAGCACCCCATAGATTTTGAGAGGTTGTGTCTTCATTATCATTTGTTTCAAGGTAGTTTTTAATTTCCTTCTTGATTTCCTCATTGACCCATTGGTTTTTTAGTAGCATGTTGTTTAGTCTCCATGTAGTAGGTTTTTTCTCTTTCCTTTTCCCATGGTTGATTTCTAATTTCATGGCATTGTGGTCAGAGATGATACTTGAGATAATTTCTACGCTCCTAAATTTATTGAGATTCGCTTTGTGTCCCAATATGTGGTCGATTCTTGAGAATGTTCCGTGAGCATTTGAGAAGAATGTGTATTCTGATTTTTTTGGATGTAGTGTCCTGAAGATATCAATTAAGTCTGACTTTTCTATTGTTTCGTTTAGGATCTCTGTTGCTTTATTCGTTTTCTGTCTAGAGGATCTGTCCATTGATGTGAGGGAGGTATTTAGGTCTCCTACTATGATTGTATTCTCATCAATATCTCCCTTTATGTCTGTTAATATTTGTTGTATGTATCTGGGTGCTCCTATATTTGGGGCATATATGTTGATGATAGTAACATCTTCTCCTTGGATGGATCCCTTAATCATTAAATAGTGTCCTTCTTTGTCTTTCTTTATGTCTTTTGTTTTATTTTTTTTTATTTTTATTTTTTTTTTTTTTGTCTTTTGTCTTTTGTCTTTTGTCTTTTTGTTGTTGTTGTTGCTATTTCTTGGGCCGCTCCCATGGCATATGGAGGTTCCCAGGCTAGGGGTTGAATCGGAGCTGTAGCCACCGGCCTACGCCAGAGCCACAGCAACTCGGGATCCGAGCCGCGTCTGCAACCTACACCACAGCTCACGGCAACGCCGGATCATTAACCCACTGAGCGAGGGCAGGGACCGAACCCGCAACCTCATGGTTCCTAGTCGGATTCGTCAACCACTGCGCCACAACGGGAACTCCCTCTTTTTTTTTTTTTTTTTATGTCTTTTGTTTTAAAGTCTATTTTGTCTGATATGAGCATTGGGACTCCTGATTTTCTGTCATGTCTATTGGCATGAAATATTTTTCCCCACCCTTTCACTTTCAATCTATATGTATCTTTTGTCCTAAGGTAAGTTTCTTGTAGGCAGCATATTGAAGGTTTTTGCCTTTTTATCCACTCAGCCACTCTGTGTCTTTTGATTGGGGCATTCAGTCCATTGACATTTAAGGTGATAATTGATAGATGATTATTTATTGCCATTTGAACCTCGTGTTCCAGTTGATTCTATGGTTCTCCATTCTTCCTTTCTTTTTTTTGGTTGGATGGTCTCCTGTTATTATCTGCTTGAGTGTATTTTTTTTTTCATTTTTTGCAAATGCAATATTTGGTTTTGGCTTGTGGTTGCCCTGTTTTTTAAGTATGCTAACCCCTTCCCATAATTGTGTGTTTTAGCCTGATGGTCCTGTAAGTTCAAACACTTCATTATTATATTAAAATTAAGAAGAGAGACATACATACAAACAAAAAGGGTTATTTACCTCCTAACATCCCTTGCCCACATTTTATGGTTTTGATGACTCTTTTTTATTTTTTTCTTTTTAATTTTATTTTGTTTGAAGCATGTTCATGATTAAATCTGTATGCTGGCTTATTTGAGTGACTGCTCTCTGATTGTGGTTTTCTCAGTCCTAGTTCTTCCTCTTCTTCTTCTTCTTCTTTTTTTTTTCTTTTCTTTTTTTCTTCCCTTTCCTTCCTTTCTTTTTGGTTTAGAGAAGCCCTTACAATATTTCCTTTAACCTGGGTTTTGTGTTGCTGTATTCTTTAAGTTTTTGTTTGTTGGAAAAAATTTTTATTTCCCCTTCTATTTTAAATGATATTCTTGCTGGATAGAGTATTCTAGGTTGCACATTTTTTTCCTTTTAGCACTTTAAATATCTCTTGCCATTCCCTCCTGGCCTGTAGTGTTTCTGTAGAGAAATCAGCTGATATTCTTATGGGGGTTCCCTTGTAGGTAACATTCTGTTTTTCTCTTGCTGCCTTTAGGATCCTCTCTTTATCACTAACTTTTGCCATTTTTATTATGATGTGTCTTGCTGTGGGTCTGTTTGGGTTCAGTTTGTTTGGGGCCCTCTGTGCTTCTTGTATCTTGAACCCAGTATCCTTTAGACTTGGGAAGTTTCCATCGATAATTTCTTCAAATATATTTTCCATTCCCTTATCTTTTTCTACTCCTTCTGGAATTCCTATTATGCGTAGATTGGCCCGCTTTATATTATCCCATAGGTCTCTTATATTGCTTTCCAGTTTTTTGATTCGGTTTTCTGTCTGTTGACCAGATTGAGTGATTTCCATTATTCTATCTTCCATATCACTGATTCGTTCTTCTGCATTATTCATTCTGGTTTTTACTGCCCCTAGTTCAGTTTGCATCTCTGAAAATGAATGTTCTAGTTTTTCTTGGCTCCTCCTTATATTTTCTAGCTCCTTTCTGAGGGTATCTGCATTACTGTTCATATCTTCTCTTAATTCCTTCAGTATTTTCACTATTTCTCTTTTGAACTCCAGGTCTGTCTGACTGCAGAGATCTGTTTCATTGCTGACTGTTTTAGGTGAGTTCTCCTGTTGGTTTGACTGGGGGTGGTTTCTCAGCATCTTCATCTTGCTTGTTGTTTTCTTTCTCCTGAGGGAGTTGTACTCTCCGTTATCGGGCAGTGTTTGCCTTGTCACTGCCGTGGAATATTTCCTGAGGGCTGGCGTTGTTGGTCAATCTTTTTTGAGGCAGTGTGGCTTTTCTGGAGTGTTGACGGGGCTAACAGTGTTTCTTTGAAGCAAAGGAGGACTTCATGAGGGCAGACAGGACTGGGAGGTCCACACCACGATGGTAGCAGATTTCACTTGGTCATGCAGAGCTTGCTCTGGTGTTTTTAGGCTGTGGGGTTCTTGCAGGGGGTTGGCGGTGTTGGGCAGCTGCTCTTCAGGGGTGCATCACCCCCTGGGGGCTGGAGCAGCTATCTGGGTCACTGAGAACCTAAGAGGCTCTTCCCTAGAGCAGCCCAACTCAGAAGGACAGCCTGAGAATGTAGGCAGATCTTTTCACAGTCTGGCTGAGCTTGTTGCAGCTTTTCTGGGCTGCAGGGGCTCTTCCTGGGGGCTGGTGGTGCTGAGCAGTTATTTCTCGGGACTGGGACACCCCCTGGGGGCTTGGGCGGTAGCAGGGCCGTTGGAGACCCAAGAGGCTCCTCCCCAGGGCAGCCCAACTCAGAAAAACCATCTGAGATCTTTTCCCGACTCGGCCAGGCTTGTTGCATCTTTTCTGGGCTGCAGGGGGTCCTGCCTGGAGCTGGCAGTCCTATGCAGCTGGTCCACTAGAGCATCCCCTGGGGGCTTGGGCGGGTAGCAGGGCTGTTGGAAACCCAAGACGCTCCTCCCCAGGGCAACCCGACTCAGAAAAACTGTCCGAGAATTAGGCCGATCTATTCACAGCCTGGCTAAGCTTGTTCTAGCTTATCTGGGCTGCAGGCCTTTTCTCGGGTGCTGGTGGTGTTTGGTGCTGCTCTGTGGAAGTGTAGCCCCTCCAAAGGGCAAGCAGGCCTGTGCAGGGGCAGCCCCTGCGGTGGTAGGCTTCAGGCAGTTGTTGAGGCCAGCCCTCCTGGATGGCAGGCAGCCCCAGGTCCGTGAGAGCGTAGGGCGTGGCGGGGGTGGGGGGAGGGGATGCACTGGGAAGCACAGCTTTCAGCTAGCTAGCGGGCCTGTAAGCTTGCTGTGGTGTGGGGGGTATTCTATGGGGACCCACCCCTTCTTTTCTCCCCTCCCCAGCACGGGCGCAGACCAGGCTCTTCTCCCAGGTTCCCTCTGATGCGGCTTTCCACTTCCCTGCCCCTGGAGTATTGCTCCCTTCCTCTGCGACAGCTTTGTTTTCTAGTCTCCCAGGCAGTCTCTGCCCTGTCAAATGGTTTCTAGACCTCCCAAGCAGTTTCCGCTCTTCCCCGCCCCCCTAGCCCGGGGACTAATCTCTGGAGCCGAGGTCTCAGTGCCCAGCCCACCCCCCCAGGCGTCCCCCGGCCCTTTCCCGGGGACTAACCTTCGGAGGCAAGGACTCGGTGCCCAGCCCCCACCCAGGCGTCTCAATTTTTGGTGACTATGCCCGTAGTTCAGATGGTCCGTTGGGTTCTTGATCGGCTTTTCCGTACTCCAACTTACTGCTACACTCTTCTCTGCATCTGGAGATTCTTCCAGTTCGTTTGATCTTTCGCCCGGTAGGTGACTTTCCAGGGTGCGGGATCCCTTTCTCCTCCGCAGTTCCCTTTCGGGAGCGCCCGTCCCGCTCGGATTCACCTTCTCTCACTCTCCTCTTTTCTCCTGTTCGGCCCAATAATGTCACGAACTTCTTGCCGTTATTGGAGTTTAGGTTCCTCTGCCAGCGATTGGTTGCTGTTCTGTGCGAGTCATTTATTCTGTAGATGTGCTTTTTTTGTTGTGTTTGTGGGACAGGGCGAGCGTGTCCCCCTACTCCTCCGCCATCTTGTCCTCTTGTTTCTAAGCTTTGATTATGTTTTGTATGTGTGCTCTCTTCCACCTAGATAATGAACCCTTGGGGTATGCGGTATTTCCAAACATTTGACAAAGAAAAGGAACTCAATAGCTGTCCTCTGATTGTTGGACCAGAGAAGCACATAATTCAGACTTGTGGCAAAATATATACCATTTAAATAGATTCTGATTCAAATGCTTAATAGGTCCCTAGAATTCCAGAAGAATTTACGTTTGGCCGGTGTGGTCCTGCCATTTCTATTTTTACCTTAGGTGTATTTGTTAAAATATGCATAATCTGTCTTCCACAGACAAAGTCATTTCCAGTGGATCTTGCTTTAAATGTATCTTCTACTTGGCGATCAACACGTTCTTCCCATAAACTGTCTACCACATTCACTTACTAAAATCACTTCAGTGGTACCCTGGAGATTAGGGAATAGTTCAAATTCCTTGGTTCACCATCCATAGAACTTGCCATTCTCAAAATACTTAATCTAATTCCATGGTTCTCTGCCTTCTTCCTGTTCCCAAGATACATTTCTTCATGACTCTTCAAACTTCATAGATCAAACTCAAGTGCCACCTCCTTTCCAAAGACTTCTCTGGACAAATTGTCCCCTGTTCTAGAGCACTCGGTGCCTATATCATTCATTATTATTATTTTTTCCATATAGATTAACACTGTGCTTGGCACAAAACCAGTGCTCAATCACTATGTGTAGAATAAGCGAACAAATTAACTAATTCATGAGGTAACCAATTTATTCATTAAACAGGTTCTTCCCTCCTCTGTGTCTCATTTTCATTTCCTATGAAATGGTATCATTGTTTCAAAATATACTTGGAGGCTCTTTTCAGTGTCTACTGTATTAATGAGACGATATGGCTATTGTGGCGTAAGACATTTTTTCCAGCCTGAATTACAAAATATAGGTTTACCAAGGTCAAGTAATTTGGGGAAAGGTGGGACCCCCCCACAAAGTCTCCTCATATATGCACATTAGCACATGAAATGCTAGATAAGGTCCGCAGTAGTAAAACATGTACAGTTGTGATGGGGGAAGATGGAGAATTTGTTCCAGGATCCCTGCTCAAGTCCCTTATATAAAACGGCATAGTATTTGTTCCTAACTTATGCACAGCCTTAACCTTTAAATCATCACTAAATTACATTTAATACTTAGCACATTGTGAATTGTTGCCAGAACAAGGCAAATTCAAGTTTACTTTTTGAAATTTTCTGGAATTTCTTCAATATTTTTTTCATGGTTGATTAAATCTGATTAAATGCGGATTAGGAACCTGTGGACACAAAGGGCTAACAGTGTAATGTCCTTGAACTCAATAATTTCAAATTTGTTCTAGAGTATAAAAAACACACTTAAGGGACAGATTCTGTGCCCTGCAGGAGCGTGGCATTGAAGTAGGCACCATCTTTCCCATAAGTAATTACCCAGGGCTAGAAAGGAAACATAATTGGTCATCTTGAAGAACCGAGCAAATACCGAGGGAAAGGAGAAACTAAAATCCTACCCAAAGTCATCTAGCTGTGAATTGAGGAGACTGGGATTGGATGCTGTTCTTTTATGTTTGATTTTGCTTGATACAGAAATTATTCTTAGTTTCATATTGCATCTCATAATTTTTGCAAAATTCCAGTGTGTCTTGGATTTTTAAATTAACTGCACATGGAAAAAATTTTAAAAATTAAATGCCTATACTTAGAGGAGCCATGCTAGCTTTTTTTTTTCTTTTATAGAAAAAACACTTACCTAAATGCTCTTTAGGTCTAAGAATATTTTTTAAAACTCTGAAAGTATGACTTGCAGAAGAAAAAGTGACAACCAAACATGACAATGTGAAACTTCATGACGTGCTTCAGATAAAAAAGGAATGGTAGTAACATTAAAGATGTTGATAAAATTAAGATAAACTATAAACTCAGCACTTAAATGAGATGCCCATTGAGGATTACTTGGAGTAGCAATAATTTTTATGTGTAATGACATTTTTTAATAAAACATACTTGAAAAGGAAAACTTTTCGGGAGTTCCCATTGTAGCTGAGCGGGTTATGAACCTGACGAGTATCCATGAAGATATGGGTTCGATCTCTGGCCTTGTTCAGTGGGTTAAGGCTCCAGCATTGCTGTGAGCTATGGTGTAGGTCACAGATGTGGCTTGGATCCCCCATTGCTGTGGCTGCGTAGATTGGCAACTACAGCTCCAATGTGACCCCTAGCCTGGCAACTTCTATATGCCACAGGTGCCACCCTGAAAAGAAAAAAAGAAAAAAAAAAGAAGAAGACTTCTTAATTTTACATGTTAATGGTGGGGATAATACCAAAACTCTTATTATATTTTTATTTTTCTTTGAAGGTCTCAGACATTAAAATCTCATTTTAAAGTATTAGGTAAAAAGAAACAACAATGCATTTGTAATTAAAAAGCTGGATTCCATTTACCTGATTTTGGACAAGCAAATTCTCTCATCTGGATTTCACATTTCTTCATAGCAAAATATTTCTCCTTCTGCATTGGTCAAGGCCAGCCTGCATCTATGAGCCTGTGGACCACTACTTATGCACAGGGAAGATGCAGCCACTCTGGAGAAGTCATATGAAGGGAAGGAAGGTGAAGGTGAAGACATCCCTGGCTTCTCTTTTTCTGTTACTCTCTAACCCCCTGACAGTTCAGTTGGCAAAGGAACCTAGAGATAAAATTTTTAGGGCCCAGCATCCCCCTTCAGAGCAGAGGAGAGCAAGGAAAGACAGATCTGAGGATAAACTGATAAAAGCATCTCTGATTACACAATCATTGTGTGTTCAAACTGTAATAATCTGCACATACCTAGAATGTTATAGTTTAAAAAACACAGTCGTGTTATATGTCTTATTCTGATAAATCTGTGAGGTCAGTGTCATTAACAAGGAAATCAGTGTTCAGGGTGGAAAATTAACTTATGCAATATTATACAGAGGAGGAAAATGTAAGATTTGAAGATCAATATCTTCCAGATTATTATTTCTTATTTTTATGTCTCTCTTCACACATATATATACACATGCATACATTATACAAATCTATACATACTTAAAATCATGTCACATACACATACATATATATAAATTTTCTTTTTTCTTTTGTTTTTTTTATTATTACTCAATTATTACATTTATACTTGTACAATGATCATCACAATCCAATTTTATAGGATTTCCATCCCACACCCCCAGTGCATCCCCCCACCCCCTGAACTGTCTCCTTTGGAAACCATAAGTTTTTCAGTCTGTGAGTCAGTATCTGTTCTGCAAAGTTCATTCTGTCCTTTTTTTCAGATTCCACATGTCAGTGAAAGCATTTGATGTTGGTGTCTCATTGTTTGACTGACTTCACTTAGCATGATAATTTCTAGGTCCATCCATGTTGCTAAAAATGCCAGTATTTCGTTCCTTTTAATGGCGGAGTAATATTCCATTGTGTATATGTACCACATCTTCTGGATCCACTCCTCTGTCCATGGACATTTAGGTTGTTTCCATGTCTTGGCTATTGCAAATAGTGCTGCAGTGAACATTGGAGTACATGTGTCTTTTCAAGTCATGGTTTTCTCTGGGCATCGATAGATGCCCAGGAGTGGGATTGCTGGATCAAATGGTAGTTCTATGTTTAGTTTTCTGAGGAATCTCCATACTGTTTTCCACAGTGGTTGCACCAATTTACAATCCCACTAACAGTGTATTAGGGTTACTTTTTCTCCACACCCTCTCCAGCACTTACTATTTGTAGACTTTTTGATGATGTCCATTCTGGCTGGTGTAAGGTGGCACCTCATAGTGGTTTTAATGTGCATTTCTCTAATAATGAGTGATGTTGAACATCATTTCATGTGTTTCTCGGCCATCTGTATGTCTTCTTTGGAGAACTGTCTGTTTAGAGCTTCTGCCCATTTTTGGATGGGGTTCTTTGTTTTTTTTGTATGGAGCTGCAGAAGTTGTTTATAAATTTTGGAGATTAATCCCTTGTCAGTCGTTTCACTTGCAAAGATTTTCTCCCATTCTGTGGGTTGTCTTTTTATGTTGTTTAGGGTTTCCTTTGCTGTGCAGAAAATTTTAAGTTCAACTAGGTCCCATTTGGTTATTTTTGGTTTTATTGTCAATACTCTAAGGGGTGGATCTGAGAAGATGTTGCTGTTGTTTATGTCGGAGAGTGTTTGGTCTATGTTTTCCTCTAGGAGTTTGATAGTGTCTAGTCTTATATCTTGGTCTTTAATCCATTTGGAGTTGATTTTTGTGTATGGTTTTAGGGAGTGATCTAATTTCATTCTTCTCCATGTGGCTTTTCCGTTTTCCTAGCACCACTTCTTGAACAGGCTGTCTTTTCTCCATTGTATATTCTTGCCTCCTTTGTCATAGATTAGTTGGCTGTAGGTGCGTGGGTTTAATTCTGGGCTTTCTATCCTGCTCCACTGATCTGTATTTCTGTCTTTGTGCCAGTACCATATGGTTTTGATGACTGTTGCTTCGTACTATAGTGTGAAGTCCAGGAGCCTTATTCCTCCAGTTCCATTTTTCTTTTGCAGGATGTCTTTGGCTATTCTGGGTCTTTTGTGCTTCCAAACAAACTTTAAAATATTTTGTTCGAGTTCTGTGAAAAATGTCCTTGGTAATTTGATAGGGATTGCATTGAATCTGTAGATTGCTTTGGGTAGTATAGTCCTTTTGATAATATTAACTCTTCCAATCCACGAGCATGGTATGTCTTTCCATCTATTTGTGTCATCTTTGATTTCCTTCATCAGTGTCTTATACTTTTCAAAGTACAGGTCTTTTGTCTCTTTAGGTAGGTTTACTCCTAGGTATTTTATTCTTTTGGATGTAATGGTAAATGGGATTGCTTCCCTAATTTCTCTTTCTGCTCTTTCATTGTTAGTGTATAGAAATGCCATCAATTTCTGTGTGTTGATTTTGTATCCTGAAACTTTGCCAAATTCATTAATGAGCTCTAACAGTTTTCTGGTAGAGTCTTTAGGATTCTCTAGGTATAGTATCATGTCACTGCAAATAGGGGTAGTTTTTACTTCTTCCTTTCCAATTTGGATTCCTTTTATCTCTTTTACTTCTCTGAATGCTGTAGCTAGGACTTCCAAATCTATGTTGAATGGTAGTGGCGAGACCGGACATCCTTGTCTTGTTCCTGATCTCTGTGGGAATTCTTTCAGCTTTTCACTATTGAGAATGATGTTAGCTGTGGGTTTGTCATAAATGGCCTTTGTTATGTTGAGGTAGTTTCCCTCTATGCCCACTTTCTAATGGGTTTTTATCAGAAATGGGTGTTGGAATTTGTCAAAGGCTTTTTCTTAACATTTTCTAAATTATTAATTTCAACTAGATATGCATATTACTTTTCAAAATATTTGTCTATATGTATGAAAATAAAATATGTGATCCTCTGCAAAAGGGCTTAGCAATCATTAAGCAATTCTAATAACTTCAAATTATCATATTAATGTTTTAAAATAATTAGAATGGCTTACCATCAGCACCAGAAATTACATAGCTAAGAAATTTTACTTCCTGTGAAACTCAAAGATAAAATTACTTCCTAAGAATACAGCATTAATTTTTAGCAAATTTTTACTAGCATCCTGGTCTCCCAATTTAGTATTATTTCCCTGCCTAATAAAACCCCACATGTGCCTGTACACTACCAGCACTTTATATGTCTTTTTCTTATGATTTAAAGAATTTCTGCCAAATCTGTAGAAATTTATATCCTTATACCTCTCTACATAATATGCCATTTTTTTTAAACTCAGACTTAGAACTTTTCTCATCACTCTTTTTTAAAAATATTTTTAATATGATGTGTGTTGTTTTGTGGTCTTTGGGAAATTTATTCCACATGTGTTTCATTTAACATGATGAATATGTGCATTTATACTTTTATAATTTTTAAAAGTTTGGTGGCCATTATTCTTTGAATTTTTTTTCTACATCCACATTTTCCTTTTGTGACACAATGTGTTCATCTATTAAATCATTTTGCATCGTCTCCCAGGTCCCTGAATCTCTATTCATTTTTTTTTCCCTATTTGGTTTCAGTTTATTAGCTTGTATTGTTTTATCTTCAAGTTCGTCATTGTTTTCTTCTGTAGTGATTAATAGTCTATTATGCTTGTCCAGTAAATTTTTCATATTAGAAACTATATTTTTTCACATCTAGAAAATGTCATTTATTCTTTTCATATATACAGTTTTCCTTCTCAAAAAGCTTAATATTTTCTTTAAGTCCTTGAATGTATTTATAATATCTGTTTTAAAGTCTTTGGCTATGATTCCATCATTTTGTTATTTCTGTCTCTTTCAATTGACTAGTTTTTCTACTATGTTTTAAATGAATACTAGATTATTAATTTTTTTTGTGTGTTTTTGAGTGCTGCACTTGGATTTGTTACTCTAAAGAGCACTGGTCTGTGTCCTAGTAGTCCTTGAGGCACCTTTTAAAGCTCTCGATGCAAGTCTTGAGCAGTCTTACTCTGGAGTACTGTATGCTTCCATCTAATGCAGACCTTCCTAAGGCTGGGGCTTTAGTATCCAGTGAGGTTTCTGGATCCTGGCTAGTGAGAACCATAGGCTGTGGGTACCTGCCCTTGGCTCAGCAGGTTGAGGAAGGTATATACATCAATGACACAACTAAACTTTGGAGGGGAGAGTTCTTTTTTTTTGAATTATAAATTTCTAAGTGATAAACTGCACAGTGAATCTGAAATCATGAAAATTTCTCTTTTATTATTTATTTTCTCTATGGCCTCTTTTTAAATAACACTGATTTTTAAAAACTATGTTCTATGCTTTGGAGCGGCAGTATGATAAGTCTTTTACAGTATTGTTAACTCAATATAAAGGCCTTTATTGATACCTAAATAAGACTCTGTTTGACATTCATAAGGAAGTTTAGATTGAAAAAATTAACATTTGAATTATCTCTATGTAACATTATATTCTAGATGATAATGCAAATTCACAAATGAATTTTGACATTGCTTGCAGCCATTTGGGTCAGAAGTATTAAATTACTTGTGGGCAATTTGAGAATTTTGAATGCTGTAATACATAAATATGATTAGCTTAATATAGAAAACCTCATTAATAAAACACTATCAACATTTACGAGCACACTGCATATGTAAAGACTCGTTTCTGCTTTAGAAATTCTAATGACTTGCTAGGTTAAAATGCAGTATTGTCTTCTTCCTGTGTATTAGTTTTCAGTGTGCCAGCAACTATATATTTGAATCACTTTTCTATTATAAGTATAATATTACAATTTGACTTTTTTTATATTTACCATCTTGGCTTTTTACTTCTCCAGTGTGAAAAAGATATAAAATAAGGGAACAGAAGAACCAGATTTGTGATTTGTGCCCAATGTAGTGGCTGTGGACACATCCTTAACCTTTCTCAATACATTCTTCTCAACTGTAAAATGAGAGTAACATGACTTATAGACTTGGCTAACATCAGCTCTAAAAACAAATGTGAAAGAATTCTATAAATGAGAAAATATTTTGTATTCATCATTCATTATATATGTGTGCGTGTCCCTCTTTTCAGAAATGAGAAGGCCAAGGGCATCAATCCTATGTCAGCAGTTTAATATGGCTGTACCATTCCCCATACTTGACTTCACAAATCCCATAGTTTTAAGAGCATAAAAAGAGATAATGGAATGTGCTCTTGACTGATGAAATATGGGCCCCAGACTGTTAAAGCTACTTAACCAGAGACCTTCCCATTTTTGCTACTTTAATTTCACTCTGCTTTTTAAGTAGAGCCCTGGTCCCTTTTTAATTCACAAGTCTCACAGTTGGAAATGTAAAGGAAGAACAATGTGACATCATTCAAAAGACCAAAATGCAATAGAGACTATTTCAAGACCTATGGAACTCTTGAACTTTCACTCTACTCTTCTGAAAGTTCCAATCTCTAGCCATTAAGATTTAAGTTAGTCCTTGACCCAAATAACAGCCTCTTTGGGAGGAGATGGACTGTTGGAGAGGAATTCCTTTATCTTCCTTATAGGTAATTTTCAGTGGTAGTCCCACTCATTTTGTTGAGCTAAAGAGTTAAAGAACCCTCCTCAACTGTTGGTGGGAATGTAAATTGTTTTACCCATTATAGAGAACAGTATGGAGATTCCTTAAAATATAAAAATAGAACTACTAAATGATTCAGCAATCTTACTCCTGGGCATATATCTGGAGAAAATCGTAATTTGAAAAGATATATGTGGAGTTCCCTTTGTGGGTCAGTGGTTAACAAATCCAGCCAGCATCCATGGGGACGTGGGTTTGATCCATGGCCTTGCTCAGTGGGTTAAGGGTCCAGCATTGCCATGAACTGTGGTGTAGGTCACAGACATGGCTCTGAGCCTCTGTTTCTATGGCTCTGGCGTAGGCCTGTGGCTACAGCTCAGATTCGACCCCTAGCATGGGAACTCCATATGCTGCAGGTGCTACTCTAGGGGAAAAAAAAATCAAAGCAAAGAAATATCCATTCCAAAATTCATTAAAGTGATATTGACATTAGCTGAGACATGGAAGCAGCCTAAATGTTCATCAACAGAGACATGGATAAAGAAAATGTGGTATACATACAGACACACACACAGTAATATTACTCAGTCATAAAAAAGGAAATAATGCCACTTGCAGCAACATAGGTGGACCTAGAGGTTATCATACTAAGTTGAAGTAAGGAAGAGAAAGACAAATACCATATGATATCACTTATATGTGGAATCTCATTTTAAAAAATGATATGAATGAACTTATTTACAAAGCAGGAACAAATTCACAGATTTTGGAAAAACAAAAACAAAAACCTATTGTTACCAAGGGGGAAACCTGGGGGAGAAGGATAGCTTAGGAGTTTGGGATTAACATATACACCCTACTATATATAAATTAGATAACCAACACGGACCTACTATATAGTACAACACATTATACTTAATATTCTGTAATAACCTATATGGTAAAAGATTCTGAAAAAGAATGAACATATGCATATGTATATCTGAATCATTTTGCTGTACACCTGAAACTAACACAACATTGTAAAGCAACTATACTCCAATAAAATATTTTTTAAATCAAAGAGTTCAAGAGTCAGTTCAGCTGTTAATGAGAACTCTTAATAACACTCTAGAAGGAAGAACTCAGAAAAGAATCAGAATAATTTATGTTTTAAAGTCCATTTTTTAACCTTGCAATTGACCCTTTGTAACCTCCTAGGACAAATGACATACTAAAGCTCATGAGTTGCTTGTAAGTGTCTGTTTCGTGTTGTCTTCAGTGGTCACCTCAACATGTAGGATATTACTCCAGTTACATTTTCCCCACAGCCAATTCACACATTGAGATAGGGATCCTCTCCTTTCCCATTTCTTATCTTGGCATTATCCAGTCAGTGTTCTTACCAAACGATCATCAAGTATGAATTTGTTAATTCAAATCATAAAATACCCTTTAATACAAAATATCTTCCAAAGATCACCCAGATAGTATGATTTAAAAGTGTATCTCAAAAAAAAAAAAAAAAAAAAAAAGGAGTTCCCGTCGTGGCACAGTGGTTAACGAATCCGACTAGGAACCATGAGGTTGCGGGTTCGGTCCCTGCCCTTGCTCAGTGGGTTAACGATCCGGCGTTGCCGTGAGCTGTGGTGTAGGTTGCAGACGCGGCTCGGATCCTGCGTTGCTGTGGCTCTGGCATAGGCCTGTGGCTACAGCTCCGATTAGACCCCTAGCCTGGGAACCTCCATATGCCGCGGGAGCGGCCCAAGAAATAGCAAAAAGACAAAAAAAAAAAAAAAAGTGTATCTGATACATTCTCAAATTGTTTCTGTGTTCCCATAAGAAAATTTTGAATTCCCCCAAAGTGTAAGTCAATATTTCTTTATTGTTTTTGTTTTGTTTTATACTCTTCGGTCTTAGCCAGGGCAGTCTTAGAATTCTGGTTGGCTACGGAGGAGACATGTAGATTATGTAGCTGTCTAGATCCCTCTCAATTTTATTTTTACATTGAGTCTTATCTCTACAAGTCTATGTAGTAGTGTAAAATTAGAATCAGATAGAAGCAGGGATAATGGAAGAAAATTGCAAACTTGAAGCCAATATAATCAAAGGTATCTGTCTATGAAAATTGCTAAATCGTTGTTATTGACAACTGTAATAGTTCCTCCTATTTGCATAACCTAATTCAATGTTAGTGAAGCTCTTGCACATCTGCATGAGCCACTGAGGTTAGATAAAATGGTTTGAGTTATGACTGCTTCACATTAGGGGAAACCTAGAACGCAAGGTGGCAAATGAACGCTAGGGGATATAAAAGGCAGTTAAGATGGGTTTAAGATTTAAACATGGGCCTGTGTCCTTTGCTGAAGACCAATAATGAAACAACACTCTACCAAGAATGGTCTAGTTCCGGTGAGTGAAAGTGTTCTGTGGAAATGGGCAAAGGGACACAGCAGAAAATACATTGGCCCTGGGTCACACAGATCTGGGTTCTTATTGCTGCATGGCAACCATGTCAAACTTAGTGGCATATTAAAAAAGCAATCACTTTATTATGCTCACAGATTCTGTGGGTCAGCAGTTTGGAAAGGGCATAGATACGGGGCTTGTCCCTGCTTCATAGCATCCTAGGAAGGCTAGGGCAAGGTCAGAGAGCCTGGCTTATCTAAAGTTTCACCCTCTTACAGGTCTGATGACTGATGCTGGCTTCAGCTGAGTTGGTTGGCTGGAACTGAGATCTCTCCTCTTAGCCACTCGGACTTGCTTACAGCGTGATACCTGGACCTCAAGGGTGAGTGATCCAACAGAAGGAGGTAGAAATATATGCCACTCTTAAGATCCAAACTCAGAAGTCATGTATCAGCATTGTTTCTGTTGTTCTCTCTTGGTCAAGACAATCACAGGTGTCTGCCAGGTTTCAAGAGTAGGGGACTGCATTAATTTTTCAGACCCCATTATTTGATGGGAAAAAAATGTAAGACAAGCCTGTGGGATGGAAAATATTCCTGTAGCCACCTGGGAAATACATTCTGCCATAATCTAGATGTATGCATCATCGTCCCGGCCCCAAATATGTTTCCACTATATCTTTTCTTCACATCTGTGGACTGTATTTTCACTATATTCATTTAGATCTTGGTTATTTCAGAAATCCCTTGTCTATAAACACTGCTCACCTTTCTTCTGAGTTCTGTACTGCCCAATTTCTTTGAGTCATATACTGTAAAACTAGATTATTTTTGGATTGGACTTCACTGTGCAAAACTACTGAGAAATCTGATGGTGGAAGCGACGTTAGTGATTTTTACATTTATTCAAAAATTCACCAATATATTGCTTGTCTTCTGCTACACAGATGTTACAGATGATACAAAGTGTCAGCATAAAAGTCACCAATCTCAAAGATATTAAAATTTAGTGGAAGAGATAAGTGAATAGTAACATTAATTTATTTATTCTTATAAATAATATCTGTTGGTCAACTGCTATATGCTAGATGTCTTTCTAACCAATGGAAATATAAGGAAAACAAGACAAGCAAGGGTCTGATCTTGGGCAGCTTCATACACATGTGAGAAGGAAGGCCAAAAAAGCAACTAAGAAATAAACAATATATAGAATGCCCTTAGGGAATAGGGTGAAGCAATAGCAAATGAACAGGTGGCACTTTGGATTGAATGACCAGGAAGACTCCTCTAAGGAGATGGCTTTCAACTGAAATCTAGTTATAAACATGTTAGGCTATCTGCTAAGATATGACATGGTCCCCCACAACCCAAAGCCATTTATCCAGTAACTTATGCTTCACTATGTTGCCAAGACTCAGCCTGTGTTCCCCGGTGCTGAATAGAAATGCAGAAGTTTTGGGTGCAGTAGAGAAGAGGAGCCTTATTACCCTGCAGGGCGTAACAAGGACCTTCTGGTGTTTAAGGAGTCAGCATGATGGGCGTGTGGACAGTTTCCTGGCTGGTCGATATTGAGCTAATTGGGAATCAGCACCATCAGCCTTCTGGCTCGACTGGTCTGGGGTCTACATGCTGGTGGGCAGCACACAGTAAACTTCTTCCACCTGGTGGGAGTTTCAGTATCTGCAAAACAGCTCAAAGGACATGGATTGGATATTATCTACAGTCTTTGAGGAAGAACCAAAGATCCTTGATGTTGTCTAAAGTATTTGTCTAATGGCTAAAATATTATTATTTTGTCTTGCATGACTATTTTTGTTTCTTTAAGCATTTTCTCACTTCTCTGATTAAATTTATTCTTTGGCTAAAGTTTTTTCTACTGACCAAAGGCAGATGAAGGACACGGGAGGCAGGTATATTCTGGGAAGGGCCCATAGAGTTCTGCTCAGTTTCAACTACGCAGTTGAAATATTACTATTTCATATATGTTATGTTACTATTATATATATACATATTACATCTGAGTCCTACATGTGCATATGCTCAGTTTTCTAATCTTTATTTCCTTGACTTGTTCAAATCTGTACCTTATCATACTCACCTAATTAAGAGCATTTTTAATATGTAATATGTAGTAAGGCAAACCCTCTCTCATTAGTCTTCTTTCTTAAACTACCTAGACTATTCTTGCACATTCATGGTTCCTTATGAATTTCATATCAACTTTTCAAAATCTATACATATTAGAATTATTTTGTACAATAGAGAGCAAAATAAACTGCTCCCACTTTTAGAATAAAGAAAATACATCAAAGCTATTTGATAAATATTCTCTAAACTATTACTTTATATTGACACTCTGTTAGATATGAGGGCTAAAGAAAATAATTAAATAAGAAAACATCCCTGCCTTCTGAAGAATTTAGTCTAATGAAGAGGGTACGGAAACGTGAAAGATTGGTTGCATTTTCTATGGTTCCTGGGTAGTGTTTTCTACTTTCCTTGCAGTGTGTACCATGGCCATTCCTCCCACTCCTGAGACAGTCTGTTGGGTTTTGTTGTTCACCTCTTTCTTATTGAAGTATATTTTTACTACCTTAGATATGCACCTTTTTTTTTTTTTTTTTTTTTTTGCTTTTTAGGGCTGCACCCATGCATATGGAGGTTTCCAGGTTAGGGGTCAAATCAGAGCTATAGCTGCTGGCCTAAGCCACAGCAGCGCCAGATCCGAGCCACATCTGTAACCTACAGCACAGCTCATGGCTACGCCGGATTCTTAACCTACTGAGTGATGCTAGGGATTGGACCCACAACTTCATGGGCGGATTCGCTTCCGCTGTGTGGAACTCCTTGATCTGCACTTTTTTATCATGCATTGTGTGCCTTCTCTGTGCTACCTCCTGCAGTTGAATATGGAAACGGTCCATTACCTCCAGGATCTGGTGATCTAGAGGTAGAGACAGGCAGACAAGTGCAGCAGCAGTTCAGTAAATACTGTGAAAGGGGAGCAGGACACAGTGAGCATCACACAGTGTGGCCAGAGCACTGAATTATGGAGATGAAGGACTTCCTCTCAGACTGCTGGGTCTGAGCCCCATTATCCCATGCACCTCTGTGGAAGCTTGAAATTGATACTTACAGTCCATGACTCTTAACTTTTTGATCTGTAAAATGAGGAGAATAATAGAACCTTCCAAGTAGAATAAGACGATCCATGCAGAAACAAACAAACAAAAAAAAACAATCACAGGTTAAGTGCTCAAACAATAATAGCTATTACTATTATTATTATTAATGAACAGGAAAAATTTTTAAAGGAGACACATGCCTCCTGTTCCTTAGAAGGATGAAGAAAGATGATCTCGGGGAATAATTTTATAGATTACCTTGCTAACTGTTGGGCTCAGCCTAATATCAAAAACCACCAAAAGTCTACATGGTGGCTATTTTGATGCACATTTTCACAGATGAGGAAATAGGCCCAAGGAGGTTAAGAAACTTTCTCGGAAGTACTGTCCAGTAAGAGGCAAAGATGGAAATCAAATATTACACATCCTACATCTATGACTTTGTGTGTGGCCAGGTCACTCAAGATGGCTATACTTACGCTCTTGTACGTCCCCTGATCAACCAGAGCCTGCTTCATCTGCACCCTGATCACATGATGGACCTGCCTGCATATTTGCCCCAGGCCCCAGCTAGTGTTTATTCTAGCTTAGATCAGAACGCTCCACTGTGCTTATGAAAGGGGTGGTGAGAGGCATGCCCCTCTGTTTGCTTCCCTGGTACCTGACGAGTCAACCTGATACCAAATTCTCCTGTAACTTGTAAACTCTGCTTGCCCCCTGGAGTGTCACTCCAGGGCCCTGCCTCAGACATGTAAGATCCCTCATCTATTAAATCATTGATGTCTGTTGCTGACTTCAGGGTCTTTCTTTGCTCTCGAAGCTGGACAAGTACAGGGCTTGCAGACCTGTGGGGTGCAGCCCAACACTCCATATAGGGAAGCCTACTCCCTGCCGGTTACCTACTTGTAATAAGATGTGAGTTGCTAAGACTGCTGAGTCAGCGCATCTGCAAAAGCAGAAGATGAGTTTTTCTCTGCCCACTCTTCTAAAATGCCTTGGAGTTAGTTCCCTCATGGCCCAACAGATTAGCATTGTCACTCTTGTGGCTTAGGTGGCAACTGTGACATGAGCCTGATCCCTGGCACTGGAACTTCTGCATGCCATAGGTGAGGCCAAAAAAAGAAAAAAAGAAAAGTGCCTTGAATTGTTCTGATGTGCACTCATTACACCTGGTCACGGAGGAGAAAGGGGGAACATGTTTGCTTCAATTCAATCTTAAAAGACTGTTACAATGAGTTAAGTTCGAGGGAAGACTTTTGTCTTTTGACCAGTGTAGCTAAAGAATTTTGCTCTAGGAGTCTTTGGGGGAACACTGCCAGCTTCCAAGGAATGAAGCTAGCATACGCTCGTTCCTTTTGGTATATGTTTAGGGGTTGCAAGAAAATAAAAATTTCTATCTGATAGAAAGCACACCCCTGATAGTCTGACACTCCTGTGTAAGTTTTCTCTTTTAGTTCTGAGTCACATGTAAATATGATGGTGTTAAAAATCATATTATACCATTTCAGAAAGGGGGCTAGCATCGAGATTGAGTTCATGATAATAGAATTTTAAACATTTCCAAATTTTCCTTTCCTTATCTTCAAGTTTCACATTAATATCCTGTGGCCATCTGCATTGTCTCAATGTAACAATCCATCAGCTTGATTTTAAACATATTCTATCTGTGCCTCAAGCATAAAACATGCCTGTCTACTGTGCCAGCTCAGAAAAATATTTGCTTTGGAAAAATCTAACTAGTTATAGTCCATTATTTATGTACTGATGACCCCTGGCCATGCACTTGAGTTAGGAAAGACCTTCCACTGCTTTTCTGGGAAGGCTTTATTTGAGGCTAATTTTCACTTTTGTATATTATGACACTATTTTTATTAGCTAGAAATTACTCTGAAAATACCTGGAGGAATAATCAGTTCCATGATAAAGTATTCTTCTCCATAACAAGAGAGTATAATTATTTCTTCACATGTCCACATTTATAATTTGGTTTCATAATAGAATCCAAATGCAATCTCACAAAAATCTCTATGCATTGAATTTGTACAATTATCAAGGGTTTAAAAAAATTTGATTATTTCTTACTTCAGTGAATTTTGAACTATGGCTATATCAGTCTTTTATTGTCATCTACTTTAACATTAATAATATATAATAGAATATTAAATATACTACATATATAACCATACAAAATGTATATTGTAATAATATCATATATTTATATATAGCCATTAAAATAATAAAATCTTCCCATTTGCAACAACATAGATGGACCTGGAGGATATTATGGTAAGTGAAATAAGTCAAATAGAGAAAGACAACTACTGGGTATTATCACTCATGTGTGGAATCTTAAAAATGAAACAAAAAATAAACAAAGATAACAAAATAGAAACAGTTACAGATACGGATAACAAAGAGGGGATTGCTGGGGGTGGGGGAGATTAAGGCGGGAATTAAATAGGTGAGGGAGATTAAGAGGTGCATACTTCCAGTTGTAAAATAAATTAGTTACACGTGTGAAATGTACAGAGAAGGGAACGTAGTAACTATGCAATATCTTTGTATAGAGACATATTGTAACTAGACATTGTGGTGTTCATTTAAAATATATGGAAGTATCAAATCACTATGTTGTGTACCAGGAACTAGATAGTGTTCTAGATCAATTATACTTAACAAAACAAATAAACAGAAGAAAATGTCAGATTTTTGGTAACCAGAGGTAGAAGGTTGGGTAACTGAGTGAAATTCAAAATGTATACACTCCCAGTTGTACGTAAGTTCTAGGGATATAATGTACACCATCATAAATATAATTAAAACGGCTGTAAGTTATATTTAAAAGTTAAGAGAGTCAATCCTAAGGTTTCTCATCACAGGCGCCATGACTGATGCTGACTTGGTGGTGGGCTGGATTCTGACGTATCAGGTTGTGGGGCTCTGGTGGTCCTGGGGCTGGTGCCTTCCCATAGGCTAAGGCAGGTCCCAGGACCACTGCTGGCCCACTGGTTTGTGGGGCCAGCTCCTGGCCCTTCCGGTGGATAGAGTTGGATCCCAGAGTGACTGTGGGCCCAGGGGGTCTTAAGGTAGTTGGCCTGCTTTGGGTAGGGCTGTGTTCCCATCCAGCTAGCTGCTGGCCCTGAGGCATCCTAGTGCTAGTCCTGTGAAAGGCTGATGGGAAGGTCTGAATCCTGGTATTAACAAGCTTCTGGGAGGGTTGCAAGATAGCACTTGCCAGCATCGGTATCCTTGTGGTGGGATGAGCCTGAAAATGGCTACCACCAGTGTCTCCATCCACCGGGCGAGTTCCACTTGCCTCCTGCCTCTCTGACAGGCTCTCCAAGACTGGCAGGTGTCGCCGACCCCCATTTCCTTCGAATTATTGCTTCAGCCCTGGGTCCTAGAGCATGTAAGATTTGTATGTGCACCTTTAAGAGTGGACTCTTCATCCCCCACAGCTCTTACCTCTCCTGAAAACTATCCCCACAGTCTTCAAAGCCCTCTGTTCTGGGGGCTTGTCTTCCTTGTGCAGGACCCCTGCACTGGGGAGCCCAGTGTGGAGCTCAGCGCTCTCAGTCCTTGGGGAGAATCTCTGTAGTTGTAATTCCCTCCCGTGCATGAGTCATCCACCCAGAGGCATGGTCTTGCCTACACTGCATCCCCCTCCTTCCTCCCATCTCCTTTTTGTCCCTTCTTTGTAGCATTAATTTTAGAAATCATTTTTTCTAGTCTTCTGGAATTTCTCATCAATAGTTGTTCTGTAAATCATTGTAATTTTGGTGTACTTTTGGGAGGTGAGCTCAGCATCATCCTATTCTGCCATCTTGGCCACTCACCAACCAAATAATACTTATTTTGAAATTTAAAAAAAAAACTGAGGCTTTCTTATCTTCTAGATATTTAATATTAAGTTAGTTGTCATAAAAAAAGTTGGATCCAGAGTACCAGTGAAAATGGTGGCAGTGGAAATTGTAACTCATCATTTTTCAATAATGAGATGAGTTTTTGATTTATATAATAAAAAAGAACCCAGCATAATTCCATAATTCAATTCCCTTCTCATCCAAGAAGTAATGTCTTACAAATTACTCTTACATCTTAATCAAATGAAAGATCTTGAAAATAAATTTGTCTTAGGAAACTCAGCAACAGAGCTAGAATATCAACTCAAATGAAGTTTTCAGTTATTTATAATTTAAATGTAAATTGATCTACTGTTTCCTAGATTTCGGACTCTAAAATACTATTTCCTTATGAATGGAACCAGGACTCTTGTTTGAGACAAGACAGACCTAAAACATCCTGTCATTCCAAAAGCTATCAGAGTAGGAAAGTCATGTCAAAAGGACTTAGGGACAGTTCAAGGAAACATCTTGTTGACCAAAATATTTAAAAAAAGAGAACAGTGAGGAGCTTCCATTGTGGATCAGCAGGTTAGGAACCCAGCAAAGTGTCTGTGAATATACAGATTCAGTCCCTGGCCTCGCTCAGTGTATTAAGGATCTGATGTTGCTCCAAGCTGCGATGTAAGTCACAGATGCAACTTAGATCCAGTGTTGCTATGGCTGTGGCGGTGGCTGGCAGCTGCAATTCCAATTTGACCTCTAGCCCAGAAACTTCCATGTGCACAGGTGCAGCTGTAAAAAATAATAATAGTAATAATTAAATAAAATAAAATGATTTAAAAAGTGAGTAACAAACAAAATGACATAGAAAATGGTATTTTAATATAGATGACTCCATAATAATAATAAAAAAAATGTTGGTCACCCTTTGAGCAGGCTAGAAACATGCTAGTGCTAGACAAGTATCTTGTTATTTTAAAAAGCATAAAACAAAAATAATGCCTTTCCCAGAAGAATGTCCAAATAACTGATTACAGGAAGTTTACTGTTTGTAGAAGTATTATAGATGATAGTGAAGAAGAAATGATAACGTATCACCAGTTTTCAATCTACAACAGGATAATGGATCTAGGCAATAACCATCAATGGCTACAAACTTCACAAATCATTTTGGAGAGCCTTAAAACCTTTCCATGTATCAATAATTTACATTCTAAGTTTATGGTATTAATAATGGAGGAAATTGCACCTAAGTCATGAATGGAGAGCACTTCCTAGCCGTCTGTTGTTCTTATTTAAATATATCAGCACAGGTATAACAGAGTGAACTATGTTCAATATCCTGTCCTAAACCAAGACGGAAAAGAATATATAAAAGAAGGTCTATATATATATGTATGTATATATATATATGTATATGTATGACTGAGTCACTTTACTGTGTATCAGATATTAACACAACATTGTAAATCAACTGTACTTCAATAAAAAATAAATTTAAAACAATATATACATATGTCAGTACTGTTGACCTATTTTTTCTTCCTTCCTTCAACCTGGCTTCTGCTTTTAAACATAGAATTTTTATGTCTTCATGAATAGATCAGGAAAACCCAAAGGATCACAACCTAATTATAATTTCTAGTTTTCTACATTATCTCTTTTATCTGCTATTAAATTTCAGTCTCTACTGAGACTGGTCTGGTTCACAATCACCACAACTTCATCATTGAACAATGGCAGTAGCCACCTGACTTTTTTTAATCTACTCAGCCACCAGAATTGGCTTTCTAAATCACAGCGGCCATTGCATTACTTCATTTTGCAGAAATTTCTCAAGATTTTGTCCATAGAATGCACCTGTATTAACTTCACCTGGACATAATTTTTTCCATCTTATATTCTTTTTTTTAATTAATTTATTTTTTTTCCACTGTACAGCATGGGGGCCAAGTTACACTTACATGTATACATTTTTTTCCACACTTTGTTCTGTTGCAATATAAGTATCTAGACATAGCTCTCAATGCTACTCAGCAGGATCTCCTTGTAAATCTATTCCAAGTTGTATCCAATAACCCCTAGCTCCTGATCCCTCCCACTCCCTCCCTCTCCCATCAGGCAGCCACAAGTCTATTCTCCAAGTCCATGATTTTCTTTTCTGTGGAAATGTTCATTTGTGCTGTACATTAGATTCCAGTTATAAGTGATATCATATGGTATTTGTCTTTGTCTTTCTGAATTATTTCATTCAGTATGAGAGTCTCTAGTTCCATCCATGTTGCCATAAATGGCATTATGTCATTCTTTTTTATGGCTGAGCAGTATTCCATTGTGTATATATACCACATCTTCCTAATCCAGTCATCTGTTGATGGACATTTGGATTGTTTCCATGTCTTGGCTATTGTGAATGGTGCTGCAATGAACATGCGGGTGCATGTGTCTTTTTTAAGGAAAGTTTTGTCCGGATATATGCCCAAGAGTGGGATTGCTGGGCCATATGGAAGTTCTATGAATAGATTTCTAAGGTATCTCCAAACTGTTCTCCATAGTGGCTGTACCAGTTTACATTCCCACCAGCAGTGCAGGAGGGTTCCCTTTTCTCCACACCCCCTCCAGCAATTATAATTGGTGGACTTATTAATGATGGCCATTCTGACTGGTGTGAGGTGGTATCTCATGGTAGATTTTTTTTTTTTTTTTTGTCTTTTTGCTATTTCTTGGGCCGCTCCCGCGGCATATGGAGGTTCCCAGGCTAGGGGTCTAATCAGAGCTGTGGCCGCCAGCCTACGCCAGAGCCACAGCAACGCAGGATCCGAGCCACGTCTGCAACCTACACCACAGCTCACGGCAACACCGGATCGTTAACCCACTGAGCAAGGGCAGGGACCGAACCCGCAACCTCATGGTTCCTAGTCGGATTCGTTAACCACTGCGCCACGACGGGAACTCCTCATGGTAGTTTTGATTTGCATTTCTCTAATAATCAGGGATGTTGAGCATTTTTTCATGTGCTTGTTGGCCATCTGTATATCTTCCTTGGAAAAAATGTCTATTCAGGTCTTTTGCCCATTTTTCCATTGGTTGATTGGCTTTTCTGCTGTTGAGTTGTATAAGTTGCTTATATATTCTAGAGATTAAGCCCTTGTCCGTTAACATCGTTTGAAACTATTTTCTCCAATTCTATAAATTGTCTTTTTGTTTTCTTTTTGGTTCCCTTTGCTGAGCAAAATCTTGTCAGTTTGATTAGGTCCCATTGGTTTATTTTTGCTCTTATTTCTGTTGTTTTGGGAGACTGATCTGAGAAAATATTCATACAGTTGATGTCAGAGAGTATTTTGCCTATGTTCTCTTCTAGGAGTTTGATGATGTCCTGTCGTATATTTAAGTCTTTCAGCCATTTGGAGTTTATTTTTTGTGCATGGTGTGAGGGTGTGTTCTAGTTTCATTGCTTTGCATGCAGCTGTCCAGGTTTCCCCACAATGCTTGCTGAAGAGTCTTTCTTTTCCCCATTTTATGTTCTTGCCTCCCTTGTCAAAGACAAATTGACCATAGGTGTCAGGGTTTATTTCTGGGTTCTCTATTCTGTTCCATTGGTCTGTCTGTTTTGATACCAGTACCACACTGTTTTGATGACTGTGGCTTTATAATATTGTTTGAAGTCTGGGAGAGTTATGCCTCCTGCTTGGTTTTTGTTCCTCAGGATTGCTTTGGCAATTCTGGGTCTTTTGTGGTTCCATATAAATTTTTGGATTGTTTGTTCTTGTTCTGTGAAAGTGTCATGGGTAATTTGACAGGGATTGCATTGAATCTGTAGATTGCTTTGGGTAGTATGGCCATTTTTACAATATTGATTTTCCCAATCCAGGAACATGGAATATCTTTCCATTTCTTTACATCGTCTTCGACTTCTTTGATTAAAGTTTTATAGTTCTCGGAGTTCCCGTCGTGGCGCAGTGGTTAACGAATCCGACTAGGAACCATGAGGTTGCGGGTTCGGTCCCTGACCTTGCTTAGTGGGTTAACGATCCGGTGTTGC
The DNA here is from genome assembly GCF_054392235.1 of Sus scrofa. Lineage (NCBI taxonomy): Eukaryota > Metazoa > Chordata > Mammalia > Artiodactyla > Suidae > Sus > Sus scrofa. The sequence continues at coordinate 135,509,988 of NC_139385.1, read as the reverse complement.
CGTGAGCTGTGGTGTAGGTTGCAGACGCGGCTCGGATCCCGCGTTGCTGTGGCTCTGGCATAGGCCAGTGGCTACAGCTCCAATTCAACCCCTAGCCTAGGAACCTCCATATGCCGCGGGAGCGGCCCAAGAAATAGCAACAACAGCAACAACAACAACAAAAAAAAGACAAAAGACAAAAAAAAAATAAAAATAAAAAAATAAAGTTTTATAGTTCTCGCCATATAAGTCCTTTACCTCCTTGGTCAGGTGTATTCCGAGGTATTTTATTTTTTGAGGTACAATTTTAAAAGGTATTGTATTTTTGTATTCCTTTTCTGTTATTTCATTGTTGGTATATAGAAATGCTACTGATTTCTGAATGTTAATCTTACATCCTGCTACTTTGCTGAATTTATTCATCAGTTCAAGGAGTTTTGGGGTTGAGTCCTTAGGGTTTTCTAGGTATAGTATCATGTCATCTGCATACAGTGACAGTTTTATCTTTTCTCTTCCTGTTTGGATGCCTTTTATTTATTTTGTTTGTCTAATTGCTGTGGCTAGGACTTCCAGTACTATGTTGAATAGCAGTGGTGAGAGTGGGCATCCCTGTCTTGTTCCAGATTTGAGTGAGAAGGCTTTCAGTTTTTCTCCATTGAGTATTATATTTGTTGTGGGTTTGTCATAAATGGCTTTGATTATGTTCAAGAATGTTCCCCTTATACCCACTTTGGCAAGAGTCTTGATCATGAATGGATGTTGACTTTGTCAAATGCTTTTTCTGCATCTATTGAGATGATCATGTGGTTTTTGACTTTTCCTTTGTTAATGTGGTGTATGACATTGATTGATTTGCATATGTTCAACCATCCTTGTGAACCTGGGATGAACCCTACCTGTTCCATCTTACATTCTGTTCCATCCCCTGTTGCAATTTACAATCTCAGGAGAGTCAACTATTCTGTGATTTTCCAGGTCTCATGATCACATATGCTATTCTGTAAGCCTACTCTTACATAAGACTACTTTTACATTTAACTGTATCATGGAAATTTCAACTTATTAAAATGTGTGTGTGTGTATGTGCGTGCATGTGTATATGAGCTAGTAAATATCTAATTATGTAAAAAGTTGGATACTTACAACAGGAAAGCACTTATTAATGGACTTAAAGTCTGTTTCTACTTCAATACATGTGTCTGTAATGCAGTCTGGCTCATACCCGATTAGTATATAGAGGGTTGATGTCAATATAATCTAGGAATCAAGTTGAATTATTCACATTTTTCCATTAGTATTATGATGTTCCAAGTTAAAGCAGCTAAGTGCAATATACACAAAGACGGGTGAACACAATCCATGGAGGACTGAATTATTGTATTTGATGTTCATTCAGCTCACTTTTTTCTTTGTCTTGGCTCAGTTTGGACACAGTCCTGTTCCGTATTTCAAGTTCTTTCCACATAGTTCTCCTTAATCTGTGTGCTTTATCCTTGTCTCTAAATTTAACAGTTTCAAACTTGTTTACACTCCTCTGGCAATGAGACCATTAACCTTTATTTTAATGGTAAATTCAAAGGTATTTTGTAGCATTTTTTCATTTTGTACAATTTTTTTTTTTTACCATGATAGTGTTGATATTGTACTGGTATCATACCACACTTTTCCATAAAGATGTATTGGTTTGAGTAGTTTGTTCAAAATTATGTTTTTCCCATAGCTCTCTTATTTTTTTTTAGAAGTCAAGGCTATTCGGGGATGCTTGTATCATGTTGCAGTATTCAGTTCAGAATGTCAACGAGATAAACGTATGCATGTTCAGAAGAGGTTGCCTGTTTCCTTCATCCCTCAGATGATTCATGACTTACCTATGTTGCCCCTTCATTTCTAACACAAAGGAAACCTGTTTTGTTGCTAATCTATTTTTGTCTCAGCTTCATTTAACATACATAACATTACATTTCTAAACTTTTAATTTGGCTTCAATTTTCACTTTATCACCTGTTTCTCTACTGAGGCTCTAATTATTTCAGTGTTCTAAAAATAATTACCTTGTAATCTGTGATTAATAAAATGGCCCACTAGTAACCTTACTATGTGATGGGTTTTGAGTATCTTCGAATATATCTTACAAAAGAAGCCATCTTCATAGGATTGACTTACTGGTACCTCACAAATACTATAAGGTCCATTAGTAGCAAAGTAGTGGATAGTTCACACTTCAGTGGATAAAATCCCCCCTTGTGTGCTCTGACAATGTCAGTCCCCGCATGTCTAGACTGGGGCATCTAAGGTTCTAAAGGCCAACGTTTGTCGGCTCTCCTCTTCCTATCCTGTAGCCAGTAAGAACTCCATGGTCAGGATGTGAAGGGTGCGATCTGGACATGGTCTCCTGTCCACGTCTTCTGTCTTCCCATGGTCTCCTGTCTTCCCAGGGCCAGTGCACCAAGCTAAGAGCCCTAAGGGCCTCCATGTGCACCATCCGGACCTCTGTCTCCTTCACTACAGCCAACATGGCCTGATCAGGTCTCTGTTGGAATTCCAGATTTTATTCTAGTTCCTCATTGGATCTGGATACCATTGTAAGCTCCAGCCAGGTAAACTGGGAGCTTCACTCTCTAAATTAGTTTTAAACAACTCCTTCTCTCTGGACTCAACCTGGATTTTTTTACTGTAGCTCACCTTGTCCCACATTTCTGTCCTTGAGCTCAGAGTCAGCTACCCATGCAGAGGAGAACTTGCTTTCAAGAGCCTCAGAACCACATGTCTTCTTCCTCCTACTCAGCTCTGCACACATGTGAACATAAGCACCAGGCTTGCCTCCAACTCATGGATTTGTGGTTTCTACTCTTGACTTCTCCTTTGACTGGCTTGTCTTCCTTCCTAGCAAATTTTTGTTACCATTCTTCTGGACATCCTTGGTTTTTAAATTTCAGTTAGGATCGTCTATCATGCTTTTAAAGGGGTGGGGTTAAGAGGAACTCTGCCACTCTAGCAAACCAGCCATCATCTCAGTGGTTTAAGGTAACATAAGCTTGACTTTCATTCCCATAACAGTCCAGCATGAGTACCTCTGATCAGCAGACATGTTCACCAGTGCTCTGTTCCACTCGACACACTGAGGCACCCAGGCCATCTCTTCAGCACCTGGCTTCTAAGATCACTCTGCTCTTTGCATCAAAGTGCAGAAAGGAGACATTAGTGGGTCAAGCCTGAAAGTTGTGAACACCTCTATCCCTTTGTTTACAAAACACCTAACTCTTAGAAAAGCTAAAAAAATAGACCCCCTTGTGGCCAGAAAAAGAAAATAAAAGAATAAACAAGGACCATTGATGGGCAAGCAACCTCTGTGTGGCGCTCAAGAAAATATACAGAACACGGTAACGTGGTGTGCCTCACCAAAAGCCTTTAAAACCTTAGCATGTACCTTACTTTTCTAAATTATGTTTTACAATATTTTTGGCCATGCCCATGGCATACAGAAGTTTCCTGGACAGGGACTGAACCTGAGCCCTAGCAGTGATAATGCCAGATCCTTAACCCACTGAGCCACCAGGGAACTCCATAGTATACACTTTAAATTATACTTAAATGATAACAGACACTTAAAGTAGCTTGAAAATGTCTTTAGAATAAGAGCCAGGTAAAATAAACACACCAGGTACAAAAATCATGTATCATGTCTGAGATTTATAGTCAGGGAATTTTAAATGGTAAAACTACAAGGAACTTGAACAAATCCAAATAACTGCCAAAGTTATTATCCTAATACCAACTTTATGCATGACATTGAGGAACACAGAAATGATTAACAACTGAGGCATAGTTCAGAGGGCTGGTTTTCTAATGGGGAGATCAATATGTAAGTAACAGAATCTATTATGAAGACCAGAGGAAATAAGGTTGAGAGAATGAATTAAAATAGATGTGGAAGGATCTTTGACTTCTGCTGGGATCTAGCTAACCTATTTTGATTGCCTGACTCCTGGTCCATGCAGTGGTGATTTTCTCTGGCATTGTCAATATGACACTTTCAAGGGTCACGTTCCTGTAATGAACCTCTCCTCCATTTGCTGACACTTCTATCGGCATGCAAATGTCAGCGTCACTAACCTCCTTTCTTCATCTTCTATTCAAATTCAAAAATAAATTACCTGTCCTCTCCAGGGTCAAACTCCCATATCTTGGAGACGAACAGTGACATTAAGTTACTGAAAATAACGAGTGGTAAACAAATAACTGAAATGATTTCTGGGGACATGCATGCTGCACTACTGTCTATTAGACAGTCAGTCAGTAGTTTGTTCGCATAACTTTCTCATCCGTTCCATCAGCTCCCCCAGGAGAACGTCTCTAGCTCCTTTCTCCACCCTGTCCACTCATATCCCCATGTCATGCATTAGCCCATAGCATCTTTCCATGTTGAATAGGGAGTCACCTTTGTGCAAGATTTTGCTTTCTATCATTTGCAGAATATTTTTATGAATCATATAAATTTTACCAACTCTATCATGGCATAAAAGTCTCCACAGACTAGCTCCTCTTTTTTCCCTAGCCTCATGCCTCAAAGCTTCTAACTTCTTGTACATGTGTATTTGGTTCTTTGTCATACCAGACTCCTGGTGATTCCCTGTTCCCTTCGCTCTGTGGATATTGCTCTACATACCTAGAAGGGCCACGCTGTTTCACTCATCTTAAAAATTCATTCTCCTCACTCAAGTCTCAGCTTAAGCTCTACTTCTAGAAAAACTTTCCTAACATATTCTGCTGACTTCATTTCACCCTGTTATATGCTGCCACTGAATCTTGAGCAGACTTCTGTTACCCTACGGGATTGTGTATCTTTCTGTACCTGTGACTATTCTCCACCCGAGGAACTCTTTGAGGGCAGAAACTGTATTTTTTTTCCTACATTTTTTAACACCTGACACTCAAGGAAACCAATTGTTCCTAATGCATAAATTAAAAAAATCTATCAAGGGGTCTATGCCTCCTTTGAAGGAGAAAAGCTGTACACACAAAAACTAATCTTTCACTTGTTTATTCATATATTTATTTAGTGCCTTTCTCCCTGTGCCAAGTGTTGTATTTGGCAAGAAGAATAAAAGGATGAGTAACACATGGTGGTTGAGCTGGAGGAGCTCACTTTCTTATGGAGAAGCAGAGAGGTGAATTCTTTATTTCAGTGATGCTAAGATGCTGCTGATCATGCCATGTGCTGTTATGTTACATGCTACTAAGCATGTGTTTCATGCTACTAAGAAATATAAAATACTGCCAATGCAACTCTGACACAGTGTACTTATTATATATGGTTCTTACTCTATTCTTTCTGGAAAGTTTTTTATTTTTTAGTAGTACCTTTAAAATTTTTTTAACTTAGTGTTCCCGTTGTGGCACAGCGGAGCAAATCCAACTAGGAACTATGAAGTTGCAGGTCCGATCTCTGGCCTCGCTCAGTGGGTTAAGGATCTGGCATTTCCATGAGCTGTGGTGTAGGATGCAGACGTGGCTCAGATCTGGCATTGCTCTGGCTATGGTGTAGGCTGGCAGCTGGAGCTCTCATTAGACCCCTAGCCTGGGAACCTCCATATGCCATGGGTGCGGCCCTAAAAAGACAAAAAGACCAAAAAATAAATAAGTAAAAATAAAAACTTTTTAGCTGTAATAATCATTTATTTAAAAAAAACTATATTAAAGTATAGTCAATTTACAATATTCCTCAATTTCTGCTGCATAGCAAAGCGGCCCAGTCATTCATATATATATATGTGTGTGTGTGTGTGTATACATATATATATATATATATGAAAAACACATACACACACACACATACATATGTTCTCTTTTTTTCATTCTATCTTCCATCATGTTCTAGCCCAAGATTGAACATAGTTCCCTGTGCTCTATGGTAGGACCACATTGCTTATCCAAATGTAATAGTTTGCATCTACCACCCCCAAACTCCCTGTCCATCCCACTCCCTTCTCCTTCCTCCCTGTATTCTTGTTGAAAAAAACTTTTTAAAACTTATTCAAAGTTAATTGCTTAAGTTATTCTTAAAACTTCTTCACATTGTAAGTTTGATTCTTTTAAATCACTGCTCAAGTCAGTTGTCAATATTGTGTTTATCCAAACAATATCATCCTCTCAACTCTACATAAGTATTGATTGTTATAGCCAAACTTCTTAAAATAATTCGTAAAGAACTAAAAGCCATTCAGCTAGATTTTTAATGTTTACTCCTACTTTTGAATTGTGCCCCAAATTTCTGACTCATCAACTCCTTCCTTCCTTTTTTACTGTTAATTTGATGCTAGGGGTTAAAAACATTCCATGTTTTGTTTCTGGAAGTTTCTTCTAAATTCTGATGGTGTTGCTTTTGATGTTTGTGAATGCAAAGACCAGGACATGGACGTCCCTGATGTCTAATTGATGGCAACTATAAGATGACATTGATCAGAGTTATGAAAATGGGAAAATCAAATAAATGGCATTTTAGAACTGTCCAAATATAATTATCACAACTAGTGCTAAAATCATTATAAGCATAGAATATTACAGAAATACTGGTCATTTGATTGTTTTTCTTGGATGACTCTAAGAAACCTGATTCCTAGAAACAGTGATATTTACAGCTGAATTAGTGAAATTTGAATAAAAATGAATGCAGAATGGTTGTGACTTAATAAGGATTATTATATCTATACAAGCCTTGTAGAAATAGAAGACAACCCTAACTTCCTTGCCTCTATAATGACATTCACACAGAATAGGTACAAAGTGTCATAAATTTTTCATGGAAATAATCTCATTTTTAGGTAGGATGCACAGATATTAAATATGGACTACTGAAGATATTAATACTTAACGTCACTTTTGACAAAATGAACCCTGTATGATTAAGACTATCATACAGAGGTGTATTTTTGTTTGCAAAATTCATTTAATATTTCATGGCCTCAGTGAAGGTAACTGTTCAAATTGGAGACATACTCCAACTTGAAAATACATAATTTTAAATACAGCAAACTTTAGTATGTTTATAATAACAAATAATCGTTGCTAATCTTATTTAGTGAATAGAATTTTTTTAAAAGCTATCTCCAAATGTGTGTGTATATCTATCTATATATACGTATATCTGTAGACACATCTATAGATATACATATAGATATAATTACTACTGCTACTTGCTCTGTAAGAAAAAAATCATTGCAACAATGATAACAACAATAGCTATCATTGAATGATGGATACATGCAAGGCACTGTTTAAGAATTTGCATGGATTTAACTCATTTAAACTCTTCGACAGGTACTCTTATTGTCCTGATAGTAGGCATGAAGAGTGGAGTCAGGCTGTCTAGCCCCAAAGCAGATTTTCTTCACTACCGTCCAAGACATCACTGAGGATGTTTGAGGCAAATATTAGGACAAGTGCCCAATGGGCAGAGCAAGCTGGCCTTGGGAAGGATAGTGCAGCCCAGAAGATAACATGAGTCAACAGGTCAGGTGAATCGATGTTCAAATTGTGACTCACCACTTATCTATTATGGGATTGGGGATGATTTCCTTAACCTAGTAGAATCTTACTTTCTTCATATCAGAGATGGGATATGACATGTCTTGCAAGAATGTTAGGATAACAGAGAACAATGTTTTTTATGAAGACTCTTAAGTAGAAAAATCAAATGATTATCTGCAAGTTGTGACGAATCCTCAAGAAAAGGAGAAACTACAATAGAGGTTAGCAAAGGAGCATCTGGGGTGAACATGACAGAAACGTAAGATTCATAAAGGTGAACTGAAGAAAACCAAAGAGTTGAATTCCGTCTCTGCTGCTCCCTGATGTGTGTGCCCTAGAACAAGGTACTACAACAACTTGAGCCAGTTGTATCCTCTTTAAATTGAGATGGTAATACTAGCCCCTGAATGGTAAGGTGAGTAAAGGAATCTGAGTAAAGCACTGAGCACAGAGTTCCACCACGATAAATCCTAGCTGCTGATGTATTTCTCCATCATCTCTCCCCATTAAATTCAGTGTAAGAGATCATTATTAAGACTTTCTACTCAAGGTAAGTTTTGTCCAGATATAGGCCCAAGAGTGGGATTTCTGGGTCATATGGTAGTTCTATATTTAGTTTTCTGAGGTACCTCCATACTATTTTCCATAATTTTGGTACCAATTTACATTCCCAGCAACAATGTAGGAGGGTTCCTCTTTCTCCACACCCTCTCCATCATTTGTTATTTGTGGACCTGTTAATGACAGCCATTCTGACTGGTACGAGGTGGTACCTCATAGTAGTACAGAACACTGTAAACCATCTCTAATGAAAAAAAAAAAAAGTTAAGAAAAAAAAAAAGACTTTCTACTGTTGAATACCAACCCATTTGAAGGGATGGTGGTATCGTTCATGGATGTGAGTCAAAACCACAGATATGACAGAAATTTAGATAAAGTGTAATTTCATCCCCTGCTTTACAGGAGGAAGTATCTGAGATTCTGAGAGGCAGAGAGATGTGTATAAAGGACAGGGAACTGCCAGTGCAGAGCTTGGCCTCAATCCTGACTGGGGGCGTTGTTTCAGTGTTCAAAAGTGTCACTTTTGGACAACATTAAAAATGATCAGTCTGAACAGGAGTAATGATATGTGCTTCTTGTTTAAATGCAGTGTAAAATGAAGAGAGGAATATTAGCATCCTCTGCTCAGTAGTATTAACATTTTTCTTATAGAGCTTAATTTTAAATTTCAGATATGTATCATACTTTTTAAAATGTAAGTTTCCTTTTTGGTTATCAATGCACCAGACACCGTGAGCAACAAAGTCTTCACACCACTCTCTGCGAGGTGGGGCGTTGATGCGGGTGGAGGGGATGGATGTCCTGCAGGGGAACCAGTGCAAACTCTGGAAGTTTTTGAAGACAAGGAACTTCAGATCAGCCTGAAGAACTGTGACCCTCAGAAGGGCAAACGCTTCTAGGTACCATCAGTCTTAAGTCTACTCCTTGCCTCAGTTCTCTGTGTGTGTTCTGGGGGACCAGCAGCAATGTGATGAAGCCAATCCTATGGAGAGCCCACACGTGGACATTGAGGCACCGAAGAAACTTTAGAAGAATAAGACACTGGCCAAGAAGTTGGCCAAGAAGTATGATGCCTTTTTGGCTTCAGAGTCTCTAAGCAAGCAGATCCCTCAAATCCAGGACCCAGGCAGGAATAAGGCTGGCAAATCCCCTTCCTTGCTGACCCTCAACAAGAACAGCATGGCCAAAGTGGACGAAGTGAAGTCCATGATCAAGTTCCAGATGAAGAAGTTGCTGTGTTTGGCAGTGGCTGCTGGCCACATGAAGATGACAGATAAATGACCTGTGTACAACACCCACTTAGCTGTCAACTTCCTGGTGTCATTGCTCAAGAAAATTGGCAGAATGTCTGGGCTTTGTACATTAAGAGTGCCATGGGCAAGTCCCAGTGCCTGTACTAAGGCACAGATTTATAAACCATATGCCACCATTTAAAAAAAAAAAATATATATATATATAAACTCTGCCTTGCAAGCTACACAAAAGAAACATCTAATATTCATATTCAGTTGAACAAACTACCTTATGCTCTTTAGAGATTGTCTCCACTCTTCAGCTATAAGCTCTGGGGCAGGAACTTGAACTCCTAGGTCAGGTTTTGTTTTTGCTTTTGTTTTTTTGTCTCCCCCCCTCCTCCACTTCAGGTCTTGGTCACTGCCCAGCGGGTGAAGGTTTATTTCCCTCAAAGATACGACATATATTCAAATGTAACTTTTCCGTCCTTTTAATTTTCTTGGTCGTTTTCTCTCTCTAAGAGAAACTTCTGCTAAAAATTACCTAGCATTTTAAATAATAAATGATTTAATGCTTCTGAAAGCAACAGGCATTTTTTTTTCAACATCTGCAGTTTAGAAAATGTTTAACACGGTGAACATGAAAAGTTGAAAAATTAAATGTGGAGGACAAACAACTTTGAGCCTCTGGGAGTGCCCAGGATGGGGGAACAAAAAGGCCAAATTGCGGCATAATTGTAGACTATTCTAAGAGTTCTTAGGAAGAAGAAAAATAAGGTACCTTGCTGTCAGTAGATTCATTTTATTTTATTTTTATTTTTAAATGTGCACACTTCCTGATGGCAGGTAAACTAGTCAGGGTAGTATAAATTCCATAGAGCATCTTGTTTATATTTTATGACTTATCCCCGCAGAACAGTAAAAAAAGGAATCACAAAAAAGTCTTTAATAAAAGGACATACTTCCTTCCATCTGTGTGTTTTATAGGCCTCAGAAATATTTGGAAGGAAGTGTTGAGTTGGAGTAACCTAATGGAAACAAAACATGACCAATTGTCACAGACCACTTACCAGTGATGACAATTTCAAGAAGATTTTAGGTTCTTGTACGAATGAAAGTTGACTGCATCAAGGAAGAATGGATCTTGTGTGTGAGGATGAGTTAGAAGTACACAGAAATCCTCCCTCAAGTTGAAGTCTTCAGCACTTTATAAGATGTGAATTAAAGCTATCACACCAATTAATATTCAGGTCACAAGATGGTGAGCACTGATTATCTGTCTGCTTACAACAGCTTTCAAATCAAGTTCTCCACTTTCTTTCTTTTTTATCCTTTTTAAATTTACTTTTATTTTTATTCAAGATAGTTTATTTACAGTGCCAATTTCTGCTGAACAGCATACAGACCCAGTCATACATATGGGTATATTCTTTTTATCATACTATGGATTTTAGAATTAAGATTGAAATAGGTAGTGATGGGAAGGCTGTAAAACAGACCAATCTTTTTTTAAAGATTTATGTTATTGAAGTAGAGTTGATTTTTAAAATGTTGAGTTAATTTCTACTGTACAATAAAATGATTCAATTAGCCATTATTATATATGTATATATATATACTTTTCATATTATTTTATTATGATTTATAACAGGATATTGAATACAGTTCCCTGTTGTACGGTAGGACCTTACTGTTTATCCATTCCATAATTTGCTCCTGCTGACCCCAAACTCGCAATCCATCCCTCCCCAATCACTTTCTCCCTTGACAACCACACATCTATTCTGTATGCCCATGAGGCTCTTTCTTTTTTATAAATAAGGTCATTTGTGTCATATTTTAGATTCCACATGTAAGCGATACATGGTATTTATCTCTTTCTTTATGACTTAGTTCACTTAGTATGGTAATCTCTATGTCCATCCATGTTGCTGCAAATGACATTTTACTTTTTATGGCTGAGTAATATTCCATTGTATATATATACCACATCTTTATCCATTCATCTTTTGATGGGCATTCAGGTTGTAAAACAGACCAATCTTGATATTTTTGTAGATTCTTTGAGAATTAAAAATATTGTGCTATATCTAAGTCTGAATATACTAAGTATCTGTATCCTGATTCCATAACATGTACATATACTTATATACAGATATATGGCCACTGTCTCCCTTTGCTTTCTTCTGTTGCCCAGTGTGTACCTTATAAAACAAAGGGACACTATGGAAAAAACAGTGATGGGAGGATTCAGTCCCAGTCTTTCCATTTCAAAGGAAAATAGCAGAATTGAAAAGGGCTTAGAGTTAATGGCCTGAGCCAAACAAATTCTGGTCTCAATTCAAGCTGTCATAGCTATGTGATTTTAATCTCCCAAGTCCCAATTTTCTCATCTTTCAAATTAAGTAAGTAAAATAATCCATGATTAATATTTTTATTAAGATCACATTTTATTAAATAGGAATAATATTCTGCACAATGCCTAACATGCAATGTACCATCCATAAATGTAAATAATTCTTTTGATTGTTATTTTAATTATTAACTGTGTATTTTCCAGAATGGCTTTACCTCCTGAAGTTTCAGAGTCTTAATTTGCATAAATTCAGTTGTTAATGTCTATCTTTCCCTGCAGAGTTTATAACTTCCATGAGATACAGCTTGAGGAAGAATCTGGGAAGCCATAGAATATAAAAAAAATGCCATGTAAACATTTGGATGACTGTACAGCTCAGAACAAAACAAGGGTCTTTAATTTTTTGGTTCCTCTGCTTTAATCAGGGGTCATCTTACTCTGCCTTTGGGTTGAAATATGGGTCGGTGCTATGGACTCTCCTCACACTGTTAGCTAATAGTGAGTCCTCTGGTCATAGTGTCAGGAAACTTGGTCAGAGACCATCTATCCAAAGGGATAGTGTTCAGTGTTACAGAGGAGTAAACCATGCATACATACCTACGACAACGTAGCACACTCAAAAATGCATGAAAGAAGCCAGGTGCAAAAAAAATCACTACCCGTATGATTCATTTGCAGGATTTTTTGGAAGAGGTGAAAGGGGAGGGCCAGAAATCTGATCAATACAAACACTGAGTACGTTGACACTTTGGAGTTACCACAGGGGAGCAGGCAGGCACTTTGAAGACGATAAAAATGACCTTTTCAAAATGACCTCATCTACTTTTGATAATGGTTACACAAAAGTATACATTTGACAGAAAATCATATAACTGTGTACATAAAAGAGGTGATTTTCCTATATGTAAATTATACTCCGTTAATCCTGATCTCTCTCTCTCTCACACACACACAGTGCATTGGGATGTCATTCTCCAGATTGAGAAAAAGAACAAGAGAAGGATTAATGGATATAACAAACTTTTTAATAGAATTAGTATCTTCATGATAATACTTAGAGATCATTCCTTGTAAGAATGTTTTTGAAGCTTTCAGAAATAGATTAGGTAGAAAGTTGGGGTTAGAAAAGTTCTGACTTGAACGGATATTGTGATACTAATATTATTGATCATTCACCTTGTTCCAGTCACTAGAATGTTTATTCTACACATTTTTCTAAAGGGAAGGCTGAGGCACTAAGAAGTAAAGGTTAAACAACTTGCAGAAGACCCACAGCTTTTTCTTGTTTTTAAGGATTTGATCCCAGAAAATCTGACTCCAGTGTCAGTGCTGCAATGCACACCACCTGTAACCTGTATGGGCTGGATTGGGTTCACTGGTACGACAAGATGTTGGAAGCTGACTCTTTCTCTTGTAGGTGCTTCTATGTAATTTCGAAGTGACATCACCAGAACATTTTCCGTAAAGTATCCCATTTATCTGTATCCCAGATTTCTGCTTGAAAACCCTTTTTATCCTACAGGGCATTCCTCTTTGGAGTCTGAATGCAGAAGTTGAATTCCCTTACAATCTGCCTTCCTGAGGTGGAATGACCATGCATTAGTTTTCTCTTACACCGATAGTGCCCTGCTGATAGTGCCTGAGATGCCTGCGTGCATCTTGTGCTCCTCAAGCTCTAGTCCTTTCCAGTGAAGCCCTCCACAGTCTGCTCACAAATTCTTGGTCATGGGTTAGTGCTTATTTGGTTTCTCTCAAAGAGAGGGGACATATTTAAACTGAGTCATCCCAAGAAAGCCTCCTTATGAGACTGGATGGGATAGATCTCCCAGTGCACGCGCGCGCGCACACACACACACACACACACACACACACACACACTCTCCACTAGGCTCAATGTGGAGGAGATTGACCTCTTCCACACACACATACACACACCTCTCCAGGTCTGCTTTGTGGATGTGTGACCAGTTCAGCTGCCCAGGGCACCATGCTTGGAGGAAGCTCCACACATAATGGTCAGTACTCAATGGGGCAGTGCTATTTTGAAATGCTTGATAATTTTGTCTTTCTTTTTTTTTTTGACAGCATGTGAAGTTCCCAAGCCAGGAATGGAACCCATGCCACAGTAGTGGCCTGAGCCACAGTGGTGATAATGCTGCACTCTTAACCAGTTAGGCCACCTGGGAACGCCTAAATTTGTATTTTGTGAGAGAGATATTATGGGACAATGGGTACTGGGAGGATGGAGCCCAGGTTCACATAAGGTCCCATGTTTCCACCTCCCGGCCTCCCTAACTTGGGTTCTCTGACTCCAGCATGGGCCTGACCAGGGGCACTGAAGGGCTCAAAGTCAAGCATTCGTGCCCATGTGCAGTGCTTCAGGACAGAGTTTGGGTCCTGGGTGTTCACCTGTCCTCCCACAGCGATATCTCTGTATCCATAAGACTGTAACATTAAATAGCAGATAAAAATCTCTATGGCATTGAATAATATTGGCCTTTTCAGGAATATCAGCAGAAGATAAACACAGTAAGCTTAACAAAATTGTCAGTATTGCCATCAATTCAATTAAATTTGAAAATGTAATTATTAAGCATCACCTACTAGTTAATGACTACACAAACATTATTACTAATCAATATTAAATATGTTAATTCTTGTTAAAAAAATCTCTATGGCGAATTAAGAAGATTGAAGAAGAAAGAAAGAAAATCTTTTTTTTTCTTGCTGTTTGAATAAGACTCCTGCATTTTCATTATTGGGCCCAAGGATTATGGAGCTGACCCAGCACCCACTGCATCCTTGTGGACAGGGGAAGGGATGCACAGTCTGACCACAGCCTCCTCAAAGATAGTTTTTCATGATTCAAAGTCCTTTTTTTTTCCCCCACCCTCTGATTCTTTTTATGTCCTTGAAGTGTCTTTGAGGTCTAGGAGTTAAGGAATTACTTCTTAAAATGTATTTTGGTTTGGGAATTTCACATCTATTATATTTGCTCTTTTGTTCACATTTCCATTTTTATATTGTTAGAAAATGTGAATTTTTTTTCCTGTCTTTAGCATGTTTCATTCTTCAGCTCCACTTCTCACCTGGGAAAACAGCTGTTATGTGTTTTTTTTAATTTATTTTATTGAAGTACAGTTATTTACAATGTGTTAATTTCCACTCTACAGCAAAGTGATTCAGTATTCATATTATATATTCTTTTTCATATTCTTTTCTAGTATGGTTTATCATAGGCTATCACAGGATATTTCTATTATGGTTTATCACAGGATATTGTTTATCATAGGATACAGTACAGGTAATATAGTTACCAGTACTATACAGTGGGTCCTTGTTGCCTGTCTATTCCATGTATAATAATTTGTGTCTGCTAATAATCACGTCTCAGCCTTTTGGCTAAGATCAAGTGTAGTATCTATTGTTAGCGGTAGTAGTTGATGCAGTGGGTACTGTTATTACTCGGTTTTGTAAATGAGGAATTGGAAGCAGAGAGGTAAACACATAGCTGGCAGTCAAAAAAACTAGCAAGGGGTCTAATGCAAATTCACCAAACACTTCACCTTTAGATACTACGCTCTTAATTTCCTGGGTTTACCACAGTAGGAGGTACTGAAATTGTTACTTGCAGGGTTTTTCTCCTCCCATGCTTCATGAAGAGTAATAATAATAAGAATATCAATGTCTTCACTGAGGACTCAGTGTACCAAGCACAGAGACATGCTATTGGTGTTATATAATTTAATCTTTAAAACAACTCTCTGAATTAGGTATTAGTCCTCATTTGAAGATGAGGAAGTTGAAGGTTAAAAGGACGAGTATTTGAGTTTGTTCATAGTTATGCTAAATGTGACAACAATGCCCTTGAACTCTAGATCCTCATGAAGCCATGTGTTGCGATGCTGAAGAGCATGGCATCCTTCACTTTGACTTTCCCTGCAGCTGGCTCCTGCTGAACTTGAACTCAATCCCACTGGCTCACTCCTGAGTGCCCATTATGTGCACCTCTTCCCAGTTCCACATTTAACCATGTCAGGCAGCTGTCTTGAAATTAGCCATGGTGGGTGTATTTACACTATGGCAATCGACAAAGGCTATAAATGGTTTTCCCCACTCCCCTTTGGAGAGCTGGCTTACAGACTCAACACCGTGTGACCTTCAGCAAATTGCTAAACCATTATACAGCCTTTCTATTTGCCACCACTTACTGATTTACTCTTGTCGTTTATACTCCGTAAATTCTTTCCCACTTGACTAAGAAATTTTTTTTCCATTGATTTCTTGTCTGAACTCTTGGTCCAACGCTGAACCTAGTCATCTTCCTGCTTCACTCCATTTTCCACATTTCTGCCAGAATCATTATTTTTTTCTGCTTTATTTTTGTTTGAAAATGAAAAATAAAATGTAAGGAAGTAAGATGAGACAACACCCTGACACTGTGATTCTTAACAAATGCAGACTTTATCATGCATTTTCCCTACATAAACAGTTCAGTGGTTCTCTAGACCAAGGAAAGGAGAACAGGTTCATGGTGACATATAAAGTCTCTTTGTGAGTGGTCCCCCATCTATCCATCAGCTTGATAATCCTGGCCAGTCCTTCAACCTCTGACATTCTGGAATGGTGCAAAACAAAGAGTCAGAACTCGGATTCTAGATATGGACAGTGTGCTTGGGCTGCAGTCTTAGCTCTGTTGTGGTTCAGATCAACTTGGCATTCATTACATAAATGTCTCAGCCTATGAAATGGAAATAGCTCTAGTAGCTAGCTTTTGTGAGGTTTGAGTCTGTGTGGACTTAAAGCTTGGCATATAGCAAGAGCTTTTGAAATGCAAGTCATTATTGTTGTTTTTAATAGCATAATTATCATCTATGTGAAAAGCTTTTATTATTTGGCTTGATCATTTAGAACTGGATGAAAGATATCATCAAATATCCTTGAAACTTAGCGATGTAGTTCCACTGAATTGTGTGCTCAACACCAGAACACTAATAACCAGGCTTTTGAATAGGTCTATTTGTTGAACATAATGAAAAAGAAGACCATGGCACAAACTTCTTCCTTCTCTCTCCATCTCTGTCAGTGTCTTACCTCTGGTACCAGGGCAGTGCTGGTGATGTGTATGCAGGGAGAGCAGGAGATGAGAAACAACAAAACAAACACAAAACGGCTTCAGATAAAACCATCTCATATGAAACTATTCACTAGGCATTCCATTGGTATTCTATGATGATAGATGCTTTTGGACATCAATACCCACTTCCCCTCTACCCAGATACCCTGGATTCTCTATCTTCTTCAGCTTGTATCTAAAAACCTCCCATTTACCTTTCAAGTACCATCTCATGAGCAAACCATTCCAGGATATCATCTCTAACCTCCCTAAATGCAGTATATCACTCCATCCTCTGTGTGCCCTGCATCGTGGATACCCTTCTAACGTGAACTTACTAATGTGTATCACAAGTAATGTGTATGAGGCCCTTTTTATAAATATAATATGAAATCTCTTAAGATTAAGTTGTGTTGTCCTCATGACCTAGTACAGTGGAAATTCAGGTACTCAACCAACATTTTCTAAATTGCATTTTATGACATCAAATTGCGTTAAAGTGAGATGAAACAATAGCAGGCAGGATTTTTTTGTGTGCGTGTTTTCCTAATCCTGGAGGAGTTTCATATCTGTGCAGGGTACCAGAGATAATAGCTTCAGCAACAGAGGAGTAGAAATCAACAGTTAAGTGCATACAACTAAATGATTCTCCTTAGACTGTATCTGAAGTCTCTATTTCTACCATCAATATCCTGAAATGTTAGAGATAATTTATTTTTACTGATTGATTTCATAAAAGAGAGATTCACGCAGATAATAAATTGACTATTTTTAAGGAATCCCCTGACATAAAATCAAGCAGTTGAACCCAAGCATACTGACTCTAAAATAAAGGACTCGGTGCTCTGGGTAGCTGCATCCTGGAGCCCTTAGCACTCTCAATTACTTCATTTCTTTGAACAGTTATTCTTGTGTAATTCAGTACTGAATTTTAAACACCATATGTGTCAAATCTAGCACCACAGCTTCAATGTAGGCTTCTTGAGATATTGACGTCTCTTGATTTGTCATCTAAATATGGATTTAAAAAAAATGCCTCCAATTTAATGGATTTTTTTCTCTCGTCTTTGGCCTTGCCCTATCTACCTATACTATGTTTTTCTTTGAAACTTGTGTTAAAACACATCCTTTAATTGAATCCTCAGGTACCCCAAAGTATGTATATCTTCAAGGCAAGACTCTTCCCTGATCTTCTCATACCCCATAAATGAGAATTAGAAATGTTCCATGATTTCGCAATGTTTGCTGGAGAAGAATCACTGAGTTAAGTTGCCATACGTTTTACCCAAAATAGGTAAAAAGTTGATGCCAAGAGAATGTCTGTGAAGGGACAAATACCAGTCCTAATGGGAAGATTCCTATATCCTTTCTGTCTATATACACACTCTTTCTATAGAGATAACTTCCTATCTATCATATTTATCTTTCATCTATTAATCATAGACAACACTAATTAAAATATCATCCACACACCCTAAAATTCAACCATTTAAAATGTACAGTTAAATTTTTTAGTATTTACAGAATTGTACAACCACAAACACAATAGTTTAGACATTTTTATCACCCCAGAATATCCCAAACCCACTAGCAGTTACTCCTCATTACCCTTTACCCGTCCCGAACTAGATAAGTGTGAATTAATTGTCTATTGCCTATGCTGAACATTTCCTATAAGGAGAAAAAACACACAATCGCTATCTTTTTAACTGGTTTCTTCCATTCAGCACAATGTTTTTAAGTTTCATTCATGCCTTAGCCTGAGTCAGTACTTTTTAAATTTTACAATACTGTTCCTTTATATGAATATACCTTACTTTATCTTTTTATCAGTCAATCGACATTTGGATATTTTTCAATTGGCTCTTGGCTCTTGGCTATATTTTCTATTACCTATTATTAATAAAACTACTGTGATCAATTGTGTACACATTTCTGTGTAGACATATTTTTGTTTTCTTGGATGTTTACCTAGGAGTGGAAGTGCTGAATAATATGGTAACCCTATGTTTTAACATTTTTTAGGGCCTATGGATTGTTTTCCGAAGCAGTTGCACCACTTTAGATTCTGACATAAAATATGTGAGGGTTCCAACTTCCCTACATCCTTGCCAACACTTGTTACTCTCTGTCCAAGGAAATGTGGGAGGGTTTTGTGCTATTCTTACACTTCTTTTATAAGATTGAAATTACCTTAAAACAAAATCCTACTAACAGAGGAAGAAATTTTTAAAAATAACTTTTACTGGTAATCAAAATTCTTCCTCATCACAGAACACAGGATAAAACTGCTTTTCTCTGAAAATTTCCATTTTAAAAAACTTACAGAAATTTGGAAAAATAATGCAGAATTTCTGTATGTTCTTCATCTGACATTCTCTAAGGTTAACATTTCGTATAACCATGGTGTACTTTTCAAAATCAAGACATTAGCATTTGTGAAACACTCATTACCAAACTACATATTTTATTCCAAGTAGGCTAGCTTTCTCACTTGTGTTCATTACTGTTTTCTAACCTGTCAGAGGACCTCAGTTTCTCCTTGCTTTTCATGATTTGATACTTTTAAAGATTTCTGGTCAAATCTTTTGTAGATTATTAAACAATTCTCATGTGTCGATGTTTCTCATTATTGGAATGGATTTGTGTTTTGGACTAAAATGCCAACGAAGTCTTAAGCCTTTCTCAGTGCATAATGTATCTTATCACATACTAACCATGATCATTTATTTAAGGCTGTGTATATTTATTGTTTTCCATTATAGAATTAATATTTTTGTCTTATAATTAACACATCTGAGATAATTTTAGACTGTGAAACTATCTTGTTTCTTTTCAATATTTTACCCAAGAATTATAGAGTCTAATGAATGATCATACTTGAAACAATTGTCAGTGTAGTGTTCTGACAGTGATCGTCTATTTACCTCTTTTCTCCCGTGAAAAAGAGCTAACTCTTCTTACCTACTTATCTGTTTGTTTGTTTGTTTATTGTGAACATACTACCTTGAGCATTAATTTTAATATATTTTGTTTAAAATGCTCTTTTGAAGGTGAGGTTTAATAATTATTTGAGAAACAGATATTCCCTCTCTTCTGCAATATGTTTTAGAAAAAGAGAGTAATTTACTCAATTAATTTTTATGGGTAAGATGTAAACTTGAAACAAAAACAGACTAAAAGAATACATGAGGAATTACAGAACAGGTTTGCATAAATACAGATTAAAATCCAAAATGAAATATAACACAGTCTTTTTCAATTATGTAATATATAATAGAAAAAATTAACTAAATATGCCCTACTTATTGAGACTAAATATATGATTATCGCCCTAGATGCCTATAGTACATTTAGTAAAATTTAAACACAGTTCCTCGAAACCCATTAGCAGATAGGAAGATGAGAGTCATGCTAAAGGAAACATGAATGAAACTAGATCTGAAGTCTAGTAGAGAGACCTGCCAAGGCGTCAATCTGATGAGACTAAGCAAAGAGGGAAAATTCACATCAAGCGGCAGTCCAGGAACACTCACATAGAACACAAGAAGATAGGACCAAAGGTGCAGAGAGGGGAGCACCTGGGGAGCCCATCAATCTTGCCAAGGTTTAGCTGGGGGCTTTTTGTAGGGTCGTCGTTACCTCACCCCATGTGGAAAATATTTTTGATGCAAATCTTCCCTTTCTGCAGGTGAATATGGCCTCACTCACCCTAGCCCTCATAGTGCAGTGGTCTAGTCTGCATAGGCCCTGAGAGAGATGAAAACCAAAAGAGGATGCCGGGGAGCTGAGAGGAATTTTTGCCTACACTTACTACAAAGAATCTTTATTTTTCCTGAGCAATTATTTTTCTGTGTTTTTGAATTTGGTGAAACATAGCCTCTCATTGATTGCTTGTACCTAATTTGTGACCCAATTTTAGCCAATATATTAGGTCATTATGGTATGTTTTTATTTTTGGATTTGTATGGCTTCTTTTTCATCACTCTCCCTTTCATTTTTATTTGCCACTTCAATTTTATAAATGTTCAAAGTTTTGTTTAATTTGCATAAGCTAACTTTAACTTTCTGGAACAAGGGTGGTATCAATAAATACAAAAATATTGATAGAGTAATTACAGCATGATATGTTAATTCCTGACTGAATCTGCATAAAATGATAATAGATGATAAATTACAGATATAATACATGTCTAGGAAACCAAAAGAAGGCCAGACAATGGATTATCTGTACTTTGGATCTGAAATTATAATTAGGAACTATGTGGGCCAGTGAGAGGTCTAGGAACATACACAGCTAAATGCAAAGTCACGGTAAAGAATGACATACAAACTTTCCTTTTTTGGAGATAAGTACTATCTCACTCTCCTTAGCTACCTAGTGCATTTGCTCTGAGGACCAAATATTAGATTATATGCAAAGAATATTAAATTTTATGTAAACTTTATGTAGTATTACCAAATCCTTTTTTCCCCAAAACTTGCTTGTTTACAAGTGAGTGGTTTGCAGTTGGAAATACAAAGTATATTCTTTTTAAAATGTCTGCAAAATACAACTATAAGATTTTAGGGATGCTTTTTAATAGAAAATAATTTGCTTTAGTCAACATCTGACTTTGGCTTTAATTTTTTCAAATGTTAACATTCACATATAAAATAAACTTCATCAGTTTCTAAGACTTGGAATATGGGCAGTTTTATTAATCTCCAGGTGTTTAACATCAAAATTAACTGAATTACTTGACATCAATAACTGAGCCATGCTTTTCCTGTGATTGTATAGATTATTTGATTTTATACACTTAAGAGAGTCAAATTATTTTGCCCTCTGATTCTGTTCTTACTGGTAATACAGGATCACTTCCACTCACACCTTTGTAAGTTATGTTGAATTTCTGGGGGGGGGTTTCTTGTTTGTTTGTTTGTTTGTATTTTGTCTTTTGAGGGCTGCACCTTCAGCGTATGGAAGTTCCCAGACCAGGGGTTGAATTGGAGCTGTTGCTGCCGGCCTACACCAGAGCCACAGCAATGCCAGATCTGAGCCATGTCTGCGACCTACACCACAGTTCACAGCAACACCAGATCCTTAATCCACTGAGAAAGGCCAGGGATCAAACCCTCAACCTCATGGTTCCTAGTCAGGTTCGTTAGTCACTGAGCCATGACAGGAACTCCCTATGTTGTATTTCTTTATTTAGTTTTTTAAAATGTTTTAATTTATTTGTTTGTTTTGCTTTTTGGACATTCGGAGTATGCTCTCTTTTTAAAGGAATTTTCAAAGTTAAATATCTGCGTATTGATTTGAGCAGGAGGTGAGATCAGTGTTGCAGCTCTCTGTGTGTCCAAAGCATTTCATTTGAAAGTTAGGAGGAAAAACTGCTTAGAATATAACTGTCAGAACAAGGGTCTTAGGGTCAGACAATTTGTATTCTGGATGTGCTTCTGAAAACAATGGCATCTTTGAAAACTCACTTACACATTAGCATCAGTTTTCTTATCCATTTAAGGGAGAGTTTACATTTACCCTGCCTGGCTGACAGACACATCGTTACTTGTTCTTATTTTAATTATTATTAAATTGTCGTGTTGAATCTGACACCCTGAAGGAGTCTCTAGGATACCGAGCTGAATTATACAAACAAATTTGATAAGTTCAGGAGTCAGATAACTCAAATCTCTCTTCTCCCATAGAGAAACCAAGCTGCAGAAAGACTTATAATTAAGCAAAAAGCCCTCAGCATTTTAGGCCAAAGCTAAGACCAGAAAATCACATCTCCCCACCCAGGATGAAAGAAAGCTATAAAGATTATATTGTATGGAAATGCATCTTTGTAGATGGTGGAATTTGGGAAAAATTTGTAAATATGCAACTTAAATATGTAGGGGCGATTATGTGAGTGGCGCCCTGGAAGTGGTAACAGGAAGGTAATGAGGAGGGGCTCCCAAAACTCCAGGTCAGACAGTGCGTTGATGGATCTTATTGACTTAGAGAAAAACATACAACAACCACAAAATGTGAGTGTTCTATTCAGGGTTTTACAGAGGTCCATCGTCTCTCTCAATACCTCTGAGAGGACTACTCTGAAGAGCCGGGGGGAGGTCATTTTTTATGTGATTTTTCGCTGGGGAGTACATGCAGTCAACCGTACATTCTTGGGAAAAAATGACTGCTAGTCACATCTCAGGATAACTATTGCAGTGCTTTTCTGTAGAGGGGAGGATGCAAGAATCTGGGTTCATAAAATTCTTCCTAAGATGTACAAATCTATGGGCCCTCTTTTTCCAAAGCACAGAGTGCCTCACACAGTTGTTTGTTTGTTTTAACCTGAGTTTCTCTCAAGGTGCACTATTCTTCAGTGGCTGCAATGGCTATGGACTTAATCATTGTAGAAACAGGTGATGAGCGATGCTCTTTGTGTTTGTTTGCAATCTCATCTACAACACAGTGAATGAGGTTCCAGAACTACAAAAGCCCTTTTAAAGAGTTGAAGAGACACATCATCTCATTTGGGAGGTGAGAGTAACACATACACACTCCTGTATAAAATGGATGATGAATGAGAACCTACTGCAGAGCACAGAAAAATCTACCCAGCACTTTTTAATAACCTATATGGAAAAAAAGAATGGATACATTTATATGTAAGGGTGATTCAATTTTCTGTACACCTGAAACTAATACAACAGTGTAAAGCAACTATACTTCAATAAAATTAAATTTATAAAAATTAAAAAAACATATATTATATAACTTTACATATATACAAAGTAATCAGTTGTAAGAAAGTTAAACAAATAGTGTATCTAGAAAAAGAGACTCTTCCAGCAAAGAACATAAAATGACAGTGAGCAAAGCACTAGTGTTGGACACCCAGCACTGTTAAAATAGAGCTTGATGTGCACCATGTTAAAACATAAGATGACGTAAATACATACCTCTATCTTTCTATCTGTCTAGATCATGTTAAAATAAGTCTGCCAAATACTTAATAATTCCTAAATATAGATAGGTGTGTTCTTGGCTCTCTCAGATGGTGAGATTTGCATGCCTAAAACTTTTAAAGAGTTCAAAGTAGAGCAGATGGCAGCCTAGAAATAACTGGCCATGAACAAATATTGGTATATAACTGGGTCAGTAGAAAATTGGACAAGATTTGAATGACTCTAAAATGACCCAAAGGCTTATACTGAACAAACCAATTATAAGTGAAGATGCAAAGAAAAATGTATACATTTCTTTGTGTTGATACAGTGCTTTCTTATCAGTTTTGTCCCTTAAGTTTCATGTATTGACATTACCATTACACAGAAGAAGGTTCCAATATAAAGAAATGAAATATTTTACCCAATGGCAAGGAAATAGTTTGAGAAATATAAAAAAAAAAAAACTTGCCTTTGTTGTATTAAATAAATAATGCAGAATTACCCATCTATTCTATAAATGTTAAAAAATAGTAATAGAAACTCATGGACTTGGAGAACAGACTTGTGGTTCTGTTACAAACTATTGAATTTGGAGTGCATAAGCAATGAGATCCTGCTCTGTAGCACAGGGAACTATATCTAGTCACTTGTGATGGAACATGATGGAGCATAATGCGAGAAAAAGAATGTGACTGGGTCACTTTGCTATACAGCAGAAATTGACAGAACATTGTAAATCAAATATAATGGAAAAAATAAAAATATTAAAAAAGTAAGATATAGTAGTAAGACAGATCAGGTCCCTTTCTTTACAGAGACTATTTTTTCCAGAGTGATGGCACACAAAGATGCAGTCATGTGAATAAGTGGTATCACTTAATTGCTCTGGAACACAGACGTCACTTATTGGGATGGGGTGAAGTTAAGATGGGCGACAGCTCTGTGATTATTAGTCACGAGTTTTAAATTCTGTTGTAAGTGAAAGAACTCCCTCCTCTCGTGATACAATATGATGTGATGAAACAACCATTGATGAATCCATTAAAGAATCCTGCAATTGGACAGGAAAAGACTGAAACCGTCACTCTCCTGACATTCTAAGGCAGCTGGTCTGGCAGCCTAGTAAAAGACAGCTATGAGGAGGTGAAGTGGAGAGGTGGGAAGTGTGCCAGGGCCCTCTCCTTAACAGACAAGAATGGGGACAGAGGGAGAGCTTGTGACTGGGTCAGTGAAAGTAAACTATTGGCCTTTATCAATCGATTGCACCAACTTAAAAAAAATTCACTCTTGGAGTTCCCATCGTGGCACAGTGGAAACGAATCCAACTAGAAACCATGAGGTTGCAGGTTTGATCCCTGGCCTCGCTCTGGATTAAGGATCTGGCATTACCATGAGCTGTGGTGTAGGTTGCAGATACAGCTTGGATCCTGCCTTGCTGTGGATGTGTTGTAGGCTGACAGCTGTAGCTCTGATTTGACACCTAGCCTGGGAACCTCCATATGCCACAGGTGCAGCCCTAAAAAGGAAAAAAAAAAAAATTCACTCAGGAGTTCCCTGGTGGCCTAGTGGGTTAAGGATTTGGCATTGTCAATGCTGTGGCATGAGTCTTGTTTGTTTCCTGGCCAGGGAACTTCCTCATGCCTCAGGCACAGCCAAAAAATATATATGTATGTATGTATGTATGTGTGTGTGTGTGTATATATATATATATATATATATATATATATATAGCTCAGAAGTAATCATCAATAAAGTACGTATTTCTTAACATATCACTTGAAGTTGTTTGGAGTTGAATGTGTGTAGAATATAAGATTTGTCAATACAATGTGGTTTTAGCAAGAGAAAATCTTGGTAGAAATGAAGTCCACAGATTCGTGGGGTGGGCAGGGTGCTTCGGAACACACTGGGGATATTAGAGAGCAAGAGTGGTAGGATTGGGACTTTACCATTTTAGCTCTAGGCGTGGCTGGGCAACAGACATTTTCTATGACAACTCTGCTGTATTGCCATAGGGCAAATATTTCAGGAAATCAAACCCAAAGTCTTCTCCAACAAGTGGCTGAATTACAATGTAAATGGAATTCATAACCTCCCTGGGTCTTTTATTATTAGGAGTAAGTGGAAATTTAAGAATTAAGATTGAGATTATAAATTGCCACATCCCAGGGGGTAAAAAGAAAACAAAAAGAAACACACACAAAGTATGAGCAATTCTACTCTCTCCATCTGAGTAGATTTTCTTCCCCTTGACTAATGATCTTAATAATAAACTTGTCAGAGGCAATTGTCTTGCACAGGGAAGTTGAATCTCCTTCAAATCCAAATCCACACCTCGCATTGCTTTAAAACCAAGGTTAGACTCAAATCCAAGAGGATCCAAAGAAGCATAAATACAAAGTTTGAGAAGAGTTCTCACACACAAAAAGAGACAGCAACATTTTGCCAGTTCATGTATTTATAAACCTGAGAGAACTGTATCAGAATATATTCTAAGGGTGTCTGAGGAAGGGGACAGGAAGGCGAATTTGGATCAGTGTGAATTGATTACTGTGGGTGGGCTGGCCAGTCTAGATATAAAGTCAGTGGAAGCAGCTTGATTGAAACCTAGATTCAAGGGCGACATTGCTTCTTCGACATGAACTTAAGCCCTGGAATACAGAGTAGTCTTTTCCTGACTGGACTTTGCTCATACACCGCATCAATCCCCCCTGATTTATATAACAGCTTCAAGCAGCCAGGGGAGGTCTTGGAAAATGTGAGTGCCGTTGTTTCAACCACAGCTCCCTTTTCCCCCCTGTGATGTATTGTCTTGGGCGTATTCTGTTCTGTATGTATTTTGTTTTTCCCAGTTCTGGACATTCTTGTTCTAGTCATGTGATGATCAGACAAAAATTTCCTGAGATCCTTGCGTTTATTAACATCCATATTCAACTAGAGGCCTGAGAAATATTTGCTGTTTCTCTGCAAGCTTCCTCATGTTGAGGGAATCATTACAGGAATTTGCAGGTGTGACTCAATGTGTGTCATGGGTTTAGAAAATTTTCTTTTAATTTCTTCTATTTCTTGTTTCTGTATTTTTGTTTTCTCTGTGTTTTCTCTGTTTTAATTATACTGACTAGAGTCATAATGGGGTTTACTCTACTATCTTTAAAGTCATGTCACTTTTAATAGGAAAACTAAGTCTCAATGAAATCACATATTTTGACCAAAGGCACACGGAAAAGGAGGTTAGCACAACAAAAAATGTGTCCTTCTGAATATATTCCATTTTTCATTAGAAAAAAATAAAACTCCCTCCTATAGTAAAGGGACAAGGGCTTTTAAACTGATATGTGACGTAACTAGAGAGTTTACTAAATATTCTGGCATAAGTCTAGGCAAAGGGTAGAGTTCTAGCCTCAAAGATAATGTAGGCTGGACCAGCATTTCTGAATTTGCATTAATGATATGACAAATCCTATGCTTAATAAGATTAGGAAGAAAGTATTTAGAATTAAAGTAGTGTGAGAGGCATTTGACATAGAATATAGAATTTATTCCTATATCAAACTCTGGATTACCCACTTATTAATTTTGTGATACTCTTCTATGCTTCCTGCTGTATCTTTTTCTCCAAACAAGATTTCACAAGGGGGCAGCCAAATATAAAAGTCATAAATTTTACATGCAAATCCACATTTATCTGTGACGATTATCAACACCATGTGAAGCAGCATGGATTTGAAGAAAAATGATGCAAACTGGGAAACCAAACTTACTACTTTTTAGCTTTGCTAACCTCAGGCAAGTTTCTCAGCATTTTTAAACTCCTGTTTTGATGTCTGTAAATTGAGGATAACACTCTGCAGGGTTGTGGAAAGATTAAACATGGTGTTAAGTATAAAGCATTAATACAACATTAATACTGAACTAAATATGCATGTCTGGGCCACCTAAACTTTTGGAACTGGTTTCCTTCCCTGCAAAATAGGAGCAATCACATTCATTCAGAGTATTGTGATGATTAGAGGTAATACAACCAGTACCCTCACTGGCCACCACTCTATGTACAGTTGATAAAGTGGCCAGGCCATCACCTTCTCTATCCAACTCACCTATCTTTAGTGGGAAAGCAAATAAATAGAGCAAGAGGTGAATTCAACCTGGAGGGCCTCATTTTTATCAAGTGCAGTTCAAAGGATGACACTTAAATGCCATTCTTTAAATAGTTCAGGTAGATTTGCTGAGAATAAAGGCAAGATGTACAATGCTGACGATAAAAATGAAATCTACAATGCCTTAGATGATAGAGGATTGATTTCATAAACAGGGTCCCTAAAATGTGAAAAGTTATGAGATATCTCTTTGGTGGATATAGAGGGAGAAGATGTTTTTCATGCCCTTCATGAATGATCAAGAGGCAACATTTTACATGGAAAGTGGAAATTTTTATACCACTTATGATAGGCAGTATGGAAAAACATATCAAAAGCCTTAACAAATGTGTAACCTCTAGACCCCAAATGTCTTGTTAGTAAGAAAGTAGGGTTTTATGAAAAGATTCACCTCATGGATACTCATTAAAATTGCTATAAAATTTAAAATGTTATAAATTGATAACCCAAAGTATAAAATAAATATCCATGAGTCCATCCAAAGGTAAATAAGTGATTGGATAAATAAATAAGTGGATATAAGAGACAAATTACCTGTGTAGAAAAATCCCAGATAATTCATGTAAATACTCTTCCTTAAGGGAAGTGAAGCATATTTCCCCCATTTAAGTATAGATCTTGCATCATGACTTTTTTCCCAAAGAGTGTAATATGAAAAGGGAGGGAGAAAGAGTGATTTTACAGTTGCGAAAGCTTCTAAACCCTACCTCAAGAACAATGATAAACATTAACTCAACGGTGATGTCTTAATGTGTAGTATGTACCTTTGACATAATGTAATAAGAATGACACTTCACTTCCATTAGTCTTTCTCCCTACGCACATCACTCCAGCATAATCCTTAAAAAAAAAAAAAATCAGGCAAATCTCAATTGAGGGGCGTTACAAGATATCTGTCCAGTATTTAGCAACCTTGTCATCTATTGTTTCTCAATTTTGTTATCTATTATTATCACAAGTAAAAAGTATGGGAAGAAGACCACATCAGACTCTAAACTCTGAAGAATATTCTCTTCCAAGCTCGTTGCAAGAAAAGAAAAGAAAAAAAAAAAGAGGATCCTTGCTTACTTTCTATGAAGACACGTTCATTGCTGATAATCCTCAGGGTTTACGTTTTCTTTTATCAGGCAAAAAGTAGTTTAGAAACTCTACATAAAATAGAGGAACTTTATAAGACAGCTCTGGCTGACCAGATCAAGACAATTATGTTTGCTTCCTCCTAATAAAGAGTTATTAAAACTAAGCAATTTGTATCTCTTTTTTTTTTGTATTTACTCATTTTCATTGTTTAATGTTTTATTGAAGCACAATTGATTTACAATTTTGCGATAATTTTTGCTGTACAACAAAGCGATTCAGTTATACATCTTTGAAGACAAAGTAGGTCAAATAATTGCCTCTATATTAACTCTCTGTAGTAAATTTTTTTTTGGATTATGAGAGTTGAATCTTACCATGAAAGAGATGTTTTTTATTTGTTTGTTTGTAGGCTGAGTCAGGATTTCAGGAAAGGAGCAGCACCACTTTTCCCAGCCTGCACTTCTACCTGTGAGACCAGCTTCATGTAAAAATACAAAGAATCAGTGGGAAATTCTGGGAGTGGGTGGGGTGCAGTGGTGGCTATTCAATGAAAGCCACTTTATCTTGCCACCTCTCTCCACTGGGGGATGTGCCTACCAGGGAACACTTCTTTTAGTTCCTGTGTTTCATTTAGTAATGATGACAATAATAATAATCCCTTTTCACTAAAAAAAAAAAAAAAAAAAAAAAAAAAAAAATCAATCCAAGGTATACAGTTCTGTGTTTTTTTATGTAAGACCTTTCACTGTTT
This sequence comes from Sus scrofa, assembly GCF_054392235.1. Classification (NCBI taxonomy): domain Eukaryota; kingdom Metazoa; phylum Chordata; class Mammalia; order Artiodactyla; family Suidae; genus Sus; species Sus scrofa. The sequence goes on along the minus strand of NC_139385.1, from coordinate 135,480,305 downwards.
TTGCCAATTAGGTTAATAAAAGTACCCCCTTATCCTTTCACAGTAAGCATTTTCACAGCCTTCTAAAGATCATTGAACCTCAAAATCAATATGCTTGAAAGTTTGGTGAATTCAAGACAAAAAATTCCCAGCACCTCCCTAAAAGCCAAGAATTATTTAAAGCAAAATGACAGTGCAAACAAGGCCTTCTTTCCATTATTGTTTTTGTGAATTCTAAAATAAATTCTGAATAGAATTATTCTCTTCCCAAGATGAACCTCCATTTAAAAAAAAATAATTGAAAATCGAAGTATTTATTTGTCCTTAAGTAGTAGCATTAAGAAAAAGGGAGGTCAAAAGTTAGTCTCATAAACAATGAAATGGCAATATAAGGGATGAGGATGAGAGAAATGTCTCCAGTCTTTTTTAATTAATATTTATGTTGCAGCTATATTTATTGTCAGTGCAGGAATGATGGATTAAACGTGACGACCTTAACCATATGGACATGAGAGATGGGAAGTCTCCTGGGTGTTTATGAAGGGGACCTTGCTGGAAGTGATAGAATATTTTTCATGATTATGTCAGAGAAATACATATGAGGACAAGGAAACATTAAGCATCCTAATTTACACGTAGAATTTGAAATGTGTGTCTATTAAGCAAAGTTAAGGACCAAAGGGGGAAGTTAAATTTTGTGGTTCTAGGCCCTGGATACTAAAATCTGCAGATGCTCAAGTCTCTCATTTATAAAATTTTTTAGTATTTGCATATAAACCATGTACATCCCTCCTGTATATTTTACATCATCTAGATTCGTTGTACCACATAATATAATGTAAATGTTGTATAAATTGCTGTCAGGTGCAAAGAAAATTCAAATTTCCTTGTTGTAACTTTTGGAAAATTTTTTTGCAAAAATGTTTGTAAGTTTGGTTCAGTCTATAAAAGTGGAAGTGTGGAAGTGTAGAAATGGAGCACTGACTATATATATCAATAGTCAATTAAGGAGTCCCCTTCGTGGCTCAGTGGTTAACGAACCCGACTAGGATCCATGAGGATGTAGGTTCAATCCCTGGCCTAGATCAGTGGGTCAAGGATCCAGCGTTGCCGTGAACTGTGGTGTAGGTCACAGTCGCGGCTCAGACCTGTTGTTGCTGTGGCTGTGGTGCAAGCTGGCAGCTGCAACTCCGATTCGACCCCTAGCCTGGGAACCTCCATGTGCCACAGACTCGGCCCTAAGATATCAAAAAAAAAAAAAAAAAAAAAAAGATTAAAATAGAATAGCAAAAGAGAGCACCTGTACGTATATAGTTAAATTACAAAAAATAGAATTGTATGTGTTGCTGCTTCTTGAAATAATATATATAGAGCTACTTCTTAAATTGACCAGCCTGCACTTACCTAAATCATACAATCTTCATCCCTACCCCATGTCCAGCCTCACCTTTAGTTCCATCAACGTGTGCAGCTATCTCAGCCCTGCACTGAACATTGCCATTTATTTCTGTCGCTTGGGTCTATTTTATGCATCCTGTATTCAGAATTATTTCCTTTTCCTTACTAGGCTCTCCTTTCTACTTTTTGCATCCAAGATAAATATTTTACATTTTAATTAAATTCAGAAGTGTGTTTTTATTTCCATTTATCCTTTTCAAAGCAAAGTAGCAGCTTCGTATATTAGTAGATATTTCCCTTTCAATCCTTAGGAGAAAACTAGAGTTTCTCTCTGTAGAAGGGATCTAGATGTGCTGGAGAAAGGTGAGTTAGGGGAACAGTGGAAAAGACAGACTTGTTGAGATGGAAGTTTGTTTAAGGAGGAGACAGGTGATTTGGTGGATGATCGGAAGCCTGCAAAAGTTGTTGCACTCCACACCTGTAAGGGAGGTAAAAAAAGGGACTGATGGTAATGCCTAAAAGAATACATTGTAAAGCCAGGCTGACTGGTTATCAAGAAGAATCGTTGTACATACTCTGTTAGATTTACATCTGTGCATTTTCTGTGTTTAGGTGCAATTTTAAATGGTTGCTATTTTTAAATTGTATTTAATTTTATTTTCTAAATTTGTCTTGCTAATATATAGAATCTGATTTTCATTCTGATCTGCAAACTTGTTAAATGTGGGTATGAAAGGAGACTTTTTGGTGTAGATGCTTGAGATTTTCTTGGCTGACAGTCATGTGGTCTATGAATAGAGCGTCATTTCTTCCTTTCCTACCTGTATTCATTTTTTTTTCTTTCATTATTGTGCTATCTAGGACTTGAAAAGTTGAATAGGTATGGAGAGAAGAGGTATCTTATTCTTTTCTTCCCTGATATTAGAGATAAAGCCTTCAGTCTTTTGTTATTAGTTATGATATTAAATGGTAGATGTTTTGCAGATGCCCTTTATCAGATTAAAAGCATGGTAGAATTCACCAGTGATACCATCTAGGCCTGCCTGGAGTTTTCTTTGTGGCGTCATTTGAACCAACAGATTTATTTAATTAATATATATGGAATTACTCATTTTGACTATTTTTTTTGACTGAGGTTTGGTAATTTTTAAAATTTTGTATATGTAATTTAAAATTTTTAATTATTAGAGCCATTACTTTAAATACTCCTTTATTGTCCATTTAATATATAAAGATTTGCATTGATATTATTTTATTCATTCTAGGTATTGTTAGTGAGTCCTTTGTTTTTCTTGAACTCTAGTGCTAGAGTTTCACAAAGTCTACTTATCATTTCAAAGAATCATCTCTTGATTTCATTTATTTCTTCTACAAATTTTATGGATTGATCTTTACTTTTCTTTATTAAAATATAGTTAATCCACTATATTCCTTTAATTTCAGCTGTACAGCAAAGTAACCCAATCTCACACAGTTCCCTGTACTATAAAGTAGGAGCCCATTGCCCATCCAATTTAGTTATAGTTTGCATTCAACAACCCCAAACTGAACCCTCCTGCACTGTTGGTGGGAATGTAAACTGGTACAGCCACTATGGAGAACAGCTTGGAGATACCTTAGAAATCTATACATAGAACTTCCATATGACCCCGCAATCCCACTCTTAGGCATCTATCCGGACAAAACTCTACTTAAAAGAGACACATGCACCCGCATGTTCATTGCAGCACTATTCACAATAGCCAGGACATGGAAACAACCTAAATGTCCATCGACAGATGATTGGATTCGGAAGAGGTGGTATATATACACAATGGAATACTACTCAGCCATAAAAAAGAATGACATCATGCCATTTGCAGCAACATGGATGGAACTAGAGACTCTCATGCTGAGTGAAATGAGCCAGAAAGACAAAGACAAATACCATATGATATCACTTATAACTGGAATCTAATATCCAGCACAAATGAACATCTCCTCAGAAAAGAAAATCATGGACTTGGAGAAGAGACTTGTGGCTGCCTGATGGGAGGGGGAGGGAGTGGGAGGGATCGGGAGCTTGGGCTTATCAGACACAACTTAGAATAGATTTACAAGGAGATCCTGCTGAATGGCATTGAGAACTATGTCTAGATACTCATGTTGCAACAGAAGAAAGGGTGGGGGAAAAATGTAATTGTAATGTATACATGTAAGGATAACCTGACCCCCTTGCTGTACAGTGGGAAAATAAAATAAAAATATTTTAAAAAAAAAAAGGTTCACCCACAAAAAAAAAAAAAAAAACAACCCCAAACTCCCCATCCATCCGACCCCCTCCCCTCCTCCTTGGCAACCACAAGTCTGCTCTCCATGCCTGTGATCCGTTTCTGTTTTGTAGATAGGATCATCTGTGCCATGTTTTAGATTCCGCATATAAATGAAATCAAATGGTATTTGTCTTTCTCTTTCTGACGTACTTCATTTAGTATGAGAATCTCTAGTTTAATTTGTGTTGCTGCAAATAACATCATTTTGTTCTTTTTCGTGACTGAGTAACATTTTGTTGTATATATGTGCCACATCTTCTTAATCCATTCATCCATTGATGGACATTTAAGTTGTTTCCATGTCTTGGCTATTGTGAATAGTGCTGCAGTGAACACAGGGGTTCATATATCTTTTTGAATGAATGGTTTGTCCATCTATATGCTCAGGAGTGGGATTGCTGGATCATATGGTAGTTCTATATTGAGTTTTCTGAGGTACCTCCATAGTGGTTGTACCAATTTACATTCCCACCAACAGTAAAGGAGAGCACCCTTTCCTCCACAACCCCTCCAGAATTCGTTATTCGTTAACTTCTTAATGGCCATTCAGACGAGTATGAGGTAGTACCTCATTGTAGTTTTGATTTGCATTTATCTAATAATTAGCTCACATTTTTTTCATGTGTCTGTTGGCCATCCATATCTCTTCTTCTGAGAAATGTCTACTTAGGTATTCTGCCCATTTTTCAATTGGGTTGTTTGGGGTTTTGATTGTTGAGTTGTATGAGTTGTTTGTATATTTCAGAGATTAGGCCTTTGTCTGTTGCATCATTTGCAAAGATTTCTCCCATTCTGTGGGTTGCCCTTTCATTTTTTTAAATGGTTTCCTTTGCTATGCAAAAGCTTTTGAGTTTAATTAGGTCACATGGGTTAATCTTTGTTTTTATTGTCATTATTGTAGGAGGTAGATTAAATAAGATGTTGCTGTGATTTAGGTCAAAGAGTGTTCTGCCCATGTTTTCCTCTAGGAGTTTTATAGTATCTGGCCTTATGTTTAGATCTTAATCTATTTTGAGTTTATTTTTGTGTATGGTGTTAGAGAGTGTTCTAATTTCATTCGTTTACATGCAGCTTTCCAGTTTTCCCAGCACTACTCATTAAAATCTATCCTTCTTCCACTCTATGTTCTTGCCTCCTTTATCATAGATTAGTTGACCATAGGTACTTGAGTTTATTTCTGGGCTTTCCATCCTGTTCCATAGATCTATATTTCTGTTTTTGTGCCAGAACCATATTGTTTTGATAACTGTAGCTTTGTAATATTGTCTGAAGTCAGAGAGCCTGATTCCTCCATTTCTGTTTTTCTTTTTGAATATTGCTTTGGCAGTTTGAGGTCTTTTGTGTTTCCATACAAATTCTAAAATATTCTGTGAAGAGTTTCCTTGGTAATTTTATAGGGATTATATGGAATCTGTAGATTGCCTTGGGTAGTACAGTCATTTTTTTTCTTCCAATCCAGGACCATGGTATATCTTTCCATCTGTTTATGTCATCTTTGATTTCTTTCATCCATGTCTTACATTTTTCAGAGTATAGGTATTTTGTCCCTTTAGGTAGGTTTAGTCCTAGGTATTTTATTCTTTTTGATTTGATAGTAAATGGGATAGTTCCTCTGATTTCTCTTTCTGACCTTTCATTGTTAGAATATATAAATGCAATCTATTTCTGTGTATTAATTTTGTATCTTGCAACTTTGCCAAATTCATTTTTGCTTTTATTTTTATGATTACATTCTTTCTGTCTACTTCCTATTTGCTCTATTTCTATTTGTTCTTTCTACTCTAGTTCATAGGTAGAAGCTGTCAGGCCAGTGGGGAGGAAGAAGGCAGAGGCTGGAACAGTGAGATCGCAAGCATGGTTTATTGACCAACAGGGTGGCAGGGAGCACTGAAAAAGTAAAACTCAGGCCCCCTGTCATTGGGAGAGAATCAGGTTTTATAGGCAGGCAGTCATGTGCTGAGTTCTCTAGGTCCAGGATGGCAGTTGAGATCATGATATAAAATTTAGCTTTCTCCTTGGGGCTGTCTTTGTCCTTGGAAAATCAACCACTTCATAGGCTTGGTGGTTTTCACCTGCAGAGGTGCAATAACATGGAGACTGCAAGTCTGGGTCTGGGTGGGTCAATGAATCATGGCGACTTATTTTTTAGACCTTCCCTTTAGTTCCCACCTAAGATTCCTCCCTGATTTTAACAGGAAAGAGGGACAAAGGTCCCTTCTTCTGTAGCTTCTTCCTGCTGAATGGAGACATCGATTAGGGGTTGGAGGCGGTAGAAGGAATCTGGTGATATCTGTAGGTCTGTAAGGCCAGAATGGAGTTGGCCCATTTGTCTGTGATTGAGTCAATGGTTTTCTGCAAAAAAAGAAGAAAACATATGAAACAGAGGAGATCCGGCTGTTAGAAGAAGAGAAATAAAGATGAGGGCTATGAGGATGGGAGCTAGCCAGGAGATTAGGGAAGAGGCAGAAGGTCGGAAGATTTGAATTCCTTGTTGTTGGAACCAGGTTGCTTGTTCTCTTAGGCTGTTTCTCATGCCGTCTCTGACCAGTCCTAGCTTATTTTTATAAAAGCAGCAACTTTCTTCTAAGGCTGCACAAATTCCTCCTTCCTTTTCAGTTAGAAGATCCAATCCTTATCTATTTTGTAGTACTACTGTTGCCAAGGAATAAGTATGATCTTGGAGGTGTGGTCAATTGGTCAGTTATTTCTTTTAAGGGCCTTAGATATCTGTTGGGATAGTAATGAGTAATGGTGAGTGTCAATTCCTAGTCCTGCTGAACCTATTCCAAGTGCAGCAGTGATTCCTATTCTCACCAGTAGGGGTAGCAGTTGTATTGCCCTTTTTGGTCTTAATAGGGTGGAGACAGGTATTGGGATGGGGGCTGTCTCTAACAAATATTGGAAAGGAAGAGCAGGAAATGTCAAAGTACAGGATTCAGTCCAGGTAGTTGGTAAACATGCATAAGTGTTGTTACCACTCGGAAGAAAATATCCCTTGCCTGAAATCCAAACAGCCAGTGAGGTGGTACGTTATGACATGATTCCATTGTCCTGATCCTTGGCAGTTTCCCCCTCGACCTGAGAAACACCAAAATTGAAAGATAGGGATTGACATTACGATATGGGCAGCTCCCAATGGTTGGAGCAAAATAGATTTGATGGTTTGTTCTGAGGTAGCATTTTTAATATCTACCTAAAATATTGCCCTGTATGGTGCAGCACAGTTGATAGCCCGTGGGGATCAGGGTTGAATGTGACAGCTGGGATGATATTTACATATGGTATTGAGTTAGAGATCCCTCATCCTTGACAAAAGGATGAGCTAGTTGTACATACCCAGTTTCCCCACAGTGCTGTAGGCTTAGGCAATGGTACAAACTCTTGGTAAGCTGGGGGCCATAAATCTATAGTTAAGTTGCAATATCCAGGATCCATGTATCCTAGAGACCATTCTCCAAAATGCCATCCCATAGTCTTCTTCTGTTACAGAGAGGGGCCTGGGCCATTAAGGGAGCAGTTAAATATCCCAGATGTCCTGAAATGGGAAGAATAGAGGACAAAACAGAAGCAATCTGTGTCTGAAATGAGACCCTAAATAGGTTAGATCTTCCAAATTCTGAAATTTTGTCTCCCTCATGTAACTTTTAAAAAGCTTGGGATTGTTCCCAGGCTTGTAAAGGAGCTGGGTGGGCTTGGAAAGCAAGTGCTGTCAGAGGAAGACAAATCCAACATGGCATGGAAGAATTATGAGCAATATCTGAGACAATATCTATAGAGGTTTGTAGTAAAGAGACCAGGTATGGGGGAAGGGACTGAGAAGGTGTAAGGAAGCTACTCAAGAGTATAAAAACAAGTCGCGGATTAAAAAATAAAGAGAAAAGGAGTACCGTGTTATGAAGTCTGGAGGCATTGCTGTGAAATCTCCTTGGAGCCAGAGATCAATGATGAGAAAAAGCCTTTGAATCTAGTAAAATAATAGCCTGGGTCATTGGATGGGTTACTAATTATGCTGGTTAAATAGATGGGTTAGTAATTATGCTGAGATTGGTCTGATCAGAACCAAGGAAGGGCCAGTTTGTCCTTGGGTGATTTTGGTTAATTTTTTCTACTGTTTTCTTTTGTCTTCAAGAGAATTTGATGTATTTTGTGGAGACAGTCTGAGGAATACCAAGGAGTTGGCTTACATGGAATGGCAAGAAAAGCAAAGAGGACTGAAATTATCCAAATGAGAACTTGGAGGATAGTTAGGTTAAAAAGAAGCTTATCCAGTCCTTTGTACTCAGTCATAGCCTTTCTTCAGGTGTTGTCTTAGATGTTTTCCTGAGGATCAGCTTCTTCCTCTGGAATTTGAGAAATTTGGTGCCTGGTGGGAGAAATCTGAGTAGCTTTATATCTAGGTGGGGTGGGGTAAGGGGGTGGGCGTGGTCTATTTGTTTAGGGTCAGGGCCCTCTGAAGGTAGGTATGATGAATCCATCCCATTTGTTCCTCTAGTTTAGCCACCACTGCTGTAGTGGTGATGAGTACTCCTTGAACGGGCCTGTCCACCTAGGTGTTAAAGGAGAAGTCTGTTGTCTTAACCAAACCCAATCTGTTCTAGAATAAGAGTTTAGGGATCATAATTTCTTTTTTTTTTTTTTTGCTTTTTGGGGCTGCCCCTGTGGCATATGGAGGTTCCCAGGCTAGGGGTCTAATCAGAGCTATAGCTGCCAGCCTACACCACAGCCACAGCAACGCCAGATCCAAACCGCGTCTGCGATCTACATACACCACAGCTCATGGCAACGCTGGATCCTTAACTCAGTGGGTTAAAGATCCAGGTATCGAACCCGCAACCTCATGGTTCCTAGTTGGATTCATTTCCTCTGTGTCATGACGGGAGATCCAAGGGATCACAGTTTTTAACAGGAAAGGGTAAAAAGTCACTTGCATATTTTCTCTAAGTAGGTGTCTGATTAAGTGGAAAGCAGGCCAGTTTTCAGAAATCAAGGAACCGGAGCTGTTGGTGGTTGGCTGTTGTAAATGGTCTCCCATACATTAATTCAAAGGAACTTAATTCAGCAGGCTTTCTAGGCAAGGCTTGTAAATGCATGAGTGCTAATGGCAAGGGAGTAATCCATGTTTGTTGTGTTTCCAGGGCTAATTTGGTTAGCTGTTGTAGAGCGTTGGCCCTTTCCACGTTTCCTCAGGACTGGGGGTGAGAGGGAATATGGCAATTCCATTGAATTCCCAAAAGTATAGAGAGTTCTTGGCTTATTTTGGAAATAAAGGCAGGACTTTTATCTGACTGAAGAGAATTGGGATGGCCCAAGCAAGGCAGAATGTCTTTTAGTAAAAGCTTTGCTACTTCTGAGGCCTTTTCCTTTGTGGTGGGAAACGTCTCAATCCATCCTGTGAAAGCGTCTACCCAGGTGAGTAAATAGCGAAAACGTTTTATTTGAGGCGTGTGAATGAAGCCTGTTTGCCAGCCTTAACCAGGGAGGCATCTTTGAGCCGGATGCCTAGGAAATGGGGGTGGCTTAATGTGACCTTGGGGTGGTGAATGGGAGCAAATTTTACATGACCGTGTGATCTTTTCTAGGTTTGAACATAGGCTGGGGCAGATTATTTGGGTCTGTATTAATTTTTGGTAAAGGTTAAAGCCTGCATGAAATTGATTATGTATGTGTTGTAGTATGTTATATATTTGTTCTTTGGGGATTATAGGTTTCTTTTGTAGAAGTAGCCAGTGATTTTGTTTCTCTGCTCCTGGTCTTGTGTAGACATCCTGTTCCTCTTGGGTATAGTGAGGTCTAATGAGGTTGGACTGTAGTGAAAGACTTTGGTGAGGCTGGAGGCTGAAGGCACTTCTCTTTGTTTCCTGTCTGCTAGGGTGTTTCCTCTAGTAAGAGGTGAGGTGGGGGGTTGGTGTCCTTTTAATGTGAATGACTGCTACCTTCCTTGGAAGTTGTGCTGCCTGTAATGGTTGGAGTATAAGGTGTGCATTAACTATTGGCATGCCCTCATTCTTGCCATATTGCAGCATGTGCGTGAAGAGGGTGAAAGGCATATTTAGAGTCTGTATATATGTATTTATGTTTTTGTCCTGATTTTAAATCTTTCTTATTTTCAAATGTAAACGTTTGGAGATAAAATGTTCTGCTATTCATGTTACCTAAGTTTTTACCCAATGTTCTACTTTTGTTCTATCTAGTCCACATTATATTTAAATATACTTTCTCCTTAGGCTCTTCTGGGCTGTGACAATCTTTTAGGCTTTGTTGTTTGTTTTGATTGCCTTGACAGTTTTAAAAAGTGCCGATCAAGTATGTGGTAGAATATCCTTGAATTGGAATTTGTCTGATGCTATTTTTCTCACAATTAGACTGAGATCATGGCTTCAGGGGGAAAAGATCATGGGGAGAAATTTCAGTTTTCATCACAGTATAGCAAGGCTAAAAACCTTCCATATGACGTACCATTGTTGGTATAATCCACACATGATTAGGCAGGGTTTGCCAGATTGCTCTATTATAAATTTACCCTCCCCCTCACACCACCCTCCTTCTTTTATGTTTTCTTTTTTTTTTTTTTTTTTCTCTCTTTTTATATCCACACCTGCAACACATGAAAGTTCCCCAGCTAAGGGTCAAATTGTAGCCACAACTTTGACCTATGTCGCAGCTTGTGCAATGCCTGAAACTTAACCCAGTGGGCGAAGACAGGGATCAAACCCACATCCTCATGGAGATTATGTTGGGTTCTTAACTCTCTGAGACACAACAGGAACTCCCCCTTTTCATACTGTGCTCTGAAGGGACGTCACTACATACAGTTTTGCACTTAAGGAATGGGGAGTTTCTCCCCCTCTGTGATGCCAGAGTTGCTATATAAATTTTGGAGAGCCTGTACATTTTGATCTGCTATAGTTTACTTGGTCTCCAGGTAAAAGTAATTTTTGAAATTTCCCTGTTATTTATTCTTTCACTCATGGATTATTTCAATGTTGGTTCACTCTCTAATTTACAAGTACTTGGGACTTTCCTATGTAGTTTTTATTGATTTCCAACATAAAATCATTTTTGATTACAGAACACACTCTGTATAATTTCAGTGTTTTAAAATGTATTGTGACCTGTTTTATGATCCAGCATATATTATATACTATTGAAAAAAGGGAACTTATAAAGTATGTGTATAATATAGTTGCTGGGTTTAGAGAGTGATAGATATTGGTTATAAGGTGAATGCGAGTCCATTCCTAAAACTTCTGTATCATTGTTAATTATTTGCTAGTTTTTCAATCATTTCCTGAGAGGGAGATATTAAAATACAAATGTGCCTCTAAAATATAAAGATGTCTCTCACACACAGCATATAATTAGGACTTAATTTTAAATATATTTTGACAATATCCTCCTTTATATCAGTATAGTCTGTTAATGTAATGTTCATTTTAATTTTTGATGTACTTGTGTTTGTGTCTATCATTTTAAATTTATCTATATCCTTTGTGTTATTTTTTCATACCTTTTTTAGGAATCTTTCACTTCAAAAAATTATTTTTCTTTTAGCTCTTGAGATGTACACTAGTCACTCCTTATCCTCAGGGGATGGGTTCAAAGATGCCCAGTGGATGCCTGAAATCATAGATAGTTCCAAACCCTACATAACTATGTTTTATATATATATATATATATATATATATGTATGTATATATATATACACACAAATTTATAAATTATACATAGTAAGAGATAAATAATAGCTAATATAAGATAGAACCTTATAACATATACTATAATAAAAAATTATGTAAATGTGGTCTCTCTCTAAAAATATATTATCGTACAAATTTAATGCCCTTTCCATCTTAACTAAGCACTTATCATACAGTGTGGCCATGACTTTTACAGTTTGAGATGTGGCAGTAACACTAGCATGAATTTCTTTTTCCTTCTTTACAAGTTCAGAGAAGATTTGTTCTTCCTATAAATCAGAAAAATCTCGGTATATGATTTTTTTCTTTCCTTATTATCTAAACCTTTCTTTTTTTAAAATGATTTTTATTTTTTCTATCAGAGCTGGTTTACAGTGTTCCGTAGATTTTCTACTGCTATACAGCAAGGTGAGCCAGTCACACATATGTATATACATTCTTTTTCTCACATTATCATGCTCCATCATAAGTGACTAGATATAGTTCCCAGTGCTATACAGCAGGATCTCAATGCTTATCCTTTCCAAAGGCAATAGTTTGCATCTATCAACCCCAAATTCCCAGTCCATCCCACTCCCGCCCCCTCTCACTTGGCAACCACAGGTCTCTTCACCTCTGAAACACTTTAAGTCTTCTCTTGGGCATTTTTTTTTTTTAATGGCTACACCTGCAGTATATGGAAGTCCCCAGACTAGAGATCAAATTGAAGCTGCAGCTACAGGCCTAAGCTACAGCCATAGCGACACCAGATCTGAGCCCATCTGTGACCAATGCCACAGCTCGTGCAATGCTGGATCCTTAACCCACTGAGCGATGCCAAGGATCGAACCCACAGCCTTATGGAGACAGTGTCAGGTTCTTAACCTGTTGAGCCACAATGGTGACTCCTCTTTGGCATTTTCAAATTGCTGACATCACTACTCTTATAAAAAGAAAGGGTAAAATAAGTGTTTCTTGAGTACAAACTCTGCCACAGTCCATCTGATAGCAGTATGGTACTAAATGACAAAACGGTGGAATATCCTGAACAAAGATAACTCACAGTCAGGCAGGAAGGTTAAGGGCAGCACAAGAGTTCATCATGCTACTCAGAACAGTGTGAAATTTAAAACACATGAATTGTTTATTTATGGAGTTTTCCATTTAATGTTTTCCGATTTCTGTCCACCGCAGGTAAATGATACCGAAGAAAGTGAAGCCATGGATCAGTGAGACTGCTGTACTTTTTGTGTATTTTTAAGGTTTGATCTAGGAATTATAGCATAAATACTGAATTTTCATGAGCAGAAGGTTAACATTTGTATAGTTCTCTTTTAAACAAACAGGTGTGTAGGAGAAGTAATATACTGACAGGGAAGAAAATCTAGAAGCTAGGAAAGCAATGAGGATGGAATTACACTAATAGAAGAGAAAAGCTGAGATATGGGTATGGAGAAAAGTGGATGAACTTGAAAGATATTTATCAGATGAAATCATAAGATGGTCCATTTGCATGGATATCATGCATAACAAAATTACACAAAGGATGATTTTCAGGCAAAATGTAATTCAGGAAGAGCCTTCTGGGCTAAGCTAGTTTGTACTTTATTTTTAAGATTCGGGGATACAGTGCAATATTTTAAGCATAAAAGTGGCATGATTAGATGTATATTTTTGCATAAACATTCAGATGGAGAAAACTTGTAAGGCTAAAGTTGAAGATGCCATTAAGAGATTATGGCTGTAACTGAGATCAGAAATGGTGAGGGCAATGGGAATAGGAAAACCAGGGATCTTGCTAGGTGAGGTGAGAGAAGGCTGTTATTGCAGAGCTTTCAGGTTTCTGCTTGAGCTGTTGGCTGGATGGCGAGGAACAGTTACTGGACTAGGATTATAGAAGAAGGAGGAAGGTTCATGTTTTGAAGGGAAGATCGTCCATATTGCTCATGCTGTCTGTGTTGAATTTTTGGCACTTGGGGAATTAGAATTAGGGAGATAAGTAGGTTTTTTTTTTCTGTCCTGAATGTAAGGAGAACTGACCAGAAGTCTAAATACTTAGCAAGTCAACTACCATAGCTTCTCTTTATCTCTCAATGAAGATGGCTAGAGAAAGAGGAACACTTTGGTGAGCCATGAAAAACTGCTGTCTCCCTCAGGGCCTAGTGTTTCTAGACTGAATATGGGGCCACATCTTCAACACACCCCATCCTCTGGTTCCATCTTCTCTTGTGGTTAGAAGAACAAGATGCCAAGAACAACATGCACAAGGCTCATCTGTAACTCTCCTACCAAAGCCAAATTGTATATACAAGTTGCTCAACCCTGTTTTGTTAAGAAATCCCTTCTCTTCTCGGGGTCACCTCATAGAGGAAAAAGGAAAAAAATTTGTTTTTTTCTCGAGGTCAAAATATGGCATTGACATTAAGGAGGTTGACGCAGATACTGATGGAATTACACTAATAGAAGAGAAAAGCTGAGATATGGATATGGAGAAGAGAGAGAGAAAGCATTCAGAATCTCTTATGTGCATATGGCCCTGAACACCATAGGGATTAAGAGGGATTAGAAATAAACCTGAAGCCTTCCCTCAAGATAATTCATCACCTGTTCTCATGGAATTAACCAAAAATTCCACAGACGGGTATGAAGTCAATCCAGGTCATCCAATTGCACAACATGAACTCAAAACACTTATATCACCAACGGCAGGCAACACATCCCTTATGAATTGATCAATCCTTTGTATCAAATAGATCAACTCAGTTGTAGCATTTATAGTTTCTCTTAAATAGTTTATCTGCCTGAAGACAAGTATCCCCCAAGCTTGATATCTATAGACATCACCTTTTGCAGCCGTGCATCTCAAGCCTTACTCTGTCTCTCCTAGCACAGCGTATCTGTATCCCTATTTTACCTGTTGAGGACAACATATTTCTTCATGCAGGTGCTCAGTGATGCTTGTTCTCACACAACACTCGCCGTTGCAGAGAATGTAGCCCATCTGGCCATCCATATTCCTCCTCCCGAACTTTTTTCTGTTCCTAGGCACCTTATTCCTACAATCCTTAACACTCATTATTACTGAATCCAAGAAATTGGCTTAATTCCTAAGCCAGGATGAGGAAGTATCAGTAAAAGTCTACAGGGTCACACGCTAAGAATAAGGGAAAGATCATAGTTGTCAAGTTCTGCATGTGAAGGGGCTTCTGAAATATTACAAAGAGTTTGATGAAGTCTCCAAACCTAGGAATAATCCAAAATATTCTTGGTGTCCAGTCAAATGTGAATCAACTATACATAATGTGATGCTCTTCATACAGAAATGTGTACAACTTACCAAGAAAGACTGGAATAATGGCAAGGACCAGAAGGTAGGGGTAGGCATTCCACAACTGTCTGAAGCCCAAACCTTAACCCCCAAACTCTATGGGGAATGCTCAACCCTGGTATCACTTGTGTTCCACAAACAGTGAGAGAGTCGGCAAAAGCCAGGCTGAAGGTACTCAGAATTTTAACTAATTTGACGATAGCATTCGCTGGTGCCCTGAGTCAGGGGTGAATTGAGATAGGAAAGTGATGGGCCATCAACTTAGAGACAGCTGTTTCCTAGCCTAGGAAGTCTTGATACACTAAAGCCAGACTCAGACTGAAATCAATTATAGATATTGTTATGAAAGAAGCACTCAGAGAGTTTCAAGGCCAGAAGGCAAAAAAAAAAAAAAAAAGGTTAAAGATGAGAGCTGGTACTAAGGACGAGTGACAGGATTGAGATGTTTCTCTAAAAGAGGAAAGTGGCAGATATTAAGGAGCCAGAGAACTTCAAGCACCAAAGGAAAAGAGTCGTTAATTAAAAAAAAATAATAATAATAAGGGAGCAGGAGTCCTGAGAAAAAGAGCAAGTGGCATCTGAGAAAATTGACAGGACTCAATTTAAGAGACAGAAGGTTTCTCAATTGCTCATGGAGCGGTAGGGATGGGACCAAACAGGCAGAAATGGCACAGCACAGAGAAGGGGCGGTAGAAAACAGAAAACATTGAGAAGAATTCCATTCCTGTAGGACAGATGCGATGTATAAATAACCCACGTCAGTGGGCACTGCTACCCCTGGTCCAGGGTTAGAGAAAAATACTTCTCTCAGGACTCCTTGCAGCGGTATGTCTTTACCTCTATATGCAGACGTCGGTATGAATGATCCACTCTGAGATGCTCAGAGATCCGTCCATTATTTGTATAGGCATGCATCCATTCATCCATAAACATACGTGGAAGGCACAGAGAAATTTCAAATGCAGTACATCTCGATAAGAATAAAGAACATTTGTGAGACGTCGCCTGGGGCTGGGTGTTAGGAAAGGTTTCAGAGAAGCAACTTGCCAAACAGGGGACTTGACAGATGTGCAGATGCAGGAGAAACAGCAAATGTGAGGCCCAGACAGGGAAATAGAACGATTGAGTAAGATATCTCTGCAAAAGAACATTCTTGGTAGCATATTTCTGGAAAGTGATACTGCAACAGTGGGAAGTAAACAGAGTAGGTAGTCAGACAAACATGAAATTGAATTCTTGTCTGCTACCTACTAGCTTGTCAACCTCCGCCTCCTTACAGGAAACAGTTAAGTCTGTTGCTTTATCAATAAATAAAAATGCTACCATTTCCTCTCTGGGGTTTGTGAGGATTAAATGAGATCATGTATATAGAAACTTGCACACTACCTGGCATGTTCCCATCCTGCTCCCAGAATCTATAGCTTCGTGACAGCAAGGCGATGAGTAGATATTAAGTCTCACAGCCCTCCTGGTGCTTCTTTCCAAAGGGTCAGAAATAGGACGTTATAGCTGGCAATGCTCAGGGCTGTGCCAGGAACAGGGATGTAGGTGAACTGATTGAAATATAGAGGAAGGACTGGTTGGGTAAGAGGTAGATCCCCATAATTGTACCTTTCAGCAGGGAGTAGAGGTGCCTGAGCATTGGCAGGAATGAGAACTCAAGATGGAGAGAGAGGAGCAGTGGCTCTGTGTATTGCATGTGGGAGCAGTGGTTAGATTAGAGAACTTGGTGGTATTTGTAAAACAAAGGTGTTTAATATGGAGAGGAGACCTCAAGACACAAAATTTTGGCTTTGGCAGTGTGTTTTGGATTCCACTGACCCTATCTAGTGCAAAGGGTACTGAGTTAATGGTACTGAATTAATGGTAGCTTGGTACTGAGTTAATGGCAGAAATAAAACTTAGCTATGATTTACATCATTACAACCTGAGCATATTTCCAAAAGGCGGGGACAGGCTGGCTCCACACCACTACTGAAAGCTTTTACCAAAGGGGCAGTGACACTTAATACTTGTTAAGGTAGCTTCTGTGGACTGGGGTCCTTGTACTGGATTGTCCAGTACAAAGAATTTACAGACATGTGCTCTGAAGGGCATCAGACCGGGTAGCATCCTCCAAAGTTGCAGCACTGGGTGTCAGGCTCCTCCTCAGTGCTGTAAGGCATCAGGGGCTGGCTGATTGGGATGTAATCTCTGCACTAAAAATCGAGGTGACGTGAGAGACGGGATCTATTGAGATGCCCTTCAGATATTGCTCCCATTAGAGGGAAAAAAAAAAAAAAGATTCTCCTGAAAGACACATCCCTCCACTTTTTACAGAGGCATTCCCTGTAGGTACGGTCTCCACTTCCCGACCTCCCATTCCTTTCCAATTTCTATTTCATTACTTCACCGGAATGTTTGTTGTCAAGATCACTGATGCCTTCCCGTTTGCCAAATCTAATGATCACCTCTCTCTGCCCTCCTTACAAGCTCTCCACAGCATTCCTACTGAAGACAAAGCCTTTCTTGAAAATCTCTCTTCTGAGCTTGTGGGGTAGCTGCCACGCCCTTTTGACTGCTCAAATCTCATCAGGCCCTTGCATTTAGCCTCCGGTCTGGCAGTGCTCAGTGCTCAGTGGGAGAATATGTTCTTGACGTTTCTTTCTCTATTAAAATACCCTGTCTGGGTCTTGTAATGAACCACCTATGACTTTAAAATGACATCACGATGCTTATGATACTAATTACTTCTATTTTGTTTTTTTTTCAATGTTTTTTCTTTTCTCATTATGCTCAACTCTTTCTATATTTTCTTAACCGTATAAATTATTTTCACAATACCTATACTGAAATTATCTGCTAGTTCTACTGTCATTATTTCAGAGGCTACTTCTATGAGTTACTTTTGTTTTGATTAGGGGTCACAGTATCCTGCTTATTTGCATATCTGGTAATTCTGTGTTAGAGTACAAATATTAGGTATATTCTGTGCTGAGGATCATTGGGTTTTGAGGTTATTTTTAACAAATTCATTTACATTTTGTTCACAAATAAATTATTTTGAACCAATTGGAAGCCTGCTTTTAAGATTTCTTTTAGCTGGCCAAGAACAATCTTTACTCCAGCATTACCATAGCCCAACTACTTCAGACATTTTTCAGACATCCTACCCAATGTCCCAAGCATTTCAAGATCTTTTCACTCTGGCTCGTAGAGACTATTTTCTTTCTCCAAAAAAGATTCCCAGCTTTGTTGAAGCTCCAGGAACTTTTTTTAACTTTTTTTTTTCTTTTTGTGTCTTCTTCAGTCTCTGGTTTGGGGTAATTTCTTCTCACATTTGTAAACAAAGTCAAAGAATCAAGGGGAATTTGCTGCTCAGTTAGTCTCGGTCACCCTCTCTGTCTCTGTCTCTTTCTCCATCATTTTTAGTACTCCATTCCACGTATTCTGGTCACCACTTTATCCTCCCACAACTCTGATATTTCCTCCTTAACTTATCAAGATAACTAACTCTTATTTTTCTCCCCAGCTCTGTTTATTTTGCCACATCACCAGATGGTGACAAGGACTCATTGTTCACTGTTCTTCACTCAAGGGACAGTCTTAACCTGCCTGTTTACCTAATAATGTGTGAAAACTTGTCTCCTTAACATTACCAGTTTCTACTTTTTATGGTAGAAAAGAAATTCCGGGAGTTCCCTACTATGACACAATAGGTTAAGAATCTGAATGCGGTGGTTTGGGGATGTGCAGGTTCAATCCCCAGCCCAGCAAAGTAGGTTAAAAGATCTGGTATTGCTGGAGCTGTTGCATATGTTGCAGCTGTGGCTTGGATTCTCTCTCTGGCCTGGGAACTTCCATATGTTGTGGGTGCAGCCATAAAGGAAAGAAAGAAAGAAGAGAGAAGTGAGGGAGAGAAGGAGAGAGGGAGAGAGAGAGGGAGAGAGAGAGAGAGAGAGAAAGAAAAAGAAAGAAAAAGAAAGAAAGGAAGGAAGGAAGGAAGGAAGGAAAGGGACAGAGAGACAGAGAGACAGAAAGAGAAAAGGAGAAGAAAGGGAAGGAAAAGAAAAGAAAGGGAAAGAAAGGCAAAGAAAAGAAATTACAGTAATAGTTAATTCTTTATGGGCGAAATTTGATCTTAATACATATTTAAAAATAAAGACTTAAAGGGATGACACAAAAAAATGACTGAAAGCTGCAGAAATGGGTTATTTGAAAGATGAACTCTAATAAATTTAAAATTTTCTAGCAAGCTAGGACTGAAAGGGACATGGAGCTTTACCAATTAATTTCAGAGATTTGAAAATCAGACTAGAAAGGGGACCTGATTTAGCCAAGATTAGGAAGTCCCCAAGCCAGGACTATAGCATCCAGTTTTTTGATGTCAAGGCATGTGTGTGTGTGCGTGTGCGTGCGTGTGTGTGTGTGTGTGTGTGTGTGTGTCTGTGTTATTGCATCTCAAAACTGTGTAATCTTTAAATATAGAAAGATTAATATCTAGTTGTTCATAAAGAATTCGGCATTTTTTATTTTTAATATCTCTCTCTTTAGAATATCTATAATGCTTGGGGGAAGATACCCATCAGAGCGTCCTCACAATCTGAGAAAATGACTCTGCTCTAGCAAACCAAATAGTGCCCCTGCTATTAGCTCCTCAAGGCCGTCATTCCAAGCAGAACAGCACAGCAGAATCCAGAGGTTGGAGCGAGGAGTTGTCACAAGACCAATAAAATCCTTGCTGTCCTCGGCTCTAACAAGCTTATTTACTTTGCCCATAGGCTTGTCAACAGAAGTATTATAGTGGAATATTTTGTCTGAAATAAACACAGACTCACCTGCCACTTGAAAACAGCAGTTTTCTAATGTATTTATTCAAACAGAACTCTGCTCTAAGGAAGAGGCTCTGCGGGTGGGTGGGCAATATGTTATTACAATAATCGGGACTGTTCCTAATGCCTGCCTCGCACCTAGACACGGAGATGACTGCCTGCTCGCCAAGATTTTAGAGGATCTGAATAGATTCCTTTCCCTGACAAAAATCTCTCTCACCTGCTACCTCCAAATTCCACTTTTAAGGTTATTTAAGCCTTTGAATCCATGAAAAGGCTCTTAATCCTGGGTAATGTCTCAACTCTTGTCATTAAAAAAAAGCTTAAGAAGCAATCAGCAGAGTCTCATGTAACTAGCATTTTAGAAACACTGGTCTATTATCGAAGTCTCAGCACTCATTCTAAACCTCTGTGTTACGTTATTAATCTCTCCTAAAAATCTTCTGTCTGCTCTTGATTTATTGCACGTGACATAAAGGCAGCCTGCTGATTTGGGGTCTGGCTTCGTAAAAAAGTCATTTTCTCCCAATAACAGATAGGGCATAGGTCCAGACATACAAGGCATTAATCATGAGAGAGAGGTGTGGGGCACTAAAAAGATAAATCGTCTATCTTAGAAGCTTGTGTATGAAATTTTATGTAACTCAATTTAGTTAATACAGTCTGGTATTCATGGTTAATTACGACGTATTGAAGGTCCTTGGTGAAAAATAGCGCTTTTCGTTTGTAAATGTCAGAGTTACTGCCTTTTCTCTCTCTTCCCTCCCCTCCCCTCCCCTCCCCTCCCCTCCCCTCCCCTCCCCTCCCCTTCTCTTCTCTTCT
Source organism: Sus scrofa (assembly GCF_054392235.1). Classification (NCBI taxonomy): domain Eukaryota; kingdom Metazoa; phylum Chordata; class Mammalia; order Artiodactyla; family Suidae; genus Sus; species Sus scrofa. The sequence goes on along the minus strand of NC_139385.1, from coordinate 135,459,979 downwards.
CCTCCCCTCCCCTTCTCTTCTCTTCTCTTCTCTTCTCTTCTCTTCTCTTCTCTTCTCTTCTCTTCTCTTCTCTTCTCTTTCTCTTCTCTTCTCTAAGGCTGCCTTTGCAGCATATGCAATTTCCCAGGCCAGAGGTTGAATCAGAGCTGCATTTGCAGGCCTACACCACAGCCACTGTGGCAACACCGGACTTGAGCCAGAACTGCAACGTAAGCCACAGCTTGCAGCAACACCAGATCCTTAACCCACTGAGCAAGGCCAGGATCAAGCCGGCATCAACATGGCCACTACGTCGAGTTTTTAACCTGCTGAGTCACAGCAGGAACTCCAAGTTACTACAGCTTTAGAGAATTTTTCCCCCTCGTTTCTGCCTAGTAATATCTGCCTACCATTATTCTACTCTATTTCTCAACTTTGACTATATACTGGAATCATTTGGAAAGGCATAACTGAGAACATTGTGCTAGGTCAAATTAATTATTGCCTTTTCCATGAGGTTTTTCTCTCCATCACATAAAAACCGTTATCTAATTTTTTTTTTTTTAATTTTCCAAGTTTCCACAAGGCACAATTTGTAATTCTGTTTTTTTCCATTTAAACATATTTCTATTTATATGTGTATGTATTTTTCTTCACTTGGTTGTAAGCTTCTTCAAAGCATCTTGTGCCTTGTTCATATTCTACTATCCATGCTACTTTCTCACCTTAATCTTTGAGCTTCACCATTCAATATGTGCAAAAGAATCTGTGTATCAAAATGGGTCAGAAAAAAAATAGAACCCCAAAACATATCACTGAAGGTGATGGGAAACAAGGTTGGAGTTTCCAATTGTTCTTAAAAGCATGGAAAAACTTTGTATCCAGACAATTCCTAGAGCAAGAGAATATATCAGCACTGACCTAACAGGAGAAAATGGGATCTGTGAGGTGTAATATAGCACAGTGATAAAGAATGAAGTTTCTGGAGTTCCCATCGTGCACAGCAGAAACGAATCCAACTAGGAACCATGAGGTCATGGGTTCGATCCTTGGCTGCGCTCAGTGTGTTAAGGATCCGGCATTGCTGTGAGCTGTGGTGTAGGTCGCAGACCCGGCTTGGATCTGGTGTTGCTGTGGCTGTGGTGCAGGTCAGCAACAGCTCTGATTAGACCCCTGGCCTGGGAACCTCCATATGCTGCGGGTGCAGCTCTAAAAAAGACAAAAAGACAAAAAAAAAAAAAATGAAGTTTTGGAAGCTATTCCTCCTGAATTTGTATTCTGTCACTAACATTTAATAGCAGTTTTTATTAATAGCTTACCCCATGTTTATATTTTTTAACCTCCAAAATGTTTGTACTGGTAATAGTACTGACCTCACATTACTGCTGTGAGAAAACCTGGTATACAGAAACATTCAATCCACATCAGCCATGTGTAACTTTTAAGTAGATAATAATGCAGACTATAATATTAACAAATTATTGTTAATATCATTGAAGAGATGCCATTTCATTTGTTGTCATGGCATTCAATAATATTGGTGATCAGAGCATTTTTTTTTAATATTAAACATATATTATGCCTGTTTACCAGAGTAGCCAATCACCTCTCATTAGGGGTACATGTCATGTGTCTTAATTGAGATGTGTATTTTCTTTGAACAGAAAGTTTACAGGATCTGTTTTCAATTTCCTAATTACAATTGAAATGCTAGTGTTATAATTACTTTGAAAAACTAGATCACAACGTAGCTGACAGAATGATGTGAAATTGCCCTGGAAAATGTGATATTGTTGTTTGTTTTGCTATTTTTTAGACAATATTTGCCTCAAGTCTTTGAAGCCAAAGTCCCATATCCAGCATGTAAGTGAAAAGTCTTCATCGGCGTTTGTTTGTAGTCGTTACACAGCTGGTGGATGTTGTTCCACTCAGACATTCTAATTAAATGGTGATAACAGTAAGTTTTATGTTCTGTCTTGGATGGACAAAAAAAGTAACGTCTTATAGAGGTTGGCATTTGGCATTAATTTAAGCCAAAGTAAAATAATTTAAATTGCAGAATAAAACATTGATATTAGATTGTTTTTTTAATTCAGAGTTTTGCTGGATTTTTCTATGAAGGTGTACATGTGCATATACATTAACTGGAAGACAAACCCACTTTCAAAATGGGAAAAGAGATTAAATAGGCGTTTTCTTTTCTAAAGAATGTAAACAAGTGATGTACAAGCACATGAAAAGTTGCTCAATATCATTAGTTATTAAGAAAATGTTCCTTCAATTTCTGCTGTAAAGCAAAGGGACCCGGTCATATATTCTTTTTTTTTTTCATACGATCTTGCATTGTGTTCTAACTCAAGAGATTGGACATAGTTCCCTGTGTTAAAAAAAAGAGGAAAAAAAGTTTTTAAAAAAGCGTTCGAGAAATCAAACTTAGCTTCCATCAAGAAAGAACAGATTTTTTAATTATAATTTGTTCTTAGAATCTGCTTATTGGGAGTTCCCGTCGTGGCGCAGTGGTTAGCGAATCCGACTAAGAACCATGAGGTTGCGGGTTCGATCCCTGGCCTCACTCAGTGGGTTATGGATCCGGCCTTGCCATGAGCTGTGGTGTAGGTTGCAGACATGGCTCGGATCCCACGTTGCTGTGGCTCTGGCGTAGGCAGGCGGCTACAGCTCCGATTCGACCCCTAGCCTGGGAACCTCCATGTGCCGAGGGAGCAGCCCAAGAAATGGCAAAAAGACAAAAAGACAAAAAGACAAAAAAAAAAAAAAAAAAAGAATCTGCTTATTAAACTAGAACTTTGTTGGACTCCTGAAAGAAATATTAGTTTAGCGGCTCTAATTTATATATTGGTGAACTTTATCCTTTTAATTGGTATGTTAATAGCATTCATTTTAAGCTTAGAGAAAATTAGAGCTGAATGTATACAGCTTATGCACATGGAATCCTAAGTTTTCTGAATGTGAACTGAATATTATTCATAGGAGGAAGTGGCACAAAATACAAGATACTCTACACCTTATTAAGAATGAATATTTCCCGTAAGTTTTTTGGATATGCATTTGTTTCTGTGATGAGCAGAATATTTCAAATTGGTTTTCCAAATCAAGATGGATAATACGATTTCTTCCATGCACTTCTTTAGTCTTCATTTACTTGTTAGGTATTTTGAAAGATTTTTTAATGACTATTCCCTAATGAGCTGATTACTATTCTTTTGTAGTAAACTTCTCCCCAAAATTTTATTATTGCTCTGTTTTATAATAATCCCCTAAGGTCCATATAATTTATAATTTTGCATTTATTTGTTTTTTAATGTCCTAAAACTAAAAACAGATTTTTAAAAAACCGCCAAGGATGAGAGAGGCAATTACTAATTATATTTATTCAAATATGTTGAAATGTTATCGCCCTTTACCTGGGACTGAGTATTTAACATAAACAAGGCACTTAATGCTTTACATTCAGATTTCACTTGACTCTAAAACTTAGACGTTTGATGCTATTATTACATTCAATTTAGAGGACAGTAAACAGGATCTTTAAAGTTAAACATCTGTGATTCTATATCTTTGTGCCAAAGTTTGAGAATCTGAGTCAAGCATTAAAAATCCAGAGCTCAAACAGGGAAAACTTCTTTGTTATAGCACCTTTAGCTATAAATGGAGCACTGATTCCTAATTTATATTCCATGGAAGCTCCTACTAATTATACAAATCTAATTTAATGAACTAGACAAGTTAGATACCAATCAGAGTGCAAATATTATCATTCAGCAACATGGGACATGGGTGTTTTTATAGCTTTATTGAGATTTAATTCACATGCTACGTGCTTCACTCTTTTAAAATTTATACCTCAATGGTGTTTAGTGTGGAACAACCACTATAATCTAATTTAACAATCTATCTGTTACCCAAAAGAAAACCCATGCTATTAGTGGTCATTTCATATTTCTCTATCCCTAGGAGTCCATTAATCTCCTTACTCTTTCTGTTTGGACATTTTTTCTATTCCGGTCATTTATAAATGGAAGCTCATGCAATAGGTGGTCTTTTGTGATTATACTCTTTCACTTAGCATAATAAAGGTTTGTCTGTTTTTCCATGAATCACTATATTCCTTTTTATTGCCAAATAATGTTCCATTATGCGGCTGTGAAATATTTTATTTATCACTGATGGACATTTGTGCTGTTTATACTTTTGGGCTATTAAATAAGGCACTATTCTAACTGCAAATATAATATTTAAACAAGAATCTAGAACATCAATTTTTAACTTTTTCACAATATGGACTGAGTGATTTCAGAGTTTCTGCCAAGTCTAGTAGTCTATGGTTCTATATTTTTAATAAAATAGGAAAATACTAAAATAATTAATCATTTAATTGAAGATATTATTTAGGCCAAAAAGTAGTATGTGTTTTGCCATGGTTAAAATAAATAGAAAAGTGGAATTTCTTCTTGTTCCATCAAAAAACTCTTCAAGCCACAAGATACATCAATAATTCAGAATATTAGTGATATTTTTGCTCAAAATAGGCTAGAGAAATTTTGAATGTTATAGGATGTGTTACAAGCGATTTTGTGCTAAAAATCTTCCCTGATAAATTCTAAACACTTTAATAATTTGGACATTGAATTTTAGATCTTTAACTTCCTATAGATGGGATGCAGTGTTACTATCTTACTTGGACTGGGGTTAACAAAATACCATAGACTAGGTGGTTTATAAATTTATTTCTCACTCTTCTAGAATCTGAGAGTCCACGATCAAGGTTCTGGCAGATTCTGCTTGGTAAGGGCCCGCTCTCTGGTCCTTGGTTCAAGCGGTATGTCCTCACATGGCAGAAAGGATGAGAGAGCTCAATGGCATCTCTTTTATAAGGGTACCGACCTCATTCATGAGGGCTCCACCCTGTAACTGAGCCACTTCTTAAAAGTTCCACCACCTGAGAGCATCACATTGGAGATTAAAATTTCAACAAATTTGGAGGGAACACAAATATTCAGCCTATAACATATCACCAGTGTTCCCCCCAAATTCATGTCCTTCTCACATGCAAAGTACATTCGTTATTGCATCCCAGCAACCTCAAAAGTTAACGCATTCCAGTATCAACTCTCAAATCTCAAATCCAAAATCTCATCTAAAATTATCTAAATTAGACATGGGTGAGATTCAAAGGATGATTCATCCCAGGCAAATTGCTCTTCAGCACTAAACCTGTGAAAGCAAACATGTTAAGTATTTCCAAAATATGATGGTGGGACAGACATAAGATAAACATTCCCTTCTAAAAAAAAAGAAGGAAAGGGTATGGATCCCATGTAAATCCCAACTACAAGGCAAACACCATGAGATCTGAATAATCTTCCTGGTTACTCTGCCTTCCAGACCCATTGGGGTGGAGGTCATTCCTTCTGGACTCACAGGAATAGGGATCCCACTTTCTTTGTGGCCACACTGGAATGGCAATCCTCTCCCCATAGGGACTTCCCAGGCAGGGATTCGGCCTCCAACCCTCCAGACATCGCCACCCTTACGTTTTTGGGCACCGTAGCACTGACTATCCAGAGTTGAAAGTGGAGCATCTAAATTCACATATTTAGCTTGCATCTAAAGTGGGCATTTGACGTTTTCTTCTGCCCATCATTTGTTCCTTTTTTTGACAGAGTGCCCTGTTTTTCCTTTGAATAAGCACATTTCTATCTCTGTATTTCTTCTAGAGCTGATGTCATTTGCTGGCTCCAGGTATGGCTTATTAGGATTACAGTGAATAGAATGGACAAGCTCAAACGGTTGAATTACCAATGCTTTCTAAGCTAGTACAATATATATATACCTGAAGGAGTTTGTAGTACAATATATACCTAAAGGTGTTAGTTGTCATCTTGGTCACAGATAAACAGACCCTGCCTAATAATGAAACCAAACCAGGAAGAGCTGGTCAAAATAAATTCCTGTGGCATCACTTGAAAACCCTCAATTCAAATTTGCAGGGAAACAGTCTAACACTAGACTTTGAATGTCTCACAGGGAAGTCAATAATCCTTTCCATCTTGCCTAAAGAATTTCCCATTTGTTTTTTTTTTTTTTCACTTTCATTAAGAGGAGTCTACTTCATAACTATGTCAAATCCACAATAACATTCAAATGTTTTGACACCCATATTCTTAGGTCTATGTTTTTCTTCTACATCACGGTGTCTCAGACTAGCTGATTCACCTTCATGATTTCCAGAATGAGGCAGAATCGAAGGAGCATGTAAACCTTTAATCATGACACATCCCAGCAACATTTCCAGCCCTTGATCCCAATCAAGGGTTCCTGGCAATGAATCCATGACGAGAAGGAAACACAAGCTGAATACATACTAAGATATTCCCATACAAGGAGAAGGAGATGGAGCTCTTGCTCTCTTTACTTGCCTTTGGAAAGTGGTATTAAACAAGACTAATTTTTTTTTCTTCCTCTGCTCCTTCTTCTCCTTTTTTGCCCCTCCCTTTCCCCTCCTCCTCCATCTCTCCTATTCTTCTTTATTTATATAGTGACCATAGTTGACAGTCATAAAGATATGATAGTTACAATTGGTTTATTTCAAGCACCTACCTAAAGAAGAAATTTTGATGAAGAAACCAGATAAAAAAAGTTGTAGGGTCTTTTTATTTATGATATGGCACTAGGAATCAAGATGTAATTTGTTTAAGAAAATTTCTGAAGAGAATTCCCACTTATATGTTCCATCTCATGATATGATTATTTGATTCATAAATTAGTATTAATCACTGTAAAATGCACCATCACAACATCAATTTTGTGATACCAAAATATGGAAATAATTTCTGCTTTATATCCATCAATATCCATGCAACAAAGCTTATTAAATAAGGAAATGAAAAAAAAATCCCAATGGAGAATGGATAAGATATTGATGAGTAACTTATCAACTTAAAGTTAGAAACAACAAAGACATTAAAAACAAAAAATTAAAAATAAATAACAAATATAGATAACAATGTTTATACCAGATTCAAATTCTATTATATGTGATTTTCATTTCTTTACCACAATTTTTTTCTTTTGACAATATTTTAGCAATTAATATGTATAAATTTGCATTCAGAAATTAGCTTTCAAAATTATTTTGAAAAATAGATCGGAAAATGGGCAAGAGATTTAGAAATTATTAAATATAAATGTTTACTTTTTTCACTAAAATTCTTTTTATTTACTAATAACAAAAATAAGTAAAACCTAAAGATTAAGGTAGTTATATATTATTATATTTGAGCATCTCCAATAAATAAATTAGGTGTTTTATAGTGGGCTCTATTTTTTTTTTTGCTGTCCTTTAGATCAATCAGCATGAGTAAAACAGGTCTTATTATTTAATAAATGAAGTCTTTTGGCATAAGTGTTAGGGAAAGAAATTTCACTTGTCCAGAATTTCTTAGAAATAGAAAGAACAAACCTTGTATATTTTTATCCTGTCTCTAATAGGAACATTCAAATAGTCCATTACATCCCAGCATTATTTTAATGAACTCTAATGAGTCATTGATGCAGTCCAACAGTGCACAATAAATGCCAAAAATATTTGTGCCTTCTAAATTCCCTATTAAATTTGTGCCTACATATCTAATTCCCTGGCTTCTGAAACAATATTTCTGGTTTTAATCTGCACATTCAAATGAGATCCAAGGAACTAAAATATGAAGCTTTTAAAATGAGATTTAAGGATATGAAAAATCAGATGTGCTAATTTTAAATGGAAGTATTATTTTCATCCTAAAATTCTCACTTAATCAGATTTAGTATGCTACAAACTACATAGTCATTAAACTATGTTAAGATGAGTCATAAGACTCTCTAGACTAATGGAAGTTTTGTAGGTAATGTTACAGAAATGGAAGAAAAAAAGCATTTGGAAAAGAACAGCATTATTACATTAAGATTATTCCTAAATTTGATCCTCTACAAAAAAAAAATACATCAAGTTCAGATGATGTCCATTTTTATTATATATAAATTTTTTTTTTGGATTCTTTCTCCTCTAAGTCTTTTTAATAAGTCAGAAATAAAATTTTATGTTATTTCTTTTACAATCATTTTAGTTTCTAATTTATTAATTGGCCCTATAATGTTTTTGTCTTCAATTTGGTTCTTTTAATTTTCTCTTTTTTTTTTTATTTTCCCACTGTACAGCAAGGGGGTCAGGTTATCCTTAGATGTATACATTGCAGTTACAGTTTTTTCCCCCACCCTTTCTTCTGTTGCAACATGAGTATCTAGACATGGTTCTCAATGCTATTCAGCAGGATCTCCTTGTAAATCTATTCTAGGTTGTGTCTGATAAGCCCAAGCTCCCGATCCCTCCCGATCCCTCCCACTCCCTCCCCCTCCCATCAGGCAACCACAAGTCTCTTCTCCAAGTCCATGATTTTCTTTTCTGAGGAGATGTTCATTTGTGCTAGATATTAGATTCCAGTTATAAGTGATATCATATGGTATTTGTCTTTGTCTTTCTGGCTCGTTTCACTCAGTATGAGATTCTCTAGTTCCATCCATGTTGCTGCAAATGGCATTATGTCATCCTTTTTTATGGCTGAGTAGTATTCCATTGTGTATATATACCACATCTTCCGAATCCAGTCATCTGTCGATGGACATTTGGGTTGTTTCCACGTCCTGGCTATTGTGAATAGTGCTGCAATGAACATGCAGGTGCATGTGTCTCTTTTAAGTAAAGCTTTGTCCGGATAGATGCCCAAGAGTGGGATTGCAGGGTCATATGGAAGTTCTATGTATAGATTTCTAAGGTATCTCCAAGCTGTTCTCCATAGTGGCTGTACCAGTTTACATTCCCACCAGCAGTGCAGGAGGGTTCCCTTTTCTCCACAGCCCCTCCAGCACTTGTTATTTGTGGATTTATTAATGATGGCCATTCTGACTGGTGTGAGGTGGTATCTCATGGTAGTTTTGATTTGCATTTCTCTTATAATCAGCGATGTTGAGCATTTTTTCATGTGTTTGTTGGCCATCTGTATATCTTCTTTGGAGAAATGTCTATTCAGGTCTTTTGCCCATTTTTCCATTGATTGATTGGTTTTTTTGCTGTTGAGTTGTATAAGTTGCTTATATATTCTAGAGATTAAGCCCTTGTCAGTTGCATCATTTGAAACTATTTTCTCCCATTCTGTAAGTTGTCTTTTTGTTTTCTTTTGGGTTTCCTTTGCTGTGCAAAAACTTTTCAGTTTGATGAGGTCCCATGAGTTTATTTTTGCTCTAATTTCTATTGCTTTGGGAGACTGCCCTGAGAAAATATTCATGATGTTGATGTCAGAGAGTGTTTTGCCTATGTTTTCTTCTAGGAGTTTGATGGTGTCCTGTCGTATATTTAAGTCTTTCAGCCATTTGGAGTTTATTTTTGTGCATGGTGTGAGGGTGTGTTCTAGTTTCATTGCTTTGCATGCAGCTGTCCAGGTTTCCCAGCAATGCTTGCTGAATAGACTTTCCTTTTCCCATTTTATGTTCTTGCCTCCCTTGTCAAAGATTAATTGACCATAGGTGTCAGGGTTTATTTCCGGGTTCTCTATTCTGTTCCATTGGTCTGTCTGTCTGTTTTGGTACCAGTACCACACTGTTTTGATGACTGTGGCTTTGTAGTATTTCTTGAAGTCTGGGAGAGTTATGCCTCCTGCTTGGTTTTTGTTTCTCAGGATTGCTTTGGCGATTCTGGGTCTTTTGTGGTTCCATATAAATGTTTGGATTGTTTGTTCTAGTTCTGTGAAAAATGTCATGGGTAATTTGATAGGGATTGCATTGAATCTGTAGATTGCTTTGGGTAGGATGGCCATTTTCACAATATTGATTTTTCCAGTCCAGGAACATGGAATATCTTTCCATTTCTTTACATCTTCTTTGATTTCTTTGATTAAAGTTTATTATATATAAATTTTGAAGAAAATAATTTTCCTTGATGTGGTTAAAATTTTTTTCTGTAATCAACATAAAACTTTAATAATGAAATAATAAAATGTTTTTGGAAATCATTTATTAATTTATAGTTATCTCAGCTTTTATACAGTGAATTTGAATTAAATAATGTAATATTAATAATTTTCCTTTAAGTAGAGGGAAAATGTCAAAATTAAAGATACTAAAGAAATCCTCAAATCCCCACAGAAATGAGCCACAGGTTATGAATGAGAAAATTGGATTAAGTCCTTTACATGAAGGCATTGTTTTCAGAAAATATATTTCGGATATCAGCTGTGTCCTTTAGGTGGGTTATTAGAGATGAAGATTGGAGGTAGAGTAGAGATGCTATTGATATTTATTAAGATGTTTTATCTTCATGTCAAAGGGATTCAATATTAAGCTCCAATACCATAAGTACATTTTTAACAGGGTCACTATGAGATACATACATTGGAGGATGGATTTCTGTCCTTTTATGATAATCATCTTCAGATTCCTGAGCTCTACCATTTCAAAATTAATTCTGTGAATGTTTACTGGATAGCATACACTGAGAAGAGTGTGGACAACAGTGGTTCATAAAGATCATTGGGACATAGCTCTTTCTCTCATGTTCACAGTGTACTAGAAATAACAAGGAGTAGAACAGCTGCATGCAGTGGAAAAAGACTTGAAATTATATGGTATATACATGGCATTCGAAGAACAAAGAAAATGAAAAAAATATATTCTGCTATTGGGAATGAAAGGCAGAAATCCTATAATTCTATGTAGTTAAAGCTGGAGTTCTCAAACTGACTTGACAGCAGTGTTTTCTTCCTCATTATCCCTATTAACACCTGACAAAAATGTATTCTTCAGACACATCTTAGAAAAAGATGTGTGATAATTGTGGTTCTCCAAAATGATTGATCAGCAGAAATACTCAGGGATATTTCAGACCCTAATGTGAAGATGTTGGTTCAGTGTCTTTCTGTGTCTTTGATAGGAGCATAGCATTTGTATTATAACTAATAATTATAATAAATGAAAGAAAAAAGTAAAATATGAACGGAAGGAAAAATTAAAAATACAAACATAGGAGTTCCCATTGTGGCTCAGTGGAAATGAATCTGACTAGCATCCATGGGGACCCAGGTTCAATCCCTGGCCTCGCTTAGAGGGTTAAGGATGGGGCATTGCCATAAGCTGTGGTATAGTCGCAGACACAGCTCGGATCCTGCATTGCTGTGGCTGTGGCACAGGCCTGCAGTACAGCTCTGATTTGACCCCTACCCTGGGAACCTCTATATGCTGTGGGTGTGGCCCTAAAAAAAAAAGACAAAAATAAATACAAGCATATATCAGAGATATCTGGAGGGTTTCCGTTCTAGACCACCACAATACAGTGAATATCTCAATAATGTGAGTTACACAGATCTACTGGTTTCCAGCCCATATAAAAGTTATGTTTACCCTATATTGTAGTCTATTAAGTGTTCAATAGCATTATGTCTTAAAAGACAATAATGAAATATCTGAAATATCCCTGAGTATTTCTGCTGATCAATCATTTTGGAGAGCCACAATTATCCCTTAGGTAAAAAATGCTTTATTGCTAAAAAATGCTAACCATCATCTGACAACATAAGATTGCCACAAATCTTCAATTTACGAAAACAGCAATATCTGGGAAACCCAATAAAGCAAAGGGCAATTAAAAAAGGGTTTCCTGTATAATCCTCCAGCAGTGTCCATGAGGGATTGATTTCAGGACCCCAAGATACCCAAATCCACCAATGCTCAAGTTCTTTATATAAAGTTGTGCAGTATTTACATGTAATGTTATACATTTCCTCCTTATATACTTTAAATATCTCTAGGTTGCTTATGACAACTAATACAATATAAACGCTGTGTAAATATTTGTAAATACAATGTAAATTGCTGTGTAAATTGTTGCCCGTGTATGGCAAATTCTAATTTTGCTCTTTGGAACATTCTGAATTTATTTTAAGGGTTTGATCCATAGTTGGTTGAATCTGCAGATGGGAAAAACCCACAGATACAAAGTGTCAACTGTGAAGCATGGCCTCCTTTGAGAACTAAGACATATTGAAAATTACATAGGGGAGAGTGACATGTAATCAGATTCTAAGGCTGGCTGGGCTCAAATCTTGAAGAGTCTTATAAAATTTTATTATTTTTTTTTAAATTTTATTTATTTTTTGCCTTTTGTCTTTTTAGGGCCGCACCCACAGCATATGGAGGTTCCCAGGCTAGGGGTCTAATCAGAGCTGTTGCTGCCAGCCTACACCAGAGCCACAGCAATACCGGATCTGAGCCGTGTCTGAGACCTACCCCACAGCTCACAGCAATGCCAGATCCTTAACTCACTGAGCGAGGCTGGGGAGCGAACCTGCAACCTCATGTTTCCTAGTTCGATTCATTTCCGCTGCGCCATGTCGGGAACTCCAGAGTCTTATAAAATTTAATCAGTAAGCAATTAAAAAAAACATGGTTTAAAAAGGTGTAATCTAATTATATTGTTCTTTAGAATGACTGCTCTGGTAATAACAATATATGAGCAGGAGAAGCTCATATTATTTTAATAATCCATGTATATAGTTTTGGCCCTGGGTTTAGCCTGAGGGAACTGAAAAGTGACTGCCAGAAGCAATTCTGAGAAGGAGTTCTTAGGATGGATGATTTGGATTTGAGAGGTCATTGAAAGGGCAATTTCAATGGTCATTGGATTCCTTAGCATAAGCCAATAAAAATAATAACAATAATAATAATGGCCATGCCAAGTCATTAATTGAAGACAATTAAGGAGATGAAAATTTCAGTTTTTTTGAGCAATAATAATGGTCATTAACATTACTGGAGAGCTTACAGTATGCCAATTACATTTCTAAGTGCTTTACACATATTAAGTCATTTCATTCTCAGTGCTACACTGTGATGGAAGTAGTAGTATTATTTGCAAAATATCTATGAAGAAAAGTGAGTATGAAAGGGTTTGGTAAATTACCCAATATCAAAAGTTATTAAGTGGCAGGAACAAGGACGGAGGCTCATTTAGTCTAACTCTAGATTAAGTCCTAATGCTCTAGTGATGCTAATTCAAGGACCTGTTGGCTCTCAATAAACAATAGCCAGCAGTTGCTCTCTTCGTCTCTGCTTTTTTGAAATACATGAGACCATCTAAAGTAAGAATATTAACTATGTATTTGCTGGTTTTAATATATATAAGTATAATATTTATAGAAATAATACTTCAAATTTGGCAAAGATGGATTGGATATGTATAGAAACGGTGTTTATATATTTTTCTGGAACTAAGTCAGTATAAAGCTGAAGTAGATTGTTGATAAATTAAGATGTAAACTATAAGCTATAGAGAAACTTTAAAAGAGAGTAAGAAAAAATTTAAAGCTTAGAATTAATTGGTCCAAGATACAAATTTCCAGTTACAAGATAAATAACTCCCATGGATGTAATATACAGAATGGTGACAATAGTTAACAATACTTTATTATAAATTAGAAGATTTTCTAAGAGAATAGATCTTAAAATTCTTATGACAGAAAAAAAATCAACTGTATCTGGTGATTGATGTCAACTAACCTTATCATGGAAATCGTTTGCACATATATCAAATTATTAAATTGTGCACTTAAACACAGTACAATGTCAATGTCAGTTATATCTTCATAGAATTAATATTAATGTAAAAGGAATAAAAATGTTACAATGTGAGATATTCACTTAGTATGAGTTAAAGATTTGGTTCACACGATTATGAAGCCTGACAAGTCTGCAGTCTGCAGAGACAATCTCCCAGTTCACCTCCAAAGGCCAGGAGGCTGGTATAAAACCAGGAAGAAACGATGTCCCAGTTTGAATGCCATGAGACAGGAAAATTCTCTTTGATTTGATGGAGGGTCAGTCTTTTGTTTAAGTCTTCAAATGATTGGATGAGGCTCCTCTGTGTTATGGAGGACAATCTGCTTTATTGAGTCTCCCAATTAAATACCAATCTCATCCAAAACATCCTTGTTGGAAACATCCAATGTTTGACCAAATAAGCATGCCATGGCTCAGTCAAGGTGACAGATAAAATTAACTATGACAGTGTATTTTCTAATTCCGTGATTCTATTTTGGTTTTTGATGTCCTTAATTCTACTAATTGTTTCCAGCACAGGCTTCCCTTCTGATGCCCATTTTCTCCCATACCCCATTGTATGCCTGATATTTGATTTAGATGTCTTTTAAGAATATCAAACTTTGCATGGCCAACTCATAAAACATGCTTCTATTCTGCTCCATCTACTGCTTCCATAATTTCCTCTCTGGGTCTTATGGTGCCACCAACCAACTATTTAATTTAGGCAGAACTCTAATAAAAGTTATTCTTGATGCTTCCTTTGCCTTATCCCTCAAGTTAAATTCATCACTCTCTCTTGCATGTTGACTTCTAAACCATATCTTGTTTATCTACTTCTCCACAGAGTATTATAAATTTATCTACTTCCTATCTCCTGTGCAAAACTCCAAATCCAGGCCACCTTCATCTCAGTTACAACTTTGATATCCTTCTGACTCATCTTCCAGATTCCATTCTTATCTTCTATCAATCCTTCCTTCACATATTTGAAATATATGTATTTAACATATAAATTAAATAATTCCAGAGTTCCTGTCATGGCTTGGTGGTTAATGGACTTGACTAGTACCCATGAAGACACGGGTTCAATCCCTGGCCTTGCTCAGTGGGTTAAGGATCCAGCGTTACCATGAGCTGTGGTGTAGGTTGCAGACACAGCTGGGAACCTGTGTTGCTCTGGGTGTGGCATAGGCCAGCAGTTGCAGCTCCTATTCGATCCCTAGCCTGGGAACCTCCATATGCCACAGGTGTGGCCCTAAAAAGACAAAATAATAATAATAATAATTCCCCTGCTAAACTGAAAATAGTTTCATTTTTGTTTTGAATAAAATTTAAATATTACTGTATTCTACAAGGCCCTTACAAGCACCTTGTACAAATCTAAGTATACAACCTTATTTTATAGTAATTCTCACCCCTGTTCACTACATTCTAGCTGTCCCAACCTTCTTTAAGACCCACAAATATTGGAGATTTTCCCATGTGATATTCTTTAAGTCTGAATTTTTTTTTTCTGTCTTTTTAGGGCCACACCTGCGGCACATGGAGGTTCCCAGGCTAGGGGTCGAATAGGAGCTGTAGCCTCCAGCCTACGCCACAGCCACAGCAACGCCAGATCCAAGTTGCTTCTGTGACCTACACCACAGCTCACAGCAACGCTGAATCCTTAACCCACTGAGCAAGGCCAGGGATTGAACCCTCGACCTCATGGTTCCTAGTCAGATTTATTTCCGCTGTGCCACCATGGGAACTCCTGAAATGTTCTTTACAGAGTTCTTTAAATGCAATGGTAGGTACATTTTAATTGCTCAGAAATCAATCAGAATACATAGATGCCTTCTTGGACCAAACTATATATTTTTTGCCCCCACCTGTTCATCTCTAACACGATTCAATTTTTATTACATTGAAAATAAATAATTTAGTTGTTTGTTGATTTGTTTATTTCTCTGTGATCCGTTGCCTCCTTGGAATGTAAATTCAGGAAGATGGAAACTGCCAACATGTTCACCAGCCAATGCCAAACACTCAGCACAAAATATGGCACACAGTAGGTAGAAAACAAATACTGCTAAAAGAACAATAAACAAGATGCTAAATGACTGCCAATGCAAAACAATTCTACAGTTGGCAAACATGTTTTACTTAAAAAAATCTAATCAATTTCTGACTCAATAATTTTATACTTGATAACCACTGAAGTGATATTAAATGTTTAGACTGACTAATAACTTTACGAGGGACATTCTGAATGTTTGCCTATGAGATCCTTAGAAACCTGAAACAGAGAAGTTGTTCATATAATTGATGAAAGTGAATATGGTTTTATTGATCTATATATTTCTTTACCATAAAAAATGCAACAGAGTTCCCTTGTGGTGCAGCAGGTTAAGGATCTGGTGTTGTCACTGCAGCAGCTTAGGTCCTACATGGCATGGGTTCCATTCCTTGTCCAGAAACTTCCACTTGCCATGGGTGTGGCCAAAAAGAAAAAGAAAATAAGAAATGCAACTAAAATGTTCCTCTACTTGGAAGATTTGTAATAAGCAGGAGTATCAGTCACTGCAAAGAAACAAGAAAAAGGAAATAGCTTAGGATAAAAGGCACTGAAACCCAGCAGCTGTTTGTACATGGTGAATATGATATAGGACCTGAAAACTTTACCTGAAATCTTATGAATATATGAATATCTGCATATTCTCAAAAACACATTTTAAGAAGTAATGCTGTTCATTATAGCACAGTGGACCAGCATACTGTAATGAAACACAGTGATATTTCTAAACCCAAATATGTGTTTATTTTTTGTGGAATGAGGATTATAACATCATGCACTTTTTGTAAATTTTGCCAAAATTTTAGAGAAAACTTCAGATTTCAGAGTTTTTGTATTTCAGAATTTTAGAGAAATAATTAAACTATGTTTGGATGACATTAATGCTTCCTCTTAAGAAAGTTATATTTTCCACTTTAAAATAAAAGTCATAAATAAGAAAAGCAATATCTCACCTGATTTTGGCTGAGAGGAAAACAGTCATATGTTTTATGCACTATTAGACCCTTAATAATTACACTGGGATAAGATAGACGACTCATTCTTTCTGGTTCCATCAAGGACAATGAAGGAATCCAGAAGAGATGGGAAATGGCTGAGATTTCATAGTATTGTGATAAATTCCTTACAGACAATAACAAATTCACATAGTAAGATTATGTGAAAAAACAGCCTTTGGGTACCTAGGAAAATCTCTGCCATTTAAAGATCAATTATAAACTCATCTTGAATTTGAAACTCAGTTTCTATCAGCATGTTTATCATATTCCTCTGCCACGGTCACTTTAAGAACACCCTTGAGATTATTCCATAGGGAAAGTGAATGCATAACATTCCATTTACATTCTGTTGTGTTGCACACTGTCTTTGGTGTATGTGTTTCATTTGTCATAAGTTCAGAGGACAGCCAGCGTGAAGATGAGTATTTTAACTCTGACGGACAAGGGCAAAGCTGATCAATGGTATTTTTTCTAAAATTATTTCCTTCTTTTGACATCTATTTCATGCTTTTGGGAACCAAGTCCTATATTCTTTATTTTAATGACCTTTCAGCAAGTAGTATCTCATCTTTTAAAAATAGTACATTTAATATCTAATGTATGAAAAGATGTATTGTGACTTAAAGAAATGCATCAGTAACATGGCTGCTGTCACTCCAGGAGGAAGGGGAATTAAGTACCCATTATGAGTGGATGGATGGATAGACATAAATTAGATGAATGTGTGAATGAGTGAATTCAGAATTCTAGCATATTTAGGAAATCCTCATGTGGTTTAGAGATGATTGTTGAATTCAGACAAACTTTACAAGCAAGCAGACATAGTATCTATCATTTCTCTGGAGCTCTCTTCCTTTACATAGTTCCTCTTTTTAGTATAAATAAGAAACATAAAATATACTAAAAAGTATTGCAACTTAGACAATGATTTCAGAAAATGCAAGATGCCCACAATAAAAAGAAATACTTAGAAAAGAGACTGTCCCCAAGATATTATGTCTTTTGCATAGAATCTAAAAATTTCTAATAATCTCACTTGTTCTGATAACCTCCACATGCAATGTCTCATTTACCCTTCAGAGAGAGAAAAGAGCTTACAGCAGGTTAGAATCATAATAAAAGGCAAAGCAAAGATTTAAACCAGACTCTGATTCCAAAGGCCAAACTATATGCAAATTATCATGCTTCACAACAGTATGGGAAAGCATTTTCTCCTTCTGAATTAGTAATATGATGGAGGAGAAATGTAGCTGATATCTACCCCACTATAATCATTGCCTTATATTTTCAATTCATTTGTACTTCTAACTTTATCTGAGTATAAAAATGCAGAAGTTCCCACAGATATATTTGTGTAGTGTACTCTATGTTATTGTTTTATAGTATTAAATGATCACATCTTAAATTACAACCTGCTCCTGAGTTCTGTAAACTGATGTTTGAAAGAACAGTGTGCGTTTTGTCAATTAGAATTTTATAATTCCTAGAGAGTGACTGGCTGTAACAAATAAAGTAATTTTATTCATTTTTTCCATTATGGTTTGTTACAGAATATTGAACATATTTCCCTGGGCCACACAGTAGGACCTTGTTTATCCATTCCATATATAATAGTTGACATCTGCTAGTCTCAAACTCCCAAACCAAACTTCCTCTGACCCCCTCCCCCATGGCAACCACACTCTGTTCTCTGTCCCTGTGAATCTGTTTCTGTTTTTTAGATATGTTGATCAGTAAAGATAGTGTTTAAAGGT
This sequence comes from Sus scrofa, assembly GCF_054392235.1. NCBI lineage: Eukaryota > Metazoa > Chordata > Mammalia > Artiodactyla > Suidae > Sus > Sus scrofa. Next base: position 135,441,551 of record NC_139385.1, on the reverse strand, counting down.
TGATGTTCATGTCTTGAAAAATGAAAGTCAGGGAACCTAGGTTGGTGACTCATGCTTTTGAAAGAACTGATCTGGAAATCTGGATGTCTGAGAGCCACTGAGCTAGCCCATCCACTGTTTCTGTTTTGTAGATAGGTTCATTTATGCCATATTTTAGATTCCACGTATAAGTGATAACAGATAAAGTAACTTCAAACATGGAGAAAGAGATGGATGTGAAAGGGAGGCAGCTGAAGCCACATGCAGAAGAATTTCCATTCTTGAAGGAGAAGTTGAAGACAGAAGAGTAAGAGCTTGAGTCCCTGAAAGAATAGAAGGGGATTAAATTTAAGGGACATGTAGAAGGTTTTGATAAAGGCAGAGGGAGACTTTCTTTTCTTTTCCTTTCTTTTTTAAAGTAGATAACGATGTAGTACAGAAATTTCTTCCTTCTTCTTCAAAAGTATTAGGCTTTCAAGCATGATATCTCTCAACTTTTCATTGCTAGCAACATGTATCCTGAGTCTCATCTACTTTTGTTTTTCCCCAAGTCTCAGTTGGTGAAATATTTTTCTCATCTGTGGCATCAAATCCTCATCCTGTAGTCTTCCATTCCTTTCCAGCTGTTTGGTTACCCTGGTACACTCACACAGTCTGTCTTTCATCCTCTCCCCTGTATTTTCCACCCTACCACTTCTATGATGATGTCATGTAGTAGATTAAAGTTTTGACTCTGAGGTCCAACTGCCTGCAATTGAACTCCGATTCTACCACTTACTAGATGAATAATCTGGAGCAAGTTATTAATCCTTTATGCCTCAAATGTTCATCTATAAAATAGAGATAATAAAGACAATGCATGAAAAGTGCTTCAAAATATCTATAACATAATAAAACCCAATAAATGTCTTTCACTGTATCCTGTCCGTCACACTTTCAATGTTTTGTTACCTTAAAATTTACCAATAACATTAATTCAAAAAGTAAGTTCTAACCACTAAGTCTGATCACCTCTTCTCATCCAAACTTCCTCAATAAGTATTCTCCACTAAGGTTGCATTTTCTCAACTCACATTCTGATAAAATGCTCTTCAGTCTGGCTTCTACTCTATTTAAACTCCTTTCACTAAAGACACAAACCTTTAATTGATAACTTCATTTTTCTTAGATATTTATAGTTTTTGACCATATAGACCACTCTCTTCAAACTGAAATTGTTTACACTCTAAAATTCCATCTTAACACACAGGCTTGGTTCTCCCTACTTGTGTTAGGTTCGATATTTTATCTGAAACTCAGAAGGTGCCACTTCCTCTCTATCTTCAAAATGAGAGTAATCCTTACAGCTCTATATTAGTCTGATTACTCATAAAATTAAATACATCCTTGATGTAAACTGTTGGCTTATTTTTGCAAACCTCCATCATGCATCTCTCTTCTGAACTTTAAACATCTATATCTAGGTGTACAAGAATCACCTCCATATACTGCTTTATATTTTTATGTTCTGCTTTATATTTTATATGGTTATTTACTGCTTTATATTTTCCCCTCCCATGTGTTCACATATAG